>NC_140580.1:756985802-757598927 GCF_964204655.1 Triturus cristatus
GCGCTTCGTTCACAGATCAAGCAGGACTGAGCTCATACCTCTAAATGCGTCCGCTGCGCGTCGGGGCAAACATCCTAATTTATGCAGTTTAACAGCTAGACTGCTGACCGCAGAGTGCGTGATGGAGGCACCCACACTTCCGGTTCTGCGCCGTGTTTCCCTCCACACAAATGGAAGAATATGTGGTGGACCGGGGAAGACGCTCCTTGACCGATGTGGAATGCACTGTGCCCAGGTAAAATATTTTGTGACTTAAAAACAGTGATGACAGATTATATTTAAAAAAAACGATATCTGCAGTAGTTTCAAAATTTCAACAATTAGGCAGAGCAAAGAGGAAAGCTTGAAGCCCTTTGCCAGGCGCTTCGTTCACAGATCAAGCAGGACTGAGCTCGTACCTCTAAACGCGTCCGCTGCGCGTCGGAGCAAACACCCTAATATATGCAGATTAACAGCTAGACTGCTGACCGCAGAGTGCATGATGGAGGCACCCACACTTCTGGTTCTGCGTCGTGTTTCCCTCCACACAAACGGAAGAATCCGTGGTGGACCGGGGAAGACGCTCCTTGACCGATGTGGAATGCACTGTGCCCAGGTAAAATATTTCGTGACTTAAAAACAGTGATGACAGATTATATTTTTTTAAAACGATGTCTGCAGTAGTTTCAAATTTTCAACAATTAGGCAGAGCAAAGAGGAAAGCTTGAAGCCCTTTGCCATGCGCTTCGTTCACAGATCAAGCAGGACTGAGCTCAATGTTTTTTATCTATGAAATAGATATGCCCTCCCCATCTTAATAAAATAAAGAACTTTGTTGTGTTTTTTTTTTATGTAGTACACCTGCAATGGTACCATAGCGCTGGGAGTGAAAACGTCCATGTTAAAATAAACAGTGTTGTGAGAGGACAGTACCACAGGTTGTCGCTAGGTGTCCCTTAGGACCTTGTTTGGTCACATATGTTACTGCACCCTGCAACATGGCTAGGCAAAGGATATGGCGCAGCGGTGAGAGCTGCTTACTGGTGAACTGGGAATCCGTGTTTGAGTCTGCTGTTGGCTCAACATCCTGTGATAGTGGAGTGATTGTTTAATGTCCCCGAGCCCATGGCTAGGTGCACTATATAAATAAAAGTGTTTACTGTAAAATAACATAAAAATTCAATGCAGCGATCATGGGGTGGGCAACAGTGTCGTGCAGGGGGGTGGGGGTAGACGGCAAAGGAATATTAAACGAGGGCACTGCAGTGCAAAATATGCATAAAGTAACAAAAAAACGTGCAAAACAGCAATGGCTTCGGATGTTGGGGGCCTGTGAGCAGTGTTGAGGGAGGGGTGAGGGGGAGGCAAGGGGAGAATAAGGGACATGAAGCAACCAAAGCAGTGTTGTGGGAGGGATGAGGGGGAGGCAAAGAGAGATAAAACAACAGCAAGCAAATGATGGGACTGAAGTTTCATTGTACAAGTAAACAGAACAGTTAATGAGCAAAGAGGAAAAACCAATAAAAAAAGAGTTCTCTCTAAGTATAAATAATCTGAACAGCAGGAATACATGTAAGAGGGTCAGTCCTCATGGAAGGATACAAAATTCCAAAAGGAGGGACTACTAAGTTTATTCACCAATGTAAAGCCAGCATTTCAAAAGGACAGTAAGAGGAAACAATGAAAAATCTGGCCGTTTTTGAAGCCCATTTCCAACATGTGCTGCCTAGGTGAGACCTAAATGGAAAATTCCTTTAAGGATTATTTTTGCGCAGGAAGTTTACCTGCACAAAACAAGATACCTTCCTGCACAAAAACAAGATACCTTCCTGCACAAAAACAAGATACCTTCCTGCACAAAAACAAGATACCTTCCTGCACAAAAACAATAAGAGTGCCTGCGATGGTGCTATGCAGCACACAGTGTGCCAGCGCAAGGAGGCAGCAGAAATGTGCCATACCTTTGTAAACATGGCCTATTTCTAATGTCTTCGTTTCACACAGTGTAACAAGCTTTATTGCTGCAAAGCATAAAATATTAGAAAACCTGCACCTTGGTATAGAGGAGTAAAAGAAATGGGCTAGTGTGGCAGTAATGAGATAATTTGTAGCTAGGTAAAAAGGCATGTAGGAAGTAAGTGGTTGCGAAACTAGGTGTCAAGGGGTAAGATTAGCACGTTAGTGTGGAGCTAGGAGTCTTATGTAGTCAGTTGTGTGGGTGCAGAAAGTGTTTATAGGTGGTGTGAATGTAGGGTTAAGATGTAGGTGGTGGTGTCAGCTATCAGTGGCGATGTAGAGTGTTGATGTGGTGTCAGGTGCAGTTGGTCCAGAGTTGATATTAGGAATGTAGGTGTAAGGTGGTGGTGTGGGATTCTGTTCATGTGGATGGCCTCTGCAACTGCAACTGCTGGATGAAAGATAGTGGCACATAGTGTAGTGGTGGCAGTTTAGGGTGATAGTCCAAATTATAGTCCAAATTATAGCCCAAATTATATATGTGTGTGTACTCACAGAAAACATGTACAAACAGTGGGCAAAAAACGAGTGGATTTATTATTACTATGCCTTTTCAGTTCCATTACCTCACTTTCTTAGCTAGCCTGTGCCACTACATGTCTGTCTCAAGGAGTAGTGCATCTTAAACTGTTAAGCAAACCACCTATCTGAACAGGATACATTCAACAACTGAATAAGATGGAAAGAAGACATAACAGAGAAGCTAGAGCCTCAATTACAAAATAATGAGGCAGCGCAGTGCCACAAGCCATTTTGTGCGCCAAGCTGCATCATTTTAAAAGCACAGGGATGCCTCGTATTAACTACAATGCAACGCATCCGTGTGCTTTCCCCTAAGCTGGCGCATAATTGGCTGCCATGAGCCAGCGCAGGCATTCTTGCTTCGTGATACAAGGGTGCCTGTGTTGCGGGATGATTGTTTTTGTGTGGGAAGGGAAACCTTCCTGCACAAAAACCATCATTGATAGCATAGTAAGAGGAAAAACAATGAGAAGTAAAAGTTTTTCTCTTCGTTGCGCCACTGCTACGCCTCCCCTGGGGAGGTGTAGGATTCTGATCCATTCCCAGCGTTACAAATCTTTGTAAATCTGGGAATGTGTCAGGTTCCATGGATGTTGCATGGGGACACCCACAGCAAAATCCATAGTATTCGTTTTACGCAGAGTAATGCGTAAAGGGGCCCATATTTATAAGGCCATGAAAAGTCACACAGGGTGACTTTACCTGGCCTTGTAAATGTGGGCAGGCACAGGCGCTGCCAGTGCTTCAAAAAAGTGACCTGGTGGCAAAATGGCCTTGTGAATTAGGCCCCTAGTCTTTAAAGGAAGCTGCAAAAACAGTTAAAGTTTAATCTCAAAGGGCCCCATTTATGAGGTTTTGACATCGGGCAGCACCGCAAGGAATCTTGCTGCGCTGCCCTATGTCAAAACAAAAGGGCAGGAATGCGCTGTATCTATGTGATATGACGCATTCCTGTCCTTTTCCCCAGCGTCGGCGCACAATAGGCTGCCGTGCGCCAACGCAGGCACCGTTGCACCTTGGTGCAAGGGTGCTTGCGTTTTGGGGCTGATTGATTTTGTTCAGGAAGGGATACCTTCCTGTACAAAATCAATCATTTATGTTTGCTGCAGAATGCAGCACACACAGAAAGAGGAAAGCACGAGGAGAAACTAAAAAATTTCTCCTCGTTGCACCTCCCTAATGCCACCCCTGGGATGGCCTTAGGTTCTGACACATTCCCAGGTTTAGGATTTCTCGTAAATCTGGGAATGTGCCCGGTTCCGTGGGTGTTGCGTGGGAACACCCACAGCAACACCTATGAAACGCCCCTTTCACGCAGTTTTCTGCAAGAAAAGGGCACATTTATAAGGCCATGAAAAGCCACGTAAAGTGGCTTTACGTGGCCTTATAAATATACTGTGGCACATTGCGCCACCGGAACATCAAAAAAGTGACGTTCTGGTGGAGCAAAAGTGCCGGTCGGGCCTTATAAAGGAGCCCCAAAATTATGAAAGCAATGATAACCATTGATGTGTGAGAGTATGAGAGTGGGGTGCTATAAATATCTGCGCTTAATTCCACTTTCCGAGCAAATTTTCACTAACCATATCAACAAAGCTACGGGTGGTCAACCAGTTCAGAAAATGCAATTTCACTACATACCAGTTTTTTGCAAATACTTTCTTTACTTCATTTCACTTTAACTAACTTTTCCATATAGCAACTTTCAAGTAGATTGTTATTCATGAGTTATGCCTGAGAGCTCCACGGGATGTTGCAAAGTGGAACCTTAAAGGGTTGCACAAAACCCGCCATTGTCAGGCAGTACATAGGACAGCCGCTAATTTCACAGTCTCATAGATCAACGCTTTAGCTCAAGTTATAAGGACCTTACAGGATCATCGAAGAGCGGTTTCCATTTTAAGAAAATAGCCACAGTTTGAGGTAAAATGCAAGCTCTTGAATTTGGGAAAATAAATTCAATGCCTCAAGACAAAATCTTAACATTACATTACAAACGTTTAATTTGAAACACCAATCTTCATTGTAAGCAAATGCATGTCTAGTGCCCAGCATTTGCTTGTTATGAAGTACTCACGTACAATCGCGACATATGGATTGGTTCTGCCTCGCGTGCAGACGTTTCACCATCTGATGTCATTATTAACTCAGGGGCATGGCCCTTGTGGCACCGGAATGTCACTTTTTTGACGTTCCAGTGGCGCAGTGTACCCCGGCATATATTTAAAAGGGCACGTAAAGCCACTTTACGTGGCTTTTAATGGTCTTGCAAATATGTGCCCCTTTCACGCAGAGCACTGCGTGAAGGGGGTGTTCCGTGGATGATGCTGTGGGTGTTGCCATGCAACACACATTGAATGTGAAGCATGCCCAGATTTACAAGAAATCGTAAACCTGAGAATACTTCAGAATCTAACACCACCCCAGGGGTGACAATAGGGAGGCGCAACAAGGGGAAAATTAAACCTTTTTCTATGCAGCACCCATAGAAAGAGGAAATTGCCAGAATTTATTTATTTTGTGCAGGAAGGTGTCCCTTCCTGCACAAAACCAATCCGCCCCACAATGCAGGCACCCTTGTACCATGATGCAAGGGTGCCCGTGTTGGCGCATGGTAGCCCATTGTGGGCCGGCGCTAGTGAAAAAGACAGGAATGCACCGTGTCACATAGATAAGGCGCATTCCTGCCTTTTTGTTTTGATATAGGGCAAAGATTCTGCCCTACACCAAAACCTCATAAATGAGGCCCACAATTTGTTAAGAATTTCCACGTCTATGTCAGAGCAATATTACATGAGGGCTGGGCACATGACGACATGGCCCTCACATATACAAAAGCACATGTGCAAGCAGACACATGTAAATACACTCAAGCACGCGCACACACCATTCAAGTCTTTATTAATGTATATGTACTTACCGTGCTAAGAGTGCAGCTGAGATTGCCTCGCAGATCTCACTCTTCTAGTTTGCCTCCCGGTTCCTGCCACATGGGAGGCCTTGTATCAAGCTGGACAGTGATAGCACAGTGCCAGCAATTCGGCATTTCACAATGTGGCTCGAGCTGCATCAGACTGTCTGTGCCAGACTTTGCACAGTGAATTGCACTATACCTGTGACACATGGGCCTGATTTTAGCTTTCAAACGCTGACCTACAGTTACCTGCTGGAGAGCTGTTTCTTCTGACCCCTCCTCTAACAGAACACCAACGCACCAGTGATCTAAATAAAACAAATTGCATATGTGATGGTTCAAACTCGGCTCACTGGCCCTTCAAACATGAAGCGCCAGATTTACTAATTTCTAGTGCAGTACAACAGCCGCAAATGCTGCGCTGCATGAGAAGGAGCGAGCAGGAGAGCAACAAATTTACTGAAATATGGCACTCTCCTCCCCACTCCCTAGCGCTGGAGCTAAAATTAGCTGCAGTGCGCTACGGAGACACCTTTCCGCCATAGTCAAATGGTGTCTCCGTGAGTGAGGGTACCCTTCCAGTACAAAATACTATGTGGCTTATTTACAAGCCTCTTGGAATGCTGGTGCATCACTTTTGTAACGCACCAGTGAATGAAATGAAAGAGGCTTTTATGTAGTGCATGGCTACCCGGAGGCATCCCAGCGCTGCAGCGGTAGATAGGGGGAAGGGAGGGTTTATGGGAATAGCCAAGTTTTCAGATGTTTGCGAAATATCAAATAGTTAGCTTCCTTGCGGATAGGGAGAGGTAGGGAGTTCCAGAGCTTAGAAGCATTGTCGGAGAAAAGTCGGCTGCCAGTTCTAGCCTTCTTAATTTTGGGAACCTCCGCCAAGTGAAGCTCGTCCGAGCGAAGACTTCGAGTAGCCTTGTATGGTTTAACCAAGTTTTTGGTGATAGGTGGACCTTTGCCTTGCAAGCCCTTATGCGCGATGCAGAGGGCCTTAAAATGTATTCTCTCCTGTACTGAGAACCAGTGAAGAGAACGTAAGGCAGGCTTTGCTGAGCAACGTTTTTTTGTGCCCGTAAGAAGTCTTGCTGCCGAATTTTGTACAACTTGTAGTTCGGCAATAACTGAGTTGGGGGCACCCAAGTAAAGAGCCTTGCCGTAATCCAGCCTGGCGAGGATAAGCGCCTGGATCAAAAGCTTTCTTGAGTGGCAGGGTAAAAGAGGGGGTATTTTTTGGGTTGTTCTGAGCAGACCGTAGCAAGCGGCGGCAGTTTTGGGCTTGGGCTCTAAGAGTGAGATCATGGTCGAGCCAGATACCCAAACTTTTTATCTCCTTTTTTGGCGTTGGAGCTGGGCCCATGCAAATCGGCCACAAAGTGTTCAAGTTGAAGCTTGCTTGGTTACCCAGCAGCATGAGCTCCGTTTTGTCACCATTGAGCATCAGGTGAGATGAGCTCATCCAACTGGCGACTTCCTTGAGGCAGGAACACAGATCCGTGGGTGACTGTTCCGCCTGGTTTAGTGCCATGATTAGCTGGGTATCATCAGCGTATGTACCTATGTGGATTCCAAAAGGGGCTACGAGCTCTGCTAAGGGGGCCATGTATACATTAAAAAGTGTGGGGCTCAGAGACGAGCCCTGGGGAACTCCACATTGCAACGGGACTGGATGGGAGCCGGTATTTCCCTCAAATACCTGGAAGTATCTTTCTTCCAGGAACGATTGCAACCATGAAAATGCCGTACCTGTCACTCCTACCTTTTTGAGACGGTGAACCAAGGTGTAGTGGTTCACGTGTCAAAGGCTGCACTTAGGTCCAGGAGGATAATGGCTGAAGATCCTCCGGAGTCAAGAATCTTTCTTGACTCCTCCACTACCGCTATCAGTGCAGTCTCTGTGCCCTGACCAGGGCGAAAACCAGTGGCGCAGTGTGCTGGCCCATATTTACAAAGCCAAGCAAAGCCACCCTGTGTGGCTTTTCATGGCCTTGTAAATATGACCCCCTTTCCCGCATTACTTTGCGTGAAAGCGGCATACCATGGGTGATGATGTGGGTGTTCCTACGCAACACCAATGTATTCTGCTGCATTCTCAAATTTACAACATTTCATCAACCTGGAAATGCGTCAGAATCCTACGCCTCTCCAGGGGAGGTGTAAGGAGGCGCAACAAGGAGAAATACTTTTATTTCTACTCGTTTTTTCCTCTTTCTATGCATGCTGCAATCTGCAGCACACATATAAAGAGGAAAACACCATCAATTGCACAAAAACAATCATCCCCACAACGCAGGCACCCTTGCACCATAATGCAAGGGTGCCTATGTTGCAAGGGTGCCTGCCTTGGTGCATGGCAGCCAATTGTGTGCCAGCTCAGGGGAAAGCAGAGGGATCTGTCATATTGGTGTAAATATGACACATCCCTTTGCTTTCAAAATGATGCAGCAAAATGGCTTACAGCCCCGCGCTGCGTCATTTTGTTGTAAATGAGGCCCTATGCTTAGACTAATTTTAAACGTTTTCCCACTGTGTATGTGTACTGTACAGTGCAGTACACATGCGAAGTCAGAAAATAAAGGAGAAAAAAAACATTTCTTCCTCATAGTGCCTGGTTGACGGTAGCACTATTTTCTGATGCTAAAACCTGTCTACTTTATTTAGGAATTTGGGTTTAGCGACAGAAACCTTGGGTGGTTGCACAGGAAGCCCATGCACCACACAGGGTACGCCCCCTTGGCACTAAGTAATGCAAAGCAGCGCATAGCACTCCTTTGAGTTATTTTCATGTTATTTCTAGCCCTAAACAAGTTTAACAATGGAAAGAAATTCAGACAAAAAGATTTTGCACCGATTTGTGTCACTTTTGTGATACAAACACAGCATAAAATCTAAGTAAATCTGCGCTGAAGAGTCTGTTTTATCTGTTACTTCGAGAGTCTGAGATGCACAGGCAGAACTGCACTTGAGACACGTGGATTAACGGGTAAAACATTCTAGTGGCTTTGTCCGAACACCGACGTGGGCTACCCACCCCCCTTTTAAAGGTGGAGGCTGTGTCTCATCCAGGACAATGATGAAAACCATGATGGGATCTGATGGCATAACAAGTCTATTTTAGGCACAATCACTGCCAAAGCATTTTCATGGTGCTACATGGATATCAATTGTTATTTTAAGGGCATGGGAAAAATAAAACATTGTGTGGAACTTAAGTATTTGAGTTGCAAACAAGTGAGCAGAGCCATGCTCCTCCTACATTGGACAGAGAAGTGCACTAAGTCACCAGATTTGCAAGCCTCTCAAGTGAATGAGCAAAGTCAAACATTTTCTCAAGAAGGTGTTTTCAGCTCCAGATCTCAAGATAATAATTAGGTATAATCCCTTCTTTTTTTAATCGTACCTAATACCAGATTTGCAGTTTCTAAGGTTGTAAAGAAAAGGCATTAATTAAAAAGTTCTGGGGCATACGATGTCTCAATTCCATCCGAGCTTACTATAAGTCTTCCTCTAAAAACACCTCCACTTAATTTGTGCCCCTTTCTCTCTCATTCATTCCCATAAATGCTCCCTTCCCTATACCAACCTCGCCAAAGGGGTTCTCAAGTCTTTTGACACTTGTTTTTCTCCCTCACTCTTGTCTCTAACAGATTGGGAAAGTAAAACCTGAGCCTCTGACCCATCACTGGTTGCAAGCAGTCCTGAGGCCTCTCATGTTTTTTCCCCCAAAGAAGGCAATAACAAGCATTGGCATAGCCAATAGGTCTCGCCTTTGGGACCTTATAAGTGTTTAGCTATGCAACAGTTGCATAACTAAATACTTGTAAGGTCCCAAAAGCGAGACCTATTGGCTATGCAAAGCGGTCATGCGGCCGCGAAAGTGAAAGTGATCACGATCAAACCTCAAAGCGAAAGTGAAAGTAATCGCAGTAAAGCACGGCGCGCGCCCGCGCACATGCACTGTAGCTCTAGGCTGGCCTGGTAGCACTTTTTGGAGCCCTCTCAATAAGTCTCGCCAGACCACCGCATGCGCTGGTTCAGGCGAGACCTAAAAAATGACCCTAAAGAGAATGGAAGGGAGGAGGAGTCCACTAAATTAAACCTAAGGCAGGTCATCGCTAAAACAGAGCAAAAAGCCGAGGACATCCCTAAAACAGAACCAGATGCAGGAAGGGCATTATATCAGAATGTAGGCAGAGCAAGCCCTAAAGAGACCCGATAAATACACCAGTCCACCTTGGAAAAATATCCACATTGTGATCCTCAATCAAACTTACAGAGCATTTACAGAGTATTCAAGCGATAGTAGCAAGAAAACCAAACCCTTAGGTTGGGTGGGGGATTATCTGGAGTGGCCCCTAATAAAAAGATAACGTGCTGATAAATTATACTAAATTGATCATTTTCAAGCATTACATTACATATATTTTGGATAAAAGCAGGTAGTTCTGATAGAAAGGTAATGTACTATCAAGTAAGATAGGCTCTGGACGTAATTTCTTTGCAAAGCAACGCACTGAAGGCAATCTAAAGGACTGCCAGAGCTGTCATGCACACTAGCGCTAGACTATGCGCCATAGATCTGCCATTAACATAACACATTGTGTATTTGCATACCTGTCAACTTACAAACACATTTCACAGTGTGAGGAAGGGTGGAGGGGCGTTGGTGTGGGCTGTCCTTGTGCAGAGAGTTACCTAAGAGACACTCTGGCCCTCACCAAGCCCCCAACACCATCCAAAAATAACAACAAAGGTCGCTGAGGTTGTCGCCAATGTCCTATGGTGTTTTCACACATCTTAATGGACATCGGCTGCTTACAGCTGCAAAGACGAGCTGGAAAGCCACTAGTGCAGTGGTTTTCAGCTTGTCTTATCTGCCACCCTGTGATTTCGGCTCCTCACCGGTGAAGATAGCCGAAACTGTGTGTCACACGTTGGCACCATGTGAGCTGGCAGGTCAGTACTTGCCAATCCAGGATAAATGTGCCCGCAGCAGAAACACTGACTCAGTATACTGAGTATTCCACCTGGTTAAAAATCACTGTTCCTGCACAACTATTGAGTGCTCTAAAGACCCCCAGTTTCTTGCAAAAGCAGCTTATCAACTACAGATTTTCTCCTTGAATTCAGGTGCTCTCAGCCGCAAAGTTATTACAGGACTATGAAGACGAAATGTACAGCTCAGTTCAGTTAAAAATACTTTATTCGGCTGTATTGAGCCACAAGTCAGATCACATAGAAAGAAAATACAGTAGTTAATATCCAATTCATGGCTCCTAGTAGTCGGTGTAGGTGTTGCTTCCTTTGACAAACATAAAATATGCAAAATAAAAAAAGTGCCAAGTGTTATGTTCTGCTGGGGCTTCACAATGACAGGGAAGAAGGGTTGAAAACCAAGTACCTTTAATAGGAAGGGCTAGCAGAAAGTGTATAGTTTTAAGGCGAAGCCTCGTATATAAAAACTTCTGTCTCTCATTTGCAAGTATCTGTAAATAAAGTGCTGGACGGGCGGTTAGATCCCGAGGTATGGCTCCCCTCTCATCAAATCTTTCCCCTAATTGTACCCTTTCCATATGTTGGGAAAAAATCTCTTTTGTTCATCTAAAGGGGATGCTAGAGAGACTAACTGGGTTATGATTAAATGCTGGAGTGCCCAGGCGCTTGAAGCTCGTTTCAATGTATTTGAGCCAGGAGATATCAAAGCATTTATCCAAATTCATGCAGTCTAATTAGATTGCTTTGCATAGGCTTGACTTTTCCAAACTTGGTGCCATAATGAAAAGGGTTGTAATTTGATGCAGTCTTCTAAGCGATTTAGCCCTACTTCTTCATGACAAAAAGACGTTGAAGTGGAACGTGGAGTTCCCAATAGACGTTTTATGAACTTATTTTGTAGTTTGTCGGGGTTTACAGTTCATATGTCCCCGTATACCCGCACCAAATGTTGCACAGACACACATGTACATTTAAAAATGCAAAGTAATTCACAAATTTGTTTATGTACCAGTCTTTTTTGAAAATCTAAAATCTGCTTCAATTGTTCTTTCATATTGAAAAACTCCTACAGTCAGTAAAAACCTCCAGTTAAAATCAGTATCAATCAGGGCGCCCATGTACATGAAGTGGAGGTTTTTTTATTTCTTCGCCACCAAGTAAAAACTTTCTGGACTTACAGAGTTTTGGGCTACATTTCATTACAAATGACTGCGGTTTGTTTTTAATCCTAGGTTATCCATAAAATTGTTAAAAGCATCTAACAGGGACTGAATACCATAAGCTATTTGGGCCCTAAGGACAGCATCGTCTGCATAAAGTTACACGGAAATTTCTTGTGTGCTGATCTTCGGGATATCTTTTCCAGTTTTTGTCAGGTGATCTCCCTGTGCGTTAATATAGATTAGAAAAAGAAATGGAGTCAGGGCGCAACCTTGTCTGACCCCTGTTACTGCTGGAAAATATTCAGAAAGATCCCCATTCCTGCTATAGTCGACGCTGCGCTGTATGCATTAGGCCTGTAGAGCAGGGAAATTACTGCGCTATCTATGCCCGATTCTGACATTATTGACCATAAACTACAGCGATCCACTGTATCAAAGGCGCATGTTAAGTCCATAATACCAAGATGGACACAGCCTTTTATAGCCTTTGTGTATTTTTGGACAATTAAATACAAATTTAGTGACTGGTTGACTGTTCCTAAGTCTGGGTGAAACCCAAACTGTAAGTCAGAGAGTCCCTATGCCTCTGTGGTCCAACTTTGTAGTTTGGCCAATATGATTCTTCCTAGAATTTTTACCGTACTATCCAGAAGTGAGATTGGGGAATAGCAGTGGGGATGACTTTTATCTCACTTTTAAAAAATGGGAATAATAATGGCCTCCTCCCATGTCTTAATGAAACGCCCAATAATTGTGCTTCTTATGACATTGGTTATCGGCGGGGGGGGGGGGGGGGGGGGGGGCAAAACTGTGGAAGAAATGTAAATATATCTGATGCAATTCTATTTGGTTCTGGGGTTTTCTCTGATGCACTATTGTCAATTGCTAAAATAACATCAGATTACTTAATGAAACTACTCAGTTTCAGGATGGCAGTGAGATCACAAGTAGCTATAATATCATAGTCGACTTTGAGAGTCTTCTCCTTTGGACCAAATATATTTAATAAATAGGTACCCCAGTTTTCACTTGAGAGGACACACTCCACTTTTGGGAGGGTCTCACCTAGGAGAGTCGGGGAGTTTACCACTTGCCAGAAGGCTACAGATTCTTTATCACGCTAGAAACTCTTAGATCCTCCCAAGCTTTTCCCCTTATTTCTGCCTTCCTTCTCAGAATAGTTTCCTTATAAATATTTCTTACTACTCCCATCTGATCTCGTAGGTGTTTGATCAAAGCGAGCTTTAAAAGTTTGTGCGCTTTGGAACAAGTGCTATCAAACCACCTTTGGGCAATGCTAGTTTTTACTGAATCCGGGTGCTTTTAGCCACACATGTATTACTGGATGAAGAGGACTATATAGACGAAATCTACAACTAAAAACCTAAACCCTGATGAGCTGCTCGGGAACCACAAAAGAGTTGTAAATCACTGATATGTTTTGAAGCCTATTGCTTGTGTGCAGTCCACTGGGGCACGCACAATTCTCCCTCCCAATATATCAATAGCCAGATGACTGTCCAGGAACAGGTTAAGTAAAAGCAGGGAAACATATTCCAAGAAATGTCTTGCAGCTCAAGCAGCATTCTTGAGTGAGAGTGCCTTAAAGCTGTATGTCTGTTCGAGTGTGAAATTTCATCTGACACACACAAACTCTGGCATTGTTTTAATTAGCTGTCTACAATGCCAGCTAGTAGGCAGATGCCCTTATTAGGCAGGTCTGATGCAAGGACATTTTAAGGTAAGGGCAGAGTGTGCAAGTACCCAGTGCCTCCACCTTGCAAAGCACCCTGTGAAAGTGATTTTTTCTGTATCTCCCTTCTGTTTAGTTCTCTGTCTCAACCTTTAATGCAGAAGTAAATATTGTTTGGCATCATAGGGTTTGAATAAGTAGAAAACGGGTAATAAAACTCGCAGTTGTTCTGAACAGAGGCCCTAAAATGCTTCTTGCCCGGGACTATTAAAATCCTTAAAATGACACTGGTCTGATAAATAACTCCCAATTTGCTGTTTGTCCCGGTGGGGATTAACATTCGAATTTTGATGGTTAAAGCCTAATAATTATTTTGCATTTTTGTGGTGATAAATTTGGTCAGGTCAGAATTTGGGCACGTCTGACTTGTTGAAATTAATAGGAGTAAAACTGCAGGAGTGCAGTGTCAGCCGTCAAACTCCTAATAGCAATGTGTGCCTTAACACGTGTTACTGCACATACTAGAATTAACCAGGTCACTCGCAAAGAAGACCGTAATCAAATTCTGCAGCAGGAGAGGTGAGTGGGAGGGAAGGGAAGC
The DNA here is from genome assembly GCF_964204655.1 of Triturus cristatus. Taxonomy (NCBI): domain Eukaryota; kingdom Metazoa; phylum Chordata; class Amphibia; order Caudata; family Salamandridae; genus Triturus; species Triturus cristatus. The sequence goes on from NC_140580.1 coordinate 756,999,695, forward strand.
TGATTGGGCCAGTGCTTAATTTGTGCGGGTGCTTTCCGGTGCTCAGCACCGGCACTTCATTGTCAGGGCCGGGGCTATAAATTATTTTCAGGAGGCAGTGGTGGTCAACGTAATTAAAAAAAAACAAATACATGAGCAAAGGGGAGACCCTGCTGCGCTCTTGTGGAGGTTTTTGTAAGGATGGATGTGATTCTGCTGTGCTCTTGTGGCGGTTGAGACGTCCGGTCAGTGGTACCTGAAAGCGTTATGTTGTGTTGTCAGGGCCGGGGCTATAAATTATTTTTAGGAGGCAGTGGTGGTGAACGTAATAAAAAAAAAAAAATACATGAACAAAGGGGAGACCCTGCTGCGCTCTTGTGGAAGTTTTTGTAAGGATGAATGTGATTCTGCTGTGCTCTTGTGGCGGTTGAGACGTCCGGTCAGTGGTACCTGATAGCGTTATGTTGTGGGGGGGGGGGGGGAGGGGTTGAGTAAGGAGCCATGAGATGCTCTCTGTGTTATGTAGACTTCACATGTGACGTGGGGTCATGCCTATTTATGGTACATCATGTGGAGTTGCGGTTGCCTCCTGATAGGACGCCGCCTTACTATGCTAGCACATTCTAAGGGGGTGAATGTTGCGTGGTGTTGAAGGGTGCCGAGTTGCACCTTGAGGCATGGGTGATTACACAGTTTAGTGGTGTTCTGTGGGCCGACTATACTACAGCTGGAAAATAATTCCTTTATCGGAAATAGTATTTCACAGCTTTTTGGGGCTTCCGTTTTCTGTGAGCGAGCTGGGAATTTAGTTTCACCGCGTGTTTTTCCTTCTAGTGTTGTGAAATGGCTATTTTGGCCATTGGCTGCATAATGTGTTTTCTTTTTCTTGAGTGGTAGAACTGGTCTATTTGTCTTGTGTATAAATTGTGTTTTCGCATGGCATCCTCCTGTTAAGAGGAATGGGGTTGTGGGCTTTAGTTTAAGTCACAAATTTGAATCCAGGCAGGGCCACTCAGCCTTTCATCCTCCATGGTGAGTAATTGAGACCCTTTGACCTGGTAAATATTAACACCTGTTGTGTACAGATCGTAGAAAGGGGCAGAAGGGTGGTATGGAGCCGTAAACATAACTTTATTAATAATAAAACAGCATGACTTGCAATATATGCGTTGACCCACGAAGAGTACTGTGCCCTCTAACTTATCATATGAAGTAAATATGCTTCTTAAAGAACGTCTCATGCTTCTAAGCGCTGTAACTAACAAGTATTATTCCAGTTATCAATGGTACTTGGTGGCATCTTTGCTGAGAGTGGATAAGGACATCAGGAGTCACTTGAGGCTTTGCCCTTCTTTATTGATGGCCCCTCTCCACATTTCACAGTGGAAATAAATAGCATAATACACTCGGCGCATCTGCATCAATGCTACATATATACTGCTGCAGTTTGGCCACGTTAATATAGGTTCGGACTAGAGACTGTCGTGCATGTAACTGTCACTCAGTGCCTCAGGGAAGGGACTGCCATGAGTGATCATCACTCGATGCCTCAGGGACTACCATGAATGACCATCACTTGATGTCTCAGGTGAGGAACTGCCATGAGTGACCATCACTTGATGCCTCAGGCGAGGGACTGCCATGAATGACCATCACTTGATGTCTCTGGTGAGGGACTGCCATGAGTGACCATCACTTGATGCCTCAGGCGAGGGACTGCCATGAATGACCATCACTTGATGTCTCAGGTGAGGGACTGCCATGAGTGCCCATCACTTGATGCCTCAGGCAAAGGACTTCCATGAATGACCATCACTTGATATCTCAGGTGAGGGACCGCCATGAATGACCATCACTTGATGTCTCAGGGAATGCCATAGGTGACCATTACGTGGTGCCTCGGGGGAGAGACTGCCATGAGTGACCATCACATGAATGACCATCACTTAATGCTTAAAGTGAGGGACTGCCATGAGTGACCAGCACATGAGTAACCATCACTTGATGGATCAGGTGAGAGACTGCCACGTGTGACCAACACTGGAAGGCTCGAATGAGGGACTGCCAGGAGTGACCATCTCTTGATGCCTTAGGCAAGGGACTGCCACGTATGACCATCACTGAATATATAGGTGAGGGACTGTATGTGCATGACCAGCACTGGATGGTTCGGGTGAGGGACTCTGTACGTGAACATCAGTGGATGGTTCGGTCTAGGGACTGTATGTGCGTGACCAGCACTGGATGGTTTGGGCTAGGGACTGTATGTGCGTGACCGTCAGTGACAGTTCGGGCGAGGGACTGTATGTGCATGACCATCAGTAGATGGTTCGGGCAAGGGACTGTATGTGTGTGTCCATCAGTAGCTGGTTCGGGCAAGGGACTGTATGTGTGTGAACATCAGTGGATGGTTCGGGCGAGGGACTGTATGTGCGTGACCAGTGGATGGTTCGGGCTAGGGACTTATGTGCGTGACCAGCACTAGAGGGCTGAATTGAGGGCACTTTCATAAACGTAAACACTTGGTGGCCCATTGGTTTCATGTACTGGTTTCATGCCACCCTCGTCCAGGTCATTGGATCACAGCTCAGCGAGGTGAGCCAGTTGGTTTCTATGGCTATCTTACTGCCCGGCTGGCAGGTGGCCATCCAGCAGCGTGGACCCATGCAGAGTTGATAATGTTCCTGGAGTAAGTGGGTGGAGTCAGTGAAGGAAGTGAGTGGAGCCAGGGAAAGTGAGTGTGGCCTCCTACAAACATTTGAGCACCTGGACTTCATATTTTACAAATTAGGCACTGGATTGGGCTAAGGCACCTTATCAGAACTCTCAAATGCATTTTGGTAATTATAGTCCTTAATTTATAATGGCATATAGCAACAAACCAACTGCCCAAATACAACGAAAAAATCTACAGTGGCTTAACTACTCGCACATGGACCTGGGAAATTTAAGAGCTCTGACATACCACCACTCCAATAACCCCAAACAGACCAACAATACTAAGGAAGATGTAAGAATATACCAAAAAAATAACTCTCTGCCCTGCCTAAGCTGGAAGCAGCCACTGGGTCAAACAACCACTGGGTGGTGACAGCTGCTCTGAGCTCCTAAGGGACGACTAAAGGCAACATTTAGAAATCCCAACTGTCCTGAAAGGGCTTCCTTGTAGCTCTCTAAATGGGGCCAAATTTATGACACTCCCACTTCACAAAATACTAAATGAAACTATGTGTTCGATGCTCAGAGGCCGCTGCGTTTTAGACTGATATGCGTTTCATATCAGTCTTAAAAACGTCATACCAGTGAAGCTGCCTAATATTCACTAGTGTTAAAACACCCGACCACAGTTACCTGTAAAAAATAATTTCTATAAACATCCTGGCAGGGATTGTAGAAGTAAGAACCAACATTTTCTTTCCATCCCTGGAGACAAATTAAACAAGCACTGGCAAAGGCAACAGGCCACGCCTTTGGAACCTGTTGCTTTTTGACAATGCTCTAAATCACCAGCAAGATGCAGTGTAGCATGGCCAAAACTAAAACACTTGGCTATGTTGCAGAGTCATTTGCATTCTATTGCATGTGTGCCTACATTATGATAGAGGCAGCAATTTTCTTTATTTACTGAACCGAGATGTATCAATAAATAAAAACAAAAAAGAAGTAGCACAAAAGCTCTTTGATTTTTTAAAATGGAGGGTGTGGCAGCATTTTACTGTCTGGTCCTCCCCGACAAAAATATATATATATATTTTAAAAGATGGTGGGTTTGGGAGCAAAGCAGAAGTGGGTGGAAGGGAGCTATGAAGAGATGGTGGAGGGGGGGGTAAAAGCAGAACACGAGGGGAAAAACACCTGGCATTGAGAAGGGAAGGAGTTTGGCTGGGAGGAGAAGCATACGAGAGAGAGAGCTTTCAATGAGCGTGGGAGACAGCAACACGGACCAGGGGAAGAGGGTTTGGGTATTTGGCGAGGGAAGAGAAGCACTCGAGAGAGAGCTGGAAGATACTGAGTGCTTAAGCAAAAAAAAAAAAAAAACAGGTAGTTCCCTAACAGTGAAAGGACAGAAGCCAGAAAATCAGAGAGATGGTAAAGAGGCTGTAATCCAGGGAAGAGACAAAAATAAGAAGAACCAGCTGGGGCAAGGAAAGTCATTGAGTAAGAACCATGCAAATGAGGGTGACAATAATGTAAGCCAATAGTAAGCCCCTATAAGTTCTCCATAATCCCACACTGGTTTTTGACAATCAGAAAGTTTACGCTGTCTGGTGGGTTCAACCTAAAAACAGAACAAGCATGGAATTCCTTGTGCAACACAGTTGATCTAAGTCACTCAGAAGTTCTGTGCAAAGAGACCGGACGACAAAGCAAATTATATAAACGCCATGAACTAATTATTCAGTCACATAGTCCTGTGGCTACCGCCACTTCCCTCATTGGTATACGCCCTGAAGGTTTTCCATAAGCCCCAGTCTTGTCAAAGGAAATATTTGATTTGTACCCCAAGATTCGGTTCAGGTCTGTCACCTTGAGCGATAAGCATTCTGATTGGTCATTTTACTTTCAACGTTAACAATAATGACTATTTGCTTTGCGAACAGCACAAAGTAACAAAGCATCTCTCTTGGCAGCCACAGTTTTCAGACTTTTCAGTAGTCCTGCCAGTATTGAGTCATGTATAAATACACGGAGACTTACACTGACTCTGTTTTTTGTATTTTAGGTGGCATTGTTCAAATATTGGTTCTGAGTAATAATTAAGGGGTAGATAGATGCAGTAATGCATAATTTCACTATAATTAGGACATGAATCTCCCAACATTGCATTTCTGCTTCTAGTTCAAACATTGTAAGTATGACCTCCGAATGTAAAATACTAGATGACATTTATTAGATTTTGTATCTTGCAATGTATTTGTGACTAAACCTTGCTCCTGCCTGGATTTGTTTGGCGCTGGCCGACAGCACTAAAAGCAATATCAGGCACAGCAGTTATTTTTTCCTAAGTGCGACTGTTTTAGCCAGTGAGATAGATGCCATCATCCTTATGAATTTAGGGGCCTTGAAATAAAGCAGGCAGCTTTAAAACATTGTTTTGTGCAATTTTTTTATTGCCATTTTAACATCTTTGTATCGGCTCATTTTTTGGAATTTTTGAATAGCAACGATTTGATAAAGTATTGGTGTTGTTATGAGGAGGGATAAGAGAGTTACCGAGAAATAGGCCTGGAGTGAGAAGATTCAAGCAACACCACCCACCAACACCACACTCTTTAATGAGTTTAACAAAGTTCATGTTGAGGTACAGTGAGGGCCACAAAACATGTCCAGAATCAAGAAGGTTACTGGAATCCTCAGAGTTCCTCATGCAACTGCGTGTTCAGGTGGAGGGTACCAGAACGTGGTTGTGGCAAATGGCCAGAAGGTGGTGACGTGGGGGTAAGTTGTGCTCATGTCGTGGGGGTAAGTTGTGCTCATGTCGTATGGAGATCCAGTGAGCGGGTTCCAGTATTTGAAGGGGTCGGGTCCTGGTCCGTAAGCGGGTCCAGGTACGGGTCCAGGCCCAATCACAGGAACGGCAACAGCTGCGCCTTCACACAGGACCACGGCTAACAGCAGGATGATGAAACAATTGACTGCTCTCTGTTGATTCATTGCACTACTACAGCTTCTGATCTGAGATTTAAAGAGAGTGAACACTTCAGTCATTGATATTAACACGTCCCTACTCTTGTTTACTAATGTTTATGTCAAATAAATCAGATTCTTTACATTTGTTGCATAGCTGTCCCACTAACCCCATATCGTAGGGCGGATTTCAGTCAGTCCTTTATATGTCTTTAGGGAACAGTGTTCAGCATGGATGGATTTGTAGGTTAGCGTACTCCACATGAAATATGGGCCTAACAAGTCCCAGAAGGCTTAGAATTGTTGGCTGAAAATCTTACTTGGCTGAAATCATACTCAGGACATGGGGCTAGCTGACGGTTACAACTTTCAGAAGGAAAGAAACATTTCCCAGAATCATATACACAACAAACATTCTACCAGCTTTAGTCCTTTATTGATGGATTTTATCCCCCACAATCAAGGGGCTAGCAGAGGATTGAGTTAGGCCAGTTCTCTTTATCTGGGTTTAATGATTCTTAGGAAACATCATATTAAAGTCATAATTTAAAAACAGTGCCATTCTAGCACTTGGTCAAGCAACTACAGACAATTAATAGTAAACATCGTCGTTTTTTTAGTAGAATTCCCTTTACATGGTGACACCATATTGAGGTTTGGCTTATAAACTTTGAAAATGACGGGGTTCCTCGGTAAAAATATTCAAACTAACAGCTTCTGATTGGCTCTTGATCTTGGGGTGAAATCATGTAATACAATTTCCTAAAGTGATTATGCTATGTGATGCCTTTATTCTCATGTCATGCTCCACATACGAGTGAATGCTTTCTTCCATTCATTTTACTTGCCATAATATTAATAATAACATTGTTTGTTTTAACAGCATTCGTTGGATGCAACACATCACACGCCTCTAAACTGTTTTTCAATAGTTATATGATAATGATCTCGATGCCTTTCAGAATATCTGTGTATTTATTAAGAACTCAAAGACGACCTAGTCAACCCTCATTAAAACATAGATATCAAATTTGTGTGCAACAGAGAGAAGGACGACTAATGGTATCCACACAGCCAAATTTTCTCCACTGGGATCTTGGGACACACAGAGTGTGGTCAGCGATAGCCACCAAATAGGGAATTAGTGGTGCATTCCCTGGTCAGGGTTTTCAGTGTATTTCTTAGGCTGGTCATGTCTCCCCTATTGGGCACTCAAAGTAGTGGGATACTACTGTAGGGAAGAGGACAGGGGTCCATGTCCAGGCCCAATGACAAAAACTGCAAAATACATATATCAACAGGGCCAAGAGCAGGACGCTGCAACGAGTGACCATGCTCTGGTGTTTCACTACACTACTCTACAGCTTGTGATCCAACGTTTTAAAAAAATGAGCACTGCTTGTCTTGTGAGCGGGGGGTAGCTGGAAAATAAGGTAGAATAGGGCAGGCAGTAGGTCCCAATGTAGACTAGCCATTGAATAATTCAATAGTTCCACCTATGAATGGGCCATCTATAGGGCAGGGGGTGAATTGTGTTGATCCATCACTCATCATGTCCTCAGGAACCAGTCAGTGACCGACTATATTGGTCAAGGGCATTGTCTAGTCCTATACACCAGTGAAAATTGGGTGGTATATCTAGTTATAGTTTGGAGGGGGGGGGGGGGTGAAGACGACCAAATGTGGTATAAATTAAATTTTACGCTGCCTCCAGTGCATTAAGCTGTTTAGTCCTCTTGGGTGAAGTTCAGATATTAGTAGATATGCTCAGCATGATTTTCTAGTGAATGACTGAGCGCTTTTGGGCTTTCAATAAGTGATACATTGCTTGAATAATTTACTCTTTGTCTGCAAGAGCAGGAATAAAGGTGAATTAACTAGACTGCTCGAGGCTTTTGATCAGTTGAGGTAGTTTAGTATCCTGATGCTTCCCGAGACACCACGCATAATGTCAGAGGTCTGGAAAGTCAATGTCAGGACACTGCAACTTGTGCACAGTTTGTCAGACCGCTTGAAGCAATGAGCACACAAACAAGTTTGGAAGTAATTTTTAATGAAAAATAGGTAGAACCTTTTACTTTTAGGACTTGCTAAGAGGGGAGAGGATGCAGTGAGGAACATGGAATAGTAAATAAGTAAATAGATAGGGCATAGTAACAATAGTTGGGAAAGCAGAAGGATAACATTTTATGACACAAGGCTTTGGGGTATGCGCCAGCAACAGCAGGAATGGGGAGGAGAATCCTGGTGGTTGGGTGAGAAAATGGGTCCAAATGTCCTTCGGAAGGAGCCCTACTAAATAATTGTGCCACAGAAACAATGAGCCACTTAGTTTTCTAGTCATGTAGGAGTAGCAGTTGATGAGGACTTTGTTTTAGAGATTGTAGGGTTGCAGAACTAATAAGGGTTAGAGGGGCAAAGTGGGAAAGCGGTAAGAGGTCTTGGTATTGCATAACCACTCACAGATGGATAGCTAAGGACTTGGGGTGGCCAAGACGAAATAATTAGAAAGCTGAAGTTTGGATAAACCGTAAACATTAATGGTTTGGACTCAGCTTTCGCCCGTGAGAAGGTGGAGTGGAATTTCAAGGTGGCTGTACTTGATAGGAAAAGATTAGTTAAGGGTATATTCATGCTGATACTCTGTATTATTTCTCTGTATGGGTTTGCTTGCATTCCCCAAATGAAGTAGCAAAGAATCATGTGCCTACTTTTCACGTGAAATGTGTTTGAATAGCAAGCAGGGCGAAAGATGGCAGATGCTAAATATAAACTGGTGTGAAGTGACATAATTACATTAAGAAAAAAATGACTAGGTGGTTCTGTGATTCTGAATGGTGGGCCATTTTATGTGTCAAAAATGTGTTGGGCAGAACTTCTCCTTTGAACGGACCAACACAGAAGGCCAGAAAGTTCTACTGCCTTCTGGGTTCGAGACACATTCTTAAGTCGATTAAGCATGGGAACAACATTACATTATTCAGTCACTCTCCTCCAACGCAAATTTAGGAGTCGACTGTCAAGCTATCTCGACACATTGGAATTTCCAGCTCAAAATGGCTTAGAATCTGGATCGAAAGATTATGATCTATCATTTACAATTATCCTGGATAGGCAGAGGTGCTAGACAGAACATTACAATTATTATGTTTGCTTTAATATGTCTCTCCTCCACCTTTGTTTCTCTGAGGTGGCTCATTGGGTTTGAATTTAGGTGGTCATGGACCCATCAAAGTCAGCTAAGATCCCATCAACCAAAAATAACAGTGGATCCCACTGAAATCCACTGTGATGAATTGGAGTGCCAAAGGGATAATCCGTAAAGGTTCAGAATCTGTTTATTGGAGCAAATGGGTCAGTGTTAAAAGAAGTTGGCTCTAGTTGCTAGCCCAACTGGTGTCACAATCCGTTACTGCAGCGGTGGTGTGGTTGGGCTCGGACCCAAAACACATCCTGAAGGATATGCAAATCCAAGGGACCAAAGTCTCCAAACACGATTTAAATGTTTTTGCTGGGTAGAGCCCCCAACTGACTGACTGACGGGACATGTTATTCTTGCTAGTTCATCACCCGAAACTGGGGAACTGCACTTAGAGTTAGGGCCCAACTGTAACATCAAAGATGATAATTCCAGAACTGCAAGGACTAAAGGGATACTCTTCTGTCTGGATACTAATAAGCTGCTGTAAAGTCAGGATGGTATGTTACATTAAGTATTCTTATAGAGGGTTTGAATGCCAAAAAGGCATTTAGCGCTAGTTCAAATTGCAGGAAAAAAGAAAAGATCCCAAGAAGAGATTAACCAACAGAGAAAAGCCATTTCTTCAGCACCTTCCTAAAAGCCAGAAGATTGGGCATAATTTATATAGGAAGGGTGTTCCAAGCTTTAGATGCTCTGAGCACAAAACTTCTGCCTCCCCAAATCAAGTATCTAAATCTGGGTAAATGGAACACGTTACTTACCTTCGGTAACACTTTTTCTGGTGGATATAATATCTGCCTGTGGATTCCTCACCTTGTGAATATCCCCTGCGCCAGCAACATTCGGAATTTTTTCGTAGCTCCCCACGCCGACGAGGAGGACGTCACGATAGCACGGCTCCGCACGCGGCTCCGCTGACGTCACTGGAGCCATAAGAGGACCTCGTCGGCGTGATGACGTCAGTTCCGCCCTTTTTTTCCGTGCCTTCGAGGCACATGGACAGACCGACAACAATATATATACAGTATACACAGTACATAATATTCAAACCAACACACACAGTGTGAAGTCAAAGCAGGAAAGCAAAAGAAATAACACACTTCCTTTGACAGTAACAGATAGATTTTTAACACATTATCACTATTGTAGGTATACAAGGGTGGACAACGGGGAGGTGGGTGGGTCAGTGAGGAATCCACAGGCAGATATTGTATCCACCAGAAAAAGCGTTACCGAAGGTAAGTAACTTGTTCTTCTGATGGATACATCTGCCAGTGGATTCCTCACCTTGTGAATAGATTCCCACAGCAGTCCCCACTCCCGGAGGAGGGTGTCCACCCTTCTATACCAAAAAGTCCTGAAGGGCGGAACGTGCAAAGTGTCCGTCCCTCCTCACCTCGTATCTAAGCAGTAATGCTTCGCAAAAGTGTGGAGGGAGGCCCAAGTTGCCGCTCTACAAATGTCCTCCACAGGAACACCTCTAGATAAGGCAGAAGTAGAAGACTTTCCCCCGGTAGAGTGAGCCCTTATACCCTCTGGAGGTTCCTTACCGGCCAAAGAGTAACAGATCTTGATGCACAAGATAATCTATCTGGAAAGGGTGCGCTGGTGCACCGCTCTGCCTTTCCTGCAGCCAATGAAGCCCACAAAGAGCTGGTCATCAAGGGTGAGGGGGAGGATAGAAGGTAGGAAGGGTAATGGACTGCCCCAGATGGAAAGGAGTTACCACCTTAGGCAGAAAAGCAGCCCTGGTCCTGAGTACCATTCTTTCAGCATGAATGGTCAAGAACGGGGATTTCGAACTCAGAGCTTGAAGCTCACTTACCCTCCTTGCCGAGGTAATGGCAATGAGAAAGACTGTTTTAAAAGATAAAAAGCCTTAAGCTTAAGGGACACTTGTGCAAGGGTTCAAAGGGAGAGCCCATCAAGTAAGTTAAGACAAGATTTAAGTCCCATTGAGGCACAATAAATAGAGTGGGTGGAAATTTGTTGGTAAGGCCCTTAATGAACCGTAATACAATAGGTGATTTAAACAAAGACGGCTGATCCGGCAAGCAAAGGAATGCCGACAAAGCCGATAAATAACCTTTCACAGTAGCTACAGCAAAGCTTTGCTGAGCTAAAGAGAGAGCAAATTGAAGGATGTTGGATAAACGAGCCCTCAAAGGGTCAATAGACTTCTCCCCACACCAATGGACAAATTTGGACCACCTATAGGAATAAATAGACTTGGTGGAGTGACGCCTGGCAGACAAAATCACGTCCACCACGTCAGGCGGGAGAGAAAAAGAACTCAGGTTGCCCCGTTCAACCTCCAGGCATGAAGGTGTAAGCTCTGGAGGTGGGGGTGTAGAACCTGCCTCTGCGACTGCGAGAGGAGGTCTGTCCTGAGAGGGAGACGGAGCGGAGGGCACGAGGAGAGGTGGAGAAGATCTGTATACCACACCCTTCTCAGCCAATCCGGGGCGATCAATATGACTTGGGCCCGGTCTTGGCGAATCTTCATCAGAACCTGATGAATCAAGGGTATGGGAGGAAATGCGTAAAGGAGATGTGAGTCCCATCTCAACTGAAACGCGTCCCCCAAAGATCCCTGCATCGGATACTGGAGATTGCAGAATGACGGGCAGTGAGCGTTCTCGTGAGTGGCAAACAGGTCCACCCAAGGAGTTCCCCACGTCCGAAAGACGTGACGAACCACCTTCGGGTGGAGCCTCCACTCTTGGTCGGCAGAAAACTGCTGACTGAGACTGTCTGCATGCACGTTCAGAACTCCGGCCAGATGATTTGTCATCAGACAAATCTGATAATCCTGAACCCAGGACTAGAGACGCAGAGCCTCTCTGCAGAGACAATGCGACCCCACTCCTCCCTGCTTGTTGACATACCACATCGCGGTAGTGTTGTCCGTCAGGACTTGAACTGACTGACTGCGAAGGGAAGGGAGGAAGGCCTTGAGTGCCAAACGTATCGCCCACAATTCCAAAAGGTTGATGTGAAGCAACCTTTCCTCTGGAGACCAAAGACCCTTGATCTCCAGATCCCCCAGATGTGCACCCCACCCTAAAGTGGATGTATCCGTTATCACTGTGGCCACCGATGGAGGTAGATGGAAGGGCTTTCCCTGAGACAGATTGCCCTCCACGCTCCACCAAGACAGATCCGCTGCAGCTTCTCTGGAGATCCTCACAGACTCCCTGAGATCCCCGTTATGCTGATACCAATGCCTGCGGAGGCACCACCGGAGTGCCCTCATGTGCCAGCGTGCATGGTTGACCAACAGAATGCAGGAAGCAAACAGACCGAGCAGACGAAGGACCTTCAGGACAGGAATGACCGATCGATTGTAAAACAAGGGAATCATTTCCTGTATGTCGAGAATCCTTTGTGGAGGTGGGAATGCTAGACACACAGTAGTGTCCAGTACCGCCCCTATGAACAGGTTGCGCTGAGAGGGCACCAGGTGAGATTTGGGCACGTTTATCAAGAAACCCAATTTGTACAACAGTTGAGTTGTAACCTGCAGATGATGAAGCACCTTCTCTGGCGGCTCCGCTTTGATCAGCCAGTCGTCCAATAGGGGAAAACTGGAATCCCCAACCTTCTGAGATGGGCTGCCACCACTGCCATCACCTTGGTGAAGACTTGAGGTGCAGTAGTAAGACCAAACGGGAGAACCGCAAACTGATAATGTTGCGATCCTACCGTAAAACGGAGTTACTTCCTGTGCGACTCCAGGATCGGAATATGAAAATACGCATCCTGCAAGTCAACCGACACCATCCAGTCCTCCTGTTGCAACGCTTGAAGAACCTGCGCAAGGGTGAGCATCTTGAACTTCTCCTGCTTCAGAAAAAGGTTCAAGATCCTGAGATCCAGGATTGGACGTAGCCTGCCATCCTTCTTGGGTATCAGGAAATACCGGGAGTAGCATCCGTGACCCCTTTCCCGCTCTGGAACCACCTCTATCGCACTTTTTTTCAGTAATGTTAGGACTTCCTCCTGCAGGAGAAGAAGGTGGTCCTCCGAGCAAGCACCTTGGCAAGGAGGGTAATTTGGAGGAAATTCCCGAAAGGGAAGAGCATACCCATTTTCCACAAGATTTAGAACCCAAAGGTCTGTAGTGACCGATTCCCAATCTTGCAGAAAATGGGTAAGCCGACCCCCCACAGGACCAACATGATCCAGAATGGTGGATCTAGGGCTGCTTTGCAGTGGTAGGAGGAAGATGAGGAGTAGGAGGAGGGCTGACAACCTCGTGGACGACCTCTGTTCCTGCCCCTGTAGGTCTTATACAGGGTATTTTGCTGCTGCTGCTGAGGCTGCCTGTAGGTACGAAAGGACGACCTCCCAAATCCTCTGTACCTTCTGAATGAGGAAACTCTAGGCTGAGCCTGCAGGCCCAGAGACTTAGCTGTGGCTTTGCTGTCCTTGAAACTCTCCAAGGCTGCATCTGCTTTCTTTCCAAACTGTCCAAACCATCAAAGGGTAGATCTAGAAGTGTTGCCTGCACATCTGGAGAGAACTCTGATGACTTAAGCCAAGCACTTCTTCTTGTGGCAACCGAAGAGCCCATGATCCTAGCAACAGAGTCCGCAGTGTCCAAACCACTCTGTATAACCTGTCGTGCCGCTGCTTGAGTGTCCGACAAGACCTCATTAAAATTCTGCCTGTCCTCCTCTGACAATTTAGGGGCCAGCTGTTTTGCAGAATCCGTCAGGGCGCGGATGTAACGGCCCAAAAGGCAGGTGGCATTTGTGGACTTCAAGACCATACTTGCCGAGGAGAACACCTTCTTGGCCGACTGGTCAAGCTTTTTAGACTCTCTATCGCTAGGAACTTGAGGAAAAGCTCCAGAAGACTTTTTCGAACAGGCAGCTTGAACCTCCAGACTCTCAGAAGGATGGGATGTTAGAAAGTCCAGATCTCCTGGAGCCGCCCTGTACCTCCTAGCAACAGATTTAGACACTGCCGGAGCCGAAAAGGGCTTACGCCAAACCTCCATAACTGGCTCAGTGATGGCATCATTAAAAGGAAGCAAAGGTTCTACCACAGTGGAGGGGGAATGAAGAACCTCCGTCAAGATGTTGGACTTAAATTCAGCAGTTGGGAGCTGCAAGTCTAAGAGCTCCGCTGCCTTGCTTATGACTGTGTGGTAAGGAACCAGCATCTGAAGGAGGAGAAAGCTCCCATTCTGGGGACTTATCATTGCCACTTGCCTCCTTTAATTCTTCAAAAAAGTCATCTGATTCTTGAAGTTCACCCTCTTCCATTTCTTCTGCCTGATACCTTTGTTCTTCCAAAATCCTCTGCGCCTCCCGCCTGGATCTTCTCCTTGGATTCGGTGGTGGCGGCGCCACACACAACTCTGACGGAGCCGGAACCGGCGTCGAACACGGATCCGGAGGCACAGCCTGAGTCGAACGAGGTCGAGCTGGAGCCGGAGTTGAAGGGAACGGCGTCGACGTCTTCGGCGCCGGGAAATGCCAGGACAGCGCCGCTGGAAGGAAAGGCATAAAGGGAGCCTGAGCATAGGCCTGTGGAACCCCCTAATTAAAGGCCATTGGACCCATGGGACCCAAAGGTGCTCCAGAGGGGTACATTGCGCTTGAAAAGACACCATACATGGCATTCAAGTAATGCGATGGGTCTTGACCCGGGCCAGGGAAAGGCGGGTAAGGGCTCGATAAAGGCTCAGGCTGAGGCATTACCGGACTCGGGCCAATCGGCGCCGACGGTGGAGCCAATGGAGTCGAAGACTCATCAGGTAACGCAGCCTCTTTCACCGGAGCCAGAGAATGTGTCGGCGTCGGAGATGGAGCCGGAGAACGTTCCAGAGAAGCTGCAGGCGTGGCCGGACAAACAGGTAAAGCCGGATTCGAAGCCGAAGGAGAAGGTGAAACATAGTCCTTTCGACGCCGAGGGACTGGTGAAGTCGATTTCGGAGCCGTCTCCTTATCTGAACGGCGTCGAGAGCCGTGCCTCTTCTTCTTCTTATGCTTCTTTGATCTTGAAGCATGACCGGACGTCGACTTCGAACCCGACCTCGACCTCGACCTGGACCTTGATCGCCTTCGACCTCTCTTCTCCTTTCTCATCTTCGCTATGAACAGCTTGGCCTCTCTCTCCTTTAAAGCCATCGGGTTCATCTTACGGCAGCAAGAGCACCCCTCGACGTAGTGATCCGATGACAGGCACCAAACACAATCTTCGTGCAGATCCGTGATGGACATATGTTTAACGCACTCTCTACAGGGCTTGTACCCTGACTTCCTCGACGACATCTTCAGGAAGAAACAAGAGAGGACCAGAAACAATCCAGAAAAACAAAGTAACCAGACAAGCTACTGAAAACCGTTAGCATCGACGGCGTGGAAAAAAGGGAACTGACGTCACCACGCCGACGAGGTCCTCTTATGGCTCCAGTGATGTCAGCGGAGCCGCGTGCGGAGTCGTGCTAAAGTGACGTCGGCTTGGAGAGCTATGAAAAAATTCTGAATGTTGCTGGCGCAGGTGATATTCACAAGGTGAGGAATCCACTGGCAGATGTATCCATCAGAACAATAATTTAACAGAAGCTGATTATACAGATCTACCTGGTAAGTACCAAGAGAAGCTCCTTCTCAAGAAATCTTGACCAATTCCATGCTGTATCTTAATCACGGAGCACAAAGCCTTAAAAGTGACCCTCTGTCTAACAGAAAGCCAGTGAAGTTGTGCAATGTATTTCAAGACCGACTGAAATTTGGTAATTTTACACAGCAGCCGGGCTGCAGCATTCTGCACGGTTTGTAACTTATTAAGAACTTGCTTATGAGCTTTGCGATACAACCCTTTGCAATAATCGATCTTAGATAAGACAAGGGAAGTTACAACTGTTTTTTGAAGATGGCCTCGTATAAAAGGGAGAATTATTTTGATCATTTTAGGAAGGAAAAAGGCGTCCGAAGTCACAGCATTAACCTGTTCCACATAGGTATGTTTGTCATTTATGAGAACTCCCAAATTCTTAACACAGCTGTCAGGCGAAGGAAGTGGACCAAACTCAGATGGCCACCAATAAGGGGTTCAGAAAGAAGGCTGGGCCCCAAACACCAACACCTCACTCTTCGCGGAATTCATCTTAAGGCAATTCCTAGCCATCCAAAGACTTACTGCTTTCATGCAGTCACAAAATCTACCCACCACACAACTATCCTAAGATGCCAGTGACCCCGCAATGTGTGTGTCATCTGCAAACAATGTCAATGCAAAACCAAAAGATCTTATAAGGTCACTACGAGGTGACATAGATGTTAAAAAGCAATGGACTGATTGAAGATCCTTGAGGCACCCGCAAGGAAGAGAGTATGAAGGCACAGTGAATTCTTTCAGACGGACCAATTGCTCACGTCCAGAGAGAAAGGAGTTCAGTAACTTCCAAGCTGTTCCAGTGACACCGATCCTGCTCAACCACTCCATAAGCAGCCTGTGATTCACAGTATCAAAGGCTGCCGATAGGTCAAGCAGGATCAGTGCGGCTCTTCCACCCTAGTCGAGAGACAATATAATCTCATCTGTAGCCGTAATAAGGGTGGTCTCTGTGCTGAAGCCAAATTGTGTCACATTCAGGAGATTGTTGGTGTTGATAAATTCCCCCAATTACTTTTGGATTAGGGATGATGAAGACTCCCAGTAGCATTCCTGGAATTCTTTCTTCAGGTCCTGGGCCGTTCTGATGATGCAAACATTGTTACATCCGTTCTGGGAACCTGAATATCTTGCTTCATTAAGAAAATTTAAACACAGGCTTTATTTGTCTGGGCTTAGCTGTAAATCTTCCTGATCAGTAACCTGCTCCTCTCCACATTGACACGTGTAGCTTCCACTTCTTACTTGTCATAGCAGCCAAACTGCCTTCTGTATTGTAGGATTGTACCTTGCATTCAAGACCAACAGCGATAGGGAGCATCTGGCTTCTGTAGAATGTCTCTCTGTGCTGGTGCAAACGATTCCCCCTTCAAGAGTGGAAAAGTAAAACTTCAGGCAGGTTCAGATTATTATATGTGCTGCCTTGTGTGCACTGGCAGAAAACCAGAGCAACACAAAAGGGAACATTTTTCAACAAACCAACGTTCCATTGATAGGAAATTGTTCACATTTTTTTTTGTGCAAGATTTCAGGAATGCCAGAGAACTTGGTATCAACCAGTCAAGCTACATGTCCTGACCAAACCGAACTCTTCTAACCAATCTCCTTGTGTTGGAAAAAAATGCTTAGCGCAACCCAAGAGTTGATGTGCAATTCAAGTAATGGTGTAGGGCAGATGTTCTGGCAGACAAGCAGGCAGATAGGATGCAGATGTTTATTCCCTCAGCACACACATATCTGTAGGAGTTCCTAAGTTGAGGTCCCAGTGACAAAAAAATATTCAGGTTGTCGCATAACAAAAACTAACCAGGTAGGGACTGACCATTTTGTGAAGGGGCTGACCATCTCCCCCATTTACTTTGCACAGTCCCCTAGTCATTACATAAATGTCACACTGACACACACACACACACACAGCACCTACAATGTGCTGTGAAGTTAGGGACTCTGTTATGGGAGGTTGTAGGGATTTTACAGTGATGAGTTGGCAAACTGCCTCTCTCCCAAGTGAAAACCCTGTGCCCTGACCCTAAAATCAGCAGCAACCTACTGTTTGTATCTACATAGCTTTGTGTCATATGTGGTGCAAGTCTACTACGAGTGGGTAAAATACTTTTGATGAGCTGCCTGTTCAGAGGACTTATGCTTAACTACTGAATACTATTACTGCCAACACTTATTGTTTAGTCAAATTTAGAACATCACAGGGCAAACCAATAAAAGACTAACAGGATCTTGATACCACAACCTTCTCTTCCATCCAAAGATGTGTAT
The DNA here is from genome assembly GCF_964204655.1 of Triturus cristatus. Taxonomy (NCBI): domain Eukaryota; kingdom Metazoa; phylum Chordata; class Amphibia; order Caudata; family Salamandridae; genus Triturus; species Triturus cristatus. The sequence goes on from NC_140580.1 coordinate 757,017,408, forward strand.
CCTAACAGCATTTCATTCCAGGTCCTAGGGCATATTTACTGTGATGAAAGGGAGCTTCTTTCAAAATGTTAGTCCATTAACACATCCATGCTCCATCGCCGTCACAGGCTTTTGGTCTTGTAGTTTTCAACTCCTCTGTGTAGATACTCTTGATCTGTTTCAGATTCTCTCCCAGCGCCTGGAAGAACAGCTTTGTATGAGATTTAAAAGGATATTTTTTTTCATCCTACACCTGTAAAGTTGATTCTCAGACATTATCAGCCTCATTTACAATATTTTGACACACGGCAGCGCCTGCAAGCCTTCCAGCTGCGATGCCGTGGGGAACAGCTTGTGGTCAAAGACGACTTTCTCCACGCTACTGCTGATACCCTGCAATACCACAATACTTTGGGACCCACAGTTATTTGTCTATAATAATCCACATTTGTAAAGCGCAAACAATCACCCGTAAAGGTCTCTAGGCGCTGGGGGCCGTCGGGAAGATTAAGCAAGCTATTGCCCACAGTCACATGATGCTGGGCTAATCTTCCGCCGGCGCCGGGGATCGAACCATGATCCCCAGATTCCGGAATCAGTCGCCCTGGCCGCGGCGCCAAACCTCTTCCCCTCTATGCCAAACCCCAGCGACCCCTGTATCACTGAGCTGTTCTTCACGCAGCAGATTGCGCCTGCTTGTGTACTGCTTACTTGAATTGAACTTGAGTGGTCCAAGCATTGCCATACTGTGCTCCTCGCAGTCGGGGGGAATCCCACACTGCCTCACCCATGGAACATATCGTAATTAGTATAAGAGAATGCATAGGTGCTTCTGCGTGCACCAACTTGCGTACATGTTTCAAATGCCTAAGTATTAAGCTAAGCTTACTGTAAAGGCTCTAATAGGAGGCCGTGTTTTGAATACTGCAACGTACACAGTATTCCTGTTAATGATCTTGCTAATTACTGGCGATATGCAGAAAATACTTGGCCACACTTGCTCCTCTGGCTGACCAATCACGATAGAGCCTTGCGAGTCCAGCTAGATCTCCAACAAGGGCCAGGCTATCTATGGAAATGTGCTATGACTCGTGCAACCTTCTTCTCAATATTTGTCCTCAAGTTTTCAATAACACTCTGATCTTGTCCCACAACTCTTCTCGGGGAAAAGAGCAGCAGCGAGGGGAGCCGGCCATAAAGGATTGCAGTTTGCCTTAATTTTAATAGCTCCCAGTGGCGGCTAGTGACATTTGAAAGTGGTGAGGTGTAAAGGTTGCGGCTGAGTGCACTGTGGTGAGCGGGCTTAGCGCACAAGCCCGACTGTTATAAGAGAACATCGGGGGTTCTTCCCCCGAGAAATATTTTAATAAAAAGCAGCCAAATGGTGCATTTTCAAGCAAATTTGAGGAAGCACGAAGGTTAATAAAGCAATTGTGGAAGTGTAGCTTTGATATCAATAAAGAGATATTTCATATGATAATAACGTAGCTAACTGCTTATCAATATGACCACAGAACTTCATAACAGACTTCGAGATAACAATGCTGAGTACCTCAGCGATGTCTGTTAACATCATTTTAGGTGAAAAGGGGTTCCTTTGGATTCGTTTTGGCAAATCAATGGTAGGTATTGTCAGAGGTGCTGCTGGGTACTATAGCTCACTACGATTTAAAAAAAAAAGAGAGGGTTTACTGATTTTGTAATGTGACTTTCACACTTCACCCAGTACCCGCCCACGCACTGCCCTATCCTGGAACAGTGCCCAGGGCAATGGTAATGTGCAGAGTGTTTATATGCCTGCTGCAAAGAACGTGTACCAGGAAGATAATTCAATGGGTCAGTTACTGCTTTTGTTACTTGCAGTTTAAAAGTTACATGCCTAACAAAGCAGAGAGAGCTATTAACTGTCATTAAAAAGCTGCATAAAAAAATGTAAGGTATAGGTTTGAGCGTTATGATTTTGCTCTCCAGTCATCATCCTAATGTTGCTAAAAAGGGTTCAATTGGGTAGAAATCCTTATTAGTGACGTCAACACACAACCAGAGTGCTATGTTTTAAATTATGAGTTTGTGCTGTTCCAGACCAAACAGTCAGTCTTTAAATATACTGCTTAGTGTCTACAAGTATGGATGACATGTGACACCTGCTGCACCATGCAGTCCTCTTTGTCTTATGTAACATTTCCTATGCACTACGAAACTCACAGGGGGAGTGGATTCCATGAAAATGAATGCATGTAAGAAAAGGATGCATCAGTCTATGTCCTGACATTTAAATCAATGGCTTGAATTGTATTGCTTGCGTTTGGAAGCGGCTGCTTTTAGCAAACCAGTGTGTTTATTACTTCCAAATGCAAGCAGTAAACTTCATGCCACTTCGCATGCAATAAGCCATTTGCCCGCCACAAGTTTACTCCTCAAAAAACATGTTAAGTAGAAGAATGTACAATGTACAAGACCACGGCCACGGACTGGAAAGGCTGCTTTGATTTCAGCCTCGGCCAGTACCCCGACTGCTTATCCTATAACGGCAGAGGGGTTCTGTAATTGAATTACCAACGCACTGGAAACTGTTGCTCCAGTCAAATGTTATGTCATTAACAGAGTCAAACCCTCAGCCCCATGGTTCTCGGATGAACTTAGGACTCTTAGACAACTTTGTCGAAAGCAAGAACGGCGGTAGCGGGCGGACCCTTGTCTTTGGGAAAAAGTGAAACAGAGATCCTTGCTGAAGGACTATAAGTGTGCATCTTCCAGGCAAAATCCCAATATTTTACTGACAAGATTAAGTCGGCTGATAACTCATCTAGCATGCTCTTCAAAGTCATCAAAGAAATTGCTGAACCTCCAGGAGCACCGCTCCTGAATCCTACCCAAGACTTTTGTGACGATATAGCCCTTTACTTTCAGAAGAAAGTCTTTTTCACGAGCTCTTCCCTTCCGAGGAAACTGAGCCTGTGGCAGATCTCGCTTTGGCACCCTTACCTCCCATGCCTAGCTTGGCATTGTTTCCTGCTATCACAGTCACTCGCATAAAAGAACTCTTATTTGGCCTCAAATCCAGTTCCCCCACTAATCCTTGCAGGGTTTCCACACTTAGACTTGCGCCTGAACTTATAGCTGAGTTCCTGTGCAAAGTTTTTAATAGTTTTTAATAACATTCTGGGCATTATCCGAACATCTGGAAGGAAGCCACGGTCTCACCCCTCCTTAAGAAGCCCAATGCCAACCCTTCAGAGTTGAAGAACTATAGGCCTATCTCCCGTCTCCCTGCCCCCGCCAAAATGCTGGAAAAATGTATCAATATCGAACTTATGACATCTTGGACAGCTCCCAGACAGTTTTCGGGCAGGTCACACCACTGAATCCACCTTGGTTGCAGCCTCGGATTGCATCCGCATGCAAGTTGACCCGGGCGGATCAGCGGTGTTGATTCCACTGGACCTCTCGGCAGCGTTTGACACCATTTCCCCAGTTCGCATGTTTCAGCGACTGCAGGATGTAGGTGTCATCGGGAAGGCCTTGCGGCTTCTCCACTCTTTCATGCATGGCAGAACCAATGTCGTCAGCTACAGCGGGTTCAAAGCCAAGTTCTTCAGTCTTCCTTGTGGGGTCCCCCAGGGCTCCTTGCTCAGCCCCACTCTTTTCAATCTTTATATGACCCCCTTGGCCTCTTTGGTGAGATCTTTTGGCCTCCAGGTCCCAGTCCTCTCCTATGTGGATGACACGTAAATCATACTCTCTATCTAATGATTTGCAGCTGGTTGCTCAAAAGTTCAATCTATGTATGACCAGCATAATAATCTCTTTAAATCAATACAGACAGAACTGAGTATTGGTTTTCGGCCCTCAGTCCTCAATTTGGTCTGCCACCTGCTGGCCCGAAATCTGCGGTCCTCTTCCTGTCCCAGGACAATGGCTAAAAACCTGAGTGTCATTTTTGATGAGGGCCTGTCTTTTGATGCCCAGGTGAACTGCACGGTTAGTACTTGTTTCCATATTCTAAAAACTCTGTTGCTGCCATATATTCCTTCGGATCTTCATCAGCCCACCATCATTGCCCTAGTTACCTCTCGGCTAGACTTTTGCAATGCATTATACCTCAATGTCAGCAAAGGCTTCTTGAACAAGCTTCAGGTGGTGCAAAATGCTGCGGCAAAACGTATTCTTAACATCCCTAAACATCAGTCCGTTAAGGAAGGAATTCGTGCCTTGCATTGGCTTCCGATCAGGAAGCGCATCACCTTTAAGGCTCTGAATTTGGTGTACAAGGCCATGCATTGTACAGGATCATTACATCTTAAAACCTTTTTCCATTGGTACATCACAGGCAGAACTTTGAGGTCTTCTACTCAGAAAAAACTTGTCTCGCCTAGATTTCGTAGGTCCAGGTGGGGTGGCCGCTCATTCTCCCTGGCGGGCGCTAGACATTGGAATACTTTGCCTCCCTTTATCACCACGGCGAACTCACTTGAGTCCTTTCAGAAGATCTTAAAGACCTGGCTCTTTGCCTCGTAGTTGGTTGGTGCTAGTCTCTCTTTCGTCCCGCCCAGCGCCTTGATACCTTTTGGTTTTAGTGAGCTTTATAAATACCCATCCTATCCTATCCTATCCTATAAAGGCTTGAACTTTACTGCCACACAGCTAGCAAAAGCGTGCCTTTGGAGACCACACCATTGCATCGCATCACAGCCGAGCCAATTTTTCTCAGCACAACATGCATTGCACACACACAAAGTGTCCAGGAACTCTCCGCCTTACTTTAAGAAATTTCAATACAGCAGGAGCAGCTGAGCAAGGCCCGCCTCTGTGTGCATCGCACTTGTTGCCGGCGGTACTCCAACGAGCCTAGGCTCAGCTTTCTCCCACCACCTGTTGCCCTCATGAGCTTACATTTTCTCCAGAAAGTCCTGCTGCTCCTTCAGCCTGTCCCTCTCCAGCTTCACTCGGTTGTATTCACTCATTGATCAGCTGGCCCAGCTGTTCCTGCGTCTTTTTGAACCGTTGCTGGTACACGGCACCACTTCCTTGGGCCTCCCGGGACTTCAGAATATTGAGCTCCACCAGGAGCTGCGCGTTCTGCTGCTCCAGGCTGCGCACCTTGTCTATGAACGTGGCAAAGTGCTCGTTGAGCTGCTGCAGCTTGGCCTTCTCACTGGAGCAGCGGTTCCAGATCTTCCAGTTTTCCTCCTGTGAGCTGGAAAACCTCAGTTCGTGGTAGGACGGCAGCAATATCTCTGAGCTGCGGGTAGACCAGTTGCGTTGGCGGATATGCGGGATGACTCAACCTCCAAAGGTTTGTTCAGCATCTCAGCGGTCTCCTCAAATTCTGAGCGAGAGAAGCTAGACGTGGCCGCGCGGGTCTCCATAGAACTCATGGTGTTCTTGCGAGCGGAGAAAGTAACCTCTTTCACAGAGGGCACTGAACTGTGATGCAGGAATGAACAGAACATCTGAAGAACAGACATGGTACGTAATGGTCGATCTTACAGGTCTTTTTGCTGCTCAGGTTACCTTAAAGTGTACCAGCCAAGAGCCACAAAGCTGTTGTGAGACCCGTAAGCAGTGAACACGACAAGGTGTGTCTGTCTCGAGGAGGCTCCAACATCACGCTCGCTCCTGGCTGGCTGGCAAGTGCCACGTGCGTCTACGCCGATCCAGATGCTGCTCCAGCAGCATCAGGATTGGCTTGAGCAGTGATAACTGCCGCTCATTAGGAGACCGGGGGCTGCGGCATGGAACAACCCTCGCTCTTCTAATGAGCAGCCTAGTGCGCATGTTCGGGCTGCCCGCAAAATCTTTCAGCCCTAAACAGAACATGCGCATTCTTGCTGTGTGCTCGCCTCCGCCGACCACCTCACGATAAAATAAAAAGCATTAAGCACTACAAAAAGCTTTAAAAAAGAAAATATTATCCTTAGTTAATTGAAGGAAATAAAAAATTAAAAATAAAATGCTCAGTTTCCTAATATAAATACAATGAGCTTTAAAATCGATCATTATCAGAAATTAATAAACAGGGCACGGATTTACACGATCTTAGAAGCTACATCATATTTTTTCAAGCATACCACATACTCGATAAAAATCTGGAAAAAGAAAACACCATAGACGGCGTCAAGTCCGTCTGCATAATTCTACATGCCTACAGATGTCTAGTAACTCCTAAGTCTACATACCGGAATTATCTACCTAGCCCTAGCCCTACTATAGGTTGATTAGAAAAACAGTATATTGGCTACGGTTTCCTTTTCATGGCCATAAATTGGGCATCCCATTGCAGCTAGATCTATTGTCTTTTCCCAACTTGTGGTGAATGTGCAAAGTGGCAAAGTACCATATCGAAAGTGCATATAAAGTTTACTGGCCAGGATCGGCTCAATATCATCTAAAAAGGGCTCTGTGCTATATGTATCCTTTATCGTTATAAAAGCACTTGTTAATTTACCCAATGTCGATGCAGTTAAGAGCTTATTCAATCTATATGATCTAAACCGGGGTTTTAGTCCCTTAGCCGAGATAGTAAAACTGCTGGTCCCTGGATCATCCAACATATTGGGTAAGCCCATTTCAATAAATGTGTCTCTGATATAGTTTAACCACAGATGATCAACAGCAACAGGATATCTGAGAATTTCCTCAAGACCATTGCGATAATATATAAATTCAGGGGTAGCCTATAATCTTTTACAAAATATTATGGGTCTAACCGCTGCTTTTTCCGTGATCGGTCTAAGGCCGGCATCCAATCTTAGAGGGATCAAAGGGGTACTGACCGGAATGTTTAGCACTTGCCTCAAGAACCTATTTTCCACTAGTTCTATGGTTTTAAGATTTTTGTGTCCCCATAGCTCCGCTCCATATAAGTCCACCCCAATGCCCGGCAAGAATAGAGCTGGGCAATTGGAGAATATGGTTTGAAATTAAGCCCCCAATATATCTTTAGCAGCCCTCCTATCTGTTGCTCTATTTTAATCCTTCGTTTGGAGATATGGTTAGCCCAATCCATCGTTCCACTTAAAGTGGCACCCAAATATTCAAACAAATGGACTTGTTCTAGGGGTACCCTGTTCAGCATTTGGTTCGGTCGGGAAGAATGGCATGGGTTGAAAACCATGAACTTGGACACGTAAACGTAATGCATTTACCAATGCTTGTTAAATCTTTCTGCAGCAGCAATCCCATCAAAACTGCTTTGGATGAGACTTGGTTGCTTTGACAATTTTGGACTGACGTTCTGTGACATGGGTGCAGGAAGTGAGAGTGCGCAGTCCAGCACTGGAAGACCACCAGAAGGAAGCTATTGAATGACCACGAAGACTCCCTTTGGTGAACTGTGGTCCATGTCATCTTAACTATGGACGACGCAATTAAGTCCCGATGAGTAGAGCTAGCCAAAGAAGAGGGCCATCCAGGGGAAAAGTCTACCAAATCCGAAGCAGGTGCGGAATTGTGCAGGATTGGTCTTTGCCACATTTTTACTGGGCCTATGCTGCGGCGGCAGCAACCTGGAAAATGAGTAGTTAAAATAAGATAAATAGGTGTTATTTCTCTGTAAAACATGAGTAAAGAGGGGAAGAAGAGAACAAATAGGCTTTTCAGCAGGTGAATTTCGTAAGAAACAGAAAAGAGTGATAGGGGTATTGGACTCAAGAGGAAGATAGTTAAGTTGGAGAGATCAGTATTAACAGTAGAAACCAGGCTTAAGAGAAAGCGGTCCTAACTAGCGGGGCTGAAAAGGCAACATCATTGGTAAAAAAAAACATTTCATAGAAGGGAGGTCAGCGTGGGCTTTCAATGCCTTCAAACAACAAGGATAGATGGATGCATGTTGATGTGGAGAACAAACTGGATTTTTTAGAAAATATTAGGAGAGAAGCTAACCTTCGTATTCTAGGATTCCGCGCTCCAGTTCCTGATGTTGATGTAACTGAACTGATTCTGCCTTTCTTTAATTGGCCTCTCACAAGTACAGAATACACTGGCCTTTTTGTTGCAAAGAGGGAATATCTATTGCCTTGAAGTATGTATGGCCCAGACTTAGATGTGGGCACTATCATGGTGGTCTTCCAGGAAGCTGGCCGCATGACCCTATTTTGAAAACTTTGGCTTCGCTGAAACAAGATCTGAAGTACGAACAAAGTTGTATCTGCTCTTTCCAGCTGTGGGGCAGTAACATACATGATGACGCAATAGCTGATGGCCATCAGCAAGAAACTGACGATTCAGGGTCCCTTGCCTGTACTTTGGCTCCTGTTGTATCCTCTTGTTTACGGGATGAGTTGAAATGTTTCGAAAGTTCACAGTTTATTTATGTCTATCAATTTGATGTTTAATGTACCTGATAACTGTCTCGTGATGTTGTGGAATGCTTTTGTACCACAGTTTGAGGGAGGACAATTTGAGGCTTTCGCAGAAGGACCTCAGATATTTCTGCTGTGCTGGTGGACCCTTTCTACTCCGAATAAACGTTGAGCACATTTTACTCTCGTCGTGTTAAAGATTCTTTGAAGCAGCAACGTAAAAAGTTTCCCAGATAATTCGAAGGTGTACCACTGGAACATTTCCTCTTCTCGTCAGATGCAGCCGCAGCCTCCTTTTCAGAGGGTGTCACGGGGGATACTCCTAGCAGCACAGCAGTCACAGACGTGTATATTTCCAGGTTGACACCTGCCGCAAAAAATTGCTGTCACACAAGATGAACAGGGAAATACAGAGGATTAGCGTTCTTGTTTTTTTCTTATTGGTAGACAAAGATCTTGTGTTGAGTGTTTTTTTGCCAGCTTCCTGTCCACACTTGCTCTTTCTTACTACTACCCAGTCCTTCTCCTAGGTTGTTATCTTGTCCCTGCTCACATTTTCCCCACTAGAGTTGGTGCAGTAACTTCAGTTACATTAGTTTGATATTCATGGTTGTGGCATAGAAGTTAGTTTCCCGCCACGTTTTACTTCTTATTCCTCCCCCGCTTTTCAACATACAGAAGTCCTGGTGGATAAATGTGCAATGACTGGTATGTTTTTTATTCAGTTTGGAGTTGTTTAACGTCACTCTAATACGAATCCTAAGTATGCAGCATCATTTATTGATTTGATCTCTGTGTTTAAGGATGCTAAAACTACTCATTTGGACGATTTTCACATTTGGTAGATTATCCCAATCTTTATGATGGTACATGTCTCATCAACAGCCTTTAATCCTTGGATTTTAATAACTTGTGTCAACTACTTGTTGCTAAGTTCACTTATGAAACTGAATATCCAAACTTCCACCTTTTCAGGAGGTATTTATAATATAACACAAATATTTTCCATAAGCGTGAAAGAGGCGGCGTTAAACCACTCACGCCGCCTTGTGAAGAAGACACCCTTTCACGCTATACTTCGTGTGAGAGGGGCAGGCAATGGGTGTTGTGGTGGGCGTTCCACTGCAACACCCATTGATTTTGACGCTGCCCCATATTTACAAGGGTGGTGTAAATATGGGGCAGTGCCAACATTTAGACCAGGGAAAACCTGATCTTACCCTGGCGCAACGAGAAGACCTTTTTAATTTCACCTCGGTTTTGCTGTTTCCATATGTGCTGCGTGGTGGAGCACACACAGAAACAGCAAAACGCCATTGATTGTTTATGTGCAGGAAGGTGTGCCTTCCTACACATAAAAAATCATTCCCCTCAATGCAACCACTAGGCAGCTAAATTGGCTCCAGCGCAGGGGGAAATGCAAGGCTGCACCACATTCTTGTAAATACGGTGCAGCCCTACGTTTCAGAAGTGCCTCAGCGTGGCGTTAAGCCAATGAGGCTAATGCCGCTCTCAGCCACTTCCTTGTAAATGCCCCAATGTGTTTACAAGATAGATTGTCAACTTTAATACACGCAGCAACAGGAATGGACATTATAAATGTGTGATGTTATCATCTAAGAAGTATGTACACGTACCGTGAAAGAGCCAGAAAATGCTGGATTTATTCCATCTGTATTAACTTTGATCAGCTGTCCTTCCTGATTTTGGGGATTTTCCTGTGAAAGCTTCTACAGTAGTAGTCAGGAGTAACAGGGGATTTCTGAGCCATCCGGTTCCTGAGAAGATTCCTGTGGGCTGCCTTGGTTCTGTTGGGCACTGATGTCATAGTCCTACTATGACACGCATCCTCGCAAATGTTCTGAAAGTTGATGTATTGTACAATGAGAAGAGACACCAACCACTGCTGCCTTTAGACTTCCTTGGAGTTTCCTTTACCTAGAATCTGGTGATGGCCCAGTAGGTGACGTGGGAGGTGTATTCTCTATAGGGACTCTGGTGATTTATTAGATCTTGGATGAGAGCTCTGACTGTCCGCAAAAAGCGGTTTTGACCATGATTATAGTAATCGGGTGGGCTAAAAGGGTTGCAGCTCACCTAGATTTTAGATTACTTTTTCAATGTAGAACTGTCCACACCCATAAGTGGAGCTATTGAGTAGTGTACAGTGCTGGTCTATTCCTGCACCACTGACATAGTTTGTACTATTTGATGGGTAGTTTGAAATGTTGAAAATTAAAATGATTTTACAGGTAGACTGCTGCATCTGAATTTTTGGGAGACTGCATCAACATTAGGGAGCGTAGTAAGATACTGAAAAATGTCCACTGAATTTGCTTCTGGATCATAATTAATCAACCGTTTCTCATACATGTTTAGCACATTCTCACCATCGCCATGCATGTGTGTGAGAAATTAAGTTGTTGAATGAGGAGGGGTGAAACCCTACTCAAATAGCAGCCAGAATTCTTGTCAAGGGTGAACCACAAAAGTCACTAAATTAGCCGGTGCTTAACCCTCTGGAAGCTTGGCACAAAAAAAGTCAGGCATATCTCAGAGGCAATGTGTAAAGTTTTATGCAGCGCACAAACAGTAATAGAGTGACAACACAACACAAGAAAAATCCCACACCAATTTAGAAAAATAGAGTAGAATTGAATAAATTATTTGACACCAAAACGATAAAATCTAATCAGTAGAACTGGAGATATGCAATTTTAAAGATTTCAGGTAAGTATAGCACCTTAAAGTACAAAGCACCAATCGCAGTTATCAGGTCGTGTGTCACTAGTTCAGGCCAACAGCAATTGAGCACAGGCTGTATACAGGAACCAGATTAGTTCCCCTGAAAAAGTTACCTTCTAAAGTCCAGCACGAAGAGTTCTGCTCACAGTGGAGGAGGCCGTGAGGAGTAGGGAGAGTGTTAAGGATAGTCGGCGCTGTAACACGGAGAGCAGGCCGAGCAGTGCAGGCTGTCCTTGTTGTACCGCAAACACCCGGTCAACTGTTGCAAACCGTCTTTGCTGGAGCTCCGCATTGACAGTCACCGCAAGCTGTCGTTTCTAAAGCGCGAAGTGCAGATCTCACATTGCTGGTCATCGTAGGCGGTCAATGCAGCGTGAAGAGTTGGGTTCACTGGAGCTTCCCACTGGTGGTCATCGCGGGTGGCAGTCTCAGTGCAAACAGGCTTGTTTGTGGTCACAAATAGCCTAAGAAATAAGGACTTCACCTATTCTTGTAGATGAGTGCGCTCTGATGCCAGCCAAGGGTCCAAGACCTGGGGAGGCACCTTGTGGGCATGCAGGAGCGGCCCGTGCAGGTTAGAGCTGTGGTGCAGGGTGGGGGGGGGGGAGGATTCGTCAGGAGCTGCCGAAGGAAAGCTAAAGAATTTATTCATTTTCCCTCATTGCCGTCTGTTGAATCCCCCCACCCCACCGCTCTTACCTGCACGGGCTGCACCTGTGGGCACTGAGTTTCTCTAGCAGAAGTCAGCAGAGCTCAGGCAGATCCAGTTGCAGGTCCAGGCATGTCTAATGCCTAAAAGCACAAAGCAACACTTGCGGTTATCAGGTTTTGCAAGACCGGTTGAAAGCCACAAGTTTAGGCCGACCACAATTAAGCGTGAGTGGGATTATAGGGATCAGGTTAGTCCTGCTGAAAAACTTACCTTCTTAAGTCCAGCATGGAGAGTTTTGTTTGCAGTGGAGGAGGCCACGCAGAGCAGGGAGCATGTCGCAGATGGTCATCACAATAGCATCAAGAGCTGGTGGGTGTCGCAGACGGTCGTCGCTGTAGAGCGAAAATCCCGTCAGGCGTCGCAGATGGTTGTTGCTGGAGATTTACTTTGGTGGTCACCACACACTGTTGATGCTGTAGAGCGAAGAGCAGATTTCGAATTGCCAGTAGTCGATGATGGTCACTGTACCACAAAGAGTCAGATTCAGCAGAGCGTCATGTTGTTGGTCGGTGCAGGTGGCAAGATCTTGGCACAAATGGGCATAATCACAGTAGCAAAGAGTCCAAAACCTCTGGATTTCTCCTTTTGAGTCAGAGGTGTGGGACTTACTCTTGCAAAGACCAGAAGGGCTCAGGCAGTTCCAGTTGCAGGTCCAGACAGTAGGTCATCTGGGCAGATGCAGGGAGGCTTCTGGAGTTTGTTATGTTCCTGTAGCTTAGAGCATAAGGCCAGTTAGCTGACCTTTGGAATCACTTCAGCCAGGGTGCAGGTCTAGTCTTCCATCTAAGCAAGCAGGGCAGGCTTCAAGCAGGAGGGTGTTCTTCTTCTGTAGAATCCACAGGCCCAGGAGTGTACTGAAGATTGGGCCTGAGGGGTCCCTTTTCATACCTTGGGCCCTTTTGAAATTGGGAGAATCTTCTGGAGTTTTCCCCTTGCAGAACTGTCTGGAATTCCTTGCCATCCTGCCCTTGTCCCAGTCTGTCTGGGGGCACAATAGGCTAGTCTGAAGTCCTTTGTGTGGTAGCTGGGCCAGTGCCTTTGACATGCAAGTGTAGTAGGTGACAGTTCCAACCAACATCCTGCCAGAGATGGCCCATCCTGCCAACAACTTGTCTCACTAGTGTGATACTGTCTGAGAGAAATACAGCATGGCCAACTGCCAACTACAAATAGTCATGTGACCTGGAAACAAGCTGCAGGCACAAAATGGTTAGGACAAGAACATTTTAACTTTCTAAAAGTGTCATTTTCAGAATTGGGACTTAAAATACAACTTTACCATTAAACTAAATGTTATCTTATGGGGGAGGTAGGCCTTGCAATAGTGAAAAATAAATGTAAGAGTTTTTCACTACCAGGGCATATAAAACTTAAAAGTACATATCCAACGTTTTAGATGCACCCTTTCCTATGCGCTGTTTAGGGCCTACCCTAAGAGTGACTTATATAAATCAAAAAGGGCAGGTTTAGGCCCGGCAAAAGATTTATTTTGCCAGGTCAAAATGATGGTTCAAAACTTTTCACACAGGTTGCAATGGCAGGCCTCTAGCTGGTTTTCAAAGAACTACTTAAGTGGGTGACACAATAAGTGTTGTAGGCCAAATCGTAGAATTTAAATTACAGGCCCTGGGTACATGTTTTACCTCTTTGTAAACCAATTTTACCATGTTTAAAGGAGAGAGCACAACCACTTCACCACTAGTTAGCAGTGGTTAAATTTAGCATAAACAGAAGGAGTGAAGGCAAAATATTTGGGGGAAGACCACCCTAAGGCTGAAAGGTGTAATAATATGCTTGGCACAGCCCTGCAAACTACTGGCAAAGCCCAACATACCCTAAGCTATGTTCTGCACAGTCTTTGTCATGTAGTGCTCATCCGTAGCTAAATAGTTCATACCATTGTTCAGGCCTGGCACACCAGGGTCCACATTCTGCAAACTTTGGTCCATATATGCTCTGCACATCCTAGGCAACACACTGCATACCCAAAGATACAGGGACCGATTCACAAAGGTAAAGTTAGACGAAAGTCTAACTTTACGACTTTCGGTATTCACAAAGGGCATTTACTAATTGTAAATGCCCTTTGTGAATACCGAAAGTCTAACTTTACGACTTTTCATATTCACAAAGGGCATTTACGAGTAGTAAATACCCTTTGTGAATACTGAAAGTCGTAAAGTTTGACTTTCGTCTCACTTTACCTTTGTGAATCGGGCCCACAGTCTTTTATTTGTATATTTTTACTGGCAAACATATAGTGATACATAACCAAACATACATTTTGATACCACCAATACCCATAAGGAATCAATAATACAATACAGTTGGAAAGACTTTCCCCATCTTCCTTAAAATAAATAGGTTACCATATTGGAGGGAACCAGAATTAACTGGGGAAAGGAAGGGAAAAATGAAAACATTAGACAATGATAATTCTAACTTTCAACATGTCAGAACTTCGGCATGGAATGTCTTTGCCTAGTGGCTTGTTTTAATTAGACTACAAATCCTGATCTGTTTGTTAAAACTGAGGAATGGGTATTCAAGGGGATATCATATTCGTCACATTGCACCGCCTGCAGCTTAAAGTTGCGGGATAGGGGGCGTGGCCAAGATGGAGCGGTGAGCGGTCGCCTTCTCTGCGAGCTCCCGGAACCCTAGGCCCCTAGACCGCATCTTTCAGCAGAATCTCCCCCTGTTCTGCGGGGAATTTGCAGAGGAAGCGGCGGAGTGCCGGTGGCTGTCTTCGGGAGCCCGAAGCCCTCGAGAGGCGCCTACGGAGCCCAGCAGAACGGACGAAGGGCAGAGCGGAGCGGAGGCGGGGCCGCGTGCCGGGGCTGCTCGGCGCGGCCGGGATCGTCGCCTAATTGAGGCCCCAGGCACGGCAGTACAGGCCGCCGCAGCGCAGCGGCGAAGATCGGAGGAGGGCTGCCGAGGGCACCGCGAGGTGCGGGACCGTCCTGTGGCGGCCCGGGGCGGCATCGGGCCCGGGTGCACATATCACTCCCCTGCACGTGGCTGGAGGCGCGGCCGCCCGAGAGGTGGGCTGGGACCCGGAGGAGGCCCGGCGACGCTGGTGAGAGACGGAGCACTGGCGGGTGAGCGGCGCACGGCGGGGGACTCAGCGGGTCCCGAGAGGAGGACGAGGCGACAGACGGCCATCCCCACGAGCATGGAGGCCCTCTTGGAGGCAGAAGGGGTGATGGTGGATCAGGGGAACCGCGGTACCGGGCGCTCCTCAAGCCCTTAGGGAGAGGAGACAACCGGGAAGCGAGGAGACAGCAGCTGCGGCAGCGGGGGCTGCATTGGTGCGGAGCAACGGTGAGCAGTGGGGTGGAACCCGCAGGGGCCCCACGCACGGACGACCGGGTCTTGGTGACCCGCTGCTTGATACCGGAGAGGGCGCACTTGGAGGAAGCGACCCCATAGACACTTGTTAGTAGCAGAGTGGGGGAAACCACCCCCCCCCCCTGGCGGTTGACTCCCTGACTGACTGGCACTGGAGGGAGAGTGGCGGCTTGGATGAAGTCCCTGGGCTCGAGCAGAAGAGGAGCCTAGTGCACGTGGCTGGGACTGAGACCGGTGCGTATCCTGGCTGCTGGGCCCGGGCTCTGACGTGGGGCCCCGGGGCCGGCCGTGCGAGGCTGGGGGCGGCCTGAGGGGTCTCGCAGCAACGGTGGAAGAGTGGCAGTCGGTCTGGGAGCCTTGAGTCCTCGAGAGGGACCTGTCGCTGGCACGCGGAGCGGCCGGGGACCTGCGGTGGGAACCGCCGAAGGACACGGGAGGTGGACGCTGCCCACGTGGCTGGAGGGCGGCAGACGTGAGGGGAAGGTCTCACGGAGTGCGGGCGACACCGGCGGCGCGGACTGCCTCACTTCCCCACACCAGTGGCAGGCCACAAAGGGGGCAAAAAGGGGGAACGCACTCTCCCCGAACTACTTGGCAGGCACCAACCGAGAGTGGACAAGGGACAGCCCTCAGCATGCTCCTCCGGGGGCTCGCGGGAGGCCAGCGGGGAGGAGCCCCCGGTCACCAGGTCCTTCATGGAGTCCCTCTTTGGTTCCCTCAGGGACGACTTCCAAACATTGAAAAGGGAGGTGGCCAGTGAAGTGCGGGAGATACGACGAGAGGTAGATGGCCTGGGAGAGCGGGTGGCCACCGTAGAATGTGCAGGCCAGCGGAGAGACGACGAATTCGAACAATTACAGCAGGAGGTGATACGCCTCAGGGACCAGCAGATAGATCTCCAGGCGCATAACGAAGACCTCGAAAACAAGTCCTGGCGGAATAACATTCGGGTCCGGGGAATTCCACCCACAGAAGAGGGGACAGACACTGCGGGCTACCTACGAGGCCTGTTCTGGGAAGTCTTGGGGGAATCGGAAGACTTTCCCATCCGGATCGACAGAGCACATAGGGTGGGGCCGCAGAGACGGGCAGCGGCGCCTCCCCCGGATATTCTGGCCTTTCTCCCCGACTTTCCGCTCAAGGAGCGCATCCTAGCTGAAGCCCGGAAGAAGCAGCCCTTGACCTTTCGAGGACACCCGTTCGCGCTCTATCAGGACCTCTCTGCCATCACGCTTCAGAAACGCAAGGCGTTCAAAATCGCTACTGACTTTCTGAGGGAGCATGAGACACCCTATGCCTGGGGGCACCCTTTTCGACTTATATTCCGGTGGAATGGAACTATGCACCAATTACGCTCCCTGCAAGAGACATGCGGGGTCCTGGGTATCACCGCGATGGAGGACGACGCAACTACGCTGTGGAGGAGGCGATCTACGAGGGACGGCTGGCAGCGGGAGTCCAGGCGACGATCCCACGAACACTCCCTGAGGCCGGATTCGCCCACCATCAGGGCCAGCATGGCAAGCGCGGTGCTCGGAGTGGCCAGGGATACCGCCCTCGGCGACATAGCACTGACGGCGTAAGAACACTCCGGGTGGAGATCACCATAGCCATCTTCATAATGCAGGTTCGGGGGCTGGGGCTGGTGGGGGGTCGTGGGGAGGGGATGGTGGCTGGACGTCCACGTGAGTAATCTACCATAGACTGGTTCCTTTGGGGACTTGACTAGGACTCTGGGGTGCCGGGGTTCGGGGCTGGGGAGGGGAGGGAAGGAGAGGGGGGATCCAGGGTTGTTGACATGTTGCCGGAAGGCGGGTTGGTTGGTGGTTGGGGGGTTCTATGGGGGTTGTTGGGAGGGGGGGGAGAGAGGGTGGCCTTGGGGAGGGGTGGGGTTGTGGGGGGGGAACTGGGGAGGGAGGGGGAGTCGTCCAGTGCGTAATCGGGGTTCCGGCCGCGGCAGCGGCTCTCATGACACAGACTCTGGGTCTACAGATGACCTGCACTACCCCTACGGCCCTTCCGCATGCCACCCACAACTCTTAAGATAGTGACGCTTAATGTCAGGGGCCTCAATAACCCGGTTAAACGGCGCGCTGTGCTGTCCCTGTTAGAAAGCACCCACGCAGACATCTGTCTCCTCCAGGAGACTCACCTCTTACCCCAGGATTGCCCTAGACTACGCTCCCACAAATTCCCGACACAATTCTTCTCGTCCTGCAGCACTAAGACAGCGGGGGTGGCGATCCTAGTAGCCAGGCATTTTAGAGGAGAGGTCCTGCACAAACAAGCGGAACAGGAGGGAAGGCTGTTAGTCTACCGGTTTAGAGTGGGGGGTCTTCACTTTACGTGGGATCCCTTTACAGCCCGAACGACCAGCAGGAGCGCTTTCTCCGCTCAGCACTGGGGGATGTTACGGCCACGCAGGTCAGGCACATTATACTCGGAGGTGATTTCAATATGGTCTTCGACTCTACTCTCGACAGATCCGCACAACGCTCCCCGCAGGCCGGAGAGTTCTCGGCCGGGTGCAAGGCACAGTTGATAGACATGGATCTCCATGACCTTTGGCGTCGCTTGCACCCTACGGCTCGGGAATATTCTTATTATTCCCACACACACAAAACTTATACAAGGCTGGACCACCTTCTAGTCACCGGGCCGGTGTGCACCCTGGCCACTGCGGCGGAGGTGGGGGTGGTCTCACTGTCGGATCACGCTCCAGTGACAGCTACGCTTTGCTTGCCGCCGCTGTCCTGCCCCCCTCGGATCTGGTGTCTGCAGGACACATTACTGCACAGATGAGCGGTGGTTACACGCGTAACGAACACGATTCGGGACTATCTGTCCCACAATGACGACTCAGAAACATCCCGGGCGACCCAATGGGCTGCACTGAAAGCGGTACTCCGGGGGGAATTTATTGCTATCTCCTCAACGGACAATAAAGAACGGCGGCAGAAGCGGGAGGAACTTACCCAGCGGGTCCGTGAACTTGAGCAAATGCATTGTAGGATGGGAGCTCCCCGGATCTGGCGGCAGCTCAGGGAAGCGAGAAAATCCCTGACCGCCCTGGATATGGATCGCGCGGAATACGCGGCCTTGCGCCTGAGGCACGCCTACTACACGGGGGGGGACAGGTGTGGCCGGCTACTGGCGAATAGGCTCCGGGTGGCACGACACCAGCAGCTGGTGAAGGCAATTTCCGACCCCACGGGAGTGACGGCCACGGATGATGCCCAAATAGCAGAGACCTTTCGCAGGTTTTACGCCGACTTATACGCCGGAGATCCCCCGGATGAACCCGCGGTAGCGACGTATCTGGACTCGGTCTCTCTCCCCTCCTTGACCCCTTCACAGATGGAGGATCTTGACAGGGATATACGGGTCGAGGAGGTGATTTCCGCCATTGCCAACCTTAAATATGGCAAATCCCCAGGGCCAGACGGCTATACGCCCCTCTTCTATAAGACGTTTTGTGTGTCGCTGGCCCCCCTCCTCACGCGCCTTTTCAACTCGTTTTCTGAGCCGGGGGCCATTTTGCCGGATCTGTTACGAGCTTCCCTTGCGGTTATCCCCAAGCCAGGGAAAGACCGGACACAGTGCGGTTCTTACAGGCCAATCTCTCTTTTAAATATCGACTTTAAGCTATACACCGGAATCCTGGCGGCTCGCTTAGCCCCCCATCTGCCGGGACTTCTAGGCCCGGATCAGGCGGGCTTTGTCCCCGGATGGCAGACGGTGGACAACACTAAGCGGATTACTCATCTTATAGAAAAGGCATCGCGGATTCCGGCGGAGAGAATGTTGCTCTCGGTGGACGCTGAAAAGGCGTTTGACCGCGTTCACTGGCCTTATCTGGAGCGGGTTCTATTGAAGGTAGGGATGGGAGAGAAGTCCCGCTGTAGGATTCTCAACTGCTATAAATTCCCGGCGGCGGTGGTGCGGGTGAACGGTTATAGCTCCGGGAGCTTTGATATTGAGAGAGGAACGAGGCAGGGATGCCCGTTGTCACCTCTGCTTTTCGCCCTCTATATGGAGCCCTTTGCTCAGCGGATACGTCACAATCCAGCGGTGAAGGGGGTGAAGTTCGGCGGCTTTACTCATGCTATAAGCCTGTACGCCGATGATGTTATACTATCATTGGAGGATCCGCTTCATGCCCTTCCGGCCTGTATGGAGGAGTTGACCACCTTTGCGGCGGTAGCAGGCTTCAGGATGAACACGGGAAAGTCAGTAGCTTTGGATCTGTCTCTTACACCCGCAACCAGAACCCACTTACAAAGCCTCTTTCCAATAGTCTGGTCGACGGATCTGGTGCCTTATCTGGGAATCCAGCTGGCCCCCACTCTGCCCACGATGGTGACGGCTAATTATACCGCCTTGGGCAGAAAGATCCGAGAAGAGCTAAGCCGGTGGGACCGCAGCACCCTGTCGTTGTTGGGCAGAATAGCGGCCGTCAAAATGACGGTCTTGCCTCAGATACTGTATCTGTTTAGGGCGCTTCCGCTGCAGCCGCCGGTTGGATGGATTCAGACGATGCAGTCGGACCTAGCACGTTTTATATGGCAGGGCAAGAAGCCCAGGATGAAAAGGGCGCTCTCAATGTTGGCACCGGAGGCCGGGGGACTGGGAATTCCGGATCTCCGTAAGTATTTTCAAGCGGCGCAGTTGCGCTATCTGGTGGAATGGAGCAAGTGGGAGTCTGACAAGCATTGGCTCTTTCAGGATCAGGCGGTGGCGGGCAGGCCTCTGCAGGAGGTGCCGTTCCTGCGCAGGCCCCACCGCCCCGCAAATCTATATGCCTCCTTTATCACGAGGGTACCTCTACGGGTATGGGACACCACTAATGCCACACATGGTCTGACGACCTTCCCTTCGCCTCTAACGCCCCTGGTGGATAACCCTGACTTTGCCCCGGGACTGGAGAGAGGGGCCTTTGATCACTGGCGTGCGGCGGGGTGTAGGGCCTTGTGCCATATGTACGACTTGGAAGGGGTCATCCCCTTCACACACTTCCGACAAGAATACACGCTCCCGGAAACCGAGAAGTTGCGTTACCTGCAAGTTCGCCACTGGGCGATGCACCCTCAGGTGCGAGAGACGGCGGATAGGAGATTCCTCCCTTATGAACGCTGGCTCCTATCTCGCACGTCCGATGCAAAGCTCATAACTGACCTTTATCAGTTTCTCCAACCACCATCCTCACACTTCTATAATCCAGGGAGGGAACGTTGGGAGAGGGAATTGGGCAGGTCCCTGAGTCATAAAGAGTGGGAACAAGTAGCATATAGAGCCAGACACTCGGCATATCACACGGGCCTCACTGAAACCCTCACCAAAGTCTCCACATACTGGTATTATACCCCGGAACGTGTACACAACATGGACCACAGTAAAGAGGCCACCTGTTGGAGGGGATGTGGGCGGGTGGGCACGCTGACGCATGTTCTCTGGGACTGTGCCCTCCTCGACTCCTACTGGAAAGAGGTGATAGACGAAATTGACTCCCATTTTGATACTGAACTGCCACGCCTCCCAGCATATATATTATTAGGTCTCCCGAATAGTCTGATGTATCCCTTGAATCCCGCAGGGGTCGGCAGATAGCCATCGCGCTGGGATCAGCGATGCAGAACATCCTGGTATACTGGTGCACCGCTACGCTCCCTACGATTACGGGCTGGCTACATAGACTGTGGCATGTGCTGGGAATGGAGAAATTGTCACTTACGGTGGCGGGGGATGCGGAGCAGTTCACTGACCTATGGCAGCCGTTCCAGTCCTTATTGGTCACAGAATTCAGAGAACTGACCTGCCCGAGATATCTTCGACTCCTGCGGCTCACCACGCTGGAGGACTCGGCTTCCTGAATAAGCTCGGGCGGGGAGGCCTGGGGGGGGGCGACGGGGAGGGGCGGGAACGATTTGAAATACGCACTGGACGAGGGGAGGGTTGGGGAGGGGGGGGTTCGGCAGTTGGGGTTTCGGAGGGGTGATTCTGGGGGGGGGTATTTGGCTTTTATATCTGAGTGTAATAGCGGGCTGCTGTCTTCATGGAATGGTGCTTTGAAGAGCTTCCTGACCAGTACGGGGCCTTGGTTACCGAGGTCTGACACCTTTCTTCCTACAATGTTTCGCACCTCAGGGGTAGTCTTTTAGCATCAGCAGCAAATGGATAGGTTTTCCCATTCCCCCCCGTTTGATACGCGGCCGGCCCGGATGGGTTGTAGGCGGCATGCTGTGTTAAAGTATGAACTGTCTGCTTTGACTTCGACGGTGCGTTGCCATGCTAATATCCCTGTGCAGTAATCAGCCGGCCCGCTGGGTTGTAGGCGCTAAGTGCTGATGCCATTGTAGAGGTTCTTTCAATAAAAAAAGATTTAAACCTAAAGTGGCTGGATAGGATACATTTAAATAAGTTGGATAAATTAATGTAGGTTTGAATTAAGTAGGATAAAGTAAAAAATAAAATAGTTCCGACTAGTGTAGGATACTACAATCATATGTACCATGCAGCACAGCGTGAAACCAAACAAGTATTTTTACATGTTATATGGAACATGTCGCATGTGGTGGGCCAAGTCCCCCGCCGCAATCCAGTTCTGTTCCAAATTCAAAACAAACACAAAAAACAAAAGAAGAGCAGACCTCCAGAAAGAGGGAGAGGAGAACGTTAGGATCCACAGTTGTGGTCATCACATTTGTAAATTGGAAAATGGGGCAATGTTAACAATGAAATAAAACCTCTACGTTCTCCGTCTCTCCTTAATTGTCACAGAAGAATGTGTCCCCAGTTTTTACCATAATGTCCAAAGTTTTTAGACTAAGCAGGATAATAATATTCTAATAATCACAAAAGATGACTTATCATGGATGCTGCTGCTAATGATGACAAAGGGGGGAACTGGAAAGGAGAGGGGCGACCAATTCGTCTGATCGTTGGCTGTGAATCATGTCTTGGTCACCTACAGAGCTGGAATCAGAATTGGACAAAGAATGGTCCCATATTTGTGTGTATGTCACCGCTTTGTCTCGTGTAGCCTGTAAATAAGCCTTTTATGCGCTCCTACTCTGTACATTTTAACCAACCACTCATCATGGGTAGGTTGGTGTGGCTCTCTCCAGTGTTGCAGGATACATATTTTTGCCACAGTAAGCGCTGTGGCTATCAGACGTCTCATATGGCTTTGTCAGGATTGTTAAGTCGACCGTGTCGTGCAGTAAAACCAGCTTGTTTCATAGGGATAATGGCATATATAGTGTCCCAGCCAAAGTGGCCTGCACAGACGACCAGTACTCTCTCAGGTCTAAGCAGTGATCAAGGATGAGAGGTGCATAGGATTTATCCTGGGTTCATCTCCAGCAGCTGGAGTGGTGTATTAGATCTGCTGTCTTAAGTTTTTGTGTAGTTCAGTATCAGTTTGGAAGCGTTTTAAAAAGAGTGAACTTCCTCCTGGCCTCTCTGACTCCTTTGTTCATATCTTCGATGACTTCAACCAAATCGTCTTCCTTATAGCCTATTAGTAGCATTATCTGCCATTTACTGCACAATTGTGCCAGCAGAGGCTATGAGTGAAAGTGATGCACTATTAGATTTTAGAATCCAGAGAACAACCCTTTTAACATGCCCAAGGTCTTCATATATTGCAGTACAGGGGTTTCCTCGACTTCCCATGGTGGTGCTCTCAATTGGCTTGTGAGAGAATGTTTTAATTGTAAATATCTCTATTCATGTGTCCAAGGCAATTGGAACTCTTCCTCTAGAGCCTGAAAGGACTTGGGGCCAGGTGTACGACAGCTTTTAGCGGTCGCAAATGGAAAATTTAGTAGTTTGTGACCACTAAATAGTCTTTCACAAGTACTAACCCTATTTTGAGGTTTGAAGTAGGGTTTGCGAGCCTCTATTATGAAGGGGCGTGCCAAGGGTGTCCCTTCCTAATAAGGAGTCACAGCAGCATGTACAAATGTTTTGCAATCGCATTGAGGTCGCAAAACAACTGTAGTTTACCGCCTACTTCAAGTAGGTGGTAAGCCACGTGCAAATGGGAGTCCCCAGGGTAACCCTTCCCTTTGTGACTGGCAACGTGAATGTTTTTAAGAGCAGGCAGTGGCTGGGACCACTGTCTACTCTTAAAAAAATGAAACAGAAATGTTTCCTTTTTCTTTTTGAAAGGCATCCCATTTTCCTTTATGGAAAACAGTCTGCATTAAAAAAAAAATAAGTTGCTAGATTTAAAAGCAAACACAGACATGGTGTTCTGATGTCCCAAGGAGGCCACCATTCCTGTGTTATTGCAGATTCACAATGGGTCGCAAATTACGATCTGCCTCATTAATGTTGATGAGGGAGGTCATTTGTGACCCCATACAAACTGCAAGTCGCTAAAAATCGCAATTTGCGAGCCGCAAAATGTAATGGTCGTACATCTGTCCCTTGATGTCTTTATCCGATATTAGCAGGTGGTCCAGTGTGACTATGTATGCCTGCTTCCATGTGTCCTAGGATATATTCCGCCACGGCTTGTATGCTGGTGCTGTGTCAAATGGGAACGCACAAGTGAAGCCTTACATTACTCTTAAGTAATTTATGACCACTGAGCCAGGCCTTCAACATGTTGGGATAACTGGGTTAGTCGTATGCAAAGAGAGAGAGTTATAACTATTCATCATGTGGAGGCCTGGTCCCGTACGCATGCGCTCCCTTTCAATAAGGACCCATACTGGATTGTCGTCCTGTCTTGGCCATATATACACCAGCTGGGACAGCCAAAGCCGCATTATTAACATCGTTCGACAGGGAAACCTGTGCTTCAAATGTACTGAAAGGAAGAACATTTTCAAACGGTACAGGACTTGGAGGAATTGGAGAGATGTGGAGCGAGACAATGGAGGAAAGGGAGACCTGTAAGCTCGCTAGAAGTACTGAAGTGAGAAGGGTAGAAACTTTCAGAGAGAGGAAATGTATTTTCATTTGAGTAGTTCAGAGAAGCCAGAAGAAGAGGAACAAAGTAATCTTCAAATTTGCTAGTCTTGGTGACAATATGTTGGATTTCATCTCTCAATCTATCTGAGTCGACCTCATCATAAGGATTTGTGCCGACTGAAGCTCTGTCTTTAATCACAGAATACAGTTGTGGAAGGTTTTCATGATTAAAATTATATGTGCATATTGATATTAATCTATTGCAATTGAAATGAAACTTTTGGGATGTACAGAACTGTGTTTTCCTGACCGATGCTAACATTGGACTCAACAAGGCCTGAATTAATATCGCTGCTGCATCATAATATGTATTGTGTATTCATATTTCCCATTAAACATCACACACAGAAAAATGTGCACTGTTGTTTTGATCATGATATGACGTTCACGAGTAACTCCAAAGGAGGCCTTCAGATACTTTCCAAGGCGCTTTCAGCTTACAGGCTGTAGAAGTCCAGCAGTGAGTCTTTCTATTGTTTATGTAACTAGTTTGTTCCAACACCTCCAATGACATTACGTCAAAAAGAGTTTAATGATATTCAAAATAGTGGGTATGCCATCATAGTGGAATTATATGACTTTTATATAGCTGTAATGTTATTTGCCACTGAAATGTTACATCTACTCACCCGAGTCTGTTTATTTTTTATTAATTTGAATGGCAGTATTCATTAAAAAAGACCAACAATTTAAGCCGCTACGGAATCTGCCAATTTCTTGTTGTTTTGGTTCACATTTTGAACTTTGACTATTTTTTAGAATTTGGTCATTGCTACATCTATTTTAATATGCTAAGGGCCCTTATGGCAATTGATTTCTATGCCTTGTCTGATTTATTGGGAGTGAATATATTTTTTTCCTCTCTGTATTATACTTAAATATTTTAATAAACCTTCATGGTTTTCCTTAATGTACTAATCTCTGAGTCCCTTATTGAGTCCGTCCTTATTTATTGATTGTATTTTGAAATGTTGTCTTGAACCTTAGCCATTTCAAATGGGGGTGCAATGAGCCTCCTGGGAAACCTGCAAAAGGCCTAGCCTATACATATATCACATTGGGCCTAAGGACAAGTACTAATGTCGAGCATTTAATGTGTTTTGTTATTGACACTGAACTGCATACACAAGATAGGAAACCATCCTATTTTATAAATGCTGTTAGCATGATATTCTAAATATGCAGTCAGTGCAGAAAAGGAAAAAAGCACATAGAAAAAAATGGAGAATGTCTACGGGTTTCTTTATAATGGGATGTACTATGTTCACCTCTTATACTAGTGTTATGCTCCCTCCTTACAGGGGCACCAAGTCAAATGTGCGAGCTCAGATTAGGATGACGAGAAATACCAGCATGCCTGACTCCCTCTGACTACCAGGATGTAGTGGTATGGTCCAGATTTCACCTTGATGGCCTATATTGCAATCAGGGGTGCAAATGCTACTTCCTTGGGAAAGCCTGGCTGCCAGTATGAATGATGCATGATGACTGCGAATGGCCAGGAGACTGAAAGAAAATGTGTGAGGACACATTGAAGAGAGAATGATATGGTAAATGTGATACGGTGTGAGTTTGTTGAAGTAAGAAGTTCCATGTTTACACAGCCCTGGTGTGCTCCAATGGTGCACTCTGCAGGGAAGGCTGTAGGGAGCATAGTCCAAGATTTTGAGAATGGGCAGTTGATGAGCTTGAGCTTCCAGAGGATGGTCCTCCTGGGTAGATGGATCTTCCACTACAGCAGAAGGGGTGCATTTTGCTTCCACAGGCAGTACGGTACAGGAGACTAGATAGAAGAATTGTAATGGAGCAACTTGCTTAGGCCACCAGATAGGGCCAATAATATTCTGAGTTAAATAGTGTACCCGAGTACCATCTTTCATGACTCCATGGCTCCGAAAATTGGTAGTCTGAAATGAAGGTTTCCATAGCAGGGCAATTTTTAGCAAATGCATGTGTCGTAGGTGAAAGTGGGAGCTTTTTCTTTAAGCAGTGCACCAATCCAGACACTGTAAGTCATAAAGTCCATATGCCAAAGTGGGTAACAAAGGTGATTTGGAGTCAAACATTGTTGGTGAGATGATGTAGCTCCAGCTTGAGAGGAAGGAAGTGATCTAATCCACGGCTTTTCCTTGAGTGCCCAGATTCTCGACTCAAGTCAAGTGTTGGGTGGTAGACGAAGGCAAAAGCAGCATAGGTATCTAGTATGAAGAACGGTTTTTTTCCATCAATGTCTGCCTGTGTCCTTAATTCATCATTGTAAGGACTATGTTTGATTCAATTCTCTCCGGAATGTAGCCATCCTGTGCAACTGAAATTATTTATTTCTTACAGTGAATTCCTGCATTCGTATGTAGGCTGCCTTTTCAATTGGTTTAGGAAGAATTGTGATTTTGCTGTTGGTCTGTAGTTTGCAAAATCATTTGATTCCAGACCAGGTTTCTTTAGAAGTGATTTGATAGATAAGCAGTTTAGCTCTTTAGGCATAATGCCCATAGTGAATGAGATATTGGTAATTATTTGCATGGCTTCTGCAAGAGGCTTGACAGACAGGATCTCCTTAAAAGTAGCCAGTGGGCAGGGGTCTTGACGTGATATAATTTTATGCTCTCTGATACTACTTTCTTTAAGGACTCATCTCATAATGAGGAGAACGTTCTAAGAATGTTTCTTCCAGCTGTTTGGATCTGTGTTACTGGCTTGAGGCTCAGGTTGTTCCTTGTGCAAAGACATTGAAAAAAGAGAATTTTCTGGTGAATGTAAGACAGTTTGAATTTGCTCTGAGTTGAGCTCTGGTTCTGCACAGCCAGGGTGTTTGTGTGGACAGGTGCCATTAGGTGGTCTAGATTTTTTGCTATTTTGTACTAGTCTCTTAAATGATTGGTGCAATAATGGGGAGAGCATACGAAGAACGTTTCTTTCAACTGTTTGGGTATGTACTAGTGGTTTGTGTTTCAGGGTGTTCCTGTGTGCTTTTTTGCTGAAGAAAGAGTGTAGACCTTTGACCTTTTCTGTACACTGAGTGACCAGAATATCACAGAGAGTTTGGGAAGGAACCAATTCACTGGGATGGACTGCAGGATATGAGATACTTCTATTTTTCTTTTATAAGGGTTGCTATATAGATATGGAGTTCATGATTGTATTGGTTAGTGCTGTCCTGTATCCAAGCTGCCACCTTCATGAAATAATGGGGAGTGAATAAAAGGAATACCTGGGGAAGAGAGTAGGATTTTTATCTTTAAAACCCCCTGGCCTACATCTCCTCAGAGCTCCCTGAAATACGGTTGAGCCCACCCTAACCTTTAGGAGTCAGGGTGAACCCGATGATGAAGCATGACACCAATAGGGTGTGTGAGGGTTAAATAACAAAAAGGAATTGCTTCCTTCCCGCATTTTGTGGTGTACACCACGTAAGAATTAGTCTAGTTTCTAGATCCTGAGCTTCGATTGTTCTGGATACATTTTTGGTAGTGCATGCCACATCAACCTTGACACAAGATTCATGTCAGGGGTGAGAAAGCATGTTGTTTGATACCAAACATGACATATTTAGGCGGTACCATAATGGAGCTGCCATCTCAGGTTTGCCAGGGTGCCAGCCCACTTTATGCTATGGACCGTCTATCCCTTATAGTGTTCTTTAATGGTCAAGGCAACTATAGGGACATATAATCTTGCACTTACATGACCACACCTTTAATATAATGCACTCTGCCTCCTGGGCTTTAGGAGGTCTTCCTTAGGTGTCTGACATATATTAAAAGCAGTGCACTGACTTTGCCACGCATGGTGAATTGGAGCAGTTTATATTGTCCCGGCGGTCTGCAATGGCAGGCCTGCTGTCAGTAATTTACTTGGTAGCAAGTTGTGATGTTATTTGTTTGCTTTGCACTATTTGGGGATATATAGGGATAACTAGCAATGAAATGTTTTCCTTTTTGTGAATTATGGCATTTTGTAACTGTACAAACATAAAAAAGAATTGATATTGTTGTTATAAAACTGTAGAGGACTGTATTTTAAATTGATGAGATATTTGGTAAACTGTGTTCAATGTTTTTATAAAACTTGTTTTGACGAGATTCTAGTATATGACTTGTGCACATAACTGAATATGGTATATTTTTATGTATTGAGGATTAATTTTATGTTATAAAGGAGATATTTTTGCATTAAACAGGGCTCAGTGTACACATAGCTGTGGGGATGATAAATGCATGAGGGTTTCCTACAAAAAGATTAATATATAGATGAGAGAATACGAGTGAGTATCACAAAAAGAATCTATCTTTGTTTTTAGGAATATTGAACCCTGTCCCTTTTGGTAGTGGGGTACCTCTCCCACAAATGTGGAGTAATTTACTTGGGTCGCTGAAGCCCTGGGGACTTCTTTCCACCCATGCCCTGGGTATCACTGGTACCATATACTAGGGATTTATAAGGGGATAAAGTTCTTGTTAATTGCAGATGCCAATTTACACATAACAGTTTTAGGGAGAGAGCACTGGCACTGGGATATGTGATAGGGAAAGGGTGACTGATTTGCTTGCAGTGGTGTAGTGGCTAGAATCTTTCTCAGGATAGAGAAAGAAGGATAGTAAGACTGGGTGGAGGATGGGTCAGTCATCAGTAACAAACGTTAAGTGTGGCCTGAGGCCTCAGATATTGGAGAAGTTGATTGAGAGGTGTTATGGATAAAGTTATTCAAGTAGCTAAGGTTATGGTGGTGATTAGGAACAACAGGGGAGAGAATAAATAAGAGGGGAGGAAAGTACTGAGTAGCTAACCAGGAATTGACCCTTGTGGAGTAGAAGGAAGGATAAGTATTTTTGTAAGATTCAAGACAGGTCAGGAGTAGTGTGAGTGGGATACATGTATAAGGGGATGTGGTGATGCCAGTCCAAAAGTTGTTCTTGTGTTGGTTCAGTAGTCCTGATTAAACTCACCAAGCCAATTCTATGAGCTTGCGGGGTGCTTAGAGGGGAGAGAAATGTTGGGGAATGGAAGTATATAGGTTGTTGAAGACTGAGAGTAGTAGTGATAAAAAACTGTGGTCAAGAGGGAGCAGAAGTTACATTTGGGGAAATGGTGATGTGGTCCATCCTGTCGCTTGGTTTAGCTCTCAAAGCAAATTCTATGTCTAATGACTGTAAAAAGTTTTTCTTTGTGGTTTGCCCGAGCTAGGTGGAGACAACAAGCTCATCTTTGTCTTTTTATTCTGCAATGATTACTAAGTGAAGTGGTAGTTTCAGAAAGAAGTATCCAGGCTGATGGAAGCAAGGTATTTCTGAATGTATCTGTGTAAATTCATGTTGCTCCAGGCCTGAGTTAGAGTGAGAACAGCATTAGTGATGCTGAGGTATATCTAGCTGGTCTGAACTACTATGTGCCCAGTGGAGTTCCTCCACACTACAAAAATCTCAGTAGTGTATTTAAGAGGTTCACTGGTTAATGGTATTGTTGATGCAGAAATGATGCGGTCTCAGTCCGGGTGTATGCAGTCCTCTGTATCAGTATTTAAAGGAAAATGGTATGAGGTTTGAAGTGCAGACCCAAGCATGTTTGCAGACGCCTCAGAAGAGGGAATTCTGGAAGCCACCCAAAAGTAGTGGAGTGTACAGAAAGGAAACATTTGCAATCACAGTAGAGTGTCTATGGTAACCACTCATAATCTGGGGAAGTGTAAACCAGGAAGATTTCAGAACCTCAGCATAAGGTCTGTGGTGTCCACCTTTAAGAGGTGGGAGCATTTACCAAGGAAATTCGCAACTTCAGGAGAGGGTCTAAGTATCCATCCGAAAATATTAATGTAATATTATTAAATTAGATATATGTAAAAAAAAAAAATATATATATAATATTAATATGAAACATAGGTGCATCGGATGGGATAGTTGTTCGTTATTGCAAGGTCATTCAGCAAGGAGAGAGCCATTATGTTGGTTATTGCCCCAATGTGCTTAGTGATATCGACTTAGTTAAATGGTATTATGGCATTTGGTGTAGCCCAGTGCTGTAAATCTTCTAGAAGGGTCCCTACAAAGTATTTGGCGTCATTGTCTATTAAGGCACCAGACTGTAGTTCTCTGGGTTTCCTTTGTTGCCCCCTTTATAAATTGGCAAGATGATTGAGCCGTGCCATAAGGTGGGGACACAGTTGCAGCCAATGAAGAAGTTGAATAAAGCCAAATAGTTGATCTACCCAATAAGTGGGCTCTTCCTTGTAGATCGTCAGAGGGATCCCTTCGGGCCTGGGGCCTCTTCTCTGCACCCTTTGGAGAACTGCTTCTGGGTGGCCCTTTTGCTAATTGAAAGCTTGAGGTTGCTTAAGATGAAGGGGCTGCCGGAAAATACTTGGTCAGCGATATTACATCGGAACCTGGATGAGTTGACAGGACTGGCATCTGCAGGGCTATTAGCCACAATACGAGAGACCTTCCTGCTGATCATTGCCAGCTCTTTACCCACGTCAGGATGGGGCTGCTGTGCATCAACCATATGTTTAGGTTGCAACATTTTGCCGGAATAGTATCCTTAATAGTTGGCAGGGCCCCCAGAATCAAAATGTCACGACAAGAAATACACCCAGCCAGACTACGAAATATCTGAATTTGCCACTCTGGGGAGGAAACTATTGATGTCATTCATTGTCTGCCAGAAGCTAGCCGAGTTGTTTATCCTAATATTGCACAACCAGTTTGCCCAGAAGGAATCACTACAGCCCCTTAGGAGCCCCCATTTTGATCTCTTTAAAGCATTATTGGTTTCCCTGAGCTTTGACATAGCTATGGGTTTGTCGGTGCCCTCCTGAGAGCCCTCCAGAGCTGATTTATTTGCATTTTGATCACATTAATGAAGCGGATCCCTTCCCAAATGTACTGATAAGGGCAGTTGCTGTTGGTGTTCTTCCTTCTGGCTGAGACTGGTTTGGGATATCAACCAGAAAATGTTTGTGGTGAAGCTTTGTGAAAAACAAAGAATAGAGCAAGGACTATGACCGGGGTACGTCCCTATACCCTGATTAATACTCAAAAACAATGTGCACGGACCCACCAGTGAATTCTTAAGCAAGGACGACTCTGCTATAAATATTGGAGTGCCACTTGGTTTTTAAAGAAGAATCTCACCCAACAACCTTGTTGGTGGCATGCTTCATCATTGGGTTCCCAGCTGGGCAGCCGAATGCAACTCAGCTGTGCTTCGACGCCTCAATTACAGCGGAACTGGTTTTGTTTTTGTGTGAGTGGTGCTCAAAAAAGTGGTGAGGTTAAAAATTCCTCTGGGACTCCTTGCTGACAAATTTTTTATTCCCAGTGGCCCAGGACATTTTTAAAAGAAAACAGGGGGATAAAATGAAGACTGGCAATTGGTCTTCGTTATCTATCAGGTCGACATGTTTCTGCCTCAAGAAACAATTTAGAGGTTTTTTTCAGGACCATACAACGTGAAAAAATGGTGTTGTGGCAAAAATAAGCCTGCGTGTATTTTTTTCAGCACACACGCTCAGGTATGCTGTGCATGCAGTGGTGTAGCTGTACTTACGGAGCCACCGGCTGGTTTAAAACCTGTAAGACAAAAACAGAACATAAAGGACACGCAACATATATAGAGATGGTTAAAACTGCTCCTTTTGGTTCATCATCCTTTTACTCGTGGTGCGTTTGTCGTATCATTAGCACTCCATATGTGGTTCATTCATATGTACCAACAGTCATACAGGAGACATGCAACATGCAACTAGGGTATGCAAACTCATGCATGGTGGTTCGGTGCAAGCATGCATGTCTTGTATTGTTGGTGCTATTTTAGCATGTCAAGTCACATGTCATAGCGTAATCATTTGTGCTTAAATTGAGTGGCCAGGCCAAGGCGGACTATTATTGTGTTATCTAAAAAGAAAACATGGCGGCCAAAGTGTACTATTGGTGCAATAATTATCTTGGGATGGGTGTGTGTATATCCATTCTCACATGAGATTAAAATCTTTCATACAGTCACAAATTAAGAGAAACCATAATTACACAAGCTACGTGTTTGTAGTAGCTTTGATAGATCCCGGAAGGGGCGAACGCCTGTAGTCAAACACTGTGGGGAAGACAACGAAGGCATTGGAAAGTTAGTCAAGGAACTCGGTATCAAGTAAAGTAAATGTCGGGTAGTGCTTGAATCAGGAAAGGATTTTAAGTTTCGGCAAGGTCCTCAGTAACGTGTAATACTTGAATCAAGCATGGTCTGTAGGAAGAACTTACTTCGTCAAGGCTGGTCGCCCGCCATTCAAACTTGCTCCGGTCTTCCCGGGATCTCGACGATACCCGAGGCCGGAGACATCTCCTTTTGAGGCCGGTTTTGCGGCAGTGGCTGGGGATGGGGGCGCGTAACAGCGTCATCGTGTGAGCGTATGACGTAGGACGCAGACCTTTAGTGTGGGCACTGGAGCGCGCAATCCTGTTAAATAAACTCAATTGTGGAATCACCTGGAAGTGCCGAACCTATTAACTCTATCGCTGGACATCTCCCTTATTACTATGGATGTTAGCATGAGTTATGGTGCGATTGTATTGCAAAATTAAAACATTTGCTGGATATGCCGTTATGCAACCAAATGTAGTCACGCAGTATCCGCCAAGTAAATACGGGTTGCCACATGGGGGTTTTAATGGCGTATTACATTTAATCATTGAACAATACGCTGTTGCTCATCTGGAGTAAATTTCTTACAAAACACGTGGGGTCCATGGTATAACTGGCAGGTTTTGCCTCACATAATGGTACTGTGGAGATGATTCTGCGGATTGGGTAATTAAAACATAACAGAATACGTTGTTTGGCATCATGAGGGAATTAACTGCAAAAACGTATATTCCCCAGGTTTTCATAATGGTGTTATGGAGATAGTTGGGCGGATTATAACCAGTATTGATTAGAAAACGTTTTTTAATACAAAGGTGTTTTGGGGCAATTTGTGGTGGAAGTGTGCATCATAGATGGCGTGGCAACAGTGATATCGTAATAGAAATAGTTAAGGCCAATTTTTCCATTTACGGTTTGTAAGGGAAAAATTGTAGTGAAAAATTGCCAGATCTAAATGGCAGCTGGCGCCATAGGGTGTTTCCTATTGTTTTAAGGCTTATCAAGGGCTGTTATAGTGCAGTATTGGCTGTGTTCACGAAGTAGGTGTGTGTGTGGTTGGACTCTATTATGGGTATTTACTCAGGGAGTTCTATGGAATATTGTCGTTCAGTCCATTTATATGTGTGGGCAAACGGTAGATCCACTGTTGTTTCTTCTCTAGAAGGCGGCTCTGGAGGTTGGCGGTGTTTGATTCCAGCTGTTCTGTCACCACCCAACTCATGTCATTGGTAGTGTGCCCCACTTCAAGGAAGTGGTCGGTCATCCGTATGGTGTTGCGTTTACAGCGGATATTGCTCCGATGTTCGCAAACCCGAACTTTGATTGGTGAAGCTTTCCCAGTTACTCAGAGGGCTTCGTCCTTGCACCTTTGTGGCTTCCAGTGTTTGCTTGGCGCCATAGGTGAATTGTTGTAGGGAGGTGGCCATGCATTTAATATGTTTGTTGTTAATTGGGTAGCATGAGATTCCATGATCACCAGAGGTCGCATGTTCTCCAAAGCCAATTGACAGTGCTATCTCCTGAGGGAGATGATGGCTTTCGGATCTCTCGCCATATCCAAAAGAGGTTGCGTACTGCAATAAGGGGAGACTCAGCAGGGTATAATCAATCAAAGATGTATCTCTTTTGGAATGAAGTGAGTGCCCTGACGGTATGTCTGGGGCAAGTTGACCAGTCAGAACTCGAAGGCCAAGATTGCCAAGCAGCTGCTGGCCCTCTTTTATCTTTTTTGTGCCAATATGTCCCTTCTTGATGTGGTATAACCCAATATGACTCTTGTGCCACCAGATTTTCGCTCGAAGGGGGTGAGCCTATGAGCCACATGTTAAAATCATCTGAGACTAAGAGTTCAGTGTTTGTTCGCTCTCTCTCTTTAGCCTTATGATCCGTTCAGTCAGTTTAATTACAAGCTCCATCCTTGCTTTTTTGCTTGGGTAGATATTTAAGTTCACTATTATGATGGTTGCAGTAATGCCTTCAGATGATTTCAGAACCGTTTCCACGGATTTCAGGCCATCTTTGTTGCCACCCACTTCTTTTCCTTCTATAGCATTAGCTGCTGATATTTATATCACAACCCCTTCTTGCAATGCCCATGCTTGAGAGCTTTGGACACAGGAGTGAAAAAGTTGATAAAGCCCTCCAATGGCACGGTACATAATAAAAAACCATCGCAAGACGCTGCTCAGTTATTGGCTCTGGGTTCGTCGGGTTCTTGGTGAACCTACAAGTCCTATATATCCCCACAACCAGAAAGGTCCTGCGGATGCAACGGTATATTGCTTTCAAACAGCTGTCATAATCAGAAGAAGTTACAGGTGAAAACGTTGACACAAATGGCTGTTTTTTTCAACTAATTTTCAATTTTTCCTATATTCAACAGTTAGTTTCTATAAAGAAACCTTGAAGGATCTACACAAATGACCACTTGCTGAATTTAGAATTGTATCTCCTTTTCTAAAATGTATAGCTTTCTAGGATCCATTTTGCATTCATACCCATTTCTACCCTTAACTGGAAGGAGGTTGAAAGCACAAAAAAGAGCAAAAATAGGCTATGTCCCAGAAAAATGCCAAAACTGTGTAAAAGAATTTGGTTTTCTGCCAAAAGTCTGCTTGTCCCTGAAAGCTGGGAAGATGGTGATTTCAGCACCACAACCCCTTTTTTTGATACCATTTGCAGGAAAAAAAACAGACGCTTTTATCTGTAGCCCTTTTTTCCCATTTTTCCCCCAAAAACATTTTGGCTGATTTCTGGGTCCCCTCCAGGGGAATCCACAAACCCTGGGTACCTTTAGAATCCCCATGATGTTGAAAGAAATGGACGCAAATGTGGCGTGGATAACTTATGTGGTCAAAAAGTTACAGGGGCCTAAGCGCAAACTACCCCAAATAGCCAAAAAAAGGCTTAGCACTGGGGGGAAAAGGCCTAGCAGCGAAGGGGTTGAAAAAATCCAATTATTAGAACTAGTGATATTCAATTCTAAAGTTTTAGGTAAAAATTGCACCACAAAGCCACAGCTGTGGATATCTGGCCATGCCAGACCGGAACAAAGTCACAAGTTCAAGCAGATTGCAAAAGAGCACAAGCCGGCTTGAAGGACCCAGTTAGGCCCGCTGAATAAAGTACCCTAAATCCTGGTTTGCGGAGCGTTGCAAGTATCTGTGTGACTGATGCATCACGCAGTTGAAGCGATGCGTCAGTTCCGAGATGTGGCGTGGCTGCGATGCAAAGGCCTGCGTCGTCATCGAGGATCCTGCTGAGTGGGCTTGCTTTGCAAAGTCCGGCGTTGACGATGAAGTTTGCAGTTGGGGCTATACATTGGTTCCGAAGAGATGCGAGGCTGCGATGCGGAGTCTGGCATCATCGTCGATGAGGAACGCCAGGGCCTGCGCCAAGGATGCGTCGCACAGTCGGGACTATGCGGCAGTCCTGAAGGACTGTGATTCGATGTGTATCTTTGCGACCGGTCCAATCCACAAAGCAGTGATGATGCATCGTTCTGGTCAAGTATGAGCCACGCAGCAGAGCAGATGCAACAGTTCCGCTGGATCTACAGAGGCTGGAAGAGCACCATAAGCATGCATCCTAGTGTCCAGGACTAGGGTGACAACCACAGATGGCGGAGTCCAGGGGCAGATGCAATGTTGTTAGAAGCTTCGTGTCCCTGAGTATTCAGAACAGAAGGAAAGCCAACTAGCCCTTGGAGTCGCTCTGGGTTTTGGGTTTAAGAGATACAGTCCCAGTTCTTTTCACCCAGGCAAGAGAGCAGGAGGAGGCAGGTCAGCACTGCAGGGCAGCAATTCCTTCAGAGCAGCAGTTAAGCAGAGTGGCAGTCCTTTGAGCAGCACAGCAGTCCTTCTTCCTGGCAGAATATCCACAGGTCCAGAAGCGTACTGAAGTGGTGTTGTCTGAGGTCCAGTATATATGCCCACTTGTGCCTTTGAAGTGGACAGAAGATTCCAGAGGCATGCCTTTGAAGTGTACGGATGTGCCACCTTCCTGGCCCTGGCTCCAGACTAACTACAGGGGGTATGCAGCCCTTTGTGTGGAGGCAGGACATCGCCTATTTAATGTAAGTGGGGCTGGGTCCCAAAGGTTTTTGAAAGGTTTTTTGGGACACTGAGGGGCATATGTACAAAGGGATTGCACCACAGGAACATCACTTTTTCGATGTTCTGTTGGTGCAATGCCCTGCACCATATTTACAAAGCGGTGTTAAGCCACTTTGCATGGCTTAACGCTGCTTTGTAAATATGGTACCCTTTAACGCAGGTATCTGTATGAAAGGGGTATGCAATAGGAGTTGCTGTGAGCATTCCACTGCAACACCCTTTGTTTTTTTACGCTGCCCCAGATTTACAAGGATCTGTAAATCTGAGACAGTGCCAAAAGCTAACGCCAAGCAAAAGCAGGCGTTCTATTGGCGTAACATGGAGAGAGACTTTTATTTCTCCTTGTTTTTGCTTTTCCTATTTGGGAGGCAGCATAGAAAGAGCAAAACACCAATAATGATTGGTTCAGTGTATGAAAGTGTCCCTTACTGCACAAAAACACTCATTAAATAATGACGATTTGCTACTTCCATTTGTGCTGCAGAATGCAGCACACATAGAAGTTGAAAATCGCCATTATTGATTGTTTATGTGCAGGAAGGGACACCTTCCTGCACATAAACAATTATCCCAGCAATGCAAGTACCCTTGCACTATAGCGCAAGGTTGTCTGTGTTAGCGCTAGACAGCTATTTTTAGCTTCAGCGCAAGGGAAAACACAGGGTTCTTGTAAATATGGGGCATCCCTGTGTTTTGGAAATGACACAGAGCGGCGCTACAAAATTTGCCACAGCTCCTCGCTGTGCCATTACCATGTACATATGCCCTACTTTCCCTTGAAAAAAAACAATCAAGGGCATATTTACAAGGATTTAAGCCCACTGTAGCGTAATTTTTGTGATGCTGCAGCATTTTTTTTATTGCCTTATTTACAAAGTGCAGCTAGAGCCCTCTAGCGTCACTTTTTCACAGCTAGCACCTATTTTTAACAACGCCAGCTCGGCTAGCGGCCTTTACTCAAAATGATATGCAAGGTAGGCGTTACCTCGCAAAACACACAACGCCATATGTACAAGGCTTTTCTGAAATGCCGCTAATACTTAAAAACTGCAGCTAGGTCATATTTGTGGCAGTTTGTTACCGCTAGGGAAAAACTGGTCTTAAAAATTACTCTAGCACACTTGTATAAAAGTAGAACAGACCCAAATCACTTTGGAAAGCTCTACTACGCCATGGATCTACTGCTATTGCTGCTAGGAGCACCTAGGAGACCACCACCACCACAGAGGCAGCCCTGATGTGTACCTTTGCAACTATTGCCTGAACACACATGCAAGGGGAGTATGGATGGGGCTATTTGATTGATAGCATGAGTACCATTTGCATTCAATGGCCATATTCCACAGGACAGTGACAGTGTCAACATTTGTGGCCACCATGACCATTATTCATGATGATTTTGGTATGGTAGATCACCATGCATGCCTTGGTATGTTCTCCAACATTTTGGTGATAGTACAGCTACTATTTGTTATCTGTTGTACTAGGCTTAGGAAAGCATGGCATAATAGTGTACAATGACATGCACTCAGCAGCACTGACAGGTAGACTACAAGTTATTTTGTTGACCCGTACATATGAATACCGTTGTATGTAGGCTAACCATTTACTGGTGTTTGTTTACAGAGGTGCTCCGAATACCATTACCTGAGTATAGCATTTGAATTGTGTAGGTGCACAGCATCATCCAAGTCAGATATAATGCCGCTCAGCACGTGGATGTGCTAAATGGCCAACTGGTGCATGTGTAAAAGGTTTCACATGTATGTATGTATGACTCAGTCAGCCTAAACAATGTGAATCATCCAGGCATGAAAGGCCACATAGCCAATAGCCTTGCATATGTACTGGGGTGTAGTTGCTTATCATACATGTGTATAACAGTTTAATGAAATGCTGTACTTGTTATGTCTTGTAGCTGGACTACCCCCTTACACAGATGCAGAGATGGCCAACTTCAGCAACCCAAACGTCACAGTTGAGTGCCTTCATCATTGTAATAAGAGTAATGCAAGGCGGGAGTGAGATGTCAAATGTGTAGGGAATTTCCTTATATATGCATCTTACTCACAAATGAACTTCTTAAAGTGAAGGAATAAGTCATGGGAAGTTGTGGTAACGTGTTTCAAGTGTATCAGCATCAGCCTAGTATTGAGGAGTACATGTTGTCTCTCTGGAAATGACAACATGCAGGTTGTGTGTGAGGGGAGCCACATTCCAAGTGTCAGACAATATCAATGTATGTGGAAGCAGAATAGATCATTATTAGTGTATGATTGCTACAATATGCATGTCATCTGCACATGTTGATATATTGTGTATATGTATTCAGTGGTGGCATGGCACATTGTAGAGTTGCATCATGTCAAATATGAAACTGTTCGTATGCCACTGTATGATGTAGCAAAAGCAAAAGGAACAATTGAGGGACAAAATGCTGAACAATGCACACATTCACCCCCAAGGATCCACCATTCTTTTGCTCAGCACGCCACTCCAGTTTGGACCCAGCCCTATGCAAAACAGTCCAGCCCCAACTGCCAACCCACGTCCTCCATGTACCAGACACAAGCATCCTGGGACTGGTTTTGGGGCATCACCGCTCATCAGCCAGGCTAGCTTGAATCCAGTGGCGCAGTGAGCACGGACCTCACGTCTGGGCATACCCTTCCCACATAGGGCAACAAAAGCAAAAGGAACAATTGATGGACGGAATGCTGAACAATACAAACATTCACCCCCACTCCCAAGGATCTAGGTTTAATCCATTGTACTTTTGCCCACCGCGCCACCCCAGTTTGGACCCAGCCATATGCAAATCAGTCTTGACCCTGTTCCTCATGGGAACAGTCCAGCCCAAACTGCCAAGCCAGGTCCTTCCTGAATCAGAAACAAGCATCCTGTGAAAGGTTTTGGGCATTACCCATCATCAGCCAGGCTAGCTTGAATCCAGAGGGGCAGTGAGCACGGGTCCCACGTCTCGG
Organism: Triturus cristatus; assembly: GCF_964204655.1. Taxonomy (NCBI): domain Eukaryota; kingdom Metazoa; phylum Chordata; class Amphibia; order Caudata; family Salamandridae; genus Triturus; species Triturus cristatus. Next base: position 757,056,709 of record NC_140580.1, read on the forward strand.
CATACCTTTCCCACATAGGATGACAAAAGCAAAAGGAACAATTGATGGGCAAAATGCTAAACAATGCAAACATTCACCCCAGTCCCAAGGATCTGGGTTTAATCTATTGTTCTTTTGTTCACCACGCCACCCAAGTTTGGACCCAGCCATATGCAAATCAGTCTTGACTCTGTTCCTCTTGGGAACAGTCCAGCCCGAATTGCCAAGCCATGTCCTCCCTGGACCAGAATGAAGCATCATGGGACTGGCTTCGGGGCATCACCCCTCATCAGCGAGGCTAGCTGGACTCTAGTGGCGCAGTGAGCATGGGACACACGTCTGAGCATACCCTTGCCACATAGGGCGACAAAAGTAAAAGGAACAATTGATGGCCGGATTTCTGAACAATACAAACATTCACCCACAGTCCCAAGGATCTGGGTTTAATGCATTGTTCTTTTGCTCACAACGCCACCCCAGTTTGGACCCAGCCATATGCAAATCAGTCTCGACCCTGTTCATCATGGGAACAGCCCAGCCCGAACTGCCAATGCAGGTCCTCCCTGGACCAGAAACAAGCATCCTGGGATCAGTTTTGGGGCATCACCCCTCATCAGCCAGGCTAGCTTAAATTAGGTGGTGCAGTGAGCACTGGACCCAAGTCTGGGCTTACTCTTCCTATGTAGGGCGACAAAAGCAAAATTAACAACTGATGGACGGAATGCTAACCTATGCAAACATTCACCCCTAGCCCCAAGGATCTAGGATAATGCCAGCATTCTTTTGTTCACCACGCCACCTCAGTTAGAACCCAGCCATATGCAAATCGGTCTTGACCCTGTTCCTCATGGGAACAGTCCAGCCCGAACTGCCAAGCCAGGTCCTCCCTGGACCAGAAACAAGCATCCTGGAACCGGTTTCAGGGCATCACCCCTCATCGGCCAGGCTAGCTTGAATCTAGTGGCGCAATAAGCACTGGACCTACGTCTGGGCATGCCCTTCCAACATAGGGTGACAAAAGCATAAGGAACAATTGATGGACGGAATGCCGAGTGAGATAGGTATGCCCAGACGTGGGTCCCATTTTCTCCACGGTACTGGAGTAAAGCTAGCCTGGCTGATGAGGGGTGAAACCCCTAAACCTGGTCCCAGGATGCTTTTTTCCGGTCCAGGGAGCACCTGGCTGGAAGTTCGGGCTGGACTGCTCCCATAGGAAGCAGCGTCAAGAGTGATTTGCATATGGCTGGGTTTAAACTGGAATGGCATGGGGAGCAAAAAAACGATGGATTTAGGGCCAGATCTTTGTACTGGGTTGAATGTTTGACATTGTCCGACATTCTGTCCATCAATTGTTCTTTTTGTATTTGTCACCCTGAGTAGGATGGGTATGCCCGGACGTGGCTCCCATTTTCTCCATTCTACTGGAGTAAAGCTAGCCTGGCTGATGAGGGGTGAAACCCCAAAACCGGTCGCAGGATGCTTTTTTTCTGGTCCAGGGAGCACCTGGCCTGGAAGTTCCGGCTGGACTGCTCTCATAGGAAGCAGGGTCAAGAGTGATTTGCATATGGCTAGGTTTAAACTGGAATAACATAGGGAGCAACGAAATGATGGATTTAGGCCCAGATCTCTGTACTGGGGTGAATGTTTGACATTGTCCAACATTCTGTCCATCAATTGTTCTTTCTGAACTGTATGATGTGGTGTACACTTCCTACATCCATTGTTACATTCATGCTTACAAAGTTATCTTTATATGTAGAAATGTGCCCAGAAACAGTTCCTTATCCAACACGTTGTATTGCAATAAATGTGCTGCCAAGACATGACACATCTGATCATGTTAAATGCCTATGGCATAATGGCAATTGCAGGATGCCCAAGGTACACCGATACATCGTCAGTGTGAAAATATGTACCATTCCATTAATACTGAAACATGTATGTTTCCAAACATACCCTCTATGGAGATGGTCATAATTGCTTCTGCCTATGGTGTTGGTATTGCACAGTCTATCAAATGTACCACCTTCGGAATTAGTCCCATCTACATCTGATATGCTAGGTGTACGTATATGTGTAGTCAATGAAAGCAGCAAGGTGTACGTTGGGGCAATTGACTTAGCCATAATGTAAAATATGAGAGTTCAAGATGTAGTTATCTGTACCTAGTCAGCCTATGACTGACATATGATGTAAACTTCTTTCCACAGACAACATGACCCCAGAGGAACTGCACAATTCCCAAACGTGTAAGGTGTGCTCCCAGCACAACAAGCGAGTTGCAGAATTGTATAGGGCCATGAAGCATCGGTACCAGACCGAAAGGGCCCTGGGGTAGTGGACTTTGTTCCCCAGGGCCCCACCAACCATCAGCATAGGAAGTTTGGCTAGCACTCGCCAAACGATTGCGGGATCACCACAGGCTGCAGCGCCCAGCATATCTGGGAGTGGATCCTCACAGGCAATGGCACCCACACGACAGCCCAGAGGAGGACCGTCGAAGTTTGAGGGGGACATGCGCAAAGAAGTGTCTGAAATGTAAATTGCACATGACAGTATTAGAAAACGAGATGGACCAGGCCCTGTCCCTGCTACAGGGAATCAAGCAGGCTGTAGGACAGTGCTAACGTTAGGACACACCATTGTCACCTCCATCTATTTCAGCCTGCTTGAGAGGCAGCCATGTTTTAAATGTAGTTGATATGATAAGATAGGTTAGTTTAGAGTAGTGTTAGTATAGTATTACGATGGTGTGAATAGTTTTTTTAGGGTGTGGTTGTATAGGTTTACGTTGGGTTGGTAAGTGGGTGGGGGGTTGATATGTGTTTTATGCAACAACAACAAAATTCTAAAAAATGTACCAAAAATATATATTTGTTTAGGTTACATGTGTAGTTAGTTTAGGTAGTTAATGTTTAGATATAGTGTATGTTGTCCTGTGTTACAATGTGACTTAAGGGGGGTGGAGGGTTAATGCTTAAAATGTTGTGCTAAGTGTGTAGGTTAAGCTAAGCTAAGTTAAGCTAAGTGAAGGTAGTGCTAAGTTTAGATACTATAAGGAACTGTAGGATTTCTAGGTCTTTAGCATACGATAGAGAGGTTTGGAAATAGTTACCTGTATTTTTTCATTCCATCTGCTAGTTTGAAACATATAGGTAGTGATCTATTGTGCTCAGCTGAAGTTGCATACTTGCACCAGTCAATGTCAATGTTTATCTTTATTCAAATGCATAAAAACAAACATCCATAAAAGCTACATTATACAGTACTCATCCAACAGACAAAATTAACAGACATAGTCAAAATAAGTGCCTATATCCTAAAATTAAAACCAAATTAAAAATGCGGCTAAAGAGTTATTACATTACGCATCTCTTAATTCCGGCAGGTGTTCATTTTAATGTTTCTAGAACATTTGAGTAATTAATGCTGTATAATTTAGCCCAATCAGGATGTTAAAACCATATTCTTTCTAGTATAAAAGACTGACCATGAAAAAGACCCCAGTCTACAATATATTTCTAAATTAGGTAGTGTTTGCAGGTATACGTATTCAGGGCAACATTGGGTAAAACTATGCTGTTTTAATATTGGTAGAATGTATCTTTTCCGTAAACGAGTGTATAATTTGCAGAAAAGGACAACATGCATAGTATCCTGGGACAGCAGTTTGTCATAAGGACAAGGAGTCAGATTTTCTGCCCAATCGTTCATTTTTGGAAAACTGACTAGTCGATGGAAAATATCAAGTCTTAGGCGAGTTAAAACAAATCTGTGTCTACCATGCAAAACTGATTTGAGATAGGGTTGCATATTAAAAGTAGTTATATTCAATTGGTTCTTTAATACACTCGGTAAAGGTGCTTCAAGTGTCCTTCCAAGGTTCTCTAAATGCATCAACCCTTTCTCTTTCAGGGCTTTTTTTCTGGTGCAAAGGGTATCTGGTCTTTCAAAATACTCGCGGCAGCCCATATCATGAAACAAACGTACATACGCAAACCATAAAATTCTTGTATGCAAACTAAGTTTTAAACAGTCCCCAATGATTGCTTGATTGAGTACTGTATACACCGAGGTCCAAATTTTGTGCCAAATGAGTATTGGTTGCAGCTTTATCAAGTATGTGATGTGTTGAGCCCCCAGTTCCGGTGAGTAACATAGGTTGATGTGCTTTTAGGAGTGTCGAGTAAGTATCTAAAATAGTCGTTTTCCACTGTTTGCAAGACTGTACAATTTCTGTACCCCTACAATTCTGCCCAATATGTAGCTATAGTTCGGCACTTGGTTTATACATTTTCATCATTACCTCGGGGGATTTGTGCCCAGGCGTTTTGCAAAACACTTGAGGGCCATACAGGATTTACTAAATAGTAACTTCCTGTTGGCAATATCTGTATTCCACAAACCATCTCCGTCAAATAAAACTCCCAGGTAAGAGAATGTATCGGTGAAGCCGATGGAAATGTCATCAATTCTTATGTCTCTACATTTATTGCTTGTCCTGCCACATTTCATGATAAATGTTTTTGCTATGTTGATCAGGAGGCCAAGATCTTTCATATATTGTGAGAAGTTAGACAGCAGAGACTGTAAAGCTAGGGGTGTGTGAGCCATAAAAAAGCATCATCAACATAGAGGAGGGCCGGAACAGGACGCCTTCCTATTTGTGGTAGATCTTTAGTTGATGTAGCAAGTACCTCCCCTAACCTGTCAATGTATAGTGAGAAGAGGAAGGGGGGCGGACGCACTAGTCTTAGCTTGCAGTGTCTGGCAACATGTGTGAGTGGGTTTCTGATCTGTGGACAGGGATCTGTCATACTGTTCATTAATTCACATGATCTTAAATGCAGACATTGTTGACAAGGGGACGTGGCTTTTATCGAGGCATGATGACAGAGTGCTCATTTTGTAGTCACATAAGTGATCAATGTCTGGTTGATGTAGTGGCCACACTGATTAGCCAATGGTTACACTTGTCCTGACTCATAGAGACAGACAACACACAGCTAGGACGTTTTGGTGCATTTATTTACATGTGCAATTTTGGATTGTCCTCACAGGTACTGTTCACAGGATTACAACACAAAAGAATGTTTAGAGCTTACTATTCCTCGATTTTGGAGGTTCCGTTTCAGCAAGAGAATATCTTTAGTCTGAGAAGAGGCCGGTCAGATGTGTGTATTGGGCCACCCTGGTTTCATGTATGGTAGCCGTGATTTGAGCTATGCCGGCACAGAAGGACTAAAAGAAAAAAAGAAAAGGAAAACATTACAGTGGTTTCGCCTTAAATACTGAAGGAGCTTTGAATATAGATACCCATAGATCTCAGCATGATCAGCGGGAATTTTTCTGAACTCCTTGGTGAGTTTTCAGGGACCACTAAATGATTTCAAGTTTGTCATTCCATCCTAATATGCCGGACATATAGATATAGAGATGTCAACTCTCTGTAGTCAATGTTCTGTGGTTTACTCTCATAACATCTTCATGTGTGGCTCTCCTGAAGAAGGTTTGGGTATACGCCAAAACCTGTGTAAAAGAGTGTTTATAGTGCTTGATGTATTATGCAACAGATGAGTTGCAATTATTGAAAAAAAGAACCTTAGAGTCATTATATATCACAATTTTAGCTTGTATATATATTTTGATATTTAATGTGTATTATATGATATATTATGTGTTTGTATGTGATTGGTTATGTACTATGTGTATTTATTCTGTAGTTATGAGCATTTGTCATTTTTGTTCTAAAGTTGATTTCAGCTTTATGGCATTGTTGTGACTTGGTCTGTTATTTCATGTGCTGTTTTTTCTTCCTTTTTTATTGTTAATAAACATATTTAATTTACTTATACCCTATATGGGATTAACTTTGCAATCATTTGTTTGTCCCATGAGACAATAATAAGTCAAAAAATATTTGGCTATTTATCTACAAAATAAAATAAAAAATAACCTTTAATACCACAAATTGTTTGTTTATACATGGACTTTATTTTGCAATTCTATAAATATCTACAGGTAATCAAAGGGTTTTTCATTGCATTGTTCTAGAGTTCCCTGCCCTTGAGACCGGAATCTTTTTCAGGGGGGCCTTTATTTATTTACATAGAGCTAGTGGATGTCCAGACAGAGTCCTTGAGGGGAACATGTCATGGGAAATGTTGAGAATTAGGAATGCATCAGTCAGGAGGATGACCGCAGTGTCATTAGGGAGGTTAGGCCACATTGTCAGCCCACAAATTTTCAAGATGAACAGGGCAACGTGAAAACGAGGAAATTGACAGCAGATGTTCCCTGGTGTGTTGGTCAGCACAGGACTAATGCGAAACTGGACATATAACACAGATGAATGCTGCCGCAGACTTCTTCCTTGGAAAAATGTACCGTCCACATCTTTCTCCTCTGTTGTGTGAGGTGTCTCCCATGAGGGAGGTATTGTAGATGTGGCAGGTGAGAGAGGCACACACACACATCGGGGACGGAAGATGTGGGTGCTGTGCCCGCAGCAGTATTCATCTGTGCCAACACGAGACATCAATACAGCATGGAGGATCTGCAGGCTTTGCAACACAGCAACAATGTTGCAGTGGTAGGCAGCCATGGCAGCCATATGGGAGTCCTGCTTCCGCTCCATGGTCTCCAAGATGTTTTGTTATAGCCCCCAGCTCTTTGGCCACATCGCTGGTGCCACTTTGGCAGGGCAGTTGTTGATGCCTCTGTCTCATGACACCAGTGATGTCAGCCAGGGACTGCTGGAGGCAATGGAGCAGAGAGTAGGTGCCTCTGAAGGCAGTAGAGTTGTCCCTATTGAGACTGAGGCACCCACAGACTCATGCTAGGGTCTCCATCCCCGCTTGCACGTGATCTGCCAACTCCCGCTGGACTCCTACCGCAGGTCATTGGAATGTGATCTGTGGGGCCTCAAAGTCCACAGGTGCGAGTGTGGTTGTAGGTGGTGCCTGTTGGTTGTTAGGCGGGGAAGGTGGAGATGTCACCATGCTGCTGACCCTCCCTGTGTCGGGAGATGGTGTCCCAGTGGAGTCCAGGAGCTCTTGTAAGGTGCTGTGGTCGATGGGTGGTAGGTTGCCATCATCACCCTCATCGGTACAGGGTGCTGGCCAGGAGGTAAGGATTCATCCTCTAAAATGTAAAGGGGAAATGCTATTGCTGCTGTCTGCTACATGTTGACATGGTTTTAAGCAGTTGACAAAGTGCTAGACATTACACTTTCAGTTCTCCATAGATACATAGTGCAGCTGTTACACTAGGCTGTGGATGGCAGATAGCACTGTATATTACTTTTACATGTTAGGACCTCAGCATTATGATCAGTGCCACTGTGTGCCAAGTCTGAGCGAATGGGACCTATCCTAGTAGTCAAATTGGAATTACTGGCGCACATGCCATTTCATCATCTGCTATCTCCTTGATTTATCCCACACACTTTTATGTGTCCATTGACCCCTCGGCTGGTTCAAATAAGGTCCTGGCAGCCGACTTAGTGCCACACAGTGATGGGAGCCTGATCATATGTAGATTATCCAGTACCTACACCGGTTACATCATGTGTAGCTACCTCCAACAAGCTGACATGGCAAGCTGTTACAGGGTGACATGTGTCAGACAGCAGCACAGATGGTAGTGTTTTTGGGAATGGTGAGATGGACATACTAAGGGGCATTTTCACGTTTTGACACCACATGGCGCAGCAGGCACTTAAGCTATGCAATCCAGCGTCATTGCACATACACCGGGCAGCACCATACTCACAAGGATTGTGCGCACCCATTGTGCATTCTCTGCGCTGGCAATGATGACAGCCAAGCACCAACACAGACAACCTTGAGCCACGGTGCAAGGGTTCCAGCATTGGTGCACAGCTGTACTTTTTGCTGCAGTTCAGGGGTGTGCACAGGGAAGGATCATACTCCAGTGTATATGGCACTTGCATGTATTTGTGAAAGGATGCATGTTGACACAACAAAACATGTATGGATTTACCCTGCGCGCCTTTTCATCCCCACACCTAGTCATTTCTGTGTTGAGGAGAGGTGTTCAGGTGGACCCTGACCTGACATCTGTTACATATGTAGTCTGAGCATGCATGTGCCATCTAGTTTGCTCTAGATGAGATTTGAAGTGACAAGGTCCATATCCCCTGGTGTAGGTGCAAGCCATGGCCCACAGATTCTCCATCCCTCAGGTGTGTAATTCCTGTGAGATACCATTTGTATGCTTTGTATTACTAGCCTTGATTGATGTACATTGGCCCAGGTGTGACGGAGGGCCATCATTCATAGACATGTGTTGCTGCGCAGCACAGCACAAGTAAGGATTTCGCTGCCCCAAACTTTGTGAATAGGGAAGTGCAGGGTTGCACTGTGTGTAGGACAGTACACGCATCCCCGTGCTATCTTTTCTACTGGTGCACAATCAGCTGTGTAGAGCTTACACAGGTGCCTATTGACCTATGGTAAAAGGATTCCAGCATTGGTGTACATCTGCTATATGTGCCCCAGGACATGCAGTTACTACAGGAATGCGCTGTATCATGTAGTCACACAGCACATTGCTGCTCTTACACTGTACAGTGTTAGGATAGCCCAGCTATGACACTTGCAAGACTGCACTAGGCAAGCATTTTAACAAAATGCACATGAGACTTCAAATAATGTAATATTAATGGATAGAGTAGCCAGGTGGCTACTGTTTGACCTGCAGATAGTGTAGCGGAGTGCTGAGACATGGATACCTGAACTGCAAAACATTACGTGTTTCCCGCCATTGTCCCTTGTTGGTACTTACCCTGTACCTGATGTAGTTGATCATAGTCAGCACTGCCCTGTCCCACCACTCCAACCACAGACTCCTCACAGACAACTGTGGACACCTGCTCATCCAAGGGATCGAGCTCCTCCTGTGGCGCAGGACTACCACCTCCAGTCTGCAATACTGCCAGTCAATTGGTTGCCAGGTTTTGCTTAGTTTTGCGCTAGGCATCATTCCAGTGCTTCTTGCAGTCTATCATTGTCCTCTTGATTTCAGCTATGCAGTTCACCTTTTCCACTAGGGACTGCCATAGGAGCTCTTTTTAACCCAATGACACTTTGAAGCTGACGAAGAGCTGGTGTTCATGCTCCGTCACCTCCGCGATCAGGATCTCATTCTCCTCCTGACTGAACCTGCCTTTCCTCTTCTTCTTGGACTCTGGCTTTCATGAGGCAAAACTCGTGCTTGACAAATTGGGCTGTAAGGGAATATCACACCTCTACAGGGCCCTCCTACTTAATATCCCAGACCCACTTTGCTGCATGAGATCCGCTTGAGAAGGTGAAATGGGTGTCCGAGAGGACATTGAACAGAGGGAGGCCAATAAGGTGCCCAAGTTGCCCATGATTCCCTCTAACGTACAAAGGATTCAGTTCAACTATTGCCATTGAACATATTACAACCTGGAAAAGCTGTGGAAAATGATGAGATCTCGCAATTCGAAATGCACACCCTTTGGCAACTCTGAGGGAACATTCTACCAAATAATCTGGGCATGCCCCATTGCCACTTACTAGAAGAGAATGCACAACACCGTAGCCAGCATACTGCAAATATCCAAGGCTATGGATCCTAAAGTAGCACTATTGGGGGTAATGTAGGGCTGAACTGATTACCAAAGTCAGACAACAATGGTTTATGGTGGCCATCCTTGACACATTGAGGGCATACTGGGACTCACTGTGGCTCTCTAGGATTAATCGTGTTGCTAGACAAATGACAACCATCATGACATATTAGGAGTATTACACTGTTATTCCTGGCACAGTGAAGGCCTGATGCAAAAAAGTTGTTGGCACATAATTGTGATTATCCCTGGGATAACGATGCCCCTGCGCTAATGGTGTCCATCTTTGTGAGGAAAGTGGTGTATTAAATGGTGGGGCCTTGCTACTTCACTGTGTAATAAACTCACAATACCAATTTGGGTCGAGTCAGGCATGCTTGTTAAACCTAGGCTCAGGGGTCTCCAACCTTCCTGTAATCTCCTTTTGTGTGTTTCACAGTGGTGCACCAAGTTATTATTAATAGTTCTCCCCAATACAGTTGATTTTTATCACTCAAATATCAGGCTAAATATATACTGGAAATTCAAACCATTATTTCCTCAAATAGCAACTTTTGAGTTTGGAAAATACACACATGTTCGTCTCAAATCCACACTTTTCAATTTTGGTATTTAGATATATATATATAAATTCAACCAAGCAAAAGCTTCTAATTCACTGGACTGGCCACAGGAGAGCTACTTACAGGTAGCTGGAGATCTACTAGTAGCTCACAAGCTACTCATTGGAGAAGCCCGTCTTAACTCAACCCTGGTTAGCTGTGGCTTTGAACACTCAGCCTTAAACTAAGGAACAAGTGAAAAGCATTTAGAAGTACCAAAACAATGAAATAAGAAAGTCACATAGCATGAAAGAAATCAGACACCAATTTATAAAAACATCTTTATGAATTTTTAGACACTAAAACGATCAGAATCAACCGGAAGGCCCCGGAGAATTAGGTTTTTAAGTAAATCATAAATCACTGCTTGGCATGCAAAATTCCAACAAGCATTGGTAAGCGTCACTCCTGTGTAATCTGTCAAGCCAGTAACAAGACAGGCTCACCACCAAAAGCTGCCTTAATTCCACTTCCAGTGGTTGTGGCTCCCTTTGAGAGGGTAGGGATTGACATTGTTAGTCCCTTTGACCTTCAAACTGCACCTGGGAACAGGTTTGTTCTAGTGGTAGTGGACCATGCCACTAGGTACCCAGAGACAATTCTCAGGACTACCACTGTCCCTACAGAGGAAAAGGCCCTCCTTGGTATCTTCATCAGAGTTGGGTTTACTAAGGAGGTGGTCTCTGATAGAGGGGGACAGTTCATGCCTGCATATCTTAAGCATATATTGGATGAATGTGGCGTGAGCTACAAGTTTACCACCCACTATCACCCTCAGACAAATGTTTTGGTTAAAAGGTTCAACAAAGCCATGAAAGGCATAATAATGGGCCTCCCTGAAAAACTCAGAAGGAGATGGGATGTCCTGGAGTCTAGTGAGGGAAGGATAGGAGAAACCTCTCAAAGAGCCCAAGCAGGACATAGTGGACTATGTACTGGGCCTGCGTTCATGTATGGCTGAGTATATGAAGAAGGCAAAGAATCCAAATAAGCAGCTACATGCCAGCCAGGAGGAGCTTATCAAGCACTGGTATGACCAGACATCAGCACTGGTTGTGTATCAACCAGGTCATCTGTTGCGGGTGTTGGAGTCTCTGGCTTCCAGGGCCATCCGGGACAAGTTGACTGGGCCCTATCTAATCTAGGAAAAGAAAGTGGATAACTCAGCTGAGGGTGTTGTTTTGTCTGACACTCTCGCTGCACAACAGCAATCTGACTGCAGGCAAGTCCTAGGCCAGTTTGCTGAGCTCGTCTCTTTGACCCCTGGTCAAAAAATGTGGTGTACCCATAATGTGGACACTGGTAACAGCCTCCCTGTTAAAAACAAGATATACAGATTTCCAGACCAAGTCAAAGCTTGCCTTAAGACTGAGGTTAGCAAGGTTAGGGGTGATTGAACTCTCTGACAGTCCCTGGGCTAGCCCAGTGGTACTGCTCCCCAAGCCTCATTCCAAATATTGGAAACCTGAAATGAGGTTGTAGGTGGATTACAGGGATTTAAATGCAGTCACTAAAACAGATGCACACCCCATTCCAAGAGCATATTAATTGATTGACAAGCTGGGTATGTTTGCTTTAACATCAGAGTACTGGCAGATTGGACTGACCTAGGGAGCAAAGGAGAGGTCAGCACTGTCGACCCCAGAAGGCCACTTCTAATTTAAAGTGATGACTGTTGGATTTAAAAAATGCATCTGCCACCTTCCAAAGGATGCGGAATCAAGTTTTCTCAGGCCTGGACAACTTTAGTGCAGCATTTCGAGATGATATAGCTGGTTCAATTCCGCCTGTGAGGATCACCTGCTTGAAGGAAGTTTTACAGGCCCTGCATCAGGCAGGCCTAACCATAAAGGCCAGTAAGTGCCAAATGGCTTGACTGGGTAGAACATGAGGTTTGTGAAGGATTATCGAACCATTGTGGCCCACTCAATGAAATTACCTCAACAAGCAGCCTAAGAAGGTCATCTGGGCCACAGGATGCCAAAAGGCCTTTGACACCCTTAAAGAGGCTACGTGTTCAGCGCCTGTCCTGAAGGCACCTGACTATCGAAAGGAGTTCATTGCCTAAAAACATGCTTCTGAACATGGGATTGGGGCAGTGTTGTCACAAACAAATGATTAGGGTCAGGATCAATCAGCTGCCTATATCAGTAGGCAAATCCTTCCTAGAGAGCAGCAGTGGAGTGTCATTGAGAGGGAAGCCTTTGCTGTGGTTTGGCTCCTGGCGAACCTGAGAACATACTTGTTTGGGACTCACTTGAAGGTTCAAACCAACGACAGGCCTCTCAGGTGGCTGATGCAGATGGGAGGGGAAACCCCAAACTGTTGAGGTGGTCAATTTCCCTACATGGACTTTACAGTGAAAAAAAGACCAGGGACTGACCATGCCAGTGCAGATGGCCTTTCCAGATTTTTCCTCTTGTATGATGTGAACTACCAGGGTATAGGATAGTTGCTCATCACCTTTCGTTTGGGGTTGGGTGTGTCATGTAGGAAAGTGCCCTTTTTTATGGTCACACCCCCACCTCCCACTTTATTTGCTTCAATGCTGATGGCTATGACTCTGACAGCACACTGGAGCCTGCTGCCCAGGCCCCAGTGCCAGTACGCTCTCCCTAAAAGTGTTATATGTAAATTGGCAATCCCACCTGACAAGGACTTCACCCCCCTTATATGCCCCTGATATATGGTACCAGTGATGCCCAGGGCAAGGGTGGTAAAGGGATCCCCAGGGCTTGCATCACTGTTTGTATCACACTGAGTGACCCAAAGAAACTATTGACAGCAGGCCTGCCATTGCAGACTGCAGGAGCAGTGTAAACCGCTTGACCCGACTTTAACCTCACCATGTGTGGCAAAGTCAATGCACTATCACTGACATATTTCCGCCACCCCTAAGGAAGACCTCCTGAAGCCCAGGAGGCAGGGTACGTTTTATCAAAGTTGTGGACATGTAAAGGGAAGCTTTAATGACTCTATAGTGCTCTTTACCATTAAATGTCACTATAAGTGATAGACGGTCCATATGATAACATGGGCTGGCACACGGTCTAACCTGAGGTTGGCAGCTCCATCATGGTACTGTCTAAATACATTGAGTTGAGTATCGAGCAGCATTCCTTCTCACCCTTGACATGAAACTCGTCTCAAGGTTAATGTGGTATGCACCCAGGTGGCTACCTTAGAGGTTGCCCACCTAGTTGCCCCCGCTTCTCTATGCTCTGGCTGGCATGTCTGGCCTTCCCGCGCTTGCAGCCGCCAAGACATGGTTCTGATCTTCTGGCAGGCAGTGTGATCACTCCCAGGAGTCACGAACAACGGTCTGGGCAGGAAGGAGGTCACATCTCCTCCTTTCCAGGGAAGCTAGTTAAGTGACACATCAAGGAGATGAGCTTCAAAGGCTGGACCGCCTCTGATATGCATCAGGGTGACTCCCAGAGGATGAAACAGCAGGGACGTTTTAAGGATTTTGGGAGTCCTGGGCCAAATGGATTTTGGGGGCCCCTGATCGAAACAGCTTTGATTTTATGATCCAGTTTCAGCTCTTTGGTCACATTCTAAATGTGTGTGTGCATCTTATTTTCAGGGAAAGTGATGTGTGTTTTCAGTATTGTAACTCAGCAACAGCTCACTAATATTACTGCAAATCTCTGTCACACCCTCCCATTTCTCATATTAGAGGTACTATATTGAGCTAAAAGAAACTTTTTATATGGATGTTGCATGGAACATAAACACATTTTGTCTGCAAAATGTCTGTAATAGACTTTCACACATTATAAATAAATGATGGAAAAATACTATTTAAAACAATCTGTTCAAAAAGTATTCAAAGTCATCAGGGCAGGACTCTCTGTAGAACATAACTGGCTCTATCAGGGGCCCCCCTGTAAGGCTGAGGCCCTGGGCCAGAGCCCACTTTGCCCATGCTTTAAAATGTCTCTGTGAAACTGCCCTCGCCCTGCCCCAGGCACATTTGTACCCGGCCAGTGGGAAAATTAGATAGTCGGGGAGGTGTTCACCGTCAGAAGGCTAGCCACAACTCCCAGTCTTTACACTGGAAGAAGAGTTTTGCCATTTTTAGGTCTCGGCTAGCGATGGCTGCGCTTGCGCAGTCTCGCTCGCGAGACATAATGACTTGGGTGAAGAGGGGCTTGAACCCGCCCCTCTTCTTCCCTGTTCTCCATTGGCTGGCCTAGTAAATGCTGGCCAGCCATTGGAGAAGAGGTCCCGTCACTCTAATCCTGCCCCGTCCTTTTCGGATCGAGGAGCGTGTTTTTTGCGAGAAGTCTCAGGGAGGAGACAACAGCAAAACACGCCCCCCAATCCGAAAAGGACACTCCCTTTCTCCGAGGCATTTTCTGCTGTGCCTCGGAGAAAGGCGGTGGTGTCCCGGCGTTGCTCCCTCACCTGATCTCCTTGTTTTTAGTTTTAAATCGTTCACGGTCTTCGTTCGGCACAAATACCCGGTCCTTCTGCACCAACGATGGGGTTGCGATTTTCTGTAGGGCCTATCGCAAGTCTTCTTGAGTTTATCTTCTACGAATGAAAAAAAGCTGCGAGGCTGTTTTGCATCCACCGCTGCCCGTTTGTGATTCCTTTACGTCCTCTATAGAGCGTTTCATCTGCTTATGCTTCTGCGCACCTCATCTACGGCCTCATGGGCCTTTCCCGCGGTCGGGAAATAATCGACTGATGTCAGGGGGAGGAGGGTGTTTGTCGGCGGAATGGACACGGCTGGCGTGATTGGCTCGCGATCGGCTCTCGGAGGAGACCGTTCTCAGGCTCGGCGCCGCCATCTTCTCATAATCCCTCCGTGTAAAATGTGATGAATGTCTCGCCGTGGCCCTGTCACTGGGTTAGATCAAGCGTCGCCTGTGCTATCTCATCACTTAGCTGTCTCATTACTCCGGCCGTCAGCCATGTCTCCCATTACCGCGTTGCCTCTTTTATCGCTTGCCTTCATTACCACGGATTTATTCCGAGCAAAACTTCTCCCGGGCTCGTCGCGTGGCGCTGGACCGACTCCGAAGCCATTCCCTCGGACTCGAAAATGTCAGAAAAGAGCGTTTCTCAAAAGCCCAATTGCTGACTTTTTCAAAACAGCAGGTGCACCCATTAGCGTTGGAAAAAAAACATGAAAATGCGTATCGATTGGCTCTGCGCATCTTTCTTCAGATCTTCGACGGGGATGGGGCGAGGCACACATTGGGCTTTCAAATCCCATTGTACTTGGGAAAGCTATGGATTTTCAGGCAAAGGCGCGTGCCGGCAGCTCTGAGCACAGTCATTATTGGAACAGCTCCTGTTGTAAAGACCTGTGATGCAACGGTCTCGGCATTGTTAAAGTTAGAGCTATTGGCATTGCTCATGACAATGCAGTTTCTTTAAATGTTTTAAAAACAAAAAACATAAGCAAAAATAATGTCATGAGCAATGCCAATAGCTCTAACTTTACCAATGCCGAGACCATTGCATTGTAAATGCTTGTTATAAGTGGCAGAATAGAGGGTTTTGGGTAGAAAAGGTGACCCACACCCCTGGATGTGGTCATCTCAGGGGTGGACCAGCTGTAGGGACTAGCAGCCCATTGGCTTCTTGCTCCCACACCACTAACTCCCCTAAATCTAGGATTTAAGGGAGACCCCTGACACCTGAACCTCAGTTCTGAACATCCTGCAAAGAGGACAGAAGAAGAGACCTGTGTCTGCGACAACGGGACTTACACAAAGCAAAAAAGAGAGAAAGCTGTACTTGTGCAACACTCCTGAAACTGCCTGACTGAGACTCACCTAGGTTGTGTCTAGGATCTCCAGACAGTGGGACCCCTAAGGAAATCTACAGCACCCTCAGACTCCCCCAGGCTAGCAGCACTAGTATCCATCAAGCTGCAAGTAAAACAACGCTCCGGATCTGCAGAATCGCTGGTTATCGGGCCCTCCAAGGGATCAACCCAAATTCAGATGGTCTAGTGCATTGTGGAAACTATAGTCCTGCCTTACATGAAGTTGCAGGCTGCTACTGCATTCTCCGGGACCACAGGACGTCGAAGTAACTTTCTGCTCTACTTACCGCTGCCAAGGCTTGTTGGTCGCCAGTCCGGCAATGGGACCACTTTACTCGACACTGCACCTATTGGGGACTCCATACGACTTGGCCCGACGTCAGCAACCACCCCGTTGTTATGTAATTGCATCTTTTCTCCCTCACCACGGTTTCAGTGGTAAAAGCAGCTCTCTCCACATCTTCCATTCAGCTCCAGGGAAAGACAGGACAACTCTGCACCCGGGCTCCATGGGTCAGGTTAAATTAAACTGACTGTCATAACTTGGTCCTGTAACCCACATCACCTTTACCCTGCAAGGGTATCACACAACTCGACCTGCAAGGGACTGATTGTCTCTAGTAGTTTTTTCATTGACAAAGTTTCACTGTGTTATCCTACACTGATTTTGTATTGCTTCAGGAATCTATAACTCCAGTTATATGTATGCCATTCTGTTCGTTTTAGTGTCTAAATTATGATAAAAATAAACTCTATTTTTATAAATTGGTGTAGGATTTCTCCTGAGTCGTGTCAATTACTTATCGTCCATGTTGGTACTCTGAAATGCTTAACACATGTTCCTCTGATAAAGACTGCCTTTGCCGCTCTACCAGGACTGAGTAAGGATTTATTAGTGAGAATCCAAGCACCTTCTTTGAGGTTTTGTATGATGTGGCCTAACCAACATCACCACATAATACTCCACCTTCTTACAGTGAATTAATATGTTTTATTACATTTTGAAAAATGACGGGTAGTGTGTAAACGCATTTCCTGTTTTTCTGGACTACCTATGTTGCCTACAGACAAGGTTTGAGAAATTGTGCTGAATGCACTGGTTATGAAAACTGCTGTTGAAGTTCTTTGGAGAGTTTGATAACTTGTTTGTGCTCTGACCAGATCTTTTCATAAACTCTGACCGGTATACCTAAGTCCTTTTAACTAAAAGATCATTAGCTCTTTGTCTATGCACCTCTACTGCTTAATGGAAAATAACTCACATTTCAGTGAATCTTATTTCTCATATCTGAGTAACATCCAACTACCTTTGTTTATTCACATTGTTTGCATAATATGCACAATTTGTCTTTTATACTATCATTCACCTTTCACAAGTCAGTATGCATGATGTCTCACATTGTAGAGTCAATAGCTCTTCAAGGATACCAGAAGCAGTCAGGGCCAGCCATTCACTAAATCACATTGGAGCATTCTTCCAATCAACATTTATACTCTGTTCTCTTTTCATTCGCTTATATTGGACATTGAATCACCTGAACATCTACACAGTTCCAAGTCTTATGGGCAAAACCAATCATTCACATAGATCAATCAATCAATCAATCAAAGCATTTATATAGCTCCGTCAGTAACACCTCTAGTCTGATGTATTTGGAGCTACGATAATCCATTTAGACAGCAAGGGTACAGGCATCTTAACGTAATATGGCAGGCATTTGGATCCCATGAATTCCATCTCTCTGGGATTCTATGGCTCATTTACTTGCACTTATCATAAAGGCAATTTCCCTTTGAAGGCTAGAGCATTTGTTGTAGTATGACATCAGAGAAATTTATGAAAAGCAGTAGTTAGACTAAAGAGTGAGAGCACTTACATATAAAAATAGTTGGCTTCAGTAACGCTTTAAAATATGGCTTCATGACACCATTTTGGGTGAATCAAGGTTACAATCTCTCAGCCCTCTGTCGTGTTTTCAGCATAGCATCTGAAATTAAAATATTTACAGACATTCCATTTCCGAATTACAGTTAGAAATTGGCAATTCTGATTCTCCGGTCATTGTAATTGAATTTATATAGTGTTTGCTGCCACTGGAATGAATCTAAAGGACTCTAAACTCACAGGTTGAAAGCATACAGCACTTGAATATATGGAAAAGAAGGTGTTAGTTGAAGAGACCTATATGTGGAAGTTCTGAAGTTGTTCCAGTTATGTTCATGATCAGGCAGAACACTGTGGTGGTTTACAGTGCTTTATATCTTAACATGAGTCAGTTTTAACCTCTTGAGAACTGGTCCACTCAAATCCCAAATGATATTCATAAATTCTTTGTAGTATATACTCTCAATGAAATGTAAAATATCCACAGAGTAACCATAGTCTGTGTTTTGTGAGGTTAATGCAACCTCCAATTCCACATGTGTAATCTGGAGAGGTCCTACCCGTGACATCAAAAACCCTCAAAGCCACCAACTTACAAAGCGTAGTAATGTAAATAGGTGATGCTGTGCTTAATGCCTTCCAATGTTTACCCTCAAATTATACATACCTACTGACACCCTGCTGCTAATATCATTGTATATTATCATACTATCTTAATGTAACTAAATCAGCTGCAAATGTTTGTATGTAATGTGTGATTACATATGTAGCACGTCTGTTAAAAGGGATACAAATTCACAATAAATACAAACAAAAACCTTCATGAGAAAAACTCTGGATTTCTCCAAGCAAGTGCAGAATAAATTCTGAGGAGACTGGCCACACATTTGTTAAGCCCCAGGCTCCAAGTGTGTCCAACTGGAAAAAATATATGGGGGAGGGCTCTGTAGATGTGGAACTCCGAACAAAACTGACCAGCTGTGATGAGAACCTAGCATAGGAATTGGAATTTTGTTGGTCCACTATATTGATAAAAAAAACTGTAGCTCTGGCCAGATGAACGCCACCCTGCTCACGAAATGGGACACAATGTTAAAAGAGACTAATGTAGTAAAACAATGAACAAATACACTGGACAAGAGATTAATTGTAAAAGATAAACAGGAGACATAGGTTTTGCATGCTAGAGTACTGGTATCAAAAAATGTAAAATTAGATGTATGCAATCTCTGTCTCCGCAAGCATGAATATGTTTGTATTGTATGTTTTGAGAGAGAAAAACTAAAAAAACAACAACAAAAACTTACATGAAAACATGCTTACTAAAAAGTGTAGAAGGCATAATAACAAAATGCATAATATAAGATCAGTCCAGGAAGCGGATGAGTTGCTTGAAATCTTGGGTAAAGGGGTACCTTAATGGGCGAATCTACCCCCAAGGCCTGGCAATTTCTCACCTGACTTGTATATCGTCTGTTAGGGCAGCTCACAGTAGTGGATTTCTAAACGTTTGCCCTCCTTTTTTCCCCCTCAAGATATCCCAGTACATGATAGTAATAACTAGTAATAACTATCTAGTTGCTCATCCATTTAGCTTTTTCTCTTCCTTCGTTTGGCTCACTTTTTTCTTTTCTTTACGCTTAAAGGGACGGGGTGGGCTGCTACGGGAGGCAGCATCCCTACATCTGTCCAGGTAAATGGGTGGGGAGTTCTCCAAAGGGGGGATGTTCTGGAAGAGGGGGAGGGGGTAGGGGGTTTGGGGGGTGGGGGAGCACAGGGGTATAAAACTAAAAATTTCCTCACTCACCTAGGTGCCTATTCAGATGGCCGTGGCTAGGAAGCGATTAGTCTGGTGCTGGCTCTTTCCATGTCTTGACCGTGTTAGAGATCTCGGGTTTAAATCTTCATGAAAACAATTCAGTTCCTGTCCTGGAATGTTAATGGCTTGCGTGTGAGGTCTATATGGGAATTTGTTTTGCAATATTTGAAAGACTCCTCCGCACAGGTCATTATCCTCCAGGAAACTCACCTCCTTAAGGAAGATATTACCGAGATATTTAAAAATAAAAAATGGGTGGACTTTCTCATCTGTTCAAATCAGTCCGCTAACATTATATTCTTTAAAAAACAAGCCAATGCCCATGTCTTACACTTTTTGGCTGACCCAGGTGGCAGATGGGTAATCCTGAAGGTGACCATCACGGGCTTTCTCCTCACCTTGGTCGGCTATTATGGCCCAAACCAAGATGACCCTTCCTCTCTCAAAACAAATTTTTCGCAACTCCTAGACTATCCAGACCCGGTTATTAGGGCCGGGGACTTTAACATTGTTCTCATCCCTAAACTCGATAAGGCGGCAAGTAGCAGAGCCATGGTTCCTTCTAAGTCCCGGACGTACCTGCAGTCCATGATGGCACAAACCGGCTTCTCTGATATTTGGAGAGAAAGATCAGGCCATCAGCTAGGAGCCTCATACTGTAACAGTAAATATCGACACAAGTCGAGAATCGACTATATTTTGGTCAGCCAATGTTTGAGGGGCAAGGTTAAGGACATCGGATACCTGCAATCACATTGTCTGATCATTCAGGGATATTGATGGACCTCGACTTGGAGCAGGCCCAGCATCTCAGAGCCTGGACTTTCGATCGAACTTTACTTTTAGAGGCGGAAGAGGTGTCTTATCTATCTAATGAGACTGAATATTTTCTGAAAGTGAACCTAGGCTCTGCTACGACTGCTGTGGTTTGGGACTCCCTAAAGGCTTTTTTGAGGGGCCTAATCACAAGTAGGGTGAGCTTTAGGAATAAAAAATACAGAGGGGAGGTGGCACTCATGAAGGCGGAAATGAAGGCAATAGAGTTAGATCTGAATAGGGGGGTCGGTTCGGAGAGACAGCAGGAGGATAAGGCCAAACTCAGCAAGTTAAGAGAGTAGTTGGACACTATTTTCCAATCCAGGGTTATGAGAAGATGGGAGGCAAGCAAGTTGGCCCTTTTTGAGTATGGGGAAGGGGCAGGGAAGCTATTGGCATGAAAGGCCAAGTCCGATAGGCTTCGAAACCAGATTAAGCAAATTGATGGTGATGATGGGGTAACTCTTCTTTTCTTCAGATGAAGAAATAGGAGAGGCTTTTTTTGATTTCTTCTAGGATTTATATCAAGAAGATCGAGTTGTAGCTGGGACGGAGGCCAGGGAGTGGTTGGGCAGGACCACTCTTATTCCCCCTGAGCTCCATGCAGCAGGAAGATTTAGAGAAGGATATTACACAGGAAGAGGTGAAAAAAGCTATTTTTGCTTGTAAGAGAGGGAAAGCCACAGGGCCTGACGGGCTCCCATCAGAGCTCTATAGATCTCTTGCTATGGTGATAGCTCCGACCTTAACTCAGTTATTTAATGAGATCCTATCTGATGGCCTTAAGCTTCCAGGGTCTTGGGGTGAATCCACAATCATCCTGATTTTGAAACCCGGTAAGAATCCAGCGAGGTGTGAGTCTTACAGGCCCATCTCGCTGTTGAACGCAGGTTATAAAATCTTTGCCGGGATCCTGGAGGCGAGGCTGGGTCTTGTGGCAGGTGACATTCTACATTCTGATCAGAAGGGTTTTGTTGAAGGTAGGAATTTATCTGGCCTCACCTATGATTTTATGGGAGCAATAGACATCGCGTCTACCCACTCACTTCCTCTCGCAGCTGTTCGACAGGGTCAATTGGGTGTACCTGTCTGCAGTCATGGAGAAATTTAATCTGGGTAGGAAGTTTCGTCGAGCAATCCAGTTGATTTATCAAAAACCGTCAGCTAGACTTTTGGTTAATGGCAACCTGACCAGATCTTTTAATATCACCAGGGGGACCAGGCAGGGCTGCCCTCTTTCCCCTCTCCTCTTTGACCTATACATCGAGCCCTTTGCCTAGCGGCTGAGGGAGGAGTCAAGCATCTTGCCTTTTAAGCATGGGACCTGGGAGAGGAAGGTGGCCCTGTATGCAGATGACATTTTGATTCTTTCTGCGGACCTTGCCACAACATTCCCTGTTGTAATCGGATTGGCACAGGACTTCGGCAGGTATCAGGCTACGAGGTCAATGCCGGGAAAACCGAGGTCATGACATGGAATCTTGAGGGGCCCCAGCATCAGACTAACCACAGTATGCGCTATCTGGGAATCAGAATTGTTCAGGACATTGCCAAGGTTACAGAGGTCAGTTTGGAGGCTGTCTCAAGGGTGTGCCAGAAACTGATGAAATCCTGAGCCCATCTCCCTTTAACCATTCTTGGGAGGGTCAATTTGGTTAAGATGGTGGTACTCCCTAAGATAACCTTCCTTTTCATTTATTTTTTTATATTTCTTTTTATTAAACCATTTCGACTGTAATACATAAAGGACATAATAGCAGGCGACATCAATTCCAATCAGATTAGATTCCTACATTTCAGGAATAATTACAAGCATCTTTCCTGGCGGTTAGGGGGCTTCCATAGCCTCATCCTCAGTTCGCTGGCAAGGTGGGGGACATATATTCCCTCTATATTGGTTCCAGGCTCCCCATATCTTGCTCCACTTCCCGGGGCACCCCCTAGCTACAAACACCGATTTTTCTCTAAACATGCACCAGTCTAGGTCCTCTTTCCACCTCCCTAAAAGGGGTGCCCGGACGGCGCCCCACAACTGTTCCTTTTTGCGATCATGTACGCCAGCGTGGCCCACTGCTGAGTGTACGTGTTAAGGTCCGTAGGCTCCCAGACATTCAGCAGGCACCTCCGCGCCTCCGGCTGCAACTCAACTCCCAACACTGTCAGCATTGTGCGATGTATCCCTCTCCAATACCCTTCTATTCGCTGACAGCTCCACAGTATATGTATAAAGGTCCCCTGCTCTCCACACCCCCGCCTACACTCTCCACTTTCCGCCCGTCCTATGCGGACCAGGCAGGGCCCCGTTATATATGTCATATGTAATATTTTTAGCTGCACTAGTCTCAACCTGGCCTGTGTAGCCACTATCCTCGGGGAGGAGACCGCCTCTTGCAAGTCCTCGTCGTCCAATTCTAAACCAGCACTGTTCCACTTACCCTTAAGGATCTGTAGTGGATCTTCCATATTGTTAATTAACTTCTTATAAATTAGGGAAATGGTCTTCTCTGGGACATGCCCATCTAGCACTCTGTTCTCCAGTGGGGAGGCCTCCGGTAGTTTCTCGCCCCTAGGAACATGCGTCATTAACGCGTGGCGGACCTGGAGATACCGATAGTATTCAGTGTCTGACATGCTAAACTGTTTCTGAAGAGATGCGAACGGCAGAACCGTATCCTTCCCCCAGACGTCTTTGACGCGCGTGATCCCGGTTAGGTCCCACTTATCAAAGCCCTTGGACTTCCAGAGGCTCCCCAGCTTCTCCGAATTCCACAGAGGCGTGGCCCGCGTGAGCTTACCATCCCAACCCAAGTGCTTATTGACCGCATGCCATACCTGGACAGCATGCTCTGTAGGGCCTGTCAACAGGAATCTACCGGGTCTAGCATACAAAGCCCTGGTATAGTCTCCCCCCGGGAGCAACCACTTGTCCATTGCGTATCCGGGGTCGTCTGGGCTACAATATACCTCGTGGTTAATCGCCGCGAGCTGAGATGCCCAATAGTATTTTTTAAGGTCTGGGAGACCGATACCCCCATCGTACCAGTTCAAGGTCAGCTTCGAATACGCGATCCGGGGCCTGCCATCCCAGAGGAGCGTCCTCTGCAGTCCCTCAATTTCTTTAAAATAAGACAGTGGGACCAGATCCATCGTGTTCTGGAGAGCATACAAGAAACGAGGGAGGGCCATCTTCTTAAGGAGGACCGCCCGTCCCAACATGGAGAGAGGAAGGGACCTCCAGCGCACGACATCTGTTTTAAGCCGTTGCAGGGGTGGGTCCAGATTATGGGTAAAGCACAGTCTCGCATCCAAGGTGACATAGATCCCAAGATATCGGAAACCTTCCGGTGCAACCTTTATTGGGCAACTCAGCGGTATCACTGGCGGGTCTCCTGCCAGCACATAAAGTACTGACTTGGACCAATTAACTGTAAACCCCGAATATCTACCAAAAATAGCTAGCACGTCCAATAGACAGATCAGTGACGCCCTAGGAGTGGTGACATAGAGTAGGATGTCGTCCACTTACAGGGAGATCTTGTCCTCCCAGTCATTGGTCCATCTCAGTCCCCGGTGTGAGAAGTTGGCCTGATGTATGATGTCACTAGTTCTAGTGTACACCTTATATCAGTCCAAATACCCTTATGGTGATTGGTTGTAAAGTCAACCTTATAGACCAGCTATCCTAGTGGTAGCATGGACAAGAGCAGTCTTAGGCTAAACTTTGAATGGCATGTGAAGCCAGCTGTGATACCATATATAATCCCTTGAATACCAAATGAAAGGACACCACAACAGATATATATATAAAATAAAGTGTATTTATTCTAGTCAAACCCTCAGCACTCTTTATGAGATTAGAGGTAAGTACAACACAGTCTTATTTAAGCATACATTAAGTCACACAGGTAAGTAATACAGTTAGGCCCTAGGGGCCACGCAAACCATATACTAAGTAAGTGGTATAAGGACCACTGTCACGGAAATAGAATAGGCCTAGGCCTAGGGAATCGCTGGGGCTACACTACCCTAGCTTTAGTTAGGAAGTGGGAGGCCCACGGGATTCGTGTGCAGAGTGGAAACACTCACGCGTAATGCGTAAAAGTCACTAGCGATAGTACAGTTTAGAAAACGATAGATTTAGGACACTTCCGGAGTAGCTAGGAAGTCGAGACTGGAAAACTAGACACTAGGATAGTCACTATCCTGATGAGCACCGGAGTACCCAAGTTACCTAGCCCACCGGCTGCGGGTGCATAGGGGTGAAGTTGCGTCGGGTTTCGTCGTCGACTCCTATGGATGCCTGAAGAAAGATGCTGACAGGCAGTCAGTGAAGAGTGTCCGGTGGATCCCAAGGCTGGGATCAAGAAGAGAGGAGACCTGCAAGCAGAAGGGACAGAGTCAAGGTCACTAGCCAGTGACCACGTGGAACCAGGAAGGAACCAGGCGATGTCGTGAAGATTGCAGGTGAAGGTGAAGCTTGTTGCTGCAGCCAGGAGGACCAGGAAGCGTCGAGGACGACCAGGACCAGGAGGCGAGCTGTCCCACGAAGGCTCTTGCTGTCGGCGGCGTCGAAGTTGGACTAGGACTCACCAAGCCTTGGCAAGCGGAACCCACGAAGAACGGAGGACTTGCATCTGATGCAGACCAGGAAGGTCTGGGTGCTTCTTCTTTGCAGAGAAGCGGGAGCCAGTCTGGAGGAGCCAAACCAGCGCAGAAGATTTCAGGATGCGTCGTCACAAAGGCCACTAGCCAGCGGGCAAGCAACCGGACAGGCGCGGCAAGCAGGAAAATGCAGAAGGGCCCCACGCAGGACTCGTGGAGTGTGGGGGGCTGATCTTCGGTGCAGATGATGCTTGGGGTTGGGGCTTCTCAATCCCCGGTGCACAACTTCGAGGGTGCCTCAGAAGCTGCGCGTGAAGTTACTAGCCACTTTTCCCAGGTAGCCGGTCCCACGTCGCTCGTCACCTCCACGGATCTCAGCTCTGCTGTGGATGTGGATCAGGGTCGGAGAAGTCTGGAAGTCAAGGCTCTGGTCGGGCTCTGCAGTCGATTCCTCGTAGAACGTGGGCAAAGCAAAGGGTAGTCTCTTGATGGTGCCTGTTTGCACAGGGTAGCCACTCCTTGGCCACAAGGGAGATTCTTCAGTCTTCTTCTTTCGTCGAATGTCGAAGGTCCAGAGTTTCTGTTCAAGTTTGCAGGTTCAGGATAATCTAAAGTCTTGAGGCCCAACTCCCACTCTTATACTAATCTGGGGGGCTGGGATACCTGCTAGGTCACGCCTTATGGGTGGGACCTGGGAGGGGGTGGTTACACCCACTTCCCTTTGTCCAGTTTCGCGCCAGAGCTGGGGCTGGAGTGCCCCAGCGCCGGTTTGAACTGGACTATGCAAGGAACACCTTGTGTGCCCCAGGCATGTCTCATTCCTTTCAGCCCACCCTGCCCCAATACACTAAAGGCTGTCTGGGGAGGTGCTAGCACCTCCCCAAGCAGGAAACCTATTGTCCAGGCCTCCCTGGCTGGGATCACTCCCAGCTGCAGGAGGTCAGACTTGTGTCGTGGCAGCAGCATCCATTTTGTGATGCTGAGGCTTTGGTCAGAGGCTAACAGTGAAGTATGATTTTAACATGTCTTTCCCTCTAGAAGGGAGGAATAATATCCTCATGTCCAGAAATGGCATGGGGGTATTATCCCACAGTGTTAGACACCTTACACGACATGTTTCGATAAAGCCAAACCATAGTTACCATAACCGTCTAAGATTATAAGGCACTTTAAGAGTATATGGTAGGCTATATCATAGAACAGCTATAAGGACTTGGTTCCGAAAGCTGCAGACAGGCTCAGCTCATGCTAGAGCACCATCTCACATGTTACCAAGCACTCTGCCTCCAGGATTGTTAAGGCCTGCCATAGGAGTGACTGATAGGTACACATGTGTCTATATGTAAGTTAGGTATAGGAATACTACACCTAAGCAAGGGGTGCTTACACGACCTTGCCCCAGCTGAGGGATCAGCCAGTTGTGTCAAAATGGAAGGCCAGGCCAGGGGTGGCATAATACATGCTGCAGCCCCTGGTAGGCCTAGGGTACACCTATGCCCTGGGTACCTAGGGTACACTGTACAGGGGCCAATAAGGTGATCCTATCCAAATGGGTTATGCACCTAAAGTACATAGTATTAATTTAGAGAGAGAACAGCAGGGCTGTGGGTCTGATTAGCAGGCCCACAGCCACATCTAAGTCGAAAACCAGTGAAGCAAAAGCAAAAAGTGGGGGTGAACATAGAAAGCAGACCCTACTCTCCTACACAACCCCCCCCCCCCCCCCAAACCTAGGGACATTAAACAAACCTTGACCAGTTGAGTCTTCATGTTCTAAGTGGAAATATCTGGAGAGTCCATCTGCATTGGCATGGTCAGTCCCAGGTCTATGTTCCACTGTGAAGTCCATCCCCTGTAGGGAAATGGACCACCTAAGAAGTTTGGGATTTTCACCCTTCATCTGATTT
Organism: Triturus cristatus; assembly: GCF_964204655.1. NCBI lineage: Eukaryota > Metazoa > Chordata > Amphibia > Caudata > Salamandridae > Triturus > Triturus cristatus. Next base: position 757,083,723 of record NC_140580.1, read on the forward strand.
AGCCACAAGAGGGGCTTATGGTCTGTCTGAATCTTGAAGTGAGTGCCAAACAAGTATGGCCTCAGCTTCTTCAGGGCCCAAACCACAGCAAAGGCCTCCCTCTCAATAGCTGACCAACGTTTCTCTCTAGGGGTCAGCCTTCTACTTATAAAAGCAATGGGCTGGTCTTGACCATCTACATTCAGTTGTGAAAGAACAGCTCCCACACCTAACTCAGAAGCATCTGTCTGGACAATGAACTCTTTGGAGTAGTCTGGACTTTTCAGAATAGGTGCACTGCACATGGCCTGCTTCAGGTCATCAAATGCTTTTTGACAGCTTACTGTCCACTGAACTTTCTTTGGCATCTTCTTGGAGGTCAAGTCATTAAGTGGTGTCACAATGGACCCATAGTTCTTAACAAACTTTCTGTAGTACCCAGTCAGGCCCAAGAAAGCTCTGACCTGAGTCTGGGTAGTTGGAGGAGTCCAGTCCTTTATGGTCTGGATCTTGCTCTCCAGTGGTTGAACCTGACCCCCACCAACTAGGTGGCCCAGGTATACAACCTTGCTCTGCCCTATCTGGCACTTAGTCGCCTTGATAGTGAGGCCTGCCTTTTGCAGGGCCTCTAAAACATTCCTCAGGTGGACCAGGTGATCCTCCCAGGTGGAGCTAAAGACAGCAATATCATCAAGATAAGCTGCACAATAATCATCCAACCCAGTAAGGACTTGATTCACCAACCTTTGGAAAGTGGCAGGTGCATTCTTCAAACCAAAGGGCATCACCACAAATTGATAATGTCCTCCTGGGGTCGAGAAAGCAGTTTTGGCCTTTGCACTCTCAGCTAGTCTGATTTGCCAGTAGCCTGCTGTCAGGTCAAATGTGCTCAAAAACTTAGCAGCTGCCAGTCTGTCAATGAGCTCATCTGCCCTAGGTATTGGGTGGGCATCTGTCCTAGTGACAGCATTGAGACCTCTGTAATCCACGCAAAACCTCATCTCTCTCTTACCATCTTGGGTGTGAGGTTTTGGCACCAGAACTACAGGACTAGCCCAAGGGCTCTCTGAAGGTTCAATGACTCCCAGCTCCAACATCTTTTGTACCTCAACTTTTATGCAGTCCCTGACATGGTCAGGTTGCCTGTAGATTTTACTCTTCACAGGCAGACTGTCACCAGTGTCCACCTCATGGGTGCACCAGTTTGTCTGACTTGGGGTCAGAGAGAACATATGTCTGTAGGATTGCAGAACTTGTCTGCAGTCCTGTTGCTGATGGACAGTGAGGCTGTCAGAAAAGACCACACCATCAACTGAGCCATCATCAGGGTTCTGAGTCAACAGGTCTGGGAGAGGGTCACTCTCTTCCTCCTGCCCCTCATCTGTAGCCATGAGTAGCCCCATGTCTGCCCTGTCAACATATGCCTTCAATCTGTTGACATGAAGCACCCTGTGGGGGCTTCTGGGAATCCCAAGGTCCACCAAGTAGGTGACTTCTCCCTTTTTCTCAACAATAGTGTGGGGTCCAGACCATTTGTCTTGGAGTGCTGCTGGGGCCACTGGCTCCAACACCCACACTTTCTGTCCTGGCTGGTAAACAGTCAGTACAGCCTTTTGGTCATGCCAAGCTTTTTGGAGTTCTTGGCTTGCCTCAAGGTTTTTAGAAGCCTTCTTCATATACTCTGCCATCCTGGAGCGGAGACCAAGTACATAATCCACTATGTCTAGTTTGGGTTGTCTGAGAGGTCTCTCCCATCCTTCCCTCACCAAACACAGGGGTCCTCTTACAGGATGCCCAAACAAAAGCTCAAAAGGGCTGTAGCCAACCCCCTTTTGTGGGACCTCTCTGTAAGCAAACAGAAGGCAGGGTAAAAGGATGTCCCATCTTCGCCTAAGCTTGTCTGGTAATCCTTTTATCATTCCCTTTAGGGTCTTGTTGAATCTCTCAACAAGCCCATTGCACTGTGGGTGATAGGGTGTGGTGAACTTGTAGTTAACACCACACTCCTTCCACATTGCAGTCAAGTATCCTGACATGAAGTTGGCACCTCTGTCAGAAATGACCTCCTTTGGAAAGCCCACTCTGGAGAATACTCCAAGCAGGGCCCTTGCCACAACAGGAGCTGTTGTGGTCCTCAGGGGAATTGCTTCTGGGTACCTGGTGGCATGGTCCACTATCACCAGTATGAATCTGTGCCCAGATGCTGTTTGTGGGTCCATTGGTCCTACAATATCTATGCCCACTCTCTCAAAGGGGACCCCCACCACAGGTAGTGGTATGAGGGGGGCCTTTGTGGTGCCACCTGATTTGCCACTGGCTTGGCAGGTGACACAGGAGCGACAAAACTCCTTAGTATCTTCTGACATATGGGGCCAGTGAAAGTGAGGGACAAGCCTGTCCCAAGTCTTGTTCTGGCCTAAATGTCCTGCAAGGGGAATATCATGGGCCAAGGTAAGAAGGAAGCCTCTGAACTTCAGTGGTATGACCAACCTCCTGGATGCACCAGGCTTGGGGTCTCTAGCCTCTGAATACAGTAGCCCTTCATCCCAATACACTCTATGGGTACCTTGAGCATTCCCTGCAGCCTCAGCAGCAGCCAGCTGTCTGAGGGGTTCAAGAGAGGGGCAGTCTAATTGAGCCTGCCTCAGATCTGCCCTTGAAGGTCCCCCTGTCCCAAGAAACTCAACCTGATCAGGTTCAAGTTCTTCTAGGACAGTTCCTTCAGGGCTCTCAGAATCATCCTCCTGGGGGGGCTGATCCACCACCTGAGGCAGGGGGGAAGGCACAGCCTTAACCCTACTGCTCTTTCTCTTGGGTTGTGACTGGTCCATAGTTTCAGGATCCAGCACTTGTTCAGTGGTGCACTTTTTGGCCTGTGACCTGGTCACAGCAAGGACATGTGCATCTATCCCCAGCATTTCTGCATGGGTCCTATACTCCACTTCAGACCAAACTGAAGTTTCAAGATCATTGCCCAGTAAACACTCTACAGGAAGGTCTGAACTAACAACAACTTTCTTGAGGCCAGTTACCCCCCCCAGGAGAAGTTAACAATAGCCACACTATGGGAGGTAGTGGCATTGCTAGCGTTGGTCACTAGGTAATTCTCACCTAGTATGATCTGTCCAGGGTCCACAAAAGCAGGTGTCACCATTGTGACACTAGCCCCAGTGTCCCTGTAGGCCTGAGCCATTCGTTGGTTGATAAAAGGAGTCTGTCTGTACTTGCCCAGGTTACTGGGGCCTACAGTAGAGGACAAAGCTAAGCCCCCATCACAGATCAGAACAGCCTGAGTAGGTACTCTGACTAGGCCAGAATCCTCCTCAGTTCCCAGGGTTAACCCTACTACACCCTTTTGCTGGGAACCACCACTTACAGCTGAACTAGGGGGTACAGTTGCCTTAGGGGCAATGGTGGCTGGGGGCTTATCCTTTTTGGTGCACTCACTAAACCAATGTGAGTTGGACTTACAATAGTTGCACCATGGTTTCTTTTGGCCATCTTTCTTTTTATCCTTTTTGGGACCACCCTCCCCCTGAGCCTTTTGGGGGCCTGGTGAAGACTTCTGGTCTTTTTGTTTCTGATCATTACCCTTCTGGTCTGCCTTTTTCTGATCACCGCCCTGGATCTGGTTTTTCTGCTTAACTCTAGTCCTGACCCATCTATCTGCCTTCTTTCCCAATTCTTGGGGAGAAGTCAGATCAGAATCAATCAGGTGTTGATGCAATAGCTGGTTTTGACAGTTGTTAAGTATTTGTTCTCTCATGATCAAATTATACAATCCTGTATAGTCCTTAACCTTACTTCCCATTAGCCAGCCTTCCAGAGCCTTAGTGGCACAATCTACAAAGTCAGTCCAGTCCTGAGTCTGTGTCTTCTGGGTATCCCTGAACAACAACCTGTATTGTTCAGTGGTTAGGCCAAACCCATCAATCAGAGCACTCTTCAGGACAGTGTAATTATCTGCATCCTCATCACTAACTGTGAGGAGCTTGTCTCTACCTTTCTCAGAGAAGGAGAGCCACAAGATAGCTGCCCACTGACTTTGGGGTACCTGCTGTACTTTGCAAGCTCTCTCCAAAGCAGTTATCCATTTGTGGATGTCATCCCCACACTTGTAGGGAAGGACAATCTTACTCAGGTTTCTATTATCATAGTGCCTGTCTCTATCCTTAGGGATATTGCTGCCACCAGTGGGTTCTGACCCACTTAACTTTTGCTCTCTAGCCAGAGCAAGCTTCTCCTTGGCAAGGGCAAGTTCTTCCCTCTGAATCCTCAGATTAGCTTCCCTCATTCTGGCTTCATGTTCCTTTCTCTCAGGGGAAGTCATTCCCCTGTGAGAGGAAACACTAGAGATGCTAGAGACATGGGAGTGGATGGATTCCCTTGAAGGGGATCTGTCCTTCCTGCTTCTCTGTGTAAGCCCACTTGGGGGTCTGTATGGGGGGACCCCATGCAAACTCCCATGTAAGCTTAGGTTAGCCTGGCTAAGTCTTCCTACTTGGCCCTGGCTGTCTACCTCTTCATCTGAAGTCCCATCTGACTCCTCTGTGGTGGGTAGACCCTCCTCTGTACCTAGGGTACCTGCCTGAGAGGCCTTAAGAGCATCATACTCCTCTAGGAGTTGTCTTAACTGAAGGAGGGTAGGGTTTGCACCCTGTTTTATTCCTCTGGAGGTACACAATTGTCTCATCTCCTGGAATGGTAAGGTATCATATCTAGAGGGGGTCTTCTGCAGACCTGACCCTCCTGAGAGAGCATCTACTTGATCTCCTCTCAGAGACATGATCTAGTGAGGGTGTGGTGTGTGCACCTACCTACACTAGTTGTTTCTACTAAACCTCTCTGGTAGTTGTAGTCAGGGTGTGTTACTCCCTTCAACCTACAACTACTAAGTCCAGTAGGACCTAAGTATTATAATCTATGTTATATGTACCTAGACAATATCTGTGTGATCTTTCAATTTAGTATCTCAAGATTACAATGGTATTACAACAGCAAGCTCAGATCCCAACCGCTGCTCACCAATGTGAGAAGTTGGCCTGATGTATGATATCACTAGTTCTAGTGTACACCTTATATCAGTCCAAATACCCTTATGGTGATTGGTTGTAAAGTCAACCTTATAGACCAGCTATCCTAGTGGTAGCATGGACAAGAGCAGTCTTAGGCTAAACTCTGAATGGCATGTGAAGCCAGCTGTGATACCATATATAATCCCTTGAATACCAAATGAAAGGACACCACAACAGATATATATATAAAATAAAGTGTATTTATTCTAGTCAAACCCTCAGCACTCTTTATGAGATTAGAGGTAAGTACAACACAGTCTTATTTAAGCATACATTAAGTCACACAGGTAAGTAATACAGTTAGGCCCTAGGGGCCACGCAAACCATATACTAAGTAAGTGGTATAAGGACCACTGTCACGGAAATAGAATAGGCCTAGGCCTAGGGAATCGCTGGGGCTACACTACCCTAGCTTTAGTTAGGAAGTGGGAGGCCCACGGGATTCGTGTGCAGAGTGGAAACACTCACGCGTAATGCGTAAAAGTCACTAGCGATAGTACAGTTTAGAAAACGATAGATTTAGGACACTTCCGGAGTAGCTAGGAAGTCGAGACTGGAAAACTAGACACTAGGATAGTCACTATCCTGATGAGCACCGGAGTACCCAAGTTACCTAGCCCACCGGCTGCGGGTGCATAGGGGTGAAGTTGCGTCGGGTTTCGTCGTCGACTCCTATGGATGCCTGAAGAAAGATGCTGACAGGCAGTCAGTGAAGAGTGTCCGGTGGATCCCAAGGCTGGGATCAAGAAGAGAGGAGACCTGCAAGCAGAAGGGACAGAGTCAAGGTCACTAGCCAGTGACCACGTGGAACCAGGAAGGAACCAGGCGATGTCGTGAAGATTGCAGGTGAAGGTGAAGCTTGTCGCTGCAGCCAGGAGGACCAGGAAGCGTCGAGGACGACCAGGACCAGGAGGCGAGCTGTCCCACGAAGGCTCTTGCTGTCGGCGGCGTCGAAGTTGGACTAGGACTCACCAAGCCTTGGCAAGCGGAACCCACGAAGAACGGAGGACTTGCTTCTGGTGCAGACCAGGAAGGTCTGGGGTGCTTCTTCTTTGCAGAGAAGCGGGAGCCAGTCTGGAGGAGCCAAACCAGCGCAGAAGATTTCAGGATGCGTCGTCACAAAGGCCACTAGCCAGCGGGCAAGCAACCGGACAGGCGCGGCAAGCAGGAAAATGCAGAAGGGCCCCACGCAGGACTCGTGGAGTGTGGGGGGCTGATCTTCGGTGCAGATGATGCTTGGGGTTGGGGCTTCTCAATCCCCGGTGCACAACTTCGAGGGTGCCTCAGAAGCTGCGCGTGAAGTTACTAGCCACTTTTCCCAGGTAGCCGGTCCCACGTCGCTCGTCGCCTCCACGGATCTCAGCTCTGCTGTGGATGTGGATCAGGGTCGGAGAAGTCTGGAAGTCAAGGCTCTGGTCGGGCTCTGCAGTCGGTTCCTCGTAGAACGTGGGCAAAGCAAAGGGTAGTCTCTTGATGGTGCCTGTTTGCACAGGGTAGCCACTCCTTGGCCACAAGGGAGATTCTTCAGTCTTCTTCTTTCGTCGAATGTCGAAGGTCCAGAGTTTCTGTTCAAGTTTGCAGGTTCAGGATAATCTAAAGTCTTGAGGCCCAACTCCCACTCTTATACTAATCTGGGGGGGCTGGGATACCTGCTAGGTCACGCCTTATGGGTGGGACCTGGGAGGGGGTGGTTACACCCACTTCCCTTTGTCCAGTTTCGCGCCAGAGCTGGGGCTGGAGTGCCCCAGCGCCGGTTTGAACTGGACTATGCAAGGAACACCTTGTGTGCCCCAGGCATGTCTCATTCCTTTCAGCCCACCCTGCCCCAATACACTAAAGGCTGTCTGGGGAGGTGCTAGCACCTCCCCAAGCAGGAAACCTATTGTCCAGGCCTCCCTGGCTGGGATCACTCCCAGCTGCAGGAGGTCAGACTTGTGTCGTGGCAGCATCATCCATTTTGTGATGCTGAGGCTTTGGTCAGAGGCTAACAGTGAAGTATGATTTTAACATGTCTTTCCCTCTAGAAGGGGGGAATAATATCCTCATGTCCAGAAATGGCATGGGGGTATTATCCCACAGTGTTAGACACCTTACACGACATGTTTCGATAAAGCCAAACCATAGTTACCATAACCGTCTAAGATTATAAGGCACTTTAAGAGTATATGGTAGGCTATATCATAGAACAGCTATAAGGACTTGGTTCCGAAAGCTGCAGACAGGCTCAGCTCATGCTAGAGCACCATCTCACATGTTACCAAGCACTCTGCCTCCAGGATTGTTAAGACCTGCCATAGGAGTGACTGATAGGTACACATGTGTCTATATGTAAGTTAGGTATAGGAATACTACACCTAAGCAAGGGGTGCTTACACGACCTTGCCCCAGCTGAGGGATCAGCCAGTTGTGTCAAAATGGAAGGCCAGGCCAGGGGTGGCATAATACATGCTGCAGCCCCTGGTAGGCCTAGGGTACACCTATGCCCTGGGTACCTAGGGTACACTGTACAGGGGCCAATAAGGTTATCCTATCCAAATGGGTTATGCACCTAAAGTACATAGTATTAATTTAGAGAGAGAACAGCAGGGCTGTGGGTCTGATTAGCAGGCCCACAGCCACATCTAAGTCGAAAACCAGTGAAGCAAAAGCAAAAAGTGGGGGTGAACATAGAAAGCAGACCCTACTCTCCTACACCCGGATTGATCTATCTTGTCTAATCCCGGCTGCCAACGGTTCCAGGGCCAGCGCGAAGAGAAGTGGTGACAGGGGGCACCCCTGGCGAGTGCCCCTGCTTAACTGGAAGTCCCTGGATCCACGGTTGTTCACTATTACTCTGGCCATCGGGCCGGAGTATAGGAGACGGATCCAGCCCAGGAATTCCGGATCAAATCCGAATTTGCCCAGCACTGCAAATAGATAAGGCAACTCAACCATGTCAAATGCCGTGGTTGCATCTAATGGAACCAGAGCCGCCGGCTCCAGTATGGTTGATGTTCTGCCCAGTACTCCATGGAGGCGGCGTAGGTTGAGAGCTGTATTCCGGTGTGGCATGAAACCCGATTGGTCTGGGTGGACAAGTGTATTAATCACTTTAATCAGCCGTGTGGCCAACAGTTTTGCCAGGATTTTAGGTTCTGCGTTTAGGAGGGCTATCGGTCTATACGCGGCGCGATGCGTCCTAGGTTTCCCTCCTTATGGATGACGACTCAATCAATCAATCAATCAATCAAAGACATTTATAGAGCCAACTACTCACCCGGAGGGTCTCAAGGCGCTTGGGGGGGGGGGTGCCGCTACTGCTCGAACAGCCAGGTCTTGAGCTTCTTCCTGAAGGCGAGGTGGTCTTGGGTCAGGCGCAGGTCGGTCGGGAGGGAGTTCCAGGTCTTGGCGGCCAGGTAGGAGAAGGACCTTCCTCCTGTTGTCGCTCTTCGGATGCGGGGGACGATGGCGAGGGCGTGACTGGTTGATCGGAGATGGCGTTTGGGAGCGTAGAAGTTGAGGCGGTTGTTGAGGTAGCTCGGGCCTTGATTGTGTAGGGCTTTGTGTGCGTGGGTGAGGAGACGGAAGGTGATTCTCTTGTTGACGGGGAGCCAGTGCAGGTCTCTCAGGTGTCCGGAGATGTGGCTGCGTCGGGGGATGTCGAGGATGAGTCTGGCTGAGGCGTTCTGGATCCGCTGGAGTCTCTTCTGGAGCTTGGCGGTGGTACCAGCGTAGAGGGCGTTGCCGTAGTCCAGTCGGCTGGTGACGAGGGCCTGGGTGACCGTCTTCCTGGTCTCGGTGGGGATGCGCAGGATGTTGAAGCAAGACGAGGAGACGGCGTTGACTTATCTGGTCATGGAGAGGGAGGTGTCCAGGATGAAGCCCAGGTTGCGTGCGTGGTCTGTCGGTTTGGGTGCGGTGCCCAGGGCGGGGGGCCACCAGGAGTCGTCCCAGGCGGAGGGCGAGGAGCCCAGGATGAGGACTTCCGTCTTGTCGGAGTTCAGTTTCAGGCGGCTGGTCGTCATCCACTCGGCTACGTCTTTCATCCCATCGTGAAGGTTGGCTCTGGTGGCGGCGGGGTCGTTGGTCAGGGAGAGGATCAGCTGGGTGTCGTCCGCGTAGGAGATGATGTTGAGGTTGTGTTGTCGTGCGATGGCCGCAAGGGGGCTCATGTAGACGTTGAAGAGGGTGGGGCTGAGCGAGGAGCCCTGAGGAACGCCGCAGATGACTTCCGTGGCTGCAGATCTGAACGGAGGTAGGCGGACTCTCTGTGTCCTTCCAGCGAGGAAGGAGATGATCCACTCCAGTGCCTTCTCCTGGATTCCGATGTTGCTGAGGCGCTGCGCTAGGGTGCGGTGGCAAACAGTGTCGAACGCCGCGGAGAGGTCTAGGATGAGGGGCGCTGTCTCACCGTTGTCCAGCAGGGCTCGAATGTCATCAGTGGCAGCGATGAGGGCGGTCTCGGTGCTGTGGTTGGCTCGGAAGCCAGACTGTGAGGGGTCGAGGGATCCATTCGTCTCGAGGAAGGCGGCCAGCTGCTTGTTGACGGTCTTCTCGATGACTTTGGCTGGGAACGGGAGGAGCGAGATGGGGCGGTAATTCTTGAGTTCGGTGGGGTCCGCTGTTGGTTTCTTTAGTAGAGCGCTGAGTTCGGAGTGCTTCCAGCTCTCAGGGAAGGTGGCGGTGTCGAAGGAGGTGTTGATGATGTCCCGCAGGTGGGGTGCGATGACAGCGTCGGCCTTGTTGAAGACGTGGTGGGGGCAGGGGTCGGTCGGAGATCCGGAGTGGATAGAGTTCATCGTGCAGATGGTGTCTTCTGTGTTGATCTGGGTCCAGGCGCTGAGGGTGGTGGTGGGGGGCGTTGGTGCGGTCGTTGGGAGCGTTGTTTGTGGGCTGAAGCTGTTGTGTATGTCAGCGATCTTGTTGTGGAAGTAGGAGGCGAGGGAGTTGCAGAGGTCTTGCGATGGGGTGATGTCGTTGTTTCCGGCGTTGGGGTTGGAGAGCTCTTTCACGATGTTGAAGAGTTCCTTGCAGTTGTGTGCGTTGTTGTCCAGCCGGTCCTTGAATGCTGTTTTCTTGGTGGCGTGGATCAGTTGATGGTGCTTCCGGGTGGCGAGCTTGAGGGTGGTCATGTTGTCCGGTGTTGGCTCCCTTCTCCAGGCTTTCTCGAGGGCTTGGCAGTTCTTCTTGGAGCTCTTGAGTTCGTCGGTGAACCATGGGGCCTTCTTGCTGCCGGGTCTGCTCGGCGGGGTCCTCAGTGGGGAGAGGTCGTCTGCGCAGTTGCTGATCCACTTCGTGAGGTTGTCGGCGGCCTGGCTGGGGTTCGCTGAGCTGGCGGGAGGGTGCTGGCTCAGGGAAGCGGCGAGCTGGTCTGCTGTGATCTTGTTCCAGTTTCTTCGAGCAACCTGTTGCTGGTGGTGGTGGATCGTGGATCTTCTGAAGGTGAAGTGGACGCAGCTGTGGTCCGTCCAGTGGAGTCCGGTGGCGTGGCTGAAGACGATGTCCTTGCTGGATGAGAAGACAGCGTCGAGTGTGTGTCCGGCGAGGTGGGTGGGGGTGGTCACCAGCTGCTTGAGTCCGAGGTTGGCGAGGTTGTCAAGCAGGGTGTTGGTGTTGCGGTCGTTGTTGTTCTCCAGGTGGAAGTTGATGTCCCCCAGGAGGATGTAGTCGGCGGAGGGGAGGGCGTGCGGGCTGATGAAGTCGGCGATGTCTTTGCTGAATTGTGTGCGTGGTCCCGGGGGTCGGTAGATGAGGGTGCCTCTGAGGGTGGTTTTGGGGTCCGTGTGGATCTGGAAGTGCAGGTGTTCGGCGGTTGTCAGGGTGTCGTCGGTGTTGGTCGTGATACGGATGGTGTCCCTGTAGACGATGGCGATGCCTCCTCCAGTCTGGTTGCCTCGGTCTCTTCGGGTGATCTTGTAACCCTCTGAGATGGCGATGGCGATGTCTGCCGCTGAGGAGTCGTTCATCCAGGTTTCCGTGAGGAAGGCGACGTCAGGAGCTGTGGTGTCGAGGAGGTTCCAGAGTTCGATGGTGTGTCTGTGGACGGAGCGGGTGTTGAGTAGGATGCACTTGAGGTGGTTGCTGCTGGTGTTCGGCTTGGCAGGTGCTGGTGCGGGGCAGGTCCGGATGCAGGAGAACTTGCAGGCGTTGCAGCAGAAGGGTCCGTGGGTGCGTCTCGGGGTGGCTCGGTAGCATCCCGGGATTCGGCCGTTGTTGAGTGCGTTGAGGGTGGCGGCGTCGTACGTCCGGCGGGTGGGCTGGGGTCTGCGGGGGCCAGGGGTCCTGGCACTGGGCGCGGTCCAGGCGCGGACGGGCGCAGACGGGCTTACCTTTGGCGCACCTTCGGCGCTCAATCGGTGCTCCCGCTGCGCTCGTCCGCTGCGCGGTCGCTCAGGGGGCGTCATAAGAAGGGGGACGGGAGGGCGGGTCTGCTGGGCTGGGCGAGCGGCTGGGCCAATGGGCCGGTGGTGGGCGGGGCCGCAGGGGGCCAGTAGCGGGAAAAGTGGCGAGCGGGCGGCTCAGCTGTGGCTGGGCCGCTCGGGGGTGCTGGGGGGGCGACGGTCGGTGGCGGCAGGCAGGAGGCTGGCAAGGAGGCTGGCTAGCAGGATCAGCAGGCGAGGGAGCAAGGGGGTGACCCGGCCTCGAGAGGCACAGTGGTCACTCCCGCGGCAACCAGGCTCTCCCCTTAATAAGGGGGACGGGAGGGCGGGTCTGCTGGGCTGGGCGAGCGGCTGGGCCAATGGGCCGGTGGTGGGCGGGGCCGCAGGGGGCCAGTGGCGGGAAAAGTGGCGAGCGGGTGGCTCAGCTGTGGCTGGGCCGCTCGGGGGTGCTGGGGGGGCGACGGTCGGTGGCGGCAGGCAGGATGCTGGCAAGGAGGCTGGCTAGCAGGATCAGCAGGCGAGGGAGCAAGGGGGTGACCCGGCCTCGAGAGGCACAGTGGTCACTCCCGCGGCAACCAGGCTCTCCCCTTAAGAAGGGGGACGGGAGGGCGGGTCTGCTGGGCTGGGCGAGCGGCTGGGCCAATGGGCCGGTGGTGGGCGGGGCCGCAGGGGGCAAGTGGCGGGAAAAGTGGCGAGCGGGCGGCTCAGCTGTGGCTGGGCCGCTCGGGGGTGCTGGGGGGGCGACGGTCGGTGGCGGCAGGCAGGAGGCTGGCTAGCAGGATCAGCAGGCGAGGGAGCAAGGGGGTGACCTGGCCTCGAGAGGCACAGTGGTCACTCCCGCGGCAACCAGGCTCTCCCCTTAAGAAGGGGGACGGGAGGGCGGGTCTGCTGGGCTGGGCGAGCGGCTGGGCCAATGGGCCGGTGGTGGGCGGGGCCGCAGGGGGCCAGTGGCGGGAAAAGTGGCGAGCGGGCGGCTCAGCTGTGGCTGGGCCGCTCGGGGGTGCTGGGGGGGCGACGGTCGGTGGCGGCAGGCAGGAGGCTGGCAAGGAGGCTGGCTAGCAGGATCAGCAGGCGAGGGAGCAAGGGGTGACCCGGCCTCGAGAGGCACAGTGGTCACTCCCGCGGCAACCAGGCTCTCCCCTTAAGAAGGGGGACGGGAGGGCGGGTCTGCTGGGCTGGGCGAGCGGCTGGGCCAATGGGCCGGTGGTGGGCGGGGCCACAGGGGGCCAGTGGCGGGAAAAGTGGCGAGCGGGCGGCTCAGCTGTGGCTGGGCCGCTCGGGGGTGCTGGGGGGGCGACGGTCGGTGGCGGCAGGCAGGAGGCTGGCAAGGAGGCTGGCTAGCAGGATCAGCAGGCGAGGGAGCAAGGGGGTGACCCGGCCTCGAGAGGCACAGTGGTCACTCGACTATGTTAGCCACCCTCTGGTCGTATGGAAGTACTCCCCTCTCTTTACTCTCCTCCAGCTTCGCACGGACATGGGGGGCGAGCGCCTGAGCTTTCAGCTTGTACAGCTCAATGGGAATACCATTTGGGCCCGTGGCCTTCCCCGACCGCACTCCTCTAATCGCTTGCGCCACCTCGTCATCTGTCAGTGCGGACTCCATGTATGCCCCATTATCAGCCGATAGTGCGGGAAGTCTTATGTCCCTTAACAACGTGCTGTTTTCGTCTTCCGAGTACCTCCCCGAGGCAGTATACACCGATTGGTAATAATCCGCAAATGCGTCTGCAATAGCCTGCGGCTCAGTAATAGGAGCCAAGTCGTCTCCCTGTATCGCGGGCACCAGACGTGATGCCCACTCCCTCCTATCGAGCCACGCTATCAACTTACCGGCCTTGTCCCCCATCTCATACACTCTACTCTGAACCCCTCTCCATTGCGCTCGAGCGCCCTCTTTGGCTATGCTATTGAACTCCTCCTGCCTCAACTTCAACAGGTGGAGACCCTCCGGGGTCTCCCCCTGGGTCGCCTCCTCCTCCGACCTCAACACATCCTCCTCCGCTCTCACCAGATCCGCCTGCTTGGCCCTTTTGCTACCGGCGATCAACGAAACAACCTCTCCCCTTATGACTGTTTTATACGCTGCCCAAAGGGTCTGCGCCGAGTCAACCGAGCCCCCACTTTCCCGAAAGTAATCATCTGTAGCTTTGATGGTTTGTTTGCGGATGCTCGGATCTCTCAGGTACCATGGGTTAATTGGGGCAATCTTGCCTACAATGGTGCGACCCATTTCCATTCGAAGCCACACAGGGGAGTGATCGGAGATTCCCCGTCCCAGGTGACGGATCTCTTGGATAGCATGGGCCTGCGGTGCTGGGACTAAGATGTAATCAATGCGAGATAGACTGTGATGCACGCTCGAAATATGGGTATATTGCGCCCTGTCGGGGTTAAGAGTCCTCCACCCATCCACCAACCCCATTGTGTCTAGAAAATTCGACAGCCACATCTGGGAGGGTCGCAATTCTCGCGGCGGGCGCCTATCTAGTTCCCCGGTTACCACTGCATTGAAATCCCCCCCCAGTACTAGGATACCCAGCGGAAATGTTAAAAAGATGGAGCCCAGGTCGTTGAAGGCGTCTGTTTGCAAACCGGGTGGGACATATACAGAGATAAATGTGGCTGTCTTCCCCTCCCACAGGCCCGAAACCCCGACATACCGACCACGGACATCAGTCCACGGGGCCTGTATCGTGAAAGGGAACGAGTTTTTGACCAAAATGCCCACCCCTCTGGACCCTGTTGTGAATCCCGAGTGCACCACCATTCTATACCCTCCCCTGTGTAAGGCCAAGCATTTGTTTCCAACTAGATGCGTTCCTTGTAGGAGGACTACATCTGGGGCATGTCTCGTGACGAATTGGCTAACCCCCCCCCGTTTTAGTTTATCTCCCAGCCTATTAACGTTCCAACTGAGGACTTTGACCCCCAGGCCCCCATCGTTACTCCCCGCCATGTCGTTTCAGAATTCGCTCTCGCTCTGCTAGCCACTTTGACGTCGTTGAAAAACACATTACAATAACAAATTCAACTGTAATACAATGCACACGCTTTCCCCAACTCCCCCCCACCCTGCACCCCTGCTGATTGGGTCCACCCATAACAAACTGGCAGAGTGCCTGTCGCCCTATACCCTATCTCTAACGATAACTAAATGTAGTACCGAGGAGGCAGCCCAGCCACCACCCCCAGGACCTAGGTTTCTAAGGTAAATGTCCCATAGTGTCTCTTGGCAGTCCGTTTCTGCGATGTCCTAATCCTACCGACCGTGCCCCCCGTCTGTGGTCCAGGACCCCCATACCTGACCACCATTACATTGTCTACTGGTCCGCTCTCCGGCTTCAGGCCTGCTCCTGCATCGCCTCCTCCTCGCCCACGCGGCGCCCTCCAGCTCCATGAGCGCGTCGGCTATCTATCCAGTCCACGGCCATTTCAGGGGTGTCAAAAAACCAGGCCCTCCCCTCATACTCAACTCGCAGACGCGCCGGGAACATCATGGCATACTTAATCCCTTTGTCCCTGAGCTGCTTCTTGACTGCCAGGAAAGTCTTACGTTGTTTCTGAACCAGCTGGGTGAAGTCCGGGAAGAAGGAGACGGCGGCGTTCTCGTATCGCAGCGGAGCCAACGCGCGGGCCGACTGCAGGATAGCGTCTCTGTCTCTGTAGTTAAGAAAGCGTGCTATCAAGGGACGCGGGGGCGCTCCGGGTTTGGGTCTCCCACCCGGCACTCTATGCGCCCGTTCTATGGTGAAGAATTTTCCCAGGCCCTTCGGCTTGAGGTGGTTGAGAATCAGATCTTCCACAAAGAGGTCCGGTGCGGGCCCCTCTGACTTTTCGGGCACTCCCAGGATGCGGGCGTTGTTCCGCCTGGACCTCCCTTCATACTCATCCAGCTTACGTTCGGCCAGTTCGCTGAAGCCATTGAGGTCCCGAACCTCTCGTTGGAGTTGCAACACGTCGTCTCACAGGCCGGTCGTTATGAGATCCAAAGATTTGACTTTCTCATTCACTTTAGTAAGGTCTGTCCAAGTTAGATTAACTTCTATGGAGACCGTGTCCAGCTTGTGTTCCAGGGATTCCAGCTTTTGCCCGAGGGAGGACTTGACCCCACCTATCGCGGCCATTACATCTTGCAGAGTCAGCTCCGGAGAGGGGCTCAGGGAGTCTCTCCCTGTCCTCGGCGCCTGTCGACTGCGTATATCTGTCCAGCTTATTGGTCTGCACCTGCCTGGTCCCCTTGTTGACACTAGGCAGGGACTTCTCGGCCTCCGCCTTACTCCCCATGCCTCCGGCGTGGCTCCCCCGCTGGCAGCCGGGGCCGGATCACTCTGTCCCGCGACCGGTGCGGTCTAGCTGCAACTACGCCCTCCCCCGGGGCCTCGGTAACAAGGTTGCCGATGCGCCGCTCAATTCACGCCTCTGGCTCTAGGAGGCCACCCCTGGGGCGCCAGCAACGCGGCGCACCAACCGCCACGGCCGCCCGGCACCGGACCAGCTTCTCTGCGCACCCACGGCACCTCTCACTTCCACCGCCGCTGGCCGGGGTATTTCTTCTGATGGCCCCCTTATGACCGGCGATCTCCAGCCCGGTTCTCCGGCCTTGCTCACCACCTCCGGCACCTGCACTGCCAACCGACCCTCACCTAAGACCCCCCAGGCCGGCGCGAGCTCCCAGCAACCGACAGTCAAGGGGGGGACGGGCCTCCAGCATCCACCGGCAGCCGCAAAGCTCAGGCCCTCGATCAGCGCACCAGCCGCAGGTCGAATATTCCCTCCGTAGGGCGCTATCTCCACCGGCACCTCTCTCGCTGTACTTCGTCCGTCAGCGCCGCCGGCGCCACACCGCCGCCGCCCGGCCTGCAGATGGCACGGTAGGGGGGGGGGAGGAGACCGCCAGCAGTCAGGTCCACGCCAGCGGCGTCTCGAGGAGCGGCGCCGCTCCGACCAGGGACTTCCGGTCCGCGCAGCCGCCTCTACCGCACTTCCTCGTGGCTCCCTCCGAACCCCAGCCCCCGGCTGAGGCTCGCACGCATGCCCTGGCGAGCGGCAGCGATAACTTCGCCGTGGAGGGGGACACGATCACCGGACTTGCTGGATCCGGCACCGCGTATCTTAGTATACCTCCACGCGAGGTATTGAGGGCAGGATCATGTTCAGGATATGTGGTCCCGGGAGCGGTGATCGCGGCGATCGCGGAGCCCGGAGATCAAGCGGCCATCTTGCTCCGGCGATTGGCTCCTCCTCCTAACCTTCATTTTTAATTCTATCCCCCTGCACTTTGACAAACCTGACATTGACAAGGTCCAGTAGGCTATTAACTCTTTTGTCTGGGCATATAGGTCCACTAGAATCGCCTGGAAGAAGCTGAGGCATAGGAGGGAGAAGGGTGGACTTGCTTTGCCTGACTTGCAATACTATGCATGGGCTTTCCAGCTGTCGCATTCCAGGATGCCTTTAAAAACTCCAGTAAGCACAGGGGTGGGGGGCATGTTCTCTGCAATGCTAAAGGGGGTCAGCCTATCCGAGGAGGGTTTCCTGTTTAAATTTGGAGGACCAAAGTTTTTCAGAAAGGTCAAGCTTAAAGTTCTCCAGGCAATGGCCAGATTGTGGGCCAGTCTTAAGCGCCTTGCTGGTCTTAATTACTTTTCTAGCCTTGGCCCTCTTTGGGACTCAGCAGTCACACCTGAGTGCCTAAAGGATAGGTTAGCATTATCTCTTATAGCAGAAGGTCTAAAGGTGTCGGAGGACTTGACCCATGAGGGCACACTTATTTCCTAGGCATCACTCAGCGAAAGGGTTGGAGTGGGCCTTTCAAGGTTCAAGTACATTCAGCTGAAGAGCTGGGCCCAATCTCTGAAAGCTCACATAGGTAGCGGTCATATCTTGGAACAACAGCTAGTGGCAGGACCAGTTGGGGGGAAGGAGGTTTCTTTCTGCTACTGGACCATCGAGGAGGCTGTTGACGGAGAATTCAAACTGGCTGAAGAACTGTGGGGGGATCTTGTACCAAATGAACAGTGGGAGTATTTATGGCAAACCTCGTTTAAAGCCTTATTCGCCATTGTAAAACCAGCTTGGTTTAAGAGGAACCACTTGTTTACAGTACACAGGGCCTATCTATCACCGCTGAGGTTGACTAAAATGTCGAGGGAGTCTCCAGTTAGCTGTAGGAAATGTGGTCTGGCAGGAGCTTCAGATATACATATGTTCAAGGACTGCCCGGTCATAGCAGATTTTTGGGAAGGAGTAGGAAATTCTTGGCGGATATTCTAGGCCTTCCAATCCAAATAAATCTTACTTTGATAATTTTTGGTCTTTCTAAGGAAATTACAGGTTCTGCTAGATCCTTTCTATTTTATGCTATATTATTAGCTAGGAGACAAATATGTAAAAGATGGAGAGATCCTACACCTCCCTTGTATTCTGACTGGTTGACCTCGCTCTTTGAGACATCTAAGATGGATCGGTCAAGAACTCTGGGCAGGAAAAAGACAGCTTTTTGGGATCTTTTGTTAAAATGGCCTGGGGCTCAGTCGGGTGTGAGGGATTAGGGAGTAAATACATAATTAAGTATCTTCAAAACAATCTCTGGGTCCTATGATTATGCCTCGTCTGCACTCTTCTGACTATGTTGGGCATCCCGGTTCCCCTGACAGGCCAACAATAATAGTCGCCAGGCTCACCCGAGGCGAGTGGAAGAGTGACCTCTCCCCCCGTTACCCGGGGTTAGTGACATCTGAGGCTGGTCCTAAGCTAATATCCTTCATTTTCCATCATTGAGCATTGGTACGGACGGCTCGTTTGTCTAGTGAGGACGGAGGTGAATGAGGAACAAAAAAAAAACTGCAGAAGGTATTCTAAAAACATATTCTGATCTTGGTCACATTAATCTGGTATGCTCGTTTAGAGCTGAGTGTCAAGCCCAGCTCACCTCACCCTACCAGGAGAGGACCACTCACCCAATTTGTAAATCCCTGCGGATCGCTTTGCAAAAAGTACTTAAGCTGTTGTAGTGGAACTATTTTTGGCAAACTGCAAAGCTGGGCTGGCTAGCTTTTTTGGTGTCTTAGCAACAAAAACTAGGTTTTGTTTCTGAGAATTAAAGTAATGGGCCATTTCACTCTCAACACCAGCATCACTGATGATTTTCCATGCCTGGAACCTCCATGTGACATAAGCCTCACCCATCCAGGGGAAAATGATGTCCAAGGACTGCCTACATATGGCAGGCCTTCCGACATATGAAATGTGGCAGCCCTTTGGCTGATTGGCCGCTGCCAATGACTGAGCACCTCTGCAGCTTCCAGAGAGTCCACCATTGGTGAATCTCAAACTGCTGGGGAATTGCATGTTGGTGGAGGGGCTAAATGATGCCACAACAGGAGCTCCACTAATTTATGGCGGGAATCCTGCTCCACAGCTACAAGTTAAACCATCTCAGTAGGCTGAGGCATCGTTAGAGAAGTTGCTTTTCATTTGGAAGAACAACACTTTTGTCAAAGATGCAAAGTGCTTCAGAGTTCAAGACTTATCATCAGCCTCTAATGAAGATAGCGAACAGCAAATCATGCTTCTGTCAAATACCATCTGAATACTGAAATGCAAAGTCCACTCGATTTCTAGTGAAGAATAAAGAGGCCGTTAACTGTACCAATTTTGAGCCACAGGCTACAAACTGAGGCCAACCACAGCATAATTTTACTGGATGCTTAGACTGTCCCTCTAATGATAAAAAATTAAGTAGGTGAGAAAAAATAAACAGTGCAGAGTGGCAAAGCATTTCCAAGCCATGCTTTCCCCTCCTCAAGTGATACCTGAGAGTAAGCCTTGAGCTCAGCCCATAATACTAAAATGAGAGACCAGGTTGTTCGCAAACCTTAGTCATGGGGAAACACACAAGTTGGAGCAGATGTTTAACTTTTTCTCATCTGGTGAGACCACATCACCAAAAGGAAGTTAGAGGCTATAGTCGAAAACCCATTTAAATTAGTAGTAGTCACTGTACCTTATCATAAACATGGGCAGTAAATATGTATAATTCTATTTCGTATTGAGCTACTGTAATTCATATTAACATTAAATAATAAAACAGTTCTAATATTCTTTGATTGATTTGTATTCATTATTCTGATGTAATGAAAATGGCATGCGCAAAACAGATTTAATATTTCCAACACCAATTTTTGTCTTTTTCAATTGTTACATAGTATTATTCTTCAGCCAACGTGAACCAACATCATATTCAGTCAAAACGTGTTTCATGGCAAAACAGGCCGCTTCTTCAGGGCCACACTAAAAAACAGTTATAATTTTCTCAAAGTATTATCCGCATCTTCTTAATGCTACAACTTCTCATAATTGCTCATAACATTGTTTGTTTAACCTCAATTGTATTCACAACAAAATTGATTCACTAATTGACAAAAAAATTATTATAGCAATCACCGTAAACTTAAAGCAAATTTTTTTTTAGAGCAACTATATAAAGGTATACATGATACTGTTTTCCATTGAAAAGAAATGTAGAAATTAACAACAAAAGAAGATAAATATATCTATCAGAGAATTATTCAAAGAAACACAGAACTACAAGTTGTACTGAAAACTTAAACATTGCTCCGATATGGTTATTCTAAATGGTTCCCCCAAATATAAAACAGTACCCGTCTCTATGCAAGTGTCTCTGAACAGATTATCCACATGGTTCGGTCACTACATTTTATACAACTTTATGTACTAAGTGCAATACCATTATCAATACCTATATTTATCTTTTTCAGTCATTTAAATATGCAGATTGCACCAGGCTGGTGCTGAAGAAGGGATAGACTTGGATTAAAAAATAAAACGACTAGTCTATGAAATAGGCAACGAGAGAGGAACGCAAATTAGCTGTCGTAAAACAAATTAATTTACTCTAAACGTTATTAGAATATTTTTTACCTTTAGATCTATCTTTACATACGATTCGTTCAATTATATATTCTTACTGGTACTTAATCAGGAGCCTGGCAATCTGTCATAAAATGAAATTATAACACTTATTGTGATCATACTGGAACTAGATGACCGTATAACTATCATCCACTTAGCACCCCAAAACTAGCAGAAGTAGGGCCTAGATGTAAGCTGTAGAACTGCACTCTATACTTTTGCAAGTGAGGCAATTCGCTCATGATTCTCTCTTTCCCTAAGATAAAGATGGACACCTCCCTTAGAGTTGTTAATTTCTAAATTTCTATTTAATGGGTAATGACATCCTGTATAACTTTATATGGTTTCTATAAAAAAAATTAGCTTTGGGTTTGCAGCGAATGCTGCAATTAATTATGTGTTTTACAATTAGTGAACCAATTTTGTTGTAACTAAAATCAGGTTAAACAAAGTTATGATGGGCAATTATGAAAAGTTGCAACATTATGAAGATGAGGAAAATACAGTGAGAGAATAATAACTGGTAATGGCAACATGGGGATATTAATTCACACAGGAGTAGCGGCGCCTGCTAAACAACTTACTGTAGCTAAACACATCTAATAATGTGAGGGAAAAACCCCTAAAACCCTCCAAGATGGGACCCAAGAGTCCGAAGTAAATAATGTCAATCCCTGTGCACACGCTTCCGTGGAGTTTGAAAGTTCATCAAATGTAGAAAAATAGGCATGTATTGTCTCTTGGCGTATTTTCTTAATCTTTATTCAAGAGAACACCACAAAGTCCGGCCAACGTGTGTTTCATCGTTAGGGTGTTAACCCTCAACTTCTTCAGGGCAGTATTGTTATAGAAACGTAACTCAAAGCCTGTAATTCAATATACAAGTATCCTATTAACCGGTTATAATTCCGACCCGGCTGGTCATTCAAAATTCAAGTATCGCACATCCAATTAATTCTGTTTCGTTAATCTTTAAAAGTTATTCCTTCAATATCCCAAAGTTGCATCTGTGAAAACCGATCTTATGCTGATGTGAGTGAGATACGTATCAAGAAGGCCGATGTGAGCCACGAAATCTGCAGCGAATGCGCTGTCCTTTTCAAATACAGCCAATGTGAGCCACGAGAACTGAAGCGAGTACACTGTCCTCCCCAACACTACTGGCAAAACGTTATGAACTGGAGGCAGCAAAAGGGATTTAGTAGTAGTAAAGTTAGGATTCCTAACTTTACTACTACTAAATGCCTTTTGTGAATACCGAAAGTTGTAAAGTTAGGATTTTGTCTCAGTTTAGCAGTAGTAAAGTTAGGAATCCTAACTTTACTACTACTAAATGCCTTCCGTGAATACCAAAAGTAGTAAGTTTAGGATTTTGTCTCAGATTACTTTTGTGAATCGGGCCCATAGTGTCCATCAGACAAAAGATATGAAAGACAAGCTGCAAAATGGCCTCAGTAGCCAGGTCCCAGTTGTGTTAGCAGTTTGTGAAATCATCACTATCCCAGCAGTATGGAGCCTCACACACCTATCCTTGCTTCCATACCCATCCAAGAGCCCAAGGTCATTCACACCTTCACACTCAAAACAAATCAAGGAGGCTCACACGTGGTTGGGCTGTTCCGTGAATCACAGCAGCCAGGGAGGGAACTCCCAAGAAGGGTTCATCCTCCATAATTCGCCTGCCAGGATCCAATGTTGAGCAATCCATCAGTATAGCATCCAAAGCGGGCAGAATGGGTACTCTAGTCTCTTCCCTGCAGATCACCTTCCTCTCACACTCCACCCATTTAAACAGCTCTTATCCTCATCTATACACAACAGGGCTGCCCGTCCATTTCCAACTCGGTGTTAGTTGTCTGCGGGCAAGAATAAGTTCCAAGTCCGTAAATCTATCCTTCTCCTTCTGAGCCACACTACGATTGTGCAAGCCCAGCAAACACAGTTGGGGAGTAAACCCGAAGTCCCGATCACCAGCCCTGAAAATGGCCTGGAGGACAGTGGTCCAGTATGCGAGCAACGTTTGGCAGTACCACACTATATGAAAAAGGCCTGCATCATCTGCACGGCATCTAGGACAGGCCAGTGCATTCGCCGAGGGATGAGTTAAGCCCTGTGTAGATAGCAGAACTGAATAAGCATGAGGCGAGCATTCCTAGATACCCTGGGGTTCAGCTCCAGAGCCCTCCTCCAAGTGGTATCAGCAGAGGTGTTCCCAAGTCCTCCTCTTAGCACTGACGCAGTTGTGTCATGTCTAACTTCACCCCAGTCAACAGTGCCATGTATTGTAACGTGACTGCCCTCGTCTGGCACATTATGAGAAATATGTGATGCAAGCAGTAGTGCTCTGGTGGTTACACAAACACCTTGGCCCCACCACTCATGCACTCCATGCACAAGTGCTCCGTGGAGCTAAAAGTGCCTAACTGGGAGGTTATTTGTCTCTTGAAGTGCCAAGAAAGGACAAATCTCGCCCCCCCCACCAATAAGTCACCAAGTATAGTGATCCCTACCACCATCCACCAGTGTAGCCCCAACCCAACCCTTCCACCAATCGCTCCCAATGCCGGGAAGCCAGCAACGGTAGTTCACATGTGTATGACAATTTAGTGCGCGTCCTCTGCAGTGCCCTAGCCCAAATGAAGTGCGCAGTTCTTATCAATACATTTATATTTTGCTCCGTGGAAGTGGGCACAGATTTCATCAAAATGCTAGTCAATAGGTCATTGGAGGGCAAGCCACGCTCCTGTTGACCCACACCCTCCCACAGTAAAGACCTCCAGTGAACCACCCACTGCAGATGTGCAGTCAGATAATAAAGCTCTAAATCAGGCACAACCAAGCCACTATATGCCACTGCCAAGCGCAGTTTCTGCAGCACCACACAGAGCTGTGAAATGCCCCAATATATTGTCAGCAGGATACCATCCAGTTCTCGAAAGAACTTATGCATGAACTCCACCAGGAGGGCTGCAAACAAATTTGAGGAGTCAGGGCAGAACTATCATTTTAGAGACAGCCACCTAGCCAAACACTGATGGCGGTAGAGTGGTCCAGAAGGCCATACTGAACGTCTTAGAGCAGCAAGTGCATGGCAGAAATTGCCTTCCTAAAGCGAGTGTGCTGTGCTATAAAGGGCTACCTCCAAAAATCGAATAGCGCTTGACTCCCACCGCAGTGTTGTAGCAGTTGGGATTGGTCTGGACCCCTCACAATCTCAAAAGTCTTGGAGAGGGTAGACACAAGACATGCACCAGTTAACCTCCATACCGGAGTGGCACACGAAATTCAGTCACAGCTCCTCCAAGTTCGGAGTCTTCCCCTCTCATATACAGGAGCATGTAATCCACGTATAAGGAGAGATAAAGACAATCAGAAGAAAGTTGTTAGCACCAATAGTGGACTACCAACCAGACCTTCTAGAGAAATGGTTCCATAGCCAGGGCAAATACCTGAGGAGACAAAGGGCACCCCTGTCTGGTGCTCCATTCCACCAAACACGCTTCCGATATCCGAGACAGTGTAGACCGTGGACAACAGGCTAATGTATAAAAGTTTTGTCCATTTGACTTAGGGCAATCCAAAACCCATGCCAAACAATGTGTCATATAAAAACTCCCAGCGGAGCAAGTCAAATGCCTTCCAAATATCCACGGAAATGACCAATGCATTCGGTGGGAGCCGCTCCCTCTGATCCAAATAGAAAAAAGAAGCTGATGAATGTTGAGCATGGTGCTACGAGTAGGATTGAAACCAGTTTGGTCAGGGTGGACCAGGGAGCACATGTGAGGGAGTAATTGGGTCGCGGGTCATTGCTCAGGATCTTATAGACAGTGTTAAGCATTGAGAGGAGGGTGATATGGAGGGCACCTTGTGCAATAGCGAAGTAAGTAGTGGTGTACAACTGTCCCCTACATTACTTACGGAGGGGCCCGGCCCTCATGGTCTGCAAGGTGTGTTTCCTGCAAGAACACTATATGCAACCCCCTCCGCTTCAAGTAAGTCAACACATTAAAACATTTAGAGGGGGTCGAGAGGTCCTACACGTTCAATGTGATCAATTTAATCTGTGCTGCCATTCAAGCCATTCCAGGTGAGGGCCCACGAGGCTCCCTCCTCAGTCCCCACCAGTCGAACCGGGCCACTTTCACCATTCAAACCATAGATCTTCCGTAGCCATACACACGCCACAGAGAGAAAACAATACAAAAGAACAAGAACCAGAACTGAGCAACAAATCCAGAACTCCCCCTCAGGACTGTGCCATAGAAGCATCCTGTCCAAACAACAAATAACACACGGCTCAGAAAAGGAGCCAACTAAAGCCCAAATAGGGACCAACTAGTTCCAAGACAGAGGTATGATCGGGGGAGTAGTGCAGCCAGATTAAAAAGGAGAAAGGGCAAAAAGAAAGGCAATACAATTGGACATATTGCGTGGTCCCCCTTCCCTCGCCCAGCTCTCTCCCAAGCCCACATACATTTAAAAAAGGGGGAAGAGGATAAATCGACAATATTATAAGAGATGCAGCCACCAAGCCACCACAGCACAGTCCAGGCTACAATCTTAACCATAGCTATCACCATCCAGTCAAGCGTCACTCAAGATCATCAGCCGTGAGCGGGGTCACCCCTAGAAGTATACCCTCCAGGCCCGGCACATCGGAGTCCTCCAGGTGAGAAGCTGAACTTCGATGGGATGGGGATGCTCACCGTGGGGGGCATTCACCGGTCCCGATGAAGGCAGTAGTCTCCACCGACCAGAGGTCGGTGGAGACTGGTCCAGAGCCACATGCGACTTAGTGGGCCGATATGCCCCCCTACGACGTGACTATTTCCCCTGTGGACGAGGTTGCCTTAGCTGGGTCGCGGAAGAAGTACACCTGATCCTCTGTTTGGACTCTCAGTCAGTCTGGGACCACAAGTTCGTGCAGCGTTTTCTTAACTGCAAGGAATGGCATACTCTGGGTCTGGACCTGGAGGGTGAAGTCAGGATCTAAAGATACCTTGGCATTGTCTGCCACAAAGGGGACATGAGCACTGGCCTTCTGAAGCAGATGGTCTATGTTGCGAAAGTGCAGGAGGCGTGCCACCACTGGACGAGGTGGGGCCCCAGGGCGAGGAGGCTATACTGATACCTGAAGAGCCGGCTGCAGGGCTGGAACTTGGATAAGCCCTCCAGGACCATCAACTTCTGGAGCCAATCATCAAGCAAACCCAGCATAGAGTCACCCTCAACTCGCTCTCGGAGGCCCACAATTTGGACATTGTTCCGCAACGCCCTCCCCTCCCGATCATCAAGCTGAGCAGCCAAATGCTGCATTTGGGTTTCCAATTCTGTAAGACGCTGTTCCGTGGACTGAACAGTTTGTGCCAATGACTGCGTTGACCCTCTCAGATAGATTCCTGGAGGCCTCTTGGATAAGGCCAAGTTCCACTGCAATGGAGTCAATCTTACCCTCCAGCCATTCCCCAGAAGCATCGATAGTGGCTAGGAGTTTACCGTCAATTTACTGTCAATATGCGATGTGTCACCGCCACTTGCGCCCTTCTTGATTCCCTTCCAGGATGCACTTGTGGATGCATACTCCTTGGTCTCATGTGTGTGACCCATGGCATTTCCAAAAGTAAAGACAGGAGTGCCGCTGCAGGGCCCAGGGATATAGGTCAGTCAGACACCACCACCCAACAGTGGCCCTATAGCAGTAAAAGGTACCTGTGGAGACCCAACACCAGTCAGGGAGGCCCCCAGACAACCAAGTTACCAGCCGCCAACCAGGGTCCCAAGTCTCCAGGGGACAACAGCAGTCCTATCACCACCACCACCAGGCAAGCAACGTGGAAAGGGGTTCATGGGGCGGTGGAAGAAAGAAACACAAAGTGCAGGGCTCCTCTCCAAGCTATCTACTCATCAAAATCACATTTGCCTGCAGGACGAAGGAGAGCAAAGACAAAGTTAATCCAGGCCTCCCACAGGAAGCACATGAGAGGCCAACCCAAGTTAATTCAGGGGTGAAACTAGAGCCATCAGTAGAAACTCCTGAGATGAAGGAAAGGAGCACAGCCCATTTGAAGAGCTACAAAAGGTATTTTATAAAGATGTGGTTCTCAAGAAACCAGCCCAGGGAAAAGAGGTAAAATGGTAAGATCTCGTCTGCAGACAAAGTGCTCCTTGAGGTCAGCTGTTCTAGGTGGTGACAGGACTCTAATAGCTGAAGCTAGACGCATTTACAAAGCTTCTTTAAACGTAGCAAATAAGAATTGGGATGATAAAATTCTGAAAGATCTGTTGTCTGCCGGTTAAACAAATGACAATCAAGCCCCATCTAGAACAGAAAAAGTAAACAGCTGCCATCATCATATTTGGGTGGAAATGTGTGTTTCGTTTCTCTCTCTTTATGAGGCAAAAGATCACAATAATTTGTGGCTGAGTAGCGACCAGGCGACTATTTTGGACAACTCTTGTCCTGATGCCATAGAAGCTGCTGACCCAGTTGTTTTTAGCTTGGAGGATACAGCTAGAGCTATTGCCTCATTAAAATCTGCTAAGGCACTTGGCACAGATAAAATCCCAAGAAATCTATATAAATCAGAGCCCCAGATCTGGACAGTTTATTTAAATTTACTTTTAAATGCCATAGCAGTAGGGGTGAGATACCGGATTCATGGAAAGGAGCCAAGATTATTACAATATATAAAAAAGGTGATGCATGTGCCCCCTCAAACTACAGACCAACCAGTTTAATAGATAATGCACAGAAGATCTTTGCTAAACAAGTTCTTGAGAAACTGTCAAACTGGGTGGATTCTAATAATATCATGTCTGCCCTTCAAGCTGGTTTTTGACCAAAGATTAGTACCTCTGACCAAATTTTTAGATTCGCAACATTGTACTGAAAATAAGTTTTATTACATCACCAAAAGCTTTACATGTTGTATAGATCTCAGAGCTGCTTTTGATCTTATCACACGCACTTACTTGTGGCATGTTTTATCAACTATGGTGGTCCCTGGGAATCTAATTCACCTTATGTATCAACTCCACAAAAACAATTTTACCCAGGTTTTCTGTGGTCATATGGGTGAACTAACTGAACATATTCCTATTCAGCATGGTGTGCATTCTTGCTCCCACGCTATTCACCCTTTATATCAATGACGTAGTTGACATCTTGGTGAACTGTAGAAATGATTCTCCTGCTTAGAGCAACAAAAAAGTACCTATTCTTTTAATCACAGGTGATTCCCTCCTTATTTCCAAAACACCCATGGGGCTCCAGCTCCTGGTTGATAAATTCTTAGGTTTCTCTATGTCTAGGAGCTTGGAGCTCAATGTTAATACGACCAAATATATGGTGCTTGGGAATGGAGTGCCTAAAAACTCTATCATCCGAGTAGGTGCAAAGCCTTAGAGAGGGTGAGAGTTTTGATTATTTGGGGGTAAAAGTAATGGGGAATTTTAAGTGGATAGGACAACTTAGTATAAACTCATTATTAATCAAGCATAGGCCGAAGGCCATCATCAGATTGCATAGGCAAACAAGCTCACGTTCGGTCTCACCGTCCCTTGAAGTATATCGTTCCAAGGCCCAAGGCGCTGCACTCTATGGTGCTGAGACCTGGGGTTGCACTGATGCTTCTTTATTATCCAATGCTGAAAATACATTTGCGCAGCAGTTGGTTTCTGTTTCAACCAGTTTGCCTCTTATTCCTCTATACTTTAACTTAGGAATGGAAAGACTTGCAGATTTGGCCACACTAAGACGGCTCATATATTGGGTCCGCTTATGGCTTACACCTGAGTTAAGTGAGTACAGAGACTCTCTTGTAAATTTACTAAATGTAGTAGGCACCAAGTCAGTACCGTGAGTAAAATTTGTTTCTGACTGGATGAGTAGGTTGGGACTGCAAAGGCTATGGGCTGGCACGTTGATTATTGGCAAAGCTGACCTTAAAGTCCTGAAATCCTGTTATTGGTCATACATCCAGGAGGGTTATGCTAACAATACGTTGAATGATTCCCTGACCAATAGGCTTTTAGATATTAAGCCTTTTCCTTGTTTTGAGGAATATTTAAATTCTGTTCTCCACCTGTGGCGAAAAGCTTGCATATACGCTTTTGCTTCGGTATTCTCCCTTTGAAATCCTTTACTATTAGATGGAATAAAGACCCAGTCTCTAGCATTTGTATGGCCTGTGGCTTGGAAGTCGAAGACGAGATACATATACTGTTTTTTTCTCCAGGGTATCTTGGATCCTGCCCGAAATGGATCGGCCCATTATGTCGGAACTTGGGTTTGACCCGATATTTAGTGGTTTATAGAATTTTAGAGAGTGATACCTCCCCTGTAATTTTCTTTGCTATTAGTACATTTTTACAGGCAGTTTTTTAAAGCGTAAATAAATTGCAGTAAGGATAGCCTAGCAAATAAGATGTATTTTGAATATCAATTAATTTCAACTTATACATATCTTCAATTTTTTAATTCCTGTGAGATTTGTGATGAAAATGTGGGGTTCTTTTTTTGTTTGTTTGCACATAGCTCAAGTCCATTTTTGCACAACTTGTATATAGGAATGGATCTGAAGCAGTATTGATTTTACTGCATGAATGAACTACTTGCTGTTTTAAACTGCATTTTTATTGTTATATATTTGCTATTTTATTGTGTATGTATACTTTGATGGTGCATGGATACAAAATGAGGTACCAGACCACAGCCCAGGCAATACGATCCCATAATAGAGGCCAGCTCCCCAGAGAGCTGCTGCAACCATACTCTCCCTGGCCCATTCCAGGTGCCCCCACACAGTCAAAATCCAAATACTGGTGCAGGTCTCTTGCGCAATCTCCAGCTGTCAGTGAAGACACTGTGGCTGTAATAGTGGCCCGCATGGCATGTGAGGGCCAGAGAAACTGCATAATGGTCCCCGCACAAAATCCACAATGGTATGGGCTCCCCATAAGGGGACTCACAGCTATGGCTTTATTGAAACTGCTCTCGAGAGCTGCGCCCCACTCAGGACCGCATCCAATGTCTGCGCTACTCCACAAGGGCCTCCATCTTTCTGTAGCTGGCTGTTTGCCTTAACCGGTCCCTTCATCTCACAGCATAGCAGGCAGGCCCCCAGTCGTTCAAGGGCCACCACTGTGGTCCAGGGTCAGACAGTACTCCTCCTAGCCCAGAGGGGCATGATTCAGCCACGGCAAGGCCGCGCTGGATAGTTATGCGGTTCCCGCTAAAAATGCATGGCCGCCATCTTTTGCTGTGCCGAGCGCTGCCCGCAACCTGGCACCCCTATCCTCTAGCGTGAACAGACCAACTGAAGGGCTACCGGGGCCTCCGCCGGGACCACGAGAACCCAGAGGTGCATCTGTTGGATGAGCGGGAGGCTGCTAGAGGCAGGTGGTTCACGGTTGGCGAGGTGCTCGGGTGTTGTATTGAAGGTTTTTCCTACCTGCTTGGGACCACAATACAAGGTATTGGCAGCCCGAGGAAAGGAAAAAGCCAACTAGATCCTCTCATGCACTGGGAAGCATTTATTTTTGAGAAACAGCACCTCGTATGGGAGTTTGTTTCTGAAAAGCAAATATATCCTGACCAAGCCAACATAAACTGGCAGGCTGGCTGGCACTGCATAGTTTTGTCAAAAGTGATCTGGCCATGGGTTGGCCAGCAGCTGTAAGGCCACCACAAGCAGGGCTTAAATGTGACACCTAGTTTTATAGTGGTTCACCATCATCTGCTTTGGTAAAGGAAACTGCAGAACATCTCAGTGATATCATCCGTTTAAGAAAGGATTTTACACATCTGATGTCTCATTTTAGATTTCTAGGTTAATGGCCCTAATATCTGTTTTACTGCATCCCAGAAATTGGAGAGTGTATTGAAATGATAAAGATAAATTGAAATTTGGATCACTGGACTTCGCTTTCTAATGTGGCCGCAGCTGGTGTGAGCTCCGCTCCCGATGGTTTCCTTCAGAATTCAAGGATAATGAGTGATTTTCTCTCCCTGCGTGCATCAATAAGTTTTATTTCTCTTATATCGGTGCAAAAGCTGTTTTTCTTGTTAAAATTAAAAAATTTTTGGTCCATGTCAAAATGAATATTTCTACTAAATGTTGTCTCCTTAGTGTGCATCTTTTGAGGACTTCACTTAAATGACAGGTTATACTCCCTGGGTTTCGGCTATCGTGCTGAGCTTGTAAAAAGGGACAATTCAGATGAGCCAAAGGCTTTTTCTGTTTCTTTCAATGATGATGTAAGGTTTGTCTGAGTTTTCACTATTTAGTGGAGCAAATTATGTATTTTATATATAACACAACAAGGTGCTGGAAAATTCCAGTGGCCTAAAGGGTATGAGAGGTGGTAGTAAGTAGAGTATATCCTCCCTACAAGTAATTATATTCACAAAAAATACTCTAATGGACCTACAAAAAAAGGAAGAAGGGGTCCGATAAACTGAGGGGAAGAGGAGATTGGAAGATTCTTAAATAAAGGTTGTACCTAACCCAACCATGATCGTGGGGGAGAAAAGTATTTCTTTAAGTTACCCTCACACACCCTAGTGGTGTCATGCTTCATCATCGGGTCACCCAGACCCCTAAAAGTCTGGGTGGGCTCAACCACAGTGTTGGGAGTTCTTTTAATATGTTAAAGACAGAGGGGGTTAACTAAATAAAATACCTCAGGCAGATCCCCAGTTTCCCTTTATTCTTGGGTCTGTCTGGGTCATTAAAATGGATAAAATTGGGTCTTTATAGGAGTGTTATGGTCCTAGGACCCTAGTGCCGACATGTTTCAGTCCATAAAAGGGCCATAAAGTTCCAGGACTTTCTTCAGGGCAAATTTGTAACTCCCCTATGTGAGTGAAATTACTGGGATGGGAGGTCCCTATCCTGTCAGTAAGGTGGGGGCAGAGTAGCTGCTCCTCGTGATATATCTTTAAGAAGGGTGTGTGTCAACTGCCAGGCTCCATCTGAAAAGGAAGATAGAGACAAACACCAAATAAAATATATCAGCGGCAGTATTTCTGCCGTGTTCACTTCCCCTTTGCGGTGTAGTGAAATCCGCAGGTGGACATGCATGGATTCGTGCGCATGCTTCTATTTAGAGGAGTGTCCTCTTGATGTGCCACTCAAAACCAACTCACTGTAACATATCATTGTATATGTGACAGGCATTCTGTGGTAGTGGCGATTTTATTCGCATCCTAGCGTTATCAGCGTGATGTCTGATCTTAAAAAATAGCGTGCACCATGTGTATCCAGTCTCTATTGCACTATGTAGCGTAACCATACTGATCTTCTAATTTCAGAAAACCTTTCTAAGAGTATAAAAGAAGTAATGATAAATACAAATACAAAAACAGGCATACAAGACACTCACTCATACACAATCAATAGTTATACATTACCCAATATCTCACAGGACCAAAAAGACAAAGAGGGCGGTCCTGGGGGTAATTGTGAAGAGAATGTGGGTCAAAATGCAGAAACGATCGGTCTGCTGTTACGTGTAAAGGGGATCCGAGCTAATAGGATCGATTGTGGCGGGAATGGGTCCCGCAGATGTATCAAAACAGAACCATCTAACTATCCATAAGAGCGCTGTATGGATATGCCGACAGAGAGTACTTACTTAATTAAGATCGGTCACCCTGCGTGCTACCTATTTGGTTCTGGTCCTCGGCTTTCGCACAGTTGAGACGTTGGTGTGGCGCTTAAATATGGTAAAAGCGCGGTGAGTTATCGGACTAATTGAGACACCGCCCTCGAGTTGGAGGAAGTGACGTGAGGCGTCATGACGTACATGGCGGATGCCGGAATTAGTTGAAGGGACTTCAACTAATTAGTTGAAGGGACCCGATGATGAAGCATGACACCACTAGGGTGTGTGAGGGTAACTTAAAGAAATACTTTTCTCCCCCACGATCATGGTTGGGTTAGGTACAACCTTTATTTAAGAATCTTCCAATCTCCTCTTCCCCTCAGTTTATCGGACCCCTTCTTCCTTTTTTTGTAGGTCCATTAGAGTATTTTTTGTGAATATAATTACTTGTAGGGAGGATATACTCTACTTACTACCACCTCTCATACCCTTTAGGCCACTGGAATTTTCCAGCACCTTGTTGTGTTATAGATTATTGAGCAGCGCACAGCTGTGGGTTTGAATACCTTGACTTGAGAGCCAAACTGTCTCTCATAAAATAAAAAATAGCTTAGCACCATTTCCTCTAGTTTCTTGCAACCAGTATCGTCACTAGAAAATCAAATAAAATTTTAAGTAAACAGACACACACCACATACCTGCCATGGCTGAACAACTAGGGATTGGTTATACAGATGATATGGCATCTGCTATCCTAGCAGGACCATCCTTGCTTTCAGATACAAATATTGGTCAGAGTTTATCCCAAGCACAGAACTGGGATGAACTAAAAGAACTCAAGCGCTGCCAGATGAGAATTCTCCTACATGGAGCCATTATGACAGAATATCTCCGTGGAAATAAAGCACCAACAGGCCTGTTGGTTTCGAATGCACCCAGGATATTCCTGGAGGATCCCCAATTCAAAAAAGAGTGGTCACTCATCGCATGGCGCTGTTCGAGAGATTGGCTAATCCTGATAATCAACACAGCCAAGCGCCTTTCAGATGCCATATTAGTCAAAATTAAAACTAGTGAGGACCATCTAATTACAGAAATTAAGTTAACACTCTACAAAAAGAAACTTGAAGAGGTAAACAAGGAGATCACTGAACACAAGGATTACCTCATGCAAAAGAAGATCTCCAAACTACAAAAAGACCTTAAGAAATTCAGCCATGAGAAAATATACCCTTACATAAAGGACGACTACAAAGGACAGGAAAATTCAGATACAGGGTCCTCACGAAATGACCAATCCGGATCCTCTGATTCCGAACAAGATAGTTGGTCCAGCGATGGCTCATATAAGAATTGGCAAAATAAACCAAGAAGACCACGACGAGGGGGCTATAATCAGAGGTATGGACACCCACAGCTATACCCATGGCCTGGTCCATTTGGCCCAGTCCCATTCCAAGGGCCACCACAATATCCAGTAGGACCCTACTTCCAACCTGAATTTAATCAGCATTTTTTAGGCCAGGGCGGAAGGAGGGGGAAACGAGGAAGACGTGGCAACAGAAGACTACAATGGGAGGAAGACAGGCCAGGACCAAATACAAGGAGCAACTCCAGGGATCAACAACAACCGGGGACAAGCACGATGAGGGATTAGTAGTAAATCTAACAGATATAGTTCTCACTACAGATGAGATGTCAGTCTTGGAAAGGGGCCTTGGATTCGTTCCAACTACCCATTTAGACAACTTCCAGTTACGCTGTGAACTGGGAGAATTCTTCAGAAAAATCAGACTCAAGACTTTCTTCCAAGACAAGGAAGATGTTGTCAGTGATGGAGAATATACCGATTTACGACTGAAATCAACATTCTATCCACCCTCGAGCATGATGCCCCCAGAGGTATTAGCCTTTGAAGAAGCAGTGGCTAAAATAGTAGAAGAACTCCAACCCAGAATGAATACATTTAACAACTTAAGCAACAAAGAACGTACGGCCTTGACCAAATTAAAAAGCAGAACAGAAATGATAATCAAACCCGCTGATAAAGGGGGTGCAACAGTAATTCAAAGTACAACTGCCTACAAGACAGCATGCCTCACTCTTCTGGCTGATAATAAATTCTACAGAAAAATTACTGGAGAGCCCACACAAAAACTTAAGGCAACTATATCTACACTGACATCAGATGCTCTTGGAAGGGAATGGATTACTAAGAAAGAACACAAGTTTCTGAATCAAGAGGAACCTAGAATTCCATTGTTCTATACCATCCCCAAGATCCATAAAGGGAAATCACCCCCTCCAGGCAGACCTATAGTCTCCGGGATCGGATCTATCCTTGAACCACTTTCCCAATACACTGACTGGTTCTTGCGCCCTCTGGTCAAACGTATAACATCATATGTACAGGATACTAAACATCTCCTTAATCTATTGACCAACATCGAGTACGACCCGATGGATTGTTTCCTAGTGTGTTTAGATGTAGAAGCACTATATACTAGTATACCCCAGACCGAAAGCATCGAAGTCATTGAAGAACTCCTTGAAAGTGAAGATTGGCAATGGACTGCACCTAGGAAATGGATCATCACTTTAATGAGACTAGCACTTACTGAAAATTTCTTTAAATTTGAGACCCAGCTATATTGGCAAGTCCATGGTACATCTATGGGCAGCACTTTCGCTCCTAGTATAGCATGTCTATACATGAGCCACTTTGAGAACCTACATATATGGAACACAAACCCATATACTAACAACATCTGCAAATGGTATTGATACATCGATGATATCTTCATGGTATGGAAAGGTGATGCTCAGAGTCTTTCAAACTTCACCCTGTGGATTAATGGACTTAATCCACACCTACGATTCACCATCAACAAAGATAGAGAAACAATTCCATTTCTAGATATCAATATGATTGCAAAAAATGGTACACTGAGCAGCTCGCTGTACACTAAACCTACTGACAGAAACAGCCTGTTGAGATTTGATAGTGCCCACCCACGATCTCTTAGGGAGAATCTTCCGGTAGGACAATTCCTACGTATCCGTAGGAACTGCTCCGAACTTCAAGACTACAAAAAAGAAGCACAAATACTAACAAACAAACTTAAAGAAAAAAATTACCCAATCAAAATTATTGAACAAGCCAAGAAAAGAGCACGAAATACTCCCAGAGAGGCCCTTCTCGAAACTCAAGGAAGACAACAACCCCAAGAAATGATTTGTGTCACCACATTCAATTCATCTTCAAATGATGTGAAGAAAATAATAAATAAGAAATGGTCCATACTTACTTCCAACAAACTAACATATGAAAAACCCATGTTCTCTTTCAGAAGAAACCGAAATTTAAGAGATACCCTAGTCCACACAGACACATATGTAACCATGGGCGACGTCCAGACGACATTATGGAATACACCACCAGTGACTGGACACTATCCATGTGGATCTTGTGTAGCCTACGAATTCACCAGACACACCAAAACTCTAGAATTAGGCTTACGTACTCCATGGGAACAAAGATCACATACAAACTGCAACTCAGAAGCAGTGATCTACCTTATTAAATGCCCCTGCGATTTGTCTTATGTAGGCATGACCAGCCACAAAATAAAAATACGGATAAGCGAACATAGAAGCACGATCAGACGTATGATCACAGCTACCAGACTAACATCACATTTCATGGAGAAACAACACAAAGACACAGATATACGATGGACAATAATTGAGAAAATCAATGGCATCAGGAATCTGCAGAAAAGACTTCTGGACAGGGAACAGCGTTGGGTATATCGTTTGAAAACCCATGAGAAGGGACTCAATGACTGTATACCATGGAGCCAGCTGAGCAGATGATATCCATGAACATAATATTCCCTCCCACAAAGTTGTTTTGCCAATATCAAACGTCATGCCTCGAGTGAAGGACGGAATCACATGCCTCAATGGCCTCAACAACACCTATATGGTCTACCGTTCCTTCACTGACATATACACCTTGATAACAATGAGCCCCATAATTTGGGCTGGGTCTTATACATCTATACAATGGTATCCTTACACTTGGGGTAGATAGGTATGCCATCTCACCTTGTACATATATAATTAAGTATCTCTACTATTATATATGCAGTAGTCACTTGGTTCACTTTCATTTGAAGTATCCTCGAGTACAAGCTGCCATCATAGCTATACTCGCAGAATGAACATTGTTGCACCTACATTTTTACCTCAAATGTGCTGAACTCCCACATTACCATTTTTCCAATACTTCTATTCAGCAGTACGTATGAGTACGAGATCTTTGTTCCATCACACAGTATATAATCAACAACCACTCACGATTGCACAGCAATTAGTCCTCTTTGGCGATCTTTCTATAAAATCTGTTTCAAGTTGTAATATCTAACCTTTATTTGCGAGTGCCTATTATGATATACACTACGAGCACCCGAAACCATAATGGACCCACGGACAGTCCGTAGTATTGAACTACAACATATGTCTGAGAAACTACAAGTCCCTTCAACTAATTCCGGCATCCGCCATGTACGTCATGACGCCTCACGTCACTTCCTCCAACTCGAGGGCGGTGTCTCAATTAGTCCGATAACTCACCGCGCTTTTACCATATTTAAGCGCCACACCAACGTCTCAACTGTGCGAAAGCCGAGGACCAGAACCAAATAGGTAGCACGCAGGGTGACCGATCTTAATTAAGTAAGTACTCTCTGTCGGCATATCCATACAGCGCTCTTATGGATAGTTAGATGGTTCTGTTTTGATACATCTGCGGGACCCGTTTCCGCCACAATCGATCCTATTAGCTCGGATCCCCTTTACACGTAACAGCAGACCGATCGTTTCTGCATTTTGACCCACATTCTCTTCACAATTACCCCCAGGACCGCCCTCTTTGTCTTTTTGGTCCTGTGAGAAACAGTCAACCTCCCCGAATTGGGTAATGTATAACTATTGATTGTGTATGAGTGAGTGTCTTGTATGCCTGTTTTTGTATTTGTATTTATCATTACTTCTTTTATACTCTTAGAAAGGTTTTCTGAAATTAGAAGATCAGTATGGTTACGCTACATAGTGCAATAGAGACTGGATACACATGGTGCACGCTATTTTTTAAGATCAGACATCACGCTGATAACGCTAGGATGCGAATAAAATCGCCACTACCACAGAATGCCTGTCACATATACAATGATATGTTACAGTGAGTTGGTTTTGAGTGGCACATCAAGAGGACACTCCTCTAAATAGAAGCATGCGCACGAATCCATGCATGTCCACCTGCGGATTTCACTACACCGCAAAGGGGAAGTGAACACGGCAGAAATACTGCCGCTGATATATTTTATTTGGTGTTTGTCTCTATCTTCCTTTTCAGATGGAGCCTGGCAGTTGACACACACCCTTCTTAAAGATATATCACGAGGAGCAGCTACTCTGCCCCCACCTTACTGACAGGATAGGGACCTCCCATCACAGTAATTTCACTCACATAGGGGAGTTACAAATTTGTCCTGAAAAAAGTCCTGGAACTTTATGGCCCTTTTATGGACTGAAACATGTCGGCACTAGGGTCCTAGGACCATAACACTCCTATAAAGACCCAAT
Organism: Triturus cristatus; assembly: GCF_964204655.1. NCBI lineage: Eukaryota > Metazoa > Chordata > Amphibia > Caudata > Salamandridae > Triturus > Triturus cristatus. The sequence goes on from NC_140580.1 coordinate 757,121,329, forward strand.
TTTATCCATTTTAATGACCCAGACAGACCTAAGAATAAAGGGAAACTGGGGATCTGCCTGAGGTATTTTATTTAGTTAACCCCCTCTGTCTTTAACATATTAAAAGAACTCCCAACACTGTGGTTGAGCCCACCCAGACTTTTAGGGGTCTGGGTGACCCGATGATGAAGCATGACACCACTAGGGTGTGTGAGGGTAACTTAAAGAAATACTTTTCTCCCCCACGATCATGGTTGGGTTAGGTACAACCTTTATTTAAGAATCTTCCAATCTCCTCTTCCCCTCAGTTTATCGGACCCCTTCTTCCTTTTTTTGTAGGTCCATTAGAGTATTTTTTGTGAATATAATAGCAAATTATGTATTACCATACCGATTCAGTTTTCTTTGTTGATATGTCGATGACTTTCCTTTTACGGGCTTTATTTATGGCTGAATTTGTTTTCTACGTGACATATACTTAGACATCAGTGGTTCATTTACGTAGCTCAACAAATATCATACGAACATGTTCTCCCTATATTAACCAGGTACTTCTTATTATTATGCACTTAGAATTGTGGACTTATTTCCATGGTTTACGAATATCTTTTTTGAAGGATACAACCTTCATTGAAATCTAACTCCGTTTGCACAGACACAAATCGTTTATTTTTACATCTTTGCTGTTCAACTTATGAAAGAAGAACACAAAAGAGACAAAACCACAAATTCTCAGATAGATATGAGAATAGAGAGCACATGAGATCATGGACCATTATTATATGCCAATAGAGGGATTATGCGAACTTTCTTTTGTTGAACAGCAGCTCTGTACCAAAGTGTACGAAACAAACTAAAACAATCATGAGTCACAGTAGCACAAAACACAAGGTTAAGTGCACCAACCATATCCCCCCAATGTCTATAATGTCCTGGTCGCAGTGACTCAGAAGATGCCACATGAAGCATGCAGCACCAGGTTGTGAGTTTCATTCACCTGGGGCTGCCTTCCCTCGTGCACCTGGGATCTTAGCTGCTGCTTTTTGCTCCTTCAGCTCCAAAATAGCAACGACCTGTCTGCAGGTTCACAGCTACCTTTTAAATCTGCTCCGCAGCTATTCCTCCTTTGGTTTTTGGTCGATTTTCTTTTTCTATCATGGCTTTTTCTTCCTTGGTACCTTCTTGATTTTCCAATCCTTTGTGTTTTCATGATAGCACAGGTTATGCATATGCCACAGAAGTATGTTTAAAAAGTGTTTAATACGTCATCCAATCATGCAAGAATATATCATTGGTTAAGAAAACAAGTTCAGTCATGTACCATCGGTGTCTATTTTTAATACATGTCAGGCATCAACCTTCTGCATATAGGTTCCACAGGATTAGCCAACACATGTTTCGACCTCTATCATGGTTTACAGGCCTAAGGCTTTTTTAAGGCTGATCAGGTCAAAAGCGGTGACTATGAGGTGAACGAGAAATATTGCCGAACGATCTGTTTGGATTAGGAATTTGTAGTCAAATAGTTGATTGTGCTGCAGCAGAGTCTGGCCTTAATGTTGGAAGGTACAGAATATTATGCACCATGGTTCCGGAAATATTGGTTGTGGTCTTTTTGTGCCCTGTAATGAGATGTTGTGATAACATTTCCTTTTCCTGTTCCTATCCTATATAAAGGCTTCAGTTTGGTTAGAAGGTACAGTGCAACAAAGCTGTGTCGCTTCGCTTGTTTCCTCACTCCGTCCACTTGCTGATCCTGACTCTTCGCTCCTCAAGAATTCCATTATTGTATTCTGGATTCTTGGTTTTCTCCAATCCTTTGAATACTTTGGCTTTTTCCTCCTGAGATGGTGGCAGCTTCTTGAGGGCACTTGCTTACCATATAGTCCAGTGTGTGGTGACATTGTAGCTTTCGGAAACAGTTGCACATACTTCGGACAGTGGAAGACCAGCACCCGGATTACAGGTAAGAGTCCAGCCCAGAACAGGTTGCATCACCCAAACTTTCTGCCTGTTTCCGGCATGGATCCTGGTATAGACCTGGCCGTTGTCCTTCAGCAATGGTTAAAAACATAGAGAATGCTGCTCTTTGCTAAGAAATTCCTTCCAGGTTTTGCGATGTTTTTGCTATAAGCCCTTTAAATCTGAAGCATTAAGGAGATTCTTCAAGGTTGACTGAGTTTTTGGACAGCTTGGTAGTTTATTTTCCTTTTAGACCTTGACAATCCTCCTCCCACAGATCCACCGTGGGTTTTCTCATTGGTGCCTTGACCGGTGCACCTCTGGCTTGGGCAACTCCCCGAGTCGTCACCGAAGACCCATGTCTGAACATCCTTCAACTAACGTGCCTGACAAACCAATGCAGCTCGGGTCTGCTACGGACTGACTGTCCAACACTAAAAGGGATCCAAGAAGGAAGGTTTGTCTTGTGTCGCTATTGTGCAAGTCTAAATGACCTTTTGTGAGACTGTACCTTTTGACCTTTGAGGCGACCAGGAAAGTGCCATAACCTGTCCTCTGTAAGGGACAGGTTTCTGTTCCAGCCCTGTTGGATCTGGTGCCACCAGAATGTATATGGACTTAAGTTGTGCCCAGAAACTCCAAGTTGTGGTCAGGAAGAAGTATTCACTGGATCATGTACAAACTATTAATGGATCTCCATTAACATGGGGTCCTGTGACCATCAAGATTACAGTTTTAGTATTTTTAGTTAATCATAAAGAGATAAATGCCTTTGATCTAATCATATCTCCTAACTAGATCATAGTGCTTGGGATACGCTGGCTGGACCAACATAATTCTATGTCAGTTCAGAGACCAGGTACATTTCTATTTTCTCCCTATTCTGTAGAGACAATTGTTATTTTTTATTGGGCTCCAGTGGTTAAAAGAACTTTCTGAAGACCAGACTCATTCCACTATGAGCCAAACCTGCTCCCTTTCTATGACTCATCAAGAGTTTTCTATGGCTTTCAGAAGCCTACAACTGTGCCTCTCCTTTCTCAAAGGGACTTGGAGTATGTCATTCCGATCAATCCTGGGGCCATAATTCCCTATGACAGAATATATTCTCTTTCTCAGCACGAGAAATAGGATTTGAGGGACTATCCAGATGAATATGTCCCAAATGGCTGACTGTGCGGTTAATGTCTCCCATTTGAGCGACTTGCTTCTTTGTCTCAAAGAAGTCCAAAGAGGTAAGACCTTACTTCGATACCGCAGAGAGAATAAGGTCAACATCAAGGACATTACACTCTTCTATTAATCAAAGACATCCTTGAGTCCATTCAGGGTGCTAAATATTTCATGAAGTTAGCTCTCCATAGAGCTTACCAACTGCTCAAGATAAAGATGAGTAGAAGATCGACTCCGGATGCACTTTGGGCACTATGTATATCTCATAATGACTTCTGGCCTAACCAATGCTCTAGCATTTATCTAGAGAATAAGTAATCGAATATTCTCAGACACACTCAATCAGTTTCTTGTGGCTAACCTGGATGGCATTCTGATCTTTTTAGCTTCAGTTCCTAAACACAGAGCCTATGTTTGTTTGGTTCTTCGTGTCAGAAAAAAACACTAAAAGTTTGAAAGGACAGATGTGGATTATTTGGGGTATCATCTCTCCAAGAATGGATTATGTTATGTTATGTTATGTTAAGTGAAATTTATAGAGCGCACTGACACCAATGGTTTCCTGGCGATTATACATGCCCCCTCTCAGGATCTCTCCCATCTTGAATTGGCCAACTTCTAAGTCCATCAAAGAGACACAGGGCCTGATTGACAAAGGTAAACATACACTTTTGATAGGTCCGTTGCAGTTTTCCTACGCAGACCATCCTGCTAGTCCTTTGGTTGCTGCCTCTTCTGTCCATGCCCCCATATAGGTCAGTAAAAAAAATTCTGGCCTTTCTTGACAAGCCTAGGGCCTCTGGAGAAGGATATACTGTTGTGATGTCTCCGCCGCCCTCACACCCGAGAACTGAGGTACCTCGCTTGGTCCCTAGGGCTCAGAAGAGGTTACATGAAGTTTCACTCTCCTCAGGTTGCTTTGTTTAGCTTTGTGCTCCTAGCTCCTTGGTCCTCCAGCTCCAAAATGGCAATCACCTGTCTGTGGGTTGCAGCTGCCTTTTAAAGCTGCTCCAAAGCTTTTGCACTTCTGGTTTATAATAGTCTTCCTTTCCCTTTTCTTTCATGCTGTGTCTTACTGCAGATGGACAACATTTGAAAGGTAAGTTTCATGAAAAGGCTACAGGGGTACTGGTCCTCAAGCACAGCAGAATCTTGCAAAGGATTTTGGCATTACTGCCTAAAGCACCTTAATTCAGTTACTGTGGACTATTTGCCAATTAAAGACAGTCTGGAACGTCAGGTTCCTCACGGAGACCAGAAAATGGAAACTATAGAAGCCCATATTTCAGAGACTAATGAGTACCTGAGGTCCATATTTTACGAACCTATTTGCACCCTGACCGACTCAGAAGCTCCCCAATCTCTTCAGATGATGAAAGGATCCATAGGCGTTTAGCATTTCTCCAGTACTGGTCCACGGGCATCCATTACACATTACCACCCTTTATAATGACTCCAATGCTTGCAATGCAGGTCAGGCATCAGCGAGCAGATGTGATGTTAGTCATGCCTTGGCAGATATCCCAGGTGTGGTGCTCACGTTTCTTGAATTTGTCTTTTGCAACTCAAGCTCTATGACCTGGGTCAGCTCATAATTTGAAGAACTCATAAGGGGTAATCCACCCCCTTTAGATGTCAGGCCAACTAAAACTGATGGCTTGGAGAGTTTCTAGAGACGATGGCGACCACAGGTCGTTCATGTAAATCTTCCAAGTTCATCAGACAGACTTGGGCTGGCAGCACTATGATGCATCATCAACTAGACTGGAATAGGTGTGCCAGTTAGTGTAGTAAATGGGATCTCGATCTTTTGGGGGATGCATTTAGTGAATATCAATAACATTTTAGCAAAGCTTGGAGATCTTGTTTGGCTTACTGAACAGTTCATTTAAACCGATCAGCAATATCAGCTGGTAACACAGAAGTTGCTGGTCACCCAACAGGTCAACAGCCCTTGATAAGAATACTGCTTACAGGTTTGGCATGCCATTTCCGCCAAAACTAGGATACTCATCAATATGGAAGTTACTGAGGTCTTCAGATTTTTGGATAGCCGGCTTGTTAATAAAGAACTCTCTTGTATGCAATTATCAGCTCAAATGAATATTTCGTGTTTTCATATTGCATATGCCTAATGCTACAATTGATAGAAAGAGTTTCCCTATTCTTTCTCAACTACTAATCAGATTGCACAATTGACACTGAAGACGTGTTTATGGTGGATTACATGTTGTCCATCTTTGTAAGGAATGAAGTGAAACAAGTTCACTTTGAAAACTATTGAGGACAGTAGATGTTGACCATCATGTGCAGTTAGGGAGAGATTTGTTTATATTAAATAACAATAACAGGAATCTGACAGCTTCTCATTTGAAATCCATACTGAATAATGTTGAAGCCAGTGTTATTAGATACCATCATGGAGTGTTCACAAGCATACCTCCATTTAGAGTCAGTGAATTCACAATTTAAATGCTAGTCACACTTAAGGGGCTTTGGCAGCAAAACATGTGCTGGGAAATGTTATAAATATTGGCAACTATATGACACCTGCTTCTGTTTGTTCACAATAAGCAAAGAAGATCATGTGTCGCAGGATCTCTGAGAATTGTGTCCCAGTGTACTTTCATGCACACTTTTGCCCTGGCATATGCACTGTAGTAGTGGTTAAGCCTATAGGCCTGGCCTCAGGGTCTTCCCTATATCTCCATACAGAGTCTTCAAACGTATCTGGAAGAGTATGTGTATCGTCATATCCTCAGTGGCCCAGTTTGGCAAACCGCGCACTGGGAGTCACAGCACCCCATAGTTGCTCACATAATAGTGGGCCTGGACTTTAGAAAGCAGTTGCTTTAAAGTGCTACATCACAGCTCCTCATACACTTAGGAACACTGGATTGAAGGGTCATCTGCATGGCTTAAGGTATTCAGAAGAGTAAGGTGAGTATGTAATTGAACTACTATAAATTTCTTTCGTTCAGTGCATTTGCTAACTTAATTAGGCTTAGTTAGTGAGCAAAGATCAATCCTGGAACCTTTAGTTGCGTATTAACTTTCCATTCTACCACCAACAAGATGGAAGCAAAATGTGGCCTTATTGCCTCTGTCTTGTCCCAGTATATCACAATATAAAGTTATTTGTGTGATCTAGAGTCAATTGAAAATTGGTGCCCAAAACAAACTACTGACAAATTAGGGACCACCGAATAAAATACCTCAGTTTTTTCCAACTGACTTGTAGTTATGCTATTTCACCAAACTGGTTGACAATATCTCGGCCTCTTTAAATAGTGGTTGTAGGATCAGTAAAACAAAACAGTAAATTGTATGTGTATAGTGAGATCAAGGATTCAGTTACATGCTCCAATAACCTGTAATTTGTTGCCTTAAACCATTGCAAAAACAAGTTGCAAGGTGGACAGGAGGTGCCTTATCTTCCACACAGACCGTAATCACTGGAGACATCAGTCCATTGACATGGAACCTGGCTACAGGAGAAGGGTAGAGAAACCTGATCCATCTTATAAGCCTATGACTTGATCTGACGTGACTGGGAAACTGATACAAATAGACTCAGTAGACAGAGCCAAAAGCTTTTCCTGAGTCCAAGAAGGCCACCAATAAGTCCTCCATCCCATCGCAACCACTTATTACCCATAAATAAATATATTTGGATATTACCGATGGTTGTAAGTACAGTTACAAGTAATTAGCTATGACTATATCATAGTATCACTGTTGATCATGGACACTATGAGGGATATTTACAATAAACTGGCAGAGCGCGGTGTTACACCATAATTGGTAACGCCGTCCTCTGTCAGTTTCATAATGCAGGGATGCACCGTATTTACAAAAAAAGGCACACCCCTGCATTACCCTTAGCACTTGTGCAAAATAAGCTGCCTAGCGCCCGTGAAGGCCCTCTATTGTCATATTGCTAGGGTGCCTTTGCTGCAGGAGCGATTGTTTATGTGCATGAAGGGACACCTTCCTGCACATAAACAATCTTAACAGACGATTTGCTCTATCCATGTGTGCTGCAGAATGTAGCACACAGGGAAAGAACAATATACGAGGAGAAATAAAACATTTCTCCTCGAATCGCCTGTTTAAGACCAGGTATTTCCTAGTCTAATTTTGGGCGCTGCTCCATACATTGTAAATATGGGGCAGCGTCAAAAACCAATGGGTGTTGCGGTAGAATGCTCACTGCAACACCCATTGCCCACCCCTTTCACGCTAAGTACTGCGTGAATGGGGGCATAATTTACAAGTCGGCGTTAAGCCACATTAAGTGGCTTAACGCCGCCTTGTAAATAAGGCAAAGGATGACAGAGATCCAATAGCATGTCACACTAGGAAATTCCCAGTGGGGCATCTAGTGAGTATCCTTTGAGACCTTAGGAAAGGTTAGTTGTAGAAGGTAAACATTCACCTTGAATGATGAGATCAGTACTACTTTAAAATACAGCTGTCTTTAACTCCTTAACTGCGGCGCAAATTCCGCCGCGGTGCGGGAGTTCTAATGAGTGGGGGGGGGCGCGTCGGCCAACGGACGTGCGCAGCACTAGCGAGGTAGTGCTCGCGATGGCCGTTGGCTGACGCGAGCACAGAACGGGTTAATATTGAGTGAGTCTGTGACATATGGAAAACGTGTGCTTGTCTTCTGTTTCCTGCATTACATGTGCACCCCGAACCATCGCCTTGAACATATCAGCACCCCATCATTGGCTGGGATAAGAATGAAACCTACATTTCTGTAAAAGCATGAAAACATTCCTTCATGTGTTCTAAACTCCTTTAACAGACAGCAATTATTTGTTCTTTTGTTTTCTGATTCGAGAACTAAAATAGTGCTCTCAATTCTTTTTAAATCTTAGGTTTGAAGCTTTGAGAATTCGAAACATTCCTACCTCCAAAGTAATGCACATCCACCATAGATAAGTAAGTATATCTACCTTCAAAGATATGCATATCTACCACTGACATGCCCTGCAGGCTTAGCAAACAACAGAACCCACAAGATGTGGAGTTTCATTCATACCAAATATTGCTGTATGTGTTCTATGTGTTCTGCAAAAGCGGATGACAAAACATCATCCATCAGGAAGTTAGGTTTAATGTTGAGCGAAAAGTAGAAAAGTATTATGAAGAGGTGTTCAACTCCAATGTAATCTCTAACGGACCATGGAATGGCAACCTTCTAAATACATGTCTAGCCATTATTCCACAGCATAGAATGTGGTCTCATGGCTAGACTGCTGACCTTGGAGCTGGGATACTGGGCAAATCACTTAATCTCCCCGTGCCTAACAAACAAACAAAAAATGAATGTGTCCTTGTGTAACGTAACTGGTGCTTATTTAAAGCACTCCAATACATTTGGGTCGAGTGTGCGCTATATAAATCTGCACAAAAAAACATACGATAAGGCCCCAGCAAAAAAAAAAAAGTAAAAGAAACCTCTTTCCACCATCGAGCATCTTGGGATGTTAAATTCCTCCCAGCTTAAAGTAACTGTTGGGATGATCCTTCAATTATTCTACATAGTCTACAATCTCCAAGCCTCCACCCTATTTGGTCCCCATACCATCAAACGATGATCACCAAAACTAAATCTTCACTACCAAACAAGATAGATAACATAAAATTGTGTCGCTCGACAGGGTAAATCAGTATCCTAAATTTCTCCTTGTCACCTGCTCTTGAGGACGACAAAAGGGCATGTAAAATGACTGCCCAATCCACTACTATCGCAGAATGGGTGCCTGGGAGGAGCTTTACAAGTTCTTTCCCAGGATTTTCGTTTAGATGGTACCTTCTCAAGATCCAAATGATAGGGATAATTTGGTTGATTAAGGGCCGGAGTTAAGTGAGGGTTATGTCAAAGGTGTACTGGTAGGTTAGTTTCTTTCAGCATTTTCTCCCTGCAACTATGCAGAGAATGGAGAGAGCTTAGGGGGGCAAATAGAGAGCTTGACGTGCTACTGAGTGGCCAAATTCTGCTCAATTAAGTTGTGGTTGGAGGATACAGAGGGATTGTGATGTTCATCAAAAGGGGAACTTAAGACAGTCAAAGGAGGAAGGATTATTCATGACAAAATGAAGGGTAAAGGGTACAGGGAAGCTGACATTATGACAGTTAGAGAGCAATGCCAGGAAATAACAGAGCATTTTGGTCACTAGGATTTACAGTACTTTGACAAGTATATTTTATGTGTTAGTGGGAGTGTCAGTTTATTGTAAGATGTAAGGTGATTCCAGGGATGTATATTTCTTGTACCAACCTATTTTTATTGAAGTAGCCCTTTACACTTAAGGTAAGGAACCTGTGGTTTTTAACACTGCCATGACCAAACGCCCAAGAAAAAAAACAGCTCACTGACTATGTACAGGAATGATTGTGAGCATGTTTTCAAAACTAGATAACGGTGAGGTATAGTCACGGCAATCAAGATCCAGAGGTCTAATCCAGTCGCTGCACAGAACAGCTATTGATCTTAATTATATGTATGCACGGGATCACCAGTGATTAAACCGTACACCCCATCAGTGAATAGCATCCAACACATAGATCATTGCCATCTTACATGAGTGCCAGACTTTGGGCCTTATTTATTAGCCCTTGCATCACATTTACACTGCTGTTGTGTCACTTTTTGTGAAAGGACACATTGCTAGAGTTGCGTCTGTTTTAAGACACACCCCAGGAATGCGCCACTTTTACGCCTACAGATATGTCAGTAATTCTGACGTATCCGTAACTCCTTGCGACATGATGCGCTGTACTTTAAATTCAGCACATCCATGGTGTCACAAGGGGGGCGCACCGAGAAGTGTTGCATCGCTGCTTTGTCACAGCGATGCAACACTTCTCATAAATAAGGCCCTTTTTAGGTCTCTCCTGAGCCAGCGCTTTAGCGCTGCTCTCGCGAGAGCTTTTGTAAACGGGGGATTTGGAAGTGCATACTAGTGCTTTCAGGCCTCCAAATACAGTGCATGTGCACCATTTGGCTGCCTGCGTGATCATTTTGCGGCTGCTTTGATGTTCTCAGTGAGCCGCGCGGCCACTGAGAACATCAAAGCGGCCGCGAAAGTGCTCACCATTTGCCAGCCTGAATGTCTCCACCCCCCCCCCTCTGTGTCACTCTCTGTTGCATGACTGCTGCTCCCCTTCCTTTTGCACTCACTCACCTGTGTGTATCTCGCCATGGATTCCCAGCGCTCTCTCTCTTGCTTCCTTAATCCTGCGTTGCCTTAGCTCCTGCCGTCCCAACCCTCCCGTGTTGCTGCAGTGTTCCTTCCATGCCCCCCAACATCCCCGTGTTCCTTTGCTATTCTAACATTTATCACAACTTCCGCCAGGCTGTCTCCGCTCACTCCTCCAGCACACTTTAAAAAATGCACATTTTATTTCGTATTTTTTACCGAACCAACTAGGATCAGTAACTAAAAAGAAATAAAAAAAACCTCCATAAAAAATAAATAAAAGAATACAAAAAAACTTTTACATTGCTGCACGGCATCATGTTACCACAGCGCAGATGTTTGGCAGTCTTGCTAAAAGCCATTGGCACTGCCAGTAGGTCACAAAAGCGAGACCTACTGGCTTTAAATATACTTTTTGTATACCTCTAAGGTCTCCTTCGTTGCTGCTTCCCAATCTGTATTTGAGTCCTTCCCCTACACACTTTCTCCTCTTCCAAAAGGCCGCGTGCTGCTCTGGTCTCAAGCTTGAGAAGGCACATACTGCTGTCATCCAAGCGAAGCTCTGCTTGGCACCCTGGAACGAGGTCTGTGTAAGTACACACTCAAAGTAAACAAGCATTGGCATAGCCAATAGGTCTCGCCTTTGGGACCTTATAAGTGTTCAGTCATGCAACAGTTATAGGATATTGTGCTGTATAACTAAATACTTATAAGGTCCCAAAAGCGAGACCTATTGGCTATGCCAATGCTTGTTTCTTTATGTAATTACAGAATCCCACCATTCATTTCGGTCTTCTAGGCACGGCATTAGTTGGTAAGTCAGAAATCACTCAGCACTCCCAGCCAGCCCCTCTTTGCAGTGGTTCGGTCACCAAAGCTACACACTTACTCCAAGGCACCAGGAACATCTTAAGGATTTTTGGGGCCTTGGGCCAAAGGTATTTTGGGGGCCCCTGTTCAGAAAGGTTTTGAATTTATGATCAAATTTCAACTCTTTCATGCACTCTTTGGCCTGGTCATTGGCAGTGCAATATGATATCGCTGTAACAGTTAGGAAAATGTTACTTACCCTGTCTGCATCCGTTCGTAGCGTGTAGTGCTGCAGATTCACCTGCTCTGCACACGCCTAACATCTAGCTTTCGGCCCGAAGAAGTCTTTCAAGTCATGAGGAATGTAGTGACTACTGCCTTACTTGACAATGCAAATGGGCACCGACTCCATGTTAGGCTGTTTTTTGCACTGCGGGTGAGAGTTCTATGGAGTGGTGAGTGAATACGATATAATGCACATGTGCATTGCTGAAATAATTAATATGATTAAGAGAAGGAAGAGATCTGTGATCTGAGGCACACACACAACCGGGGAGAAGGAAGGGCACATATACATCTACAGCACTACACATTACAAACAGATGCTTACAAGGTAGGTAACATTTTCCGTTTGTAACGTGTTGCAGTAAGTACACATGCTCTACAAAGACTGTAAAGCAGTACCCTTCAATAAGTGGTGGCTAGCTTGTAGATAATGCAAATGTCTGAAATAAGGTCCTTAAGACTGTCTGCCCAACCATAGCCTGTTGCCTGGATGGAACATCCATACTAAAGTGTTTAATAAACGTGTGTGTGGGCGATGACCACATAGCCATCTTTACATATGACAGCTAGGGGGATATTGTTTCTGAAGGCCACTGTTGCAGCCATCTTCTGGGTAGAGTACACACTGGGTGTGACAAAAAGGTTTATCTTGGCTTTAAAACAGCAAGTCTGGATACACTTGACTACCCACCAGGCATTACCTGCCTTAGGGCCTGAACGAGTGTGGCGGTCCATGGACCACCAGACCCACAGTGGCGGTGGTTCGTCCGCCGGATAACGACTCTCTGAGTCGTTAAGGCGATGGGCCGCCGGCTGCACCAGGGAGGGGCTGGATTGGCGCAGCCCCACCAAGCAAATTACGAGTTCCTCCATCTCCAGCCTTATTATGGCGGTGAGCCTGCCACAAAAAGGCTGGTGGTGAGGGAACAAAGAAGGCCCTACAGGGGCCCCCATCCCTCCCGCCATGGGGATGCATTCAGGGGCCACAACATTCATGATGTTCAATCAATCAATCAAGCAATCAGGGTTCCTAAGAGTCTCAAGGCGATGTAGGGGTGGGGGGGGGGGTCTACAGTTCAGTCGAAGAACCAGGTCTTGAGGTTCTTCCTGAATTGAGGCTGTGACAGTGATTACTAAAGATGCAGAGGTATGGAGTGCCAAGTGTTCTCAGCAAGGTAGGAGATGGATCTTCCTCTAGTCGAGGTCTTGCAGATCCGTGGAATAGTGGCCAGGGCCAGACGGGCGAAGCGGAGATGTCTGGTTGGTGTGTAGGAAAGGCGGTGGTTGAGGTATTCGGGTCTGGTGTTATAGACGGCTTTGTAGGCAATTATTTCGTTGATCGGAAGCCAGTGGAGGTCTCTCAGGTGACCGTCGATGTGGCTTCAAAGGGGGATGTCCAGGATAAGTCTGGCGGAGGTGTTCTGAATGCGGTGCAATTTCTTTTGGTGTTTTTGGGTCATGCCAGCATAGAGTGTGTTGCCATTGTCGAGCTTTCTTCTGACGAGCCCCTGTGTGACCGCTCTCCTGGACTCGGTGGAGATCCATTTGAAGACCTTTCGGAGCAGGCGGAACATGTGGAAGCAGGAGGACGATACAGTGTTGATTTGGCAGATCATAGATAGCGAGGAGTTGAGGATGATACTGAGCTGGCATGCGTGGTCGGAGGGTGTAGGGGCAGTTCTAAGTGCTGCTGGCCACCAGGAGCTGTGCTACGCCGAGGAAGTAGAGCCCAGGATGAGGACTTTGGTTTTGTCAGAGTTGAGTTTGAGACTGCTCTCCTTCATTCAGGCGGCTACTGCCTTCATTCCGTCGTGGAAGTTGCTCCAAGACAGAATGAATGAATGGTGCAACTTATCCAGCGAACACTAAAGAGGTGATGTGCATGGCAGTGGTGGAGGAGGTGGTGGAACAAGAAGAGGTGGAGCTGGGAGAAGGGCAGTGCAACTGTCCTTGCGCCACTTGTACTTGGGAGCTGGAGAAGGTTCCATGGCAAGTTCTTCCACGAAAGTAAACTTCCTCTTGCAATGTCTTGTTTAGTGTAAGAGGCAGCTTTATCGTGATTTTGCCTGTTTGCAGATAAATAAACTCTTTTGTCTGCCATCCAACTTCCACTGTAGACATTGCAAGATGTATTGGTCTGATTTCTTGGAGCCATCTGTAGCAGGCATCTTCAGCACCGAGGACATTCTCAGAGTCGACTGAATCTTCGAAATCGAAAATGGCTACAATGTCGGCCTGGTGTTGGCTTTGGTGCTGGTGCCGAAGAAGGCCGTGGTTTTGAGGTGCCCAGAGTCTTGTACAGTTTCTTTGGGTTCAACGACTAAGAGGGGTCAGTGCCCGCTTGTCTGAGCGATTGCTGCTTGGAAGCTTTCAGTCAGTGTTGACCAGAGCCCAAAGGTGGTGGTGGCCCAAATGGCTGAGTAGTGGTGGAAGGGCTCAAAGCCTGATCACCATCTGGAGCAGTGCTCTGGCTTGACACAAGGCTGATTTGGATGCCTAAAAAGTGTGTCAGTGACATCCATACTCACAATTGAAGTCTTAGTTTGGGAACCAGGTTGTTGGGAGGCACTGAGGACCTTGCGCTCCTCCTGAGATTCAAAGTCAGAGGAGAAGACTGCCTCAGTACTGGGCGAAGACTGCAGGGGCAGTGCCCCAGAAAGTATGGTTGCTTCCCCTTCCTCAACGTCACATTCCCAGAAGATATCGGGGTGTGGTCAGACTCATGTCTCTACATTCTCTCATATGCTCACGCTGATACTAAAGAGTCTTCTTTCACCAGAAGGTGGGACAGTCCTTGCAAATGGTCTCATCATGGTCAGGGGAGAGGCAGAGATTGCACATTTCCTGGTGGTCAGTCCACAGAAATTTCATGTGGCACCAGGGGCAGTAGAAGGAAGGCATTCTTTCATTACTGTGCAAGCAGTCTCCATGACTAAGCTCTCAAGGCATGGAGAGGGGCTGAGGTTCTAGCAGTTAGGTGTCAATGGGAGACAGGTGTATGTGGAATACAGTAAGGAGAATGAAGCAAAGTCGACTTTTTCGCTGTGTCTAGTTTGTTCCGTTGATGCAGAAGTCGAAATGACTCATTTTGGATCCAAAGGAAATTGAGCTAAGTTGCAAGACACTGAGCCCTGTCGGTACACATTCTAACTCGATGCCATGAAAAAAAAACATTTAACATGAATCGATGCCTCCCTGGAAGGCCTCCCTGGAAGGATCACTATTCACAATTTGCAGCCACAAATTGGTTTCTCCCTCAGACTCTTCTCCCACAAACCTTCTGGCTCTGGGAGCAGAGTCTATCAATCCTTTTGCAAATTATCTTCTCAACGCCCCGCTGTCTTCAGCCACTGTTTCTATGGCCTGGAAGCAGGCAAAATTTTTACCTGCGCTGAAGAAATCCCAGGCGGTGGTCACAGATCCATCCAACTATAGGCCTCGAAGGTTTTGGAAAAACATGTCAATCAGCAGCTATCCCTCTACTTAGAAAGCAATGGTCTTTAACATCCAAGTCAATATGGGTTTTATGCAGCACGGAAACAACACTAGTAGAGTTGATTATATTGGGGGCACCCTAGATGTCGGTGGCAGAGCTGTGCTGATTATGTTGGATCTGTCAGCAGCATTCGATACGATACCCCACTCAACCTCAAATCTTTCGGAATTAGGGGGCAGGCGTGGAAATGGCTGGCTTCTGTTCTTGAAGATAGGGGTCAAGAGGTGTGGTGTCCTCCATTTGCGTCGAGCCTCCACATCTTAAGGTGGGATTTCCCAGGACTCCGCTCTGAGCCCCACATTATTCAATATATATCTCACTCCCCTGGCACACTTGGCTGAGGCTCTGGGTGTTAAAATAGTCTCATATGCGGACGCCACCCAATTGCTTTTCTCCTGGAGTAGGGTTGAAAATTTCCCCTGCCCAAAAATCTGAACTTGTCTGTTGGAAGTTTTCCAATAGCTGTCTCATCATCAGCTTAAGTGCAACACGGGCAAGACTCTTCTTCGGTTTAAGATCGGAGGAATCCTGGCAGTCCTTCTGGCCAAAGGATGCCCCCCGCCACTAAATCACACTAGCTCGGTTAAAAATCTGGGCATCAAGTTTGATGGTGTGCTTTATTTTTCAGCACAGGTCAAAGCAGTAGTAGGGACTTGCTTTGGTATGCTGCAAAGGCTCAGGAAGTTCCTTAATTTTCTGTCTCTGTAGGCTAGGAAACTAGTTGTCCAAACTCTGATAACATCAAAACGTGCCTATGGCAATGCACTGTACCTGTGCCTATCTGAGTATTTGATAAGGTGGTCCAACTGCAGCTGCCCAAACGATACTCAGCTTGTCTCTGAGAACTCATGTTTTCCGATTTCTCATAGAGTTACATTGGCTTCCTGTCAGGAAGAGGGTTATCTTTAAGACCTTGTTGTTAATCCACAGAGCTCTGCATCAATCAGGCACAGGGTACCTGAGAGCAAGAATTCATTTTTATGCTCCCTCCAGATGTCTGCGCTTAGCCAATCTCTTTCTGGCCAAAATTACTCGAATTCGTAGGTCCAGAAAGGGTGGCAGGTCCTACTCCTTTTTCGGACCTTCTCTATGGAATAAGCTCCCTCTGGAATTAGAGTGCATCACATCCACCACTCTGTTCTAGAAGAAGCCGAAAACCAGGCTTTTCTTGAATAACTGATTCTGTTCTCTCCATCTCTCTGTTTCTTCATTGACAGTGCAGAGCACCAGGACACTCATCGGAGTAACAGTCGCTCTTTAGAAATGCCTTTTACATTACAATACATGCCCATGCACATTGCCAAATAAGGGCAGGGTCATTATGTAATTTGTGACTTGAAATACTTTTTCAAATAAAAACAGCTTACAAAGGTAAATGGCAGGAGTATGCAGAGCATGTGTATCTACGGCAACACATGTTATGCACTTAAGATTATTAACCACAGTGCACTGCTGGTTGGATCCAGGAGCTGAGTGGGGCCAAAATAGCAATGCACCCATTCAACCAAAAAAACAGCAGACACTCTAGTCCCTGTACACCTTCTAAAGCCACTTAAAGGGATGCGGACAGGTTGGTGACTATGGTACCCAGTGCCACTGCTGAGTACTATGAAAATTCAATTAATCATTACTGATTCATCTTTCTTGTCTGTCAGCAAGTCCAGGTGGACTGCATAATGTCAATTTTCAAAGAAACAGCGTTGTACAAGTTACTTACCTTAGGTAACGATGTATCTGGTAGAGACAATTCTAGCCGCAGTTTCCTTAACGTAGAATTATCCCCAGGCGTGAGACTGGACCCAGAAAGCTTTCTTGCCCAGCATCTCTGCGCGCCGGGGGGCGGCACCACGCGACTCCGCCCCGACGTCCTCCGCGGGCAGCGAGGTAACATAAGCCCCACTCCGGCGCGCTGACGTCAGTTTGCTTTGGAGAACTTTTCCGCGTCACAACGCGGAGCCATCACAACAAAACTGAGGAAAGCATGGGAACAGTGTGCGAAAAAACCAGAGAAACAAAAATAGAGTTAAACAAAAGGTAAGAAACATCACCAGGTGGCACCAAGGCACCAGAAGGCGACAACAGCAGGCCAGAGCAGGAAAAGAGCAGAGCACCACTCTGAGGAACAACCGTGCAAGCCAAGGCAAAAGCAGAAGGTGGCAGTAAAGCAACGGAAGGCCAGAGCAGCAAAGCCATCGCAAGAAAGGCACAAGCACCACTCCTTGGAACCACCTCACAACCCAAGGCGAGAGCCATCCTGGCGGCACAAGCATGTGAAAGCGCCATGACAGAAAGAGAGCCTGCAACCACAACTACAAAGGGAAGGGCCACAAGCCCGGAACAGAGGAGCAACAGCAACCCATCACTAGACTACACCACCAAGGATGGCCTCACCTCCTGAAAGGAGTAGGAGGACAAAGGGCAGGTAAGCAATCCGCAGACCACACTGCCAAGGAAGGCCATAACCCCCAAAAGGATTAAGAGGTCAAAGGACAGGCAAAAGAACCCCCAACGAAGAAGACCGGTGGGGATCAGAAACTCTAACAACAGAGGGAAAGAGCAAAAGTAGGCCCTCACGCTGGAAAGAAACCAGCTGGAGGGACGCCTGACCAGAAGAAAACGAAGAGGACACCCACAGAAGACAAGCCACCCAGAGGGAGGCGACTGCAGAAACCCAAGCAGAGGGTCCTCGCAGAACGGGGAGGAAGGGCGGGTCGTAAAGGAATCGGCGGCTAGAATCATCTCTACCAGATACATCATTACCGAAGGTAAGTAACATCTGATAGAGACTACTAGCCGTAGATTCCTTAATGTAGAATAGATACCCTAGCCATACCCAGAAGGGAGGAGGGCCTGCGAGAGAGCCTCCCCACCAGGAGAGAGGCAGGGCCCCAGCAGGGGACATGTCACAAGGACAAGAAGGGAAAGGCCAGGAAATCCTTAAGCCCATCCAAGGGGGAACTGCCCAATACCCCGCAGGGGCAGACAGCGCCTGAGAGCCCCAAGGAACCCAAGGACCACCGCAAACCCTAGGGAGAGGAGGAAGAACCGGAGGCAGAGCCCACCGTAAGAAACAGATACACAGCGACAGAAAAAGCTGGAAACACCTCAGCCACAAGCAGCAGACAGGGCAGGAACGGCTCCACCGCCAAAGCACAGACGGAAAAGAGAGGCACAGTCGTGCAAGCCCCAGCGGAACCAAAGGCAGGGGCACAAGGGAATATTTCAAAGGCCACAACGGTGGGTTAGAACAAATAGGCCTGCAAAGGCATGCGCAGCTAGCAGCAGGCAACACCACGAAACGGTGCACCCAGGACAAGCCAAACGCCAGCCGAAGGCAGAGGCCAGGAAGGGCCAGGACACATCCCAAGGGAGGGGGCCGGCCCAGAAACACACACACACACCCACGAAAGAAGAGGAACCAGGCAGAAAAGAAAGAGAGAAAGACGGAGGACGGACCAAGCCGTCCACCAGAACACAGAAGCCAAGGAAAGCCAGTCCCCCCCAGAACAGCAGACAGAGGACCAAGCCGAAACACCGGACAGAAGTGCGGAACCGCTACAACACGATGCCGCAGACAGCAAGCCAGACTGGCCTAGCGACGTAGAGAACCAGGAGAAGGACAGACCTGGGCGCAATGCAAGCTGCATCAAACAATCGGCAAGAAGATCGCACCTGCGACGTACCGTGACGCCACGGAGAGCAAGGAGCCCAAAAGGGCAACCACACCTTGGTTTTTACATGGACAATCAATTGTCCATGAAAAGCCAAATAAATCATATCATTGGTACCTGTATTGGTGTAATGCGCAGTTTACGGAGGGTTTTCAAATGGATCCCCACTGAGGCGCGGAAACGATTAGTTCAGGGATTGATTATAAACAGGATGGACTATGGCAACGCCTTATTGCTCTCAATAAATGAAAACCTTCTGAACAGGCTCCAGATCCTGCAGAACATAGCTGCTAGGCTTGTCTTAGATCTTCCATATAGATCTTCCTCGGCTCCCTGCCTAAAAACACTTCATTGGCTTCCTGTGAAAAAAAGGATTCTTTTTAAAACTCTCTGTTTGACTCATAAGAACATGTACGGAGTTGGCCCAAGATACTGGTTAGGAAAATTACACTGGTATCAGCCACGTAGGGTACTCAGATCTAGCAATGGTGCTCTGCTTACTCCCCTCAGAATCCAAACTGCTAGAAAAGGGGGCAGATCTTTCTCCTTTCTCGCACCGGCATCCTGGAACAAAATGCCCTCACATCTACGCTCCATCTTCGACCATAGTCGCTTTTGCAAGAAGTTAAGAACATGGCTATTTGATAACTAAGCCAACAGTTGTTGTCAGAGCCGTCTGCATGCGCCATGAGACTCTTGGAGTGATGTGTGCGCAATACAAATGTCCCTGACTTGACACCTTCCCAGAACATGATAGAGCTATGTAATAGCTACCATTACCCGACATAGGGTATGTTACGTCCCAAGAACATGGGAACACCTCTTAGGAAAACGTTTCCGCGGCAGAGGACAAACAGAAAGACCTGCGTAGAAAACCACAGACGGCTTGCCAATCAGCCAATAAAGAATACACAGAAGGCCTAATCTTAAGGCTTACACAGCTTACCAACAGCCAAAACCACAAGTCAAAAAAGGGCCGGACCAGCAGCCAACAGCACCAAAGTCCCAACAAAAGGACCCTAAGGCACATCAACCACACATAACACACAACCGGGGCTACTCGTTACAAGGCCCCAGGAAAACAACGGAAGAACACCTCCCAAAACACAGATCGACATACAGGTCACTGAGGGGGAGAAGTAGGACGAAGCCCCGCGAGAAACCTCTGAACGGCAGAATCCGCAGGGTCGTGGAATAAAAGAGCGCCATCAAGGGGAAGGTCAACCAGCTGTTCTCTAACGTTTTCAGGGAATACACTATCCGGTAGACAGGCATGGCGGCGAAGGGCCACCGAAGAAGCCATGGTACGACCAAGTACCTCCGAAATGTCCAGAGCTGAGCAAAGAATAAATGCCGCCAGCTCCCGGCCATCCAACACATGGTGCCGCAGATCAACACAGGCACCCTCCAGAGAAGCGGAAGACATAAGGGACTCCGCCGAATCCCATAAGCAAGAAGTGGCTCTAGCCAAGAAACAAAGAGTGTTAAGGGCCCGCAAGGCCACACTGGAGGAGGCGAAGACATTGCGCCCCCAGGAATCTAACCAGCGGGCCTCCCATGATGGGGGAGACAACACAGAGGGCCCCTGGTAGAGGGGTGGAGGGAAAAAAAGACAGGATCATGCGGCGCAGGCCGGTGGCGGTGCAGAAGTGGCTGGGGCACCGGGTTCCCCGTGGCAGAACGCCCCCAAGCTCTCAAAAGAGAAGTGTGAAGCGAAGCCTCGAAGGGAAGAAGCAGCTCCCGACCACCAGAACCCTGATGGAGGACCTCCAGCAGATGATCCGTGGGGAAATGGGCAGCTGGATCGCCCATACGCAAGATTTCCACAGCCGTGGAAACAGCCCGAGCGAAGGCAGCACACGCCTCCGTAGGGCCCTGCGGCGGGGAAAGCAGTTCCTCCGTGGGCAACGGTTGCAAGCTAAGGCGGCCATCCCCCAGCCCAACCGGAGGAAGTAAAGGCCAAGCCCGGAAAGGGGGAAGGTGGACCAATGAATGAGGAACCTGAGGCACCTCCGGCGAAGACTGCGGGCGCAGTAACGGCGAAGAGCCGTCCTTAGAGGACGCCGGGGAAAAAGCCACGACGCGCTGACCCGTATCCGGAGAAGATTAAACCAACAACCGCCGAACCTCTGGAGACGAGGGGGCGTCCGAAGACGAATCAATGACCCGACGTCGGCCCGGCGCCGTAGAGTCCACCACTGGCGCAAGGTTAATGTCGACCGGCGCCGAAGGGGATGCCGGAACGACCTCCGCCACAATGCGCGGCGTAGGAGACCGGGGCGCGGTCGGAGCCGGGGCAGCTAAGGAACGGCCCCGAAAAGGCGTCGATCGACCTCCGATGAGGCAGCCGCCTGCGTGGAAGGACGAGGGGGCCCCGGGGACACGCCCCGACCCCTAGCCGGCCCCTGCGGCGCTGCCAGGGCCAGCAGCCGCAGGGGCCTGAGCGTCGTCACCTCGGCCTCGGACAAGGCGGCAGCCTGCCCAGAGGACCGAGGGGGACTCGAGAACACGTCCGAGCCCCGGCAACCTCCCGCGACACCACAGGGACCCCCACGGGGGTTTGCGGGGAGGCAGAGGCGCAGTGGTCTGAAGGAGGGAACCCCGAAGGGCCGCACCCCGATGGCACCACAACTTCAGAATCTGGAGCCGAACCTGCACGCGGCAAGGGATCCGCAGACATCCCAGGAAGAGAAGGAGAAGACGGAAGAGCCAAAGAGGCCTACAAGGCCACAGCATAGGCCTCCATCTGGGCTCTGGCCGCCCCCATGCCGGGTATAGGGTGGCGACCCGCGGGGTCACACCACCCACGGAGAACCCGCACCCCCAACAGGCCGGGGACCGGGCCTCAGGGACAAACTGCGACACTTACCAACAGGTGAGCGATGCCCTTGCGGCCTGGGAGAGGGACGATGTCGGAGACGGAAGCGGCGGGTCTTGAAGCCTTCCGCGGGGGATGAGTGCAGCGACGATGCCGACCTGGACATGCGTGCCGAAAGGAGTTTCATCCGGTGCTCCCGCCGGGACTTTGGCTTCATTTGCTGACACGCCTCGCAGTCCGTGGAGTCGTGGTGCTCCCCCAAACACCACCTGCAGATGGGGTGAGGATCCGTCGCCGACATCTGGCGCGAACAAGACGAGCACGTCTTGAAGCCCGAAGGCATTCGCACACTGTTCTCGAGAAAAACGCTCAAAGCAGAAAAAGAAGGCCTGAAACAGGCCAGGAACACGATGCGAATCCGGGTTGCACACGGAAAAGAAGAAAACTGACATCAGCGCGCTGGGGTGGGGCTTATGTGACCTCGCTGACGTCACACCCGCGGAGGACGTCGAGGTGGAGTCGCGTGGTGCAGCCCCCCGGCGCGCAGAGATGCTGGGCAAGAAAGCTTTCCGGGTCTAGTCTCACGCCTGGGGATAATTCTACGTTAAAGAATCTGCGGCTAGAAGTTTCTATCAGATAACCTGTGCAGAGATCGTATTGACCACAGACTTCATGTCTTATGGAGAATCCTGGTATTATAACTCTGATGTGCCAGCACCATGTTGGTGCACACAGTGGACTCTGAAATGCCTACGAGACCACAGTTGCCTTGTTTTCAGCCTTGGGTTGTTATTGAAACTCGTGGGGAAAAGAGAAAACTCTTTAAGATTCTTCTGTGTGCTATCCCAACACCCAATGTACAAAAGGTCCCCACAGGCAGAAAGTTTCTCAATGTTCAAAAAGATGTAAGGGCTCTAAAATATACAGTCTGGAGTGAGGACGAAGAAGATATACAAAGAATGCCACCGCTCTGTGAAACAATAACTTCACCTCAAGAAATCCCTTTGTTATCTTTCATTGTTATCAGTGCATGTCAACTGAAGGGCCATTTACCTACCTATATCTAGTGACCTTATGTTAACGTCAAGATGTAAATTAAATAAGGCACTCAGTGGTGTTTACACTTATTTCACGCTCCTCAAAGTATGCCTAATATGATATTTGCATTAAATATGAAACTATTAGTATGTAATTATACCATAAACTGTACTATTTATGCTACTATTCATAACAAAATGGTTACTGTAATCTCTCGGGACATTCAGTGCCACAATCACATACGCACAAACACATCAAACACACACACTTTTCTGGGTTGTATGCATATTAGATTTTTCAAAGTAGGGTTCCTGGTAGGGATCCCACTTGGAGCTAAGTTAGTCTGTTGGTAGAGACAGGTGGTCTATGGAATAAATTATTACTCAGAGTTCAAGTCCTGAAAACGGTCTTTCTTCATAACTGCTTACAGATTCGGCTAGGCTGTCCCATTATTCTCTGGCTCCAAATGTTTATTTCCTGATGAAAGGTTTATGTGCAGTAGTTTTTTCTATGGAACCCTCAGATACTACTGTGTGGCTGCCTATGTGGGTTTCAATGTGCAGATGTCACCATCATGATGCGTCTACTACTCCTGCGATATATTATGGGAAGAAATGTTGTGATTGTTGACTGTAATTTCTCCACGATTTACACTGGTTATCTTTTCTAGCATACACAATGGAGTCGATAGGTTTGTTGTTGCATGGAGTATTTTCTAGATCTGATATCTGACCCGTCTTGAAACAGCTCTTGCATTCTCAACTTGCTATTTTCTAAGAAGAAAAATCTACTCTGCAGGAGACTCTTTAAAAAGCAAAATCTACTCTGCAGGAAATTCTTTGGTTTCTCAATATTTTGGCAAAATAATAATGTTTACATTGCTTTAAACTTTTTTTTTTTATCATAGAACCTGTTAGCGAAACAAGGTTACTTATGGGTCAGGGAGGATGTCAGCAATTCTAAACCTATATGGATAATAACAAAGAGAATATGGATTATCCTTTTTCTCTACCACTATTATTAACAACCAATGTCTCCAAATCCATTGCAAATAATTCCATTATTTTAACAATATTTAATGTTTTATTACAATTATTATTTATTACAATGTAACCATTTATTTTGCAGTCATGTCAAACATTCACACATAATGTCCAATTGCAATATTTTATTTATTATGTATCTTGCTACAATATATATTGAAAGACTGGCATTTCAGAGATTTTCCTTTAATTAAAGACAGAATTAATAATAATAGGTTTTTAACATTCTCTTCGATGATGCATTAATTTCAATTACCACCAGGAGAGCTTTAACATTATCTGCAACTTAAAAATGCACTTTTCAAATCCCGTAGATCCATTTGAAAGCTGTTAAAACCTGTGTTCATTGTAAACTATTTAAATGTGTTCAATTGTCTTGCTCACTTATGTAAGGAATGCAAAGTATTTAAATCTGTCTATTCAAAACAGTGGTCTAATGTTACTACATAAATAGAACACCATGACTTGTGTAACAATTATAGATTAATATTGATGTACTATCTCAAATTCATAGCTAGGACGTGCACTAATTCATATGCTGTTCCAATATAAATGCTTTACTAATTTTCAGAGTTCAGTATGGTAAACATGTTGTAAAATGTTACCTATACCAGAACCTGGATTGCTTTATCAACTCAGTTATAAATCCAAAGGTCTGAAAGACTCTTTAAATATGGATAATCGTAAACCAGTGCTTAATTTGAGCCAGTGTTTGCTGCTAGGCCTCCACCAACACTTATTTTGGGTACCATCGCTTATTTTTCCGCATCAGACATTTGGCGAGGGCAAGAGAGGAAAAAACACACAGATCAGAAAGATGGAGTAAAAAAATTACGGCAAAACCATCACAGAGGGAAGAGGTAGCGTGCAAGCGTGAGATAAAGGGGCAGGCAGTGTCTGGTAAAGAATTAAAGTGGCATGAGGAGGATTCTAGACTACCAGTCTTGGTATTCGGAGCGCTGACATTTAATTGCACCAGCCGCGGGCTTCTGAGCAGAGCTTTTGGCACAGGCTCTCTTTCTTTTACAAAATAAGCACTGACTTAAAACATTTGTTGTACCGATATCTTTAGGTATCAACGGCATTTCATCTAATTGAACTCTTCGACATGTCTTACTTAATATACTTAAATTGGACTCTTCGACATGTCTTACTTAATATATTTAATGGGAGTGGTCCATTTTACCGAAAGAGGTATGAAAGTTACTGTTCTTTCAGTATTATTTGTGAATGAATGAAGTCTTTCTTTGTGGCCTCAACCAGGTAATTTTGTAATAACAAGTTCTGATGTGTTTGTATTTCAGTTACTTTTGACCTTATGGGCCTGATATCCAAAATGTATTTGCATTCGCCAAGCTTGGGGTGTGCAAAATTGAAGGGTCTTTTGGTGCAAAAATAAACAAAATTGATACACTAAAGTGTCATTTCGATTTGCAAATGCAATAGTAAAGGATGTGTGAAACTGAGCTTCCCACTGCTTTGTTACTCGCAGGGAATATATCAATGTTTTGTGACAGTAACTGGTCACAAACCACCAATGCTTTACCAATATCCGAATGGGAGTAGATCCATTCGCAAAGCTCAAGCTGTCTGAGAGGATAAGCTTCCCATTCAGTGACTATTATGAAGAGAGCATGCAGTGATCTTTTTTTTAAAAATAGTTTTTTATATAGCGCGAACTAGACCCAAATATATCAAGTATCAGATCGCTTTACAAAAGCACCAGTTTCGTTACAGATAGACACATTATTTTTGTTAGGCACAGGGAGATTAAGTGATTTGCCCAGAATGACAGAATGCCGAAGGTCCCTGCCGAGACTTGAACCCGGTTCCCCAGCTTCAAGGTCGACTGCTCTAGCCGTAAGGCTACACCCTCTCCTGCATACTCTCAGCTATGACACTTTGTGTTCTGCCTCATGCTTATGTGCTATAAAATAACTTACCTCTATTCTGTATTGATTTATTATGTTCTTATGTTAAATACCAATGAAATATTTTGAACAAAAAGGCTAGTCTCAAGACTCTCATTTATGAGTTGAGTGACATATACCGGGCAACACTTCATTACTTTGGTTTACCAAGTTTACTTTATATGTGATACACAGACTATGTAAAATACTGATATTTGGAGTGGACAGTGCAAAGCTGAAGTGTTCTTTTTTCACACCATATTCATATATTTCTCTAAAAAATTACAAAAAAATATGAGAAGGTCGCAAAGTTTCATGGATTTTATGTTTCGCATGAAAATAAGGAATTCTGCAATGTTTTTAATATTGCTTAATACCACCTTTACAAAAACATGTTTTCACCATCGGATAAACACTGCAGGTTTGGCTTCACCATAAAAATTAGTTTTTGGGCACAACTGTACTCATTTGGCGTAGTTGTGCCTTGCAAGTGTCAAAGTCATCGACTAGTTTCAAAGTCAATAATGCCATACAGCATGGTGAGCGTACATCTGGTTTCACAATATTCCTGCAAAAAATTACACGTCTGCTTTTGGCACAATACGCACACGGAAATGTTAGGTCACTAAAGTAATTGCAAGAAGAAACATTTCATTGGACAAAGTCAAAGGAAAAAGCAGTGAACTCAGTAGAGTGTGGCAGTGTGGCGTTGATTGTCACAGAGTGAAATACAGTGGAGTGAAGTGTTGTAGAGTAGAGCATCATAGAGTGGAGTGTTGCAGAGTAGAGTGTAGTAAAGTGGAGTAAAGTGTTGTAGAGAGGAGTGACATGGAGCGGTGTAGAGTGAAGTAGAGTGGAGTCCCGCAGAATAGAGTGGTGTAGAGTGGAGTAGAGTGAAGTGTCAGTGTGGCGTACAGTGTTGCAGAATGGAGTACAGTGCTGTAGAGGGATGCAGAGTGGTGTAAAATGGAGTGGTCTATAGTGGAGTGGTACACAGTGGAGCAAAGTGGTGCAGAGTCTCGTTGAATGGAGTGGCATAAAGTGGTGTAGAGTGTCGTAGAGTGTAGTGGTGTAGAGTGGACTAGCGTAGAGTGGAGTGAAGCATCGTAGAGTTGAATGTCATTGAGTGGAGTGTCATAGAATGTAGTAAAGTGTCACAGAGTGGAGTGGCGTAGAGTGTAATAAAGTGTCATAGAGTGAAGTGGAGTGGAATGGCGTAGAGTGGAGTAGCGTAGACTGGAGTTGAGCCATAGAGTGGAGTGGCACACAGTGGAATATAGTGTAGCAGAGTGATGTGGCATAGATTAGAGTGGCGTTAAGAGAGGAACAGAGGGTCGTAGAGTGAAGTGGTGTAGAGTGGAGGGGTGTAGAATCGCATAGAGTGGAATAGGGTGTCATAGAGTGGAGTCACATACAGTGGAGTGAGTGTCATAGAGTGGCGTGGCATAGAGTAAAGAAGAGTGAAGTACAATGGAGTTGCATAGAGTGGAGTATACCTGGTGTGCTAGCGCTCTGCCATTAGACCGAACAGATTGTCAATTG
Organism: Triturus cristatus; assembly: GCF_964204655.1. NCBI lineage: Eukaryota > Metazoa > Chordata > Amphibia > Caudata > Salamandridae > Triturus > Triturus cristatus. The sequence continues at coordinate 757,148,268 of NC_140580.1, forward strand.
AAATGACCATTACGTTTGCACAGACTTAAAGTTTTACTGATAAAAGTATATAGCACACAAATGATGTGTGGAAATAGGCAGCACCTAGTGTATTGATTTGTTTTGATCCTATTCACACTTCAGAATTACAAAAAATGTGCTTCATTTGCACTTTTCTAATTCTGAAAACTTGGGAAATATTTGTACAGTTTATGTACACAAATTTACATTTTGTAGTGTGCTTGAAAAAAATAACATCGTACAGCCTTTTTATACATTCCCATACCCAGCAAGATTGTCACATAAATCCTCTTACTTTGCAGTCAGAGAAAGAAAAGTAAACACTAGGCTCCCTGGAAGACAACGCCTAACATTTGACCTCTGCCTTTGAATACACAGCAAATATGACAAGAGAAAAACAACATTTAAAGGCCTATTTATTGTTCATTCACTTCTGAACTCCAGAACGGTTATTTTGGGAGTGCCCCAATCTCCTACTTCCGGTGCCTATGGCATGGGTTCAAAATTGAGGATGAGGGTTGTTAAGGTTATACTATTAAAAAAAGAGCACTATTCAAAATAAACAAGCTCGTAGAGAGAACGTTGTTCTTCACAGGCCTGCATCTTGCAAGAATAAGTAGAATTAGTCAAGCAGAAAGATAGGAGGCAGGAAACCTCTTCAAAGTAATACAGCACTTTACTGCTTCCTGAACTAGCATACAAGGGGCATATTAGAAAACACATCCACTGTTGTGGAGTGCCTCACGAAAAAGGTAAAAAGAATTCCCAGAATGTGAGCACTCGTGGAAAAATACAAGGAGCCAATCAGAGAAGTGGTAAACAGGCTATGATCCGCAAAAGGAACAAAGGCGGCCTGAAACAAATAAAGCCACCAAATAAAAGAAAGAAAATGTGAGTTACAAATCACAAAGCCAGTGGTAGACAATGGGCAGAATGCATTCCCAGGGAAGCGTTCAGAATGTCCCCAAGAAATCTCGTACAGCCAGACGGCTGTGCTCCCTGGCAGACTTCGACCTAAGAATCAAAACTAGGGGCCAGATTTACTGACCTTTCATGCAATGCAGTGCAGCCAGGCAACTTGCTGTGCTGCGTTGCATGAAAGGGAGAGAGCAGATATGCGTCATTTCTACTAAGCTATGACACACTTCTGCTCTCTCATAGCGCTGGCCCACTTCAGACAGCCTAGCACCAGCGCAGGCACCTTTGCACACGATGCAAGGGTGCCTGAGTTACCAGGAGAATTGTTTTTGTGCAGTAAGGGATATCTTCCTACACAAAAACAATCTCTAGAGGCATTTTCCTCTTTCTATGTGTGCTGCAGATTGCAGCACACATAGAAAGAGGAAATAATGAGGAGAAAAAAATATTTTACTCCTTGTTACGCATCCTCTGAGAGGTATGGCGATTTAATGCAATCCTAGGTTTACAAACCTTTGTAAATCCGAGATTGCATGAAATCCATGGATGGATGCATGGGAATGCCCATGTTCCACCCATGAAACAACTCTCAGAAAGACAGGTAATGCAATGAAGCACAAGCCGCTGCACTGCATTACATTTTTTGTTACAAAGCCATGCAAGGTGCCAATTGCCCCTCGCCTGGCTTTGTACATATCTAATAGCATTTTGCGTCATGGATAAGCCACAAAAATGGCACAACCATGACGCAAAATGTTCATAAATCTGGCCCTAGGTCTGCAAGTGTTCAGTAGCTCTACACTGCCAGGAAGTCCATTCTCTGTCTGTATCATTCTTACGGCTTCCAACACATTGTGGAAACCGCTGGCTGTGGCATGCGCACTGCCTTCTCAAATAACGTTATCAGACTACATTGTATGTTGGCAGAAGACGCCGCCACCGCTCGGCGTACAAATTCTGCATCTTAACTGCTAGAATTTCTTCTTTTGAATTCATTTGACTCTCGTACCAATGGGTCTTGGATCTTCCCGTGAAACATCCTGTCCTGAAGGGGGTCTCATAGATTTACATCAGAAGAGACTGAAGTTTCAACATCCTAACCCATTTACCTTTTAGTTTCCGTTAAGATTAAATCAGGGAGATTTTGTTCCTATGTCTAGGACAGTCTCCAAACTGTACACTACTGGAAATGGGTTATTGTGGATTGAAAACTAGCGAAACCTAACTGTGAAGGATTTTTCAGTTCTGTTATCAATGCTGTTAAAGTACCTTTTTGTTTTGAACTCCTAATTAAACCATCATTTTAGGAGTGAAATATAATGAATTAAGAAATACACCCGGTTGTAGCGTTTCATTTGATTTTTTTTAAATAATACAGATCATTGTGCCTTGAAATGGTTTCTTTATGTCATGATTAGACATTCAGCAAGTAATTCGAGAATTCTACCTAAAGATAATTCCAAATACATCCCTTGTAGGCATTATTACCCGAGACTTATTCACCCAAGCCCACAAGGATATACTGGGTCTCCCATTTCTTTATAAATATGTCATTCTTAGGCAGTGAAATTGATGCATGTTGATGTATGTAAGTGGTATTTGAAAAGCGCGAATCAAGCCAAAAGGCAGCGTAGCGCTGTACTGGGCCGAAGGTGGGGATATATTCAGAGACTGAATTTTAGTGAGTGATCATGGGTTCAGAGAGGGAAGGTGGGTAATTTACTGTGCCAATGTAGTGGTCTTTAAAGAGGTATGTCTTCAGGTCTTTCCTAAACTGAAAAAGGTGAGTCGGTCCTGATGTTATGTATGCATATGCTATTCTTATTCTTAGAAAATGGAGAATCACACTCCTTCTTTGTTTAGAAAAAGAACTACGTGTAGATCAAAGAAGGGTTTTCAGTGATTTTTATGTATCACACAAACCAAAGTTACAATGCAGCTGGTAAATAAACCAGCAGTGCATGTAGATCCTGCAGGGTCTATTATTCTGTTTTTATTTGTTTTGTTTGTTTTTCTTATCGTCAGATTTTCTTAATTGCAGTAAACTGGGGCCCTCAACCATAGGCACACTCTCTGTGAAAAACTGGAAAGTTTATTTGCCCAGCTTGACAGCGAAATAATCCTATGAGTGTTAATTTATTTGTATTTTATGACTTTATCTTAAGCCCTACAGCTATGGTGACCTATTGATCGATGGGGTCCAATCCGAGCAAGGCCGAGCACATTGACCAACAAGTTTAAGACTCCTGATCGGCATTTTTGTCCAAACACAAGAGCATAGGCTAATAACCATAGTTGTTACTCTACTTCGGGGGCTTCCATTTCAATCCATACGTTACAACATTACGTCTTGCTAAGATTATTGCATGCACATTTTATTCATGTTCTTATAATTTTCTAAAATACCAAAAATAACAGGGACTGAGCCTACCTTTCAGTCTTGACCGGCGATTTCATTCAGCATACTACTTACAATTTTGTAGACTTGAACTGATCCTTCGCAGGACTAAAAACTTGTACACCATTTGCGTCAGATTCCAAGCATGTCAACCAGACCTTTATAAACGCAATCTTCAACTTGCTCAGTGTCTTTTGTCACTAATTAAACCTGTAAAAAGTAAAAAATTGGTTTTGCTTTAGACTAGCTGGTTACAACATTCCATGAGGAGTATTAACAGATACTTACCACAGACCTGGAGTCAAGGGTGTAGACAAGCACTTCCTCGCAGTGTTCTTGGCGGCTTCCTCTTCAACTCTTCCAAGTCACAAATTCTGATGAACGTCTCTGCAAACTCGCGTTTACAAATGGAACAGCTGCAAACTCTTTCCTCAGTATCCAACACTTCTTGCTTTTCCAGGATCTGAACTATAGAAATGTGTACTCGAAGTTCTCCATGTTAACCTTATCCATGATGTCTTCCCATAATAGAAAATCGCAAATCCCCTCAATTTTCCTGGTTGCATTTGCTTTACTGACTGAGTGTTTTGGATAACTTGGTATACCATCAAATTCCTAAAGAAGCTTACAGTTAATGTAAAATTTCATTTCCATGCTCATTTTTACAACAATATTTTCAGAAATGTTTTTATAATTTTGAGCATTAACTTCTTAAAATATTTTGAGTCTGATAGTCAGTAATGGTGCACAAGTTATCAGCTGTACTATCATGGCACTTAATCATTTTCTAGCTACAGTTCCAGCTAATTTAATTAGAAACCTCAATAGAGGAGCTGTCAAACATGTTGGACAATAAAACCATTAGAATGATAGTTCCATGACTAATAAATATAAGGAGAATCTTGTTCATTTTTCAGTAAAATCCTTGATCTCTATCTTAACCTTATCAAAACTTATTTTAGAAATATCCACTAAATCACCGATTATTAAAATGCCCATAAACTTATTTCACATATTAACAATGGAGAAGTGAAGCTACCGATTCAACTCAAAACTTCTGATTTATCATTGCTTAGTTTATATACAATGTGGTTTCTTAATCCTAATATGATTCTATGCAGTATGGAAAGTCTAGCATCTGTTGCACTGGTATATACGATCAGGTTCTCAGGTTATAATGTCAGGACGGAATGTCCCCTGCAGGGTGTACAGTTGTATAACCTGCCCTGATTGCCCTACTGGGAGTAGCTGGTATCCCAGTTTCTGTTTTTTTGTCCCCAGCCTCACCTTAATTTAGGGAGCGTCATGTGAGACCTCAGTAGTGACAGAAGGACTATCATCCCTGTCAATTATTACATATGTAATGCAGTTGTTACCACCTGAGATATGTTTCATTGGCATATTTTAATTTAGTTTACACACTTCCACTTCAACTCCTGCAGTCTCACAGTTAAGCTCCTCTGCTTTTCCTTCCTAGATCAGTTCTTGCATATACACACACAGTGTGAATGGCATTGATGGGCCCACTTCAGCAAGTTGCTTTGATGCACATCAATTTGTAACATTGCAGGCTTCATCAGTTACGTTGTCAGTGTGATGAGATTGATTTGGATGGCTGCCACATCTAGGTTCTGAAACTCAGCTATTTGGACTACTGCGCTATATAAAAAGGAACGTCGCTAAACTTCAGTCTGTATCATGAAAAAGGCTGTTCTCCCTCTCCAAGAGCCACCTACTGACAGATGGTGAGTTAATGGTAGTGCTCGAGCTACCTGTCGGAAACCCATGGGTTAGGTCCTTTCTGATACAGAGAGCTGTGTATAGCCTTCCTGAAACCGCCATTTGGTGGATGGCAGGAGTGAAGATTGTGACTGCAGTTTCAGTTATCATATCAGAAAGGTCTTTTAGAAATAGATCAGCCCTTGGTCTATTTTCCTGATCACCTTCAGGTGTGGCTGATGACAGATGCAGATTGCTCACACCTCTTAGTGCCTTTGTTGAAGGGGCTTGAGCCCGGAGATGACCCTGCTCTGAAGAGCAACACTCAAATAAAAAGATGAGGCTGGAAGACAAACTGATATGGACATATCAAAAGAGAATCAACCAAAATGGGTTTTTAAAGGATAGACTGAGAATCAACATCCTGATATGCCATTCCTGTACAAGAGTGAAAACAGCGGACTTAGTTACTTTTGCGGTTCCAAGTTCTCTTTGATCAAGGATGGGATGCATCACAGAGTACCCTGAGGAATACTGCACAACCAGAGATATGGTCTGCCTGACAGCCAGCTTCCCAGGGGTGAGGGGACATCATCTGGAATCTGATCAAGAAGAAGAACTGCCTGGCTTGTCCTAAGAACCCAAGAAGTCCACCCTGAGCAAGAGGGAAGAAGCAAGCCACCCCTGCAGGAGGTGACTGTTGATGTGGACAAGAAATGATTGACGTTGGTGCTGTGGTCCATCGGCCAGAGACTCAAAACATCTGTGACTGGTGTCCTTGAGATTGGAAACCAGTTACTAAACTCATCGAAGGAACGGCAACACACCTAAAGGGTGCCCGAATGACTTAAATTGTTCACTTCAAAATAGCTGTATTTCGGCCAGTAGGGCCATAAAAGTACAAGCACACAAATGTGAAAACATAATCAATAATTAACACTATAAATTTAGCATAAAATAGGACGATGTATATAAATGCAAAGTAAAAGGCCTATGTTTTACAATATAAGTAAAATAGCCAACATGACATCAAATACGATTAACAGATGGTTCTGTGAAGTTTCCACATTACACCCAGAAATTTAGCCAATGATACAACAAATGAGGGGCTGGGACCTGATCTTAAAATTCGTAGGGCCACATGGTGGTTACGTACGCCCAAGCTTTACAAGTAGGAGCTAGTCAAAAGCTGCGTGGGCTGGCATAAGATGGGCCGGCAAAAAACACATGAGCAACACTCTTCACTGACAGTGCAGGCTGGAGAAATATCTGTGGACCCAGTAGACCACTTTGCAGCAGTGGCGGCTGGTGCATAGGGGCGGAAGGGGCGTTGCCCCACTAAACTCGGCGACGGGCGAAAGCGGGGCGTGCCCTACTACCATCCGAGAACAGAGAGAATGATGAACAATGCATTGAGTAGCTTTAATCGCTCACTGCTTCGTGCTTCCTGCTAATTTAATTCCAATTCCAATAAAAATTCTATTTTTTTTTTTTTGAAGGAAGGAGTGAGGTCAGAGAGGAGTCCGGCTCCGGCGCATGTGCAGTGCTGGCCAGGGCGAGGGCTATTGCTCGCCCTCGAGATACACACGAGGAGAGTGATGTCAGGATGATGGGAGTGGCCGGAGGAAGCAGCAATGGTTTACTTTTCAATGGGGCGCTTATGCTGAAGCCCAGGCGTTTTCAGCAGAGCCCCATTGAAATAAATGGTAAGGGGCAGGGCTGGCCTACATGGACAAAGTGAAGTGGGTGGCAACAACAGAAGCACTCCCTTCATGCTGATTGGATGTTGAAAGCTCGGGGAGTGGGCTGTGGAAGAGTTTGTCGTCTACGCAGCTCCGTTTTAATTTCCGGGAGAATCAGCGCGCAGCAGGTTTCACGTTGGCTGTTCAGGAGGGAAACCAGCACTACTGGCTTCTGGCGCAAAGTATATACTGCAGTGCAGTCACAGCGGATTGTTGCCCGGCTGGGGTGAGAGCACTTTTCTAAGGGTGCTTTATTTTATTAATTTCCCTGCGCCGTGCGCGACCCCCAACACCCCCCCCCCCCTCCCTCCCCCCGCGAGTATTGGAGCGTGAGCCGCGACTGGGCATGTCCATGCCCAGAGCGTGGGGAGCATATTCACAAATCACTGCACGGCTTCATTGGATTGGTCAATATGCCCTAGTTCTCAGCCTCTCTCTCCCCCTTCCCGCTCTTTGGGCATAGGCTTACACCATTACACACAGGGGACCATGGAGAGAGAGAGTCGAGAGGAGAGACCTCAGCTGCCGGCCTGACCTCATCGTCGTGGTAGCCCCCTGAGCCGATTCGAGGCCTGGCGCACAACTTCATTAAGTTGGCATTGGCAATGTGTGTCCTCCTAGCTCCTACTCTTTCTGATGAGAGCCTGCCGCAGACGCACACAGGTCCCAGGATAAGGATTCAGACTGAGACTTGTGAGTAATATGACTACGTGTTTATTTCAATTTGTGATATGCCGTGCACCGCATTGCTTGGGGTTTTTGCAGTGAGTCTTACCCTGCCTTTGAATAATAACTGCAGACTCTGGAATTAATATTCAAAGGCAGGGTAAGACACTCGCATTTTTTTCCTGAAGCCAACACAACACAAGATTATTGTGTCCTTTCCTTGTCATGCACATACCAACTGCATGAAGCAAAGGGCCTGGTTGAAAGGACCGGGCAGACCTGAAATGCTATGTCTTGAGCCTGCCTAGTTTCAACTTGTACACTGTACGCGCATACTTTATTTATTGGCGTCCTCGCTGCTGCTTCCTAAAACAAAATTTAGGCAAATAAATGTCTTTTTCTCCCAGCAAGGTTTTTTCTGGCAAAACGTAGTAGCACTCTGCCCGACAAAACCTTGATGTGCCAAGGGGCAACTCTTACCCATGTAGGCCTGGGCCATAGGTAAAAAGGATGTCGCTCCGGGAACAAAGCAATGACATTTTTAAATAAAAAGCCTAATTTTTCAACATGTAAGTACTAGGAACAGAAAACCAGGACCGCAATATTGCCGAGTAAAATGAGAAGGAACAACTCACTTTTAGAGTACCTTTTGGGTTCGTGTGTTGGTGTTGTGCACATGGATGGGAATTGGAAGCAAAAGGTTAGCGAGAATGGAACTTGGCATGAAAGGGAGCAGAAAACACTACAGCAGCAGACAAAGTCAAAGGATGTTTGTACACTTTCCCCATCTTTATTTATTACAGTATAATTGTTACTGCTCAGGTTTTTACACGAGCAGCTATCGGTGTGTGGTGTTTGCTTATTTTATTTAATTCTCATGGCTGTGGTACTTTATGTGTCAAATAGGTGCCCGTTATCCTACAGCTGGTAACTGCAAATGTTGTCAAAAATTACATAAATCTACATAGGTGGGGGACATATGCATACAGATTAAGAGCAGTCCTCAGACAGCTGGGAACAAGAGGGTCCCAGCCTTTCAGGGGCCCCCTGATACAGCCTGCTTCCTTCTGCAGAGTCTTGCCCTGATGACCTTTAATAATTCTTAAACCGATTTCTTAAAATACCGTTTTCCTTTTAATTTATTTTAATGTGGGTGATGTGTGAGCCTAATACAGACATTTTGCAAAGAACTGTGTTTGTTTCATGCAACATCCATAAAAAAAGTTTCTTTTAGATCAAAACAGGACCTAACATATGAGAAATGGGAGGGTGTCACAGAGATTTTTGCATTAATATTAGTGAGCTGCTGTTGTGTTGCAATATTGAAATCACACCACTATCCATGAATATTAGATTTAAACACATTTAGAATTTGGACCAGTGGGCCAGTGCACTGTCAATGACCTGGTAAAAGAGGGCATGAAACAGCTGAAACTGGATCATATATTTAAAGCTGTTCCTAACAGGGGCCCCCTAAATACGTTTGGCCCAGGGTCCCAAAATCCTTAAGATGTCCCTGGAGATGGGTGCCAAACAGGGACTAGATTCAGAATAGCTTCAGAAACATTTCTATCTTGTGGATAGATGTTTCTGAAGCTAGGGCATGCTGGCACGCACCTCTGAGAAGCATACACACTGCTGCCTATGCTTCTCGGAGATGCGTGCCAGCAGGGCCTAGCTTCAGAAACATGTGCTTCAGATGTATCTGCACTTGAAAGAGTTTAAGTGCGTGCTTTTCATGTTGCACAATCTCAGTGCTTAGGCTTGTCTGTGGAACTGCAGTGGAACTGCCTTGTTTGATTGCTGGTTGGTAAATAAAGGCTAATTTTAATAATAATTACTAATAATATATATTGTAGGTAAAGTAAATTGTTGATTGTGGACCACAGATGCCCGAGTTCTAATCATTGCATGCCTATGTAAACAAGTGCAAAAGGTGAGCTGTTGGAGATAACTGCACTTTCACAATTGCTTTATTAACCTTCTTGCTTTCTTTAATTTGCTTGAGAATGGACCATTTGCCCACTCTTTTTTCAAAATATTCTCGTAGGGAGAACCCACCTTAGGTTGTTCGGTCTCGCTCGCTCTCCACAGTGCGCTACACCACACATTTTACACCCTACCACTTTCACATGTCACCAGCCGCCCCTGCTTTGCAGGCAGAGATCTCAGCGGTAGAGTACCCACTTGGAACTGAAAGTATAACTTCCGATCCAGAGGAGCAGTAACCAGGTCCCAAAACGGCTCATATGTGCTCACAGGCTTTAAATCGAAAACATAATGAGACGGCCTGGTCAAGGCAGCATTCCTGAAATCATTCACTTCTTTGGATTCCCAATAGAATAACTTAAATGCTTTCTTGGATGGGAAAGACGAAGAAGCGAGGTGGTCCCAGAGATCTGACATGCCATGGAGATTAAGTCATTTTTTGATGTTCAGGAGCCATGTTACATTATGGAATTGTTCTGTAGTGCGAATGCACAGTGGGCTAGTACAGGTGTGGTCCACAACTGCCTGCGCAACAATAAGGGTCTTTACCCACAAAACCCTTTAAGCCCTTGTCATGACGAAGTGGGAGCAAAGGGGTGCTGGGGGAAAGAGAAGCAAGGTTGCAAATTAATTTATTCTCAGCACCAATGAGTGATTCTAAGTTGGAAAAGACCCACATTTCTGCCCCATAAAGGGCAGAGGCCATGGCCTTGGCCTTGTAGATACCAAGCTCCGGGGAGATTTGTCTGGTGTAGGAAGAGGAATATTCTTTGTAAAGAGCATCCGTTACTTAACTAAGCTTCAAAGCAGCTTTGTCGAAATGGACTATCATTGTCCCCATTGTTGCAGCTGTGACACTTTACAGTCATACTTTACTGCAACTATGATAACTGTGTTGCACTAGACCTGCCATACACACCTCACTTGAGTTTAGTCTTGAATGCTCCGCCACATCTACTGAGACAATCAAAAAGGCTTGGGTTAGATCAATTTTCTACTGCAGACTTACACAGGGTAATTTAAAGTCTGACAACACAAAATTAGTACTTTTGGAAAAAATGTCATGCCAGCCAGCATGGTGAGGCGGCTGGTTGGTATAATTTTGTGTTTAAACACAAAAAACAGCAGTTAGTTAGTTTATAAAATACAAAAATGCAAAGGTTCTGATCTGCAGGCAGTTTTCTCCCTGCTTCAAGGGTACACTGCTATTTTTCCTGCCAGAGCGTGGGTGTCATGCTTCTCATTATGGACCCAGCCCGAAAAACCAATCCCAGAAGTCCCACAGTAAATAAGGAAGGCCTTTCAACTCTACACAGCTAATGGCCCTGTGGGGGATGGGTCTCCTGGTTGTGGAGTCAACTGAGGCTCCGCCATCGAAAACCAAGCAGTTCCTCTACTTCGAAATGAGGTGAGTGAACCACAGGGTTAGTGGAGTAGGACACCTACAGCTTTACTTTACTCTGTGGACCCTGCAACAACGTTCTACTGAGACTCCGGCATAAATAAGTAATATGGGTCCTATTTACAAGCCCATGGCACAGCTGGTGCATCACTTTTTGGGCGCGCCGACGGCGCACAGTGCCATATTAACAAGATCACATAAAGTCACCCTGCGTGACTTTTCATGACCTTGTAAATATCGGCCCCATTTACCCATTACTCTGTGTGAAAAGGGTGTTGCTGTGAATGTTTCGACGCAACATCCATAGAACCTGACTTATTTCCAAATTTACAAAGTGTCGTAAACCTGGGAGTGCGTCAGAATCTTACGCCTCCCCATGGGAGGTGTAGGAATGGCACAACAAGGAGAAATACTTTTATTTCTCCTCATTTGTTGCTCTTTCTATGTGTGCTGCATTGTGCAAAACGCTATTAATGATTGGTTTTATGCAGAAAGGTGTCCCTTCTGCAAAACAAAAATCATCCCCCCAACGCAGGCACCCTTTCACCATGGCGCAAGGGTGTCTGCATTGGCTCACGGCTGCTGCTTGTGTGCCGCCGCAGAGAAGAAGGACAAGATTGCGCATTTTCTTGTAGATACGGAGCATTCCTGCTCATTTCATTTTGACGCACGGCAGCGTAGCAGGAAGGCTTGCTGCACCGCCATGCGTCTCAATATAGTAAACGAGGCCCTATGTTGTTGCAAAGAGCATATCAAACCAGACAGGTTTCTTGCCGGATAATTCCTTTTGGATCTGGCGATTATCCAAGATCTCTGAGAATATTTTGTGATCACAGTTCATTAATGTCTTTCATGGAAAACCAGATTCAAACTAGGATGTGCATGTGAAATTGCAATTTATTTTTAGGGAATTCCATATTATTTCTAGGATATTTCATGAAAATTATGCAGAGGTACGCAAAACAGCAATAAATTCACTTGTCCGTATCACAAATGAAAATTTAATTGAGGGGCAGTTCAGAAGTCACATAAAGCGATGACTAGAAGCTTGTTTCCCGCTGTTTTGTTTACTTTCACCATTTGTGTAGGAGTGCCCACATTCTAGTTTTCATAGCAAGATTGCTGGGAGAGATCTGGGGCTGTGGGGAAGATGTGGTAGGGGTAAATGCTGGCAGAGAACAGTTTGTATCAAAGACAATTCTAGGAGAGTTGCTGAATTGGTTTAAGGAGGGTGACTGCAGAACAGGCTTGAGGTAATCAAGGACTTCGTTGGGGATTACAGGTGAGATTCCAGGAGGTTATTTAGGTTTACTGATGGGATATCTCTTAGTAGGTGTGGGGAGGGGTCACTGACATGAAGATATCATGGTTTGAAAGAGATTGGTCAACTGACTGAGAGATTTAAGATGAGACTTAGGCCCACATGCATCAAAGCAAAAAAGGGCCGCAAACGGGCATATTCTCAGGATCTGCCTCTTTGCGACCAGTATTTTTGCATTTGGGATGCATCATCCCAAATGCAAAAATCGCAAATTAAGTAATCGCAAAATTGTGATTACTTAAATTGCCATTGCATTTAAGGAATCGCAAATTGAGATTCCTTAAATGCAATGCATTAAAGTAAAAAAACTAGCGATTTCGCTAATAGGGGGAGGAAATTACCATGAAGTTGAACTTCATGGTAATTTATAAAAACTTTGAAAAATGCACAAAAGCACATTTTTCAAAGTTCTATTTTACACACACACATGCCCTTGGGGCATGTGTGTGTGCAAGATGTACTCATATGCAGATTTCAGGGGTGCAACAGGGTGTCCTTTTGACACCCAGGCACCCTTGAAATTGCATTCTCAATTTGCGATTCTCGAATTGAGAATCGCAAATTGAGAATGTCTTCCCATTCATTCCTATGGGCCTCTAGGCCCATAGGAATGAATGGGGGGGTATTCCTTAATTGCGACTCGCAAATGTTTAGAAATCGCTATTTTTTTAAGCGATTTCTACATGCATAGCCTTTTGCTATTCCTTGTTAGCGAATCCTTATTTTTCGCTAATAAGGAATCGCAAATGGCATTGTTGATGTATGTGCCAGTAAGGGGCATATTTACAAGCCCCTAGTGCTGCTGGTAAGGCACTTTTTCCCATATTAAAAGTGATGCACCAGCATCACTTTTAGATAAGCCCCTTGGTTTCCAAAAAATGTGAGGAGGTGGAGAACAGGAATTTTATAATGCATGATTAGAAATAAATTAAGTTAAGCGGAGCCAATGTGTTTAATTGTCAGGATTATGATTAAAAACATCCAGAATCATGAAAGGTGTATTGCAAAATACAGACTCTGGGAGCAAGGCCATCAAAGAATGATTTGATGACTTCTGGTGAGCGACAGATCGCCACAACATAAGTGTTGGAAATGTTGCCCTTTCTGCAGGGTCACCCTGTTATTTTTGTCTTTTGCTGAGCCCGATTTTGCATTTTATCCCTGCTAACCAGGGGTAAAGTGCTTGTGCTCCTCCTTTCAACATGATGAAATTGGTATACACCGGATTCACATATTTAATTTACCTATTACCTATTAGCCCCAAGTATATGCTACCTAGGTGTACCCAGGGTGTGAGAAGTTGGCCTGACATATGCTGTCCACTAGTTATAGTGGGCACCTTGCACCAGTCCAAACAACCCTTATTGATGATAGGTTTAAAGACAACCTTTATTGAAAGCTATCCTAGTGGTAGCTATGGAGAGCAGCCTTCAGGCTAAGTCTTGAAGGAGTATAAAGCAGTTTGGTTTACCAGATTATAACCTCTTGAATTACTAAATGAAAGGAGAACCACACAAGGTATATATAAAATATATGTATTTATTTCTAAACACTCACTACTAATCTCTTTATGAGATTAGAGTCCAAGGTACACAATAATACAGTTCTAAAACGACAGTAAATAGCACAATATACAACGGGCCCTAGGGGCGGACCAAACCATATATCAAGAAAGTGGTATAAAAACCACGACGTGACTAGACACAGTGCCTAGAGCATGAAGAATCGCTGGGACCCCAAGGAACCCCCATGCTGCGGGGGCGTTTTTCCTAGTTCATTCGGGATAAGGTTGGATGGTTACAGTTATGAGAAGAACATACAAAGTTTACCTAGTTAGGTAGGTGTAGAGAAGTTAGGAATGGCCAGTTGTTTATAATTGTTGCAGGGGGGGGGAACATGTTAGGGGAGGGGGTGGGGGTAAGGTAGGAAGACTTTATTTAGTGAGGCTTAGTTTTGTACGGCACAGGCCAAGGGAATCTGGATGTAAGGTGCACCTGTTTCCAATAAAGCGGCCTTTTTCACACCAAGAAATGTGTCGTGGTATGTGCTGCCCCCAGGTTGAGCCCAAGAAGGAGCCTAAGCAGTGAGAAGGGACCCTGAGTTATGGACAGTGAAGAAAGACTCATATGTTTTCCTGAAATTTATAGAAAATAGTTTTTTCTGGAATGTTAAAATGGTAATCCTTGCCTCCGGTCCTGACATAGAATCTTGCTTCAAATATAACGTCTGAGTTTCAAACTCTGCCACTTCAAGGGGAAAGAATTGGCTACTGTCCTAAATACCTTTCAAAATTCCTAAAGAAGTAACATGGCTATTCACCCTTTTACTGAGCACTAGTGTGCCAGACCTTTTTTTTGTCAAATAAATGATGTAGGTTGTTTAAACCAATCTACTACCTCTTTAGTCTCTTTGTACATCTTTTTATGGATGATTTTTAAATAGGTTTTCAACATACATAGCACACACATTTTCAGTATGTAAACAATTCTTATACCTTTGCTCTTGCCAGCACATCTGCTTCCGTTTTTAAAGCTCTCATTCTTTTTCTCTTCATCATATTCCATGTTGTGTGTGAAGCTTCTCCTAACAAGTGATAAGTTACCATTTAAAGGTCCCTCTTTCATATCTTTCTTGTAATAATCATAGTTCACTGTTCTACCGTGTTATCACAGTTGGGAGTACTTATGCGTGTGGCCATTCCAATGCTGATTCAACCAACATAACTCTCAACTCATCTGAGTTGTTATATAATTACGACATAATCACAAGTCGTGTTTAATTTTGGTAATGTTTGGTGTTCCCCCATCCTTATCGTATTTTCAATGATTCTCAGAGTCTACCTAGTGGTCCTAGACAAGTACGGAGATGGGCCTCGATAGATCTACACTGCCAGACGTAGACCTCTGTTGAATGTATCTTCGGGAATCCATTTACCATCTGCGCTCATGATCCCGGATGCTACTTTCTTGTTGCACCTTTACAAACTGTGCTGCCCTTTTTGGCACAATCAGAGCAAACGCTGTATCAATATCTCACGGAAGCCTGAGTACATTATAGAAAATTATATATTTTTGTGCCAAATTTTCTCAGTATTTTGTTGCATTTCTTAAACTTACGGACATAAATCCCTGAACGTTAATCAAGGATGTGGTGCACTGAATGTAGACTTCCATTACAAAATATGTGTAGGTTTTCCTATGAAATGTAGTCTGCACAATCGAATTTGTAATATTAGCACAAATGTCAGAATAGTGGCACAGTCATTGTTCATGGTGCACGGTTCAGTTGATGAATGATATCAAACTCAGAACTATATGGAAAGTAGACAAATTATACATTTTCTAATTTTGAACGACTTAAGGAATCTATTGGAGCAAGTAAAATCTCCCTTGTCCCACTGGATCACATTAGAAAACACAGAACATGATATTTGTCAGATTTGAGCGCTTTTGTTACATAATAAAATGGTAACTCCCTTCAGACTTCCTCAGGCAGGAACATACACCCATCTGTGTTTTTGGGTCTCCTGAGTGAAGATACTCAACGTATATGGTTTTTCTATGAACTTAGTGTGCCCATACCACAGATCACATATTAAGAGCAGTCCATTTGGGAAATCTGTAAAGCAACTGAAAGCGAAACACCCGATTTAGAATAACTTTCTTTCAGTCGCAAATATCATCCCAAGGCTTTGTGTAAACATACAATAATCGTAAATGTTCCACACAAACACATCATAAACCTGAACTCCCTCTTGCTGGTTAGTAAAACATGACGTTTAAGAGATTTTTACTAATTTTTTTTAAACATGGTAATGCCTTCCTGTCATCCTCACGCAGGAAGATACCCTGCAATGCTTGATCCCGCACATATTTACCGTGTCGCCTTAACCTGGGAATACCAGGCATGTATGGATTTTCAATAAGTTTGGCACGCATTCACGACTTAGATAAGGCAATGGTGGCGGAGAAGGCAGTATTTATTCACAGAGGTTGTCCCCGTATGGGCGCAGGTATGGGGCAGGTGGAACACATTCCGCGGCAATATTTGCTCCCCCCGGCTGAGGTTTCAGACCCTGACCTGAGCGACTAACTCACAAGGGCTACCACAGGACCATATGGGCAGCTTGGAAGCGATATTTGTGAATTTGTTGTCTGGAAAGTTGGGAAGCAAACCAAATCTGTAATCTGTACCACTCAATGCGATACCTTGTAAACTGTACAAAGTGAGATTTGCAAATGTCATCTGATGTCAGCAAGTTTGTTAAGATAATTCAATAAAAAGTTTTAAAAACTGTGGACAGCTGTGGACCTGCGCTGATTGCTGATCTCACTACGGAGTGCCCGCAGACAGCATTGCGGGGCAGCGATCTGGTACCTGTGGCTTGGCGGAGATGAGGCGGTCCATCTCTAGCCCCCCCCCCCCCGCGCTGCCTTCGACTACGGGGCTGCCTGCCTGGTTCCAAAATGGCGCACGTGGAAGGAGGAGGGCGATTTTACCTCACTCACAGTATAAGGAACACTATCCTTGTACATACAGCCTCATCCTCGCTGAACAAAATCCCTGGACTCCTCCCTCTTATTGAGGGGGTTGTAGCCCCCTTTGGAACTAGGTTTTTCCACTGGAGGAACGAACCCGATGATGAAGCATGTCACCTCTTGGTGAATGAGGGCTCCAGTCCTCTTTCGGGATTATCCCTGGGGGGATTCAATTCACCTGCATTGGTCTTTTGTGTTCACTACCTTCTTAGACCCGAGATGACCTCTGTGTTTACTTTTTATTAAAGGACATGCCCAGAATCAGAGGTTGTTAATCCGACACGGAGATTCGAACCTGGATCCCCAGCTCTGAAGTCGGCAGCTCTGGCCGTTACTCCACAGCCCATTAGAGCGTCAGATCCCTGCCACGTCTCCTGGACCCCCCCCTCTATGGGCGCTATTTAGAACTCATCCGCACTGCTGAATGCTTTGGCATGCCTAAGGCAAGCCAGTCTGCGCCCATTCGCGCTCGGGTTGCGCCAAGCTCCAGGCCTCCCTGCCGGTTTTATGACCCAGCCTGCACAGACATGAGTTTGCTTGAAGAAGAGTTGCAGGTTTGAAACCTGATAGGTAAGAGTTTAACCTACGTTAGATTATATCCATGTCTCAGTAACACAGCCTCCAAAGAAACGTGTCAAGTCTGCAGCTCACTGATAGTGAGCCCAGAGGCTCAGGCCAACAATTAGGATGCCCATCTGGCATGGGTGCAAATCCTGGACGGTAAGTGTAACGATTCAGGACAAAGGGTCTAAATTCAGGACAGAAGGTCAAAATTCAGTTCGGAACAAAAGGTAAATTTTACAGACACATCAGAGGAAGTTGCGCGATAGTATAAAAGTAAGTAAATAGTCAACCACTTAAGTAGGAGTCAAAAAAAACAAAAAAAACAAACCTATATTAGGTTGAGACAATCGTGCACATCACGTTTTTTTGGTATGCGCGCAGCTTTGAGCAACTGTGCAGGTCTTTTTGTGGTTTTCATATGACAAATAATCTATTTATATGGTTACTGCACTGGGTTGTCCAGTCTGATATTCTGTTTACAACTCATGGTCCTGAGCAGGCATGTTTGGTGAGAGAAGTGGTCAGGAAGATCTGCTCGGATAGACTTTGTTACTAGCATCTCATATCTGAGTGCCATTGTGAGATGTAAAGCGGCACACATAGGTGAACTAAAGGAAGGATTGCTGTGATGAACCCACTATAGGTAACACATTATGGGTGTTTCAGCAAGAGGAACTTAAAATATGGAATCTGACTTTGCTTATGAAGGCTTCGCAGAGAGTTGCACTAGCAGACGGTAGTCACGAAGGTGCTTTTCCCCCCAGCTTTCTTAAAGAAGGCACAGTCAATACACTATGACATAGTTTATTTTTGACCCCTTCCCTATTGCTACAAACACAATATAAATCTCAAGCACAGCTCATGGCATTATGGGGCTCTCCATAAAACCCTACACCTAAAACAAAATATACAAACATTTACAATTACTAGTGTAACATTCAAGTAGCAGTTGGGTGTCACTCAAAATGTCATAAGCATGGTGTATAGATCACAAAAACAAGCACACAGAAAATACAGAATAGTAACACATGGGCAAGGGATGAGCCTGAATATTTAAATCCTCCCACTTTGAAATAAAGAGCTTATGGCACCAAGAAAGCAAAGCAAGTCATCACAACCCTCCCCAGAAGAGCCCAGAAGAGCTCTCTTGTCCAAGGTTCTAGCCATTCATCCTTCCTGATATCCACCATTTCAAATTTACATTCGGTCATCTATTAATTCTTTTATCCATCATTCAGTCTTTCACCATTCATTCTGTCTCTCCATCTGTGTGCCCATCCATATCAAACCTTTTCAACCATTTGCAAACCTATCCATCATCTATCCTTCCATCCATAATTTCACTTATTCATCCATCCACCCGTTCACCCAATCCATCCTTTCACTCATCCATCCACCCATCCATCCATTCACTCACCCTTCCAACCATTTACCCTTTCACCCAAGCCATCCTTTCACTCATCCATCTACTCTTCCACCGATCCATCCATTCACTCATCCATCCCTCACCCATCCTGCCATCCTTTCACTTACTCATCCATCCACCCAGTCATTCATCCATCCACCCATTCACCCTTTCACTCATCCATCCATACATCCTTTCTTACAGCTCTCCACCTTTCCTTTCACTCATGTATGCAGTCTTTCACTCATCCATCTTTACATTCTTCTTTTCATTCATCCATGCACCCATTCACCCATCCATTCTGCCAATCATTTATCCATGCTTTTACTCATCTATCCATCCATCCATCAATTCACCCTTTCTCTCTCTCCGTTCCTCTTTCACTTAGCCACCCATCCTTCCATCCACCCTTCACCCATTCTCCCATCCATCCATTTTCTCATCCACTCATTAAACTATCCATTGACCCTATCACTCATCCATTCTTTCGCTCATCCATCCTTTCTTTCATCCATTCACCCTTTCACTTATCTAGCCATCCTTTTATCCATCTACCCTCCCTTTCACTCACTCGTCCATCCTTTCATTCACCCTTTCACTCCTCCATCCATCCCTTTATTCACCTTTTCACTTTTCAATTCATCAATCCATCCATCATTTCTCTCATCCATCTACACATTCACTCGCCCATCATCCACCCTTTTACTCATCCATCCATCATTTCTCTCATTATCCATCCATTCACCTTTTCACTCATCCATTCATCATTTTACTAATCCATCCAGCCATTTACCTATTCCTTCACTCACTCACTCATCCACCTTTTCGCATTAATTATGAGGTGAGCCTTTGTCTGCTGAGTTGCAGACAGAACAGGCCCATCAAGAACTTCACCATCCCTGTAGTTCCTAAAGCAAGGGGTGGGGTGGGGTGGGGAAGGGTTCATTGTGCCCCTGCACATAGGCAATCTGAAAACTTGGAAGTCATGAGGCATGCATGATGCACAGTGCCTCAACGTGAGGTGACTGTTACCTGGTGTTGTTTCCAGAGCTTTAAGTGGGATGAAAAAACTGAGGGTCTCTCCAAGGGGCGTGTCTGATGTAATTCTAGGTGTGACTTAAAACACCTAAGCTAAAAATATGTGCTGAGCATAATGTTCCGCCCGACTGGAATATTGCTGTCTCTATCATTGAGTCCAGTAACATTAGACCTACCACAAGCCATGAGTATTGGCTTTGTCAATGGATGTTAGTTGCATAAAATAAATAAAAAAGCAGCAACCATGGCTTTGTTGCATATAATATTTAAATTGCTTCAGCTCTGAAATGATGAGACTGTTTAAGAACTATAATCTCTTCTTTTTAACTTCTTTTGTGTACATTTCTTCCATCTAATCCTAATAGAATGCCCTGCCCTAGACCGTGGCAGGAGGAGGCCACCACATGCGATACCAGCTCAAACTGGCCCATAGTCATTCTGTATGTGGCAATCAGCCGACATACATGACAATAGGCAGGGGAGGGCTGCTCTTATGCTCAGAGGATAAGTGCGAGGTGGCCCCATCAGGGAGCTGAGGCCTCCCGCAGGGGGACAGCTCTGCTCCCTGCAAGGCCCAAAATTACGGACAAATGGCGTCCGTAAAAGGGATCCTCATGGACAACAGACGTGAGGTCCAAATCACGGATGGTTCATGAAATTTACGGACGGTTTGTCACCCTGCCTACAATAAATCAGTATCCAAAAACAACACTCAGGTGATAAAAGCGATCAAAGAAGGGAAGATGCTTTGTGGCCTTATTAATGCCAGGTCGCTTGTAAAACATGGTAAAGAATTTGCTGATTTTGTAGATAACCATAAGCTTGGCATCGTTTATGTAACATGGGTCGACCAGTCGTCTAACCCATACTTGGTTGCAGCAATTCCTCCCGGATACACCATTCAGACATTAGATAGATCTCATAAGCGAAGAGCAGGCTTAGCCATTCTATACCAAGAGAATATGTCAGCAACCTTTCTACCAATTACCTATTTGGAATGTGAAGCCCTTTAATTCAATAGAGAAGTGTCCAAAACCGATTTCTTTAAAGGATTATTAGTAAATCGTCCTACCAGCACTAGAAAAATCTTCACTCAGGCTGTCAGCGCATTACTGGAATCATGTTTATTCTCCAACGACTTTACAGTCTTAGGGGACTTACTTTCTACTTTGAAGAGGAAACAGATAAAGACACAGAGACGCTTATCGACACTATGTCATGCCTTGGTTTAACCCAAGTTGTAGCAGGCCCAACACACCAAGCGGGCCATTCCCTTGTCGTGATCTTTACAAATAATGTCTTCCTAACTGGGAGGGGCGCTAGAGGGCGCACAGCGGAATGGCTGCCTCTTGAGACAGCTCCGCCGGACGGGGAACACGCATGGCGAAATAAGCGTGATCGGAGGTGCGCCGCAGCCTGAAAATGTCGCTGTGGTGATCGGAAGCTGCCCTCCACAGATGGGGAGAACGAGAACTGCTCAGATGCCCTGCTGCCCGCAAAAACACGAACTTTTATGTTCCGCGGTGTGAGCGGCCAACGGCTCCCAAGATGGCGGCGCCCGGGAGTACACAGACGCGATCTTGCTAGCGACCGCCCTGCCACTGCGGATTGATGACTGCGGGGGACGCGATCGCTGCGCTGCCTTCGGATCTCTCAAACTGACCCTGCGCGGAAGCCCTGGAGGCACGGGCGAAGACTGTGAGGCGCTGCGGCGGCCGCGTCCAGATACGACGGCGCTGCGGACGGTCAGCGGCTGGAGCTGCCTAGGAAGGAAATACGTGCTGTCCGCCTACCTGTCCGACCGCTACAGGGGTGAGTGCTGCCCTTGGACTGCGGTGCGGCTGCGTGTCCGGAGGCGTGTGGCGCTGTGCTGAGGCGGCGGACATGGGACACGCGGGGCGCTGTGGCTGCAGAGGGCGCCGATGCAGGCTCGGAGAGCGTACAGACTATTGCTGCGGAGGACGGAGCGCGGCGTCATGGATGTGAGGTGCTGGCTGCCCCCATTGGCGAGTAAAGGCCGGGTGCTGGCCGGATTCCTGTGCCGCTAGCGCAGCGCTGGGACAGCGGACATTGAGCGGTGCGCCCCGTGGATGGTGCCGGCCGCATGGGCCAGCCAGCGAGACGGTGAGAGCTGGGCAGCGTCGCGAATCTAATGGCGTTGGGTGACGGCAGTGGAACCTACGCGGGGCGACCGGCAGGGATGACGAGGTGAAAGCCTGGGAAACTACCAAGAGCTGTGCGCCTGCTGTGATACCCCCAAATCCCATCTGCAGAGGGGGCGGTGCTGCTCAGTGACCCTGAAAACGCGACCCCTGTAGACCAGTGGTGCACTCAGACAAGATGGGGAAGCCGGAAAAGACGCAAACAAAACTTCCATTTGAAACCAAGCGCCAGACCAAGGGCGCCGCAGCGCCACCAGACGAAGTAACGGGTGCTGAAGACTCAACGCCCCAAGGCATGGCGGAGGCGCTGAGGGCCATCCAGCAGAGCCTACAGGACATCCATGGTAAACTTGATACCATCACGCTGCGAGTGGACAACATGGCGGCGAAACTGGATGTGCACGGAGAGCGGCTGACGGAGGCAGAGACCCGAATTGGGGCGCTGGAAGACGTCTCGCAAACCACGACACAAAAATGTGCGGAGGCTGAGAGACTGATGGAGGCGCTGAAAAACAAGACAGGGGATTTGGAGGCGCGCTCGAGACGCAACAACGTGAGAATCACGGGGGTTCCGGAGTCTACCAACACTGGCCGGATGGAAACGTACGTCGAGGACCTGCTTAAGAACGTTGTGGGCGCGGAGCACTTGTCCCCAATGTTCCTAATTGAACGAGCTCACAGATCGCTAGCCCCGAGACCGAAACCTGGAGCGCCCCCGCGGCCTATAGTCGCCAGAGTCCTCAACTACAGGGACCGTGATGCTATCCTCCGAATAGCGCGTGAAAAAAAACAGATCACGCACCAAGGTAACACCCTGGCGTTCTACCCGGACTTCACCCTCACAGTCCAACAAGCGCGGAAGGAGTTCAACCCGGTCAAAAAGAAACTTCGTGATATGGGGGTCGATTACGCTATGATCTATCCCGCCCGGCTTCGCATTACGCACGACGGACATGCGACGCTGTGCCATTCGCCCCGAGAGGCGCATGAACTCATCAAAAAAATCGGAGCAAAGCGCAAAGAGAGGCGGAGAGCTGATCAAACTGCGGACGATGACTAATGTATTGTACAAAGCGTTAACAGAAGAACAGCGAAGCCACTATCTACTGTGTATGGATACTGCGGCCCTGACAGGGAGGACTGTGGAGGGCAGAATGGACGACAATGCGCCTTAAGACATGGCGACGACGACGAGTGCATTTGCTGCGAACGAGCATACCTGGAACTCTGGGGAGCTGCTGACCGGTAACAATACTGCTACTTCAGCCCTGGGGGTACAACACTGGCTCCTGACTATGGGGTTCTGGGGATGGCATGCCATTACAAGACAGAGCCTGCTTAATGTTGGCAATAGCCGTTCCATGCTGGGGTGGCGTACGATTTCTGGGATTGAGGGAGATCTAGCTAAATGACTAGCAGGAACAATGAACCCTGACCATCAGAACTGGATCATGGATGTGAAGGGCAGATGCGGGAGGAAGGGTGAGCAAATGACTGGTCGCTGCCCGTCAGATAGCAGGGAAGTAATGCTGTAAATGTGACGAAATATGCACGGCTGCGGCTGCGCTGGGCCCTAGGGAGGGTCGCTAGATGCTTGCACTGATAGGGGACCTCTTGGGTCCTGAATAAGTAATCTGTCCCCGTCCACATCCATTGAGTTGGATGGAGTGGTGTGTTCTAGGCGGTCCCCCAAAGAGGGAGATCCCCGAATCCAGTTACTCTAATGTTTGACCTTAGTTATGGGGTATGTCTTTGGCATAGTTGGGGTGCTGAAGTGGGTGGGGGGAAGTGGGATACGGTTGGGAAGTTGAAATGTTGGTCACTGTGCATGAGAAGCATTGCTGAAATCCAAGTACGATTGCTGAGATATACGAGGGTCCTTACTCACTGCGACAGCTGTGGGGGCGCGCTCACTAGATGTGGGGGGGACTGGTGCACACCTGCTGTTACTGGGAGATGGCTGAGAGCAGGTTAGGGGCGGGATATCTTCGATTATTAACGTGGAATGTCCGGGGGCTTGGTAACCCCAAGAAAATTAGGCAAACACTGGCGTATCTTGACAGGCAGCGCATAGACATTGCACTTATATAGGAGACTCACTGTGCGCCGTCGCGCCGAATAAGTGTGGGCCGGAGGTGGGCCGAGTCGGTACACTACTCCTCCTACTCCTCATACGCACGGGGGGTGATGGTGCTGATAAGAAAAGGGCTGAAATATACAATAGAGGAGGTCGAGAGGGATGACATGGGGAGGTTTGTTATTCTAACTGGTCTCCTGCGAGGGCAGAGGCTAGCTGTGGTGAATGTCTATGGGCCTAATGTTGATGATCCGCAGTTCTACCACTCACTGTGGAGCAGATTGTGTGAACTACAGGCCCCTCACGTGATATGGGGTGGAGACTTTAATATTGCGTTCTGCGATGACATTGACCGATCTGGGGCGACAACAGAGCCCCACAGGCGCGCACTCCATGTCCTCCAGGACATAATAGTGGATAGGGCACTCACTGATATTTGGAGGAGTAGACACCCGGCTGAGCTGGAAGCCACTCATGTGACTACGTCGCGCGGCAGCTGGTCCCGCATAGACTACTGGTTGGTGTCTGGGGACGTTGCACTATGGACTAGGGAGGTTCGTCACCTACCCAGAACGCTATCCGATCACAGCCCGGTGCTCCTCTCCCTGGAGCTCCCGAACTACACGCCACCTCCATTCAGTTGGAGATTCAATGCTAAAGCACTCATAGACCCCATCTATGCTGATACAATTGGGCAGGCGATACAGGAATATTTTGACAACAATGCATCTACTGCAACAGACCCGGGTGTGCTCTGGGAGGCCTGCAAGGCCACCATACGTGGCGTCTGCATAAGCACCAACGCAGGCATCCTTAAAGATATCCAACAGCAGCTAAGAGCCAGAGAAGACAAGCTCCGAGGTCTAGAACGTGAATATGAGAGCACACAAAATGTTCGGCTACTAGGGGACATTCGGACAACACTATCCGAATTTCAGAGTCTCGCGGATGATGAAATTAAATACACCATGAAACGACAGGTGGCGAGGGCCTATGGGGAGGGCGGCAGACCAGGCAGGCGCTTGGCGACTAACATATGCGAGGGACGTGCCCCGCAGAACATACAGGTGATTCGAGGACACCAAGGTGAGCGAAAATATGGTGAACAAGAAATACTAGGGGAATTTATGGCCACGTACGGAGAGCTGTACGCCTCCAGGCCGACGGCCACTGAGGCTGAAATCGCGGAGTACCTCGAGGACGTGGCGATAGCGTGGCTATCGGACACGCACCGCGAATACCTATCCCAACCCATCACAGTAGAGGAGGTCACAGAAGTAATTAAGTCACTGCCGAATGGTAAGGCTCCGGGCCCCGACGGCTTTACGTGCGAATTTTATAAGACGTTTGTTGACCAGCTGGCACCATATCTGGTGGAAATGTATGGTAGCGCTCACGAGCAGCAACGCCTGCCGCCAACCCTACGGGAAGCAATACTATTAGCACTTCCCAAACCGCAGAAAGATCCGGAGCTTTGCGACTCCTATAGACCATTGTCCCTCATAAACGTGGACAGCAAGATACTGGCCAAACTGCTTGCTGCCCGTCTGAATCCGCTGATGCCCAGATTGATCTTGCCCGATCAGTCTGGATTCATACCAGAGCGCTCCACTGCGCACAACACGCGAACGTTGTTTGCGCTTTCACACTATCTAATGCCTGAGACGAAGGCGGCGGCGGTCTTTTTGGACGCAGCCAAGGCCTTTGATTCTCTAGAATGGACGTATATGACTACGGTGCTGCGGAGGATGGGCTTCCCACCCATGTTCCTACAATGGATCCAATTATTATATGATGCACCTGTGGCGCGGATTCGGGTGAATAATTATCTCTCAGACACCATTGACATACGGAGGGGGACGAGGCAGGGATGCCCGCTGTCCCCTCTCTTGTTTGCAATAGCATTGGAGCCCCTAGCATGCAAAATAAGACAGGGGCATCACTATTCGGCCCTGCAGTTTCCACAGCGACCGTTGCACATCTCACTGTACGCAGATGATATGCTGCTTTACGTGAGGGACCCACAGGCCAATCTGAATCCCCTGTTGAGGCAATATATAAAGTTCGCGCGTCAATCCGGTGTTACTATAAATTGGGCCAAATCCCTGATTATTCCCTTGACTGACAGCACGCACCTGCACTCCATGGATTATCCTCTGGAGTGGAAAACAGACCCGATAAAATACCTGGGGGTGTGGTATCACAGGGACCCGGAAATTGTGATCCGGACTAACTATGGGACGGTGATTGACACACTAGAGGAAAGAGTGGGGAGATGGATTCAGCTGCCTTTATCGCTGGCTGATCGTATTGCTATCGTTAAAATGGTGATATTGCCGAAGTTACTCTATCTGTTCACTAACATCCCTATACACCCCCCAAGGGAGGTGTTCCGCAGGATTAAATCGATGGTCCTCCGGCTTATCTGGGCGGGAAAGACGGCTAGGGTGGAGTTGCGGACGCTCACGTTACCGTACAGTCGAGGAGGGTTCGGGGTCCCAGACCTCTATCTATACTATCTCTGTGCACAGGCACAATACGCACATTTTTGGTACCACAAAATCCCTTTTCTCACCCACACTGCGATTGAGGAGGGGGATGCTATGCCAATTCCACTTGAGGCGATTATCACCCATCGTAGGCCCCCCTTGCACATGCAAGACATAAACACCATAGATGCCACGAACAAAGCATGGCATACCATGGGCAGAATGGCCAATAAACTGCCGCTGTATGCCCCGGCGCTCTGGCTCCAATGGCATCCGGATATCTCGGTAACGCAAGAAAAAGTGGGGTTAGACTTGCTGCGCCAAGTAGGCATCGACACCGTGGGGGACCTGTACGAAGATGGGACTTTTAAAACACTAGAACACCTAACATTCATTAGTAACATGTCGGCACTATTTCGCTTCAATTATCATAGATTGCAAAGAGCTGTGAAGCGACTGTACCCAACATACCCGTCGGAGCCGCCGGAATTGACCGCGTTGCAATGGCTGATCACCACACCTGCGAGCAGACACTTGGTATCTACACTATATACGAAAATGCAGGGAGACATAGCGGCGAACACACACGCTTCCATGGAGAAGTGGAATAGCTGTCTGGACACTCAATTAACAGAAGAGGAGTGGGCTACTGCCTGTACCCTGACGGGAATGCTGACACCTAATGGTAACCTCCGTATACTACACTTTAAATACCTACACCAGACGTACTACACACCGGCCAGGCTGCACCGCTATGGGCTGCGTGGGGATTCTAAATGCGAACGTTGTGGGGCTGAAAGTGCAGATTTCATTCATCTGGCATGGGCGTGCGGGGCAGTGGGGGAATACTGGGAACAGGTGACGCAAATACTGGGGGCCATGGTGGGCGGTGAGGTGCGCTGCGAGGCCAAAACCTGCTTGCTGGGACTGCTGCCTGAGTTCGGGGCTCTAAAGCGCAGATTCTGTGTGATTGCGTTGCTAATGGCCAAAAGGAGGGTTTCACTATGTTGGTATGGAAGGCGGATCCCAAAGCCGAAGGACTGGCTCACGGACTTAACGTACTGTAGAGATACCCTGAGGACTTACGAAGAAGAACTCCCTGCTGGGTCAAAACCCAGAGACTACTGGGCATACCTAACGAACTATCTGCAAACTGCTTCCACAGAATCACTAAGTGATTAGCATATAAATGAAAGGGTGGTGGGTATAGAAGGCCTCTGATTAGAAAACGATCAGGCAACTTGGATGAAGGATGCTGTTGTGCTGTGACCGCACTGTTATGGTTGTTGTTTGATTGTACACAATTACAAATGCCAATAAAAAAAATAAAAATAAAAAAAATGTCTTCCTAACTGAAATTAGTACCCAGCCCCTGATTTGGTCAGTTCATAAGGCAGTGCGATTTCAACTAAATCTACCTGGTCGTGGGTAGCCTGATAATGCCTCTCATAATGTTCGCACAACACGTACCTGGCACAAAATCCAATCTGATCGATTAAAATCGGTTCTCAATCATCCACAGCCACAGAATGTAGAGTATTTAGATCAAGCAACCCTAAACTATTCTAATTGGTGTAACTTGGCGATGACTGCTCTAGCTCCTACCAAGGTATCTCAGCAACACAGAAACAAACCTTCAGAACCATGATTTACTGTCAATCTCAGGACCCTGAAACAATGCTGTATAAGACAGGAATGAAAATGGAGAAAAGAATATAATTGTATGGACAAAGTAAAATATAAGCAAAGGATGGCAGACTACAAAGCTCTGTTAGGAAAAGAGAAATCACGCCATTTAACACAAAAAACTGAAGCTTCAAACATATTGGCAAAAGATCTGTTTGAGACAGTGATCAAACTGACCACTATTCCTAGCAACTCGGCAGACAGCAGTCAATCCTTTTGCGATACCCTCCCTAACATCGTTTAAAACAAAGTGATAAAGGTTTATAACATTTTTTATCCAATAAATCATTCTTTTCTTTTTTTTTTAATTTAAAGTTCAAACTAAATAATACAGAGGTATGATATTCAAGACACTCCCCACCCCCCACATCAATAAGCTATCGATTCAAGGACACAAAAGAGGAAAAGAAAGATCAGGAATTGATTGCACTATGGAGAGGAAAAATAAGAAAAGGGAGAAAAAAAACAAGAAGACGAGCGCAAGAAAATAAAAAATCTCATGCCTGGTTACCCTGGCTGCTCCAGCCAGGTAGTGAATGCTTCCCAGATGTCTAAGCCCTTCTTTCGCCCTTTAGAACCTTTCTTGGCATAGATGGCTTTTTCTAAATGGTAAGTTGCAGCTAGCCTAGCCAGCAATTGAGAAAAAGGTGGGGTATCAGTGTCCAGCCAAACTGACGCTACACAGATCCTCCAGACTGCCATGGCGACAAAAATTAATGACCCGCCTTTGCTTCTATTAGTTTCGGTTTGGGTCCCAAGCAAGATGACTGTAGGGGTTAGTACCATGGCCTGGGAGGTGACTTTCCCCAGAAATTCCTGTACCTTCAAGAGGACTGAGGAGAGCTTAGGACAGGTTGCAAACATGTGAACTGAGTCGGCTCCAAACTCCGAGCACCGAGGGCATGACGTCCCTTTGCCGACTTCCCATTTGGCAATTTTGCTGGGGGTAATATACAGAAAAAATATGGTTTTGAAGTGTTGTGCCTGTAGTTTGGCTGACAGCAAGATGTTTTGAGAAAGTACTAAAGAGTTAAAAAATATGCTGTGTGGAGCCGCAAGCTTAGTATGCTACTTGTCCGCGATTCTCGGTAGATCGTCTAAAGTTTGTCTGTTTAGTGCATTATATATATGACCTATCCGAGAAGTCGCAGTGTCCCACAGGGTATTGACAAGTTCTATTTCAGCAAACCCTGTAGTGCCCCCAACTTTTCTGGAGAGAAATTCCTGTATGAAAAAGTATTTAAAGGCCTCTTGACTGCTCAGACCGTGTTTGTTTTGCAGGTCAGGAAAGGATTTAACTCCTTCACTGGTGATTAGGTCTCCCAATTTCATGATACCTGCATTATGCCATTCTAATAGATAGGACCTATCAAAGATGGCAGGAAGATTGCTCTTTGCAGTAATAGGAGAGCAATAATTAAATCTCCCCAGCCCGAATATTCTGCGGATATTACGGCAGACCTTGAAGGAGTTCATTAAGGTCTTGAATCTCACACGTTTGTAGTATCCAAAGGTTATCTGTCTGAAGAGGCAGCCGCGATGCTCTCCACCCAATAAAAGCTGGAATGGTGAGGGAAGTCCAGATGGAGGGGGGAGAGAGTGTTCCCTTAATAATTCAGTACTATACTGCAGGACCGAAGCCCATTAATATAGCACAACGTTAGGGAAGGCCCAGCCGCCCCGCTCTCTAGGAAGAGACAGCTGTTTTACAGCGCGCCTAGGTTGTGAGTAAGCCCAGATAAACTGCGTAAATATTTGCTGAAATTCCTGTAGATTAGCATTGCTAAATTCAAGTGGTATGGTGCGAAAGAAGTAGAGCAGTTTCGGGAAATAGGTCATTTTAATTGCATTACGTCTGCCAACGAGTGTCAGGTGTAAGTTGTCAATTAGCTTAAGGGCTTTCTTGGTTTCTATTGCAAGAGGGGATAGGTTCTCTGTTACAATTTCATCAATATTAGCGGAAATGAGGACCCCCAGGTATTTTGCTTTTACGTCGGTCCAGCTAATTTCCTTATTTATTATTATTTGGGTTTTCGTTTTGTTCAGTGCATACCCCGAGATTTCCCCAAATTTTTGTGCCTCCGTTTCCAGTGTCAGAATGGCATTCTCAGGATCAGGGGAAGTTATGGCCAGATCATCGGCATAGGCCATAACTTTGGTGTTGATACCTTGCATACTTGTTGCCGAGATAGCGGGGTTCATTTCAATTTTTTTTAATGAATGGGTCTATATAAATGGCAAATAGCAGGGGGGAGCAGGGACAACCCTGCCTAGTACCCCGGGAGATGTTGAATTGCTCAGTAAACCGCCCATTGATGGAAACACAGGCTGTCAGCTGTTGGTATAGAGCCCGTACAGCCTGTGTGAGTTTAGGCCCAAAACCCATCTTGTCCATGACAGCCCACAGGAATTGCCAGGAGACCCGATCAAATGCTTTTTCGGCATCTAGTAGTATTAGTGACATCGGGTCTCCTGCTGCCTGAGCTGCGTCAAACAGGGTAATAGCCCGACTGACATGCTCCGTGGTGCCTTTTTAGGTCGAGGACCGTCCGGTCTGCCGAAGGCAGAACCGGAAGTCAGAGATATAATGTTTTGGAGAAGAGGGGCTTGCACCCGCCCCTCTTCTCCCCTCTTCTCCATTGGCTGGCCTCTTGAATGCTGGCCAGCCATTGGAGAAGAGCTTCGTCACTCCGAACAGGCCTCGTCCTTTTCAGATTCGGGGGCGTGTTTTTTTCAACTTTTCTGATTATCTCCTCCAGCCAATGGCAAGAGGAGAGAAAAGAAAAACACGCCCCCGAATCCGGAAACGCCGCTGCCTTTCTCCGAGGCATTTCTGCTTCGCCTCGGAGAAAGGCGGTGATGGCGTATCAGGCTCTTCAGCCCCTGAGGCCGTGTTGTCAAAACAGGTCTGTGCTGTGTGCTACGAGGCCAACCCACAGGAGTCGATGAGGTGAGCCATGTCTTTAATTTGATCTTTTTATGTTACTGACCAGATCTCAAAGGATTGCAACTTCAAAACCAGGTTTTGTCATTTCTGCGCGTTTTCATTTGTTATATCTCCATCTAACTTTCCGTAGCATCACTGCGGTTAGTTACTGGCGAGTGGCTCATTAGGAGATAATACGTACTGTGTGCCCCTCGCTCCCTCTCTTTCTTAATGTTCCTTCGCTGGGCTGTCGGCCCTCCGCCACCGGCCAACAGTTTCACCTGAAAGGTCACCCCGAAGGGTTGGAAGCATTTACTTTGACTCGTTCGAAAGCTGAGCGCGCCTGCTCAGATTTGCATAACTTCAGCTCCTGCTTCGATCAGCGTGGAATAGTTTGAGACCAAGTTGAGAAATGTTTTTACCACACACAGCAGGCCCTCCAAATATCCCTTAGCACCAGCAGTCACTTACGGCATTGTGACCTGAACTGGGCATTCGGGGCTGACGATCTAATTTTTAAGTTGCCTAGCTATATGCTCCAGTAAGGCCCTGGGCTGCGAACGTGCGCAGGGGTTTAGCTTGAATTGGAGACACGTAGAAGGCCAAGAACCGTGCCGGTTTCACTTAAGGAATTCTGGGGTAACTACAGATGTGCAGGACCCGCGCCTGTCAGATTGCTGACACAATGGAACATTTGTCCCGTTTTGCAGTGCAATCTAAAAAATCTAATTGACCCTGCATGTCAGTTCTCTCCAATGGGAAGTCAGTAGGACGTGACCTCAGATGTTCTTAAGGCCCTGTCTAACGCTGCAAAGTACTAAAAAAGTAGGCGTTTAAACTCTATCTGAGCTAATATCTTTCAGGGACCCTTGCTGTTTCTCCATTTACCTTGGTTTTCTTTCAACACTTCCTTAGCCTCCCCATGGCTCCGTGGTTCACCCTATACTCGCTTTTCCTCCTGTCCTAGTCTCCTCCAGTCCCTTAGCCATCGCTCGCTATAGAAACTTATCTCCACTCTTGCATCCTCTCAACTCAAGGTGTCACCCTCGATATTTCCCCTTCTTGATCTCACGCTAGTACCCGTCTCATCTTCTACCATGACCAAAAACCCGGTCTTGTCTCCCCATTACTTACACAAACCTAATGGCTGTAGTTACTCTGTGAACCCCAATCACCTACCATTTACCTCTTGCACCCCCCGCCCCGCTTACAGCCTGCTCTGTTCCTTTTATTTGCTGAATTCATCCCTCAATACCCTCTCCTGAAACTGTTTCTGAATCGTTGTTGTTTTATAATCTGTTGTCTTTCTTGCTGCTAGACCTATCTATCTAAGGAGCTGATATAAGCCCCCTTGTTATTTTCAATCAGTCAAGCAATGTATTTATTGTCATCAGAAAAACAATATAAAATGCCTTACAGATCAAATTTACCATTTCATTGCATAATGAATAATATAAAGCAATACATAAAAACCCTCCATACACAATCCCTTCTATAAAGAATGCATATGATGTGCATAACGGAACTAAAGAATGAAACCAACATACTAATATAAGCTTTTACAGCTAACTAATAAAACATGATCATCTCTTTCTGTATCAAAGGTAACAATTTGTTCTTTTTTTTTAATTGCCCTTTATCTGCTTTGACATTTGCTGTACAATGGTACACTTCAGATAGCTAAATGATTCAGAGCCCACAAGTTAGTAACAGTCGGGTGTTATTCATTGTAAACTTCCCCCCTTGACACAACTTGGGTTACCAATTTCTTAGTTAAAGACGTTTTCTACAAAAGTAGGAGAGAACACAATACTCTTATTTAATGTCTTAAAATGATAGTGGAGTCGTTACTTCCTTGTTAATAACCATCCTAAAATCCCTTCTTTGTTGGAAGCAAACACTCCCATACAATTCACGGCATGCCGGTCAAATCAAATTAATATTTGACAATATAGAACCTCATCTATTGCACACATATTAGTAGCCGAGACCTGTACTGTATGGGAGTCAAGTATAACAACTCTTACTTCAAAGCAAGCCACCTGACAAAACTATTAGATGTCATGCATTATCGCGGTTACCTCTCTCACGTTATCCGACCAATAGTACACTAGGCCTAGTCTAAGTTACCAAACCCCACCCCAAATACTTGGCTTACAACCATGCCAACATGCATAGAAGAGCCCAAGGATAAAAAAATACTTATTCATCTATCCTGGAACAGTATAATACTACCCGTAGCATGCCTCGCCTGCTTTAAGCCGACCGCTCCAAACGCTTGATTTTCGGCCATATTACCCATAAAATAGAAGGACACAGGACACCCAGCTAAAATGTATTTGCTTATCTGTCCTTAGACAGAGTGTCAGGCCGTCTAATACAGACTGAGTACCACCATAAAGCTTGAATAGAGAGAGTAACCATTGTTTACAGACCTGGTCAAACTTGGTGGAAAATAGCAAAAAGTGCTTAACAGTGTCTTTTACACCAAAAGTACAGTCACAGCGATCATTACCTTGCCGGTACCTTTCACATCTCACTATGTGTTCCCTAGCTGGAAAAGGTAACCAGTCTAAGTGTTATATGTAAGGAGTGTTTCAGTTCCGGATGACTGAAGTCAAAGTACTTCTCAATCCCCAGATCCACTTTGCATTCAAGGTACCTTGCCAATGGGCTACCCTCCTGTACGCTGTATACATGTTCCTCTATTTTAAAGGACCAATGCCTCTCGCAGTCTCGCTCGCGAGATTTAATGATTTCAGTACGGGGCTTGAACCCGCCCCTCTTCTCCATTGGCTGGCTTCCTAAACGGAGGCCAGCCATTGGAGGAGAGGGGCGTCTGTCCGTTTAAGCCCCATCTTTTCCGGATTCGGGGGGCGTGTTTTTTCGATTCTTTCTCTCCTCTGGAATGTAAACATTCCAGCCAATGGCAAGAGGAGAGAAACAAAAACACGCCCCCCAATCCGAAAATGACGTGCTGTTTCTTGGTTACAAAGTCAGCGAGCTACCTTTGCACCACGGGTCACCCACTCTTGCCCTCGCTCTCACTTGCCGTCAGGGTGTCCTCGATGAACAGCGGGAACTTCTCCTCGCTGTCCCTGCAGACTGCGACCAGGTGCACCATCTCTTCTGCTTATTGCTGCTGCTCATCCGTTGGCAAGGAGGGGGCGGGGCCGCACTCTTGGGGAGGGTTGTATCGCCTGGGCGTCCATGCGGTGTGCCGGATGTATGCACACAGGCAGGAGGCAGCGAGGAGCAGACACAACATCACCCCGGTGCCTGCAGGGAGCAGCCTTCTCGCCCTGTGCTCGCTGCCAGCGAACGGCGTCATTGCAAACCAAGGGTTGGCGCCCAGACCCGGCTGGCCAGCCTCGGTGTGAGTAGCGCTTTGTGTGCATTCTTGCGTCTTAGAGCTGCCCTCTGCCATGGTTCAGGGTTGGACAGGCTGTTATTGACAGGCGGAGACAGTGGAAAAAGAGAGCGGAGCCCGTCATAGTATTCGCGGGCAGTGTCCTAACAGATTAGAGAGGTCAGATTTATGGCTGGGATGATGTAACAATCCATAGACGCCTTCTTTCGACATGAAAGCATTCAAGCGCTTTACGTGAGCTCCAGTTCGTTCCGTTACACAAGGACGCATTCACTTTTGGAAGGCACGGGGAGATTTAGTGATTTGCCCAGAATCACAGGAAGTTGAGCTCACGACGTAGCTTGAACCTGGCTCCCCAGCGCCAAGGTCAGCAGCTCTGGCCTTTACGCCACAATCCTCCAATGTTTGCAAAATACTCTCTTATAGCGAGGATCAGGTCTACCAGCTGTCCGTGCAGTGATTCTGGGCGTGTCGCGGTGCTCGTCGGCGGATGACGGATCTCTCTCTCATGTGAAGCGTGAATATTAAGCTGCTCATAGGACGGACTGCGGATTCGGCCCTGCTCTTATCTTGACAGCAAACAGCGGAATCATTTCTGAACTCACCTCACAATAATAACACTCGCACTTCAATATTTGCGGCAGAAGTCGAATGCAGATTTGTGTGTTCGGGGACGTTTAATGGTCGTAGTGTTTAGTTGCGTAGTTTGTAGGGCGTGGTTTATTTTACCAACTGTAACGATATCTGCGTAAAATAAAAGAGTAAATAAACGTACCTTTTTAGAGGTGAGCCATGAAGTTCATCGGGCGAGCAGGTCTGGCTTGTGTCTAGGAGCCAAAGCAAGCATCGTTTATCAAAATATTCGTCATGTTAATAATGCAGCAAACGTCACGTAAAATATGCTAAAGAGTATTTCAGATTAAACCAGATTAATTCTTGAACGCTTGTGTTTCACATTAGTATCACTGCATTAACATCTGTTAAGTCAATGTCAAAGCAATGCCAAGAGCAATACCAATAGCTCTAACTTTGACAATGCCGAGACCATTGCATTGTAAATGCTTGTTTTGGAAAGAAACCGTGTTACCATTCTGAGACTAGGGATTCAGACACGGAGGATATTCTGATTGCCATTATTTTGGAAAAAAACGTAGAGTCGCAGTTAATAAGTGTAATCTGTCTGTATGAGCCCATATCTAATGGCGATTTGTCTTTTTTAAGGAATATGTATATTTTGGCATGAGACCAGGAAGCAGGAGGGGAAGCCCCGTAACAGATTGAGGTCACTACGTCAGTATAAATGGATTTTATTTGTGGGGCAAAGACTTTATAGAACTCCACAGGAATGCCGTCCATTTCTGCGGCTTTCCCATCTGGTAGACTGGTGAGGGCTTCCAGGATATCATCCCAGGTAGGGGTGAGATACAGCTGCTCCCTACTATCAGGGGTAAGTTGTTCTAAGTCAGCCTCGTTCAGGTAACTAGTTATCTCGCTTCCTATTGAGGTAGCTCCCAGGCCGTTCTCTTCTGTGTATAATTTAGTGTAGAATTCTTGAAATCCATTTTGTATTGCACTGGGGTCGTTAGTCTTAATCCCTGTTGCGAGTTTAATTGCATGTATTTCGCTACTAGTGAACTGTTGTCTGGTTTTAACGGCTAGGTGATGCCCAATACAGTCACTACACTCGTAATTCTTTTCTCGCGTAGTCGCCCATTTTGCTGCGTTTTTTTCTGCGAAAATAGCCCCGATTGCTGCCTTCGCAAGAATTACTTCTTTTTGGATATTCTCAGTATCCTGACCAGAGTTGACCAATAGGACCAGTTTCGTTTCTGCTTGCCTTAGTTTTTCCTGGAGGTCACAAATTAGCAGCTTCTCCCTCCTGTTTTTCCTAGTTGAAAACCTCAGGGTTTCACCCTGAACACCCGCTTTAGGAGTATCCCAGACAATCATAGTTGAAGCGGTTCCAATATTTATTTCCAGGAACTCCTTTATCCAACCTTGCATATGTAACCGATAGCCTGCATCTAGTAAAAGGGCTTTCTCAAAACTCCATCTAGGGGCCTCCTTCCAGTTCCCTAATCCCTTGATATTTAAGATGAGAGGATTGTGGTCTGACATAAAGTGAGGTGAGATGTCTATGGTGCATTTGTTAAGTAGAAAGGAAGAGATAAAAAAATAATCTAATCTGACAAATGTATGATGAGGAGCAGAAAAGTAGGTGTAGCCAGGTTGTGCGGGATTTCGGCTAGCCCAAATGTCACTTAGCCCATGGGTCTGAACTAAGTTGGTTACTGCTTGATATACTAAGGGCTTTCTGCCTTTATACCTCCATTTGTTGTCCGTTTTCCAGTCACTGGGCAAGTGTATGTTAAGGTCGCCACAGAGGATGATTGGGGTAGGCCAGTGTGCTAGCTCCCCTGAAACCAAGTTAATGATCCCTGGGTCATCTGTATTGCTCCCGTACAATGAGCACAGTGTGAAAGGGAGATTAGGAGTTAGGTGGCATTCGGTGATTACCCATCTGCCCAATGGGTCAGTTTTAACTCTGGGATTTTTAAGTGAGAGTCTCCTGTCTGGCAAAATTCCTACCCCTTTTATTTTGGAGCCCTATGTAGTGGCCCCCGCAACCTTAAACCCCAGTGAGTCTAGTAAGTGTCTCTGTGAACCCTCTATGTGCGTCTCCTGGAGGCAAAAGATGTTGCCCCCCAGAAAGCGCAGGCCTTGTGCTACATTTTGTCTTTTTAAAGGGTCGTTTAGCCCACAGATGTTGGCAGAGATAAACCTGAGCGAATCTATTTTAGCCATCTAGGTATTGCTAAAAAGTTTGAAGCAGAAATTACTCGAGCCTTCGAATATGCTTCGCCTAGTGGAATCTTTAATCTCGCCCAATGTCTCCATAAATGAATGTGTAAGTGCATGCAAACAACAAAAAAAAAATATCCTTGGTTCTTCTGAGTTTGGTTTGGATGCCCAGCCACCCCCCCTCCCCCCCCCTCTTCTGAGCAATCAGGGATAACCTGAATGCTGGTAGTCAGTCATGAGTCCCGGCTGCTGACCACGCCTGAAAAACCAGATAAATACTACATTATGGTGACCGTTTTATCTGAGGCTTTTCTTAGTTTTCATTTCGTCTAAATATTCACTGGCCTTAACCTCAGACAGAAAGATTTTTGCGCCCCCGTTGAATATTACTTTGAGTCTGGCGGGGTTCATAAGGTAGACCTCCGCACCCAGCTGCTGAAATGGGGTAATTAGTTGCCTTAGGCGCCACCTCCACTCTACTTTCTGGTGGCAAAAGTCAGGTTTTGCGAAAAATGTTATGCCAGTAGCCCCTTTTTTGGAATTTGGGTGAGCCTGGTCATATATTAGCTGCCTCAGGAGGAAATTGCCAAAATAAACCATAAACACCCTTGGCTGTCCACCGGCTGTGCTGCTGCCATCACGCTGCCGTTTTAGATTAAAGGGAAAGCGGTGAGATCTCTGCACTTCTCAGTCCCAGTCCCAGCCTGGTTGATCAGGGAAGGATTCCTGTAAAAGTTTTACAATAAATCGCCTGGGGTCATCCCCTTCCTTTCCCTCCGGTATTCCAAGCAGGCGAAGATTGTTTCTGCGTTGGCGATTCTCTTGCTCCTCCATCTTAGACGTCAAATCCGTCAAACAAGCAGTGTTGGACTCGCTCTGCAGTTTGGCCGCCGTGGATTCGGTTTCAAGATGTTCGGTGCGTGCCTCGACCATAGAGACACGCTCACTTATGTCTCTACAGGTTTTGTTCAGTCGTCGTATACCTCCCTGCAGCTTCTTGGCAGCGCCTTTGGCTGCGAGGCTGTCTGCACGGACCTCCTCCTGGAACTCTTTGATAGAAGCTAAGATAGAAGATAGGGAGGGCTCAGCAGTGTCTATTGGCAGACTTTTTGCTTTTCCCCGCTGTGTTGTGTTAGGTTCGTCCTCGTCCGGGGGGTAAGACATTTGTGAATCCGAGTAGTACCACTTCAGTTGGCTGCGCCGCTTGCTTTGGTTTTTGGTTTTCTTTAACCGTTGAACAGTACCAGTGTCTCTGGTTGAGACGTAACTATCATCCTTACTAGAGTCAAACCCCTCCTCCGAAGAGGTGACTGCACCGTCAGAGACAGAGAAAAAATGCTCAGGCCCGATTTCTGGTGTCCAAGGAGCTTGTGCGCCAGCGGCTGCTTCCAGGCTCTGAATGAAGTTTGCTAAGCCAGCCATGCTGCCCTCAGGGGCTGTGAAGGGGGTTGAACACATACGAGCCAGCATCAATGTTTTGCGAATCCGTCGGTCCAGCTGGGGTATTGACATCAGTGTGCGGCCCTTGTTCAGGAGCTGCCGCTGACGTTACCAGGTCTGTCTCTTGAAGGTGGTTGGGTGCTGGGCCAGCAGCCAACTGCAGACTGGGTGCATGTGTTTGCACGGACAGGAGGGCCTTGGGGGGGTTCTCAGCGAGAGGCGGGTACACAAGGGTTTTAGAATTGGCACTCCAGGGGCTGGGTTTTAGAGCCCAAAACATTTTTTGCTAAGGGCGGCTGTATTGCTGCTAGATCTTTTGAGTCTTTGGGATCTTTAGACTGCCCGCCTCCCCCAGCTTTCCCTAATGTTTTTTTGCCACTAACCTCCATCCGTGGTAAATGGATATGATTATCTGGAGCAAGATGGAGTCAGCATGAGTGTTCGCTGCTCGGCTGCTCACGCCAGACGTGTAGCAGATCGATTAGGCGCCCTGCGCCCTGCGATGCGATGCTAACAACGAAGCTCGCACAAACGCAGAGGCTGCCAGCGAGAGGCTTTCGATAATCCGGCCCACAAAGTGCCACAGAGACAGCGGCTTTCCTCTTTGCCACTCCGGCGGACCTCCGAACATTGTCTGCCTGGTGCTGGATCCCCCACCTGACCTGGATTTAGTTTTTCACCGCCTTTTCGAGCCCGGATCTCCATTTGTATGCACCAGCTGCCTTATCAAAACGTAGGCTCGGCGGATCTAATCGGCGGACGCGGTCACATCTGAGCAGCACCTCCAGCATGCACAGCCGTGGGGCCAGGAGAGGGGGCGAACCAAAGACAGCGGCCATCCCTGAGTCCAGAGAGTCCAGAGAGCTCAGGGACGTTGCATCCACTGAGGGAACCAATAAATCATTCATAGCAACAGGAGATACGTCCCCTCCTATCCTGCCCTGACAATGCAGTCTCTGAAGAATTTACTGCTCTCACACCAGAGCAAGTTACAATCCAAATTAAATCCTCAAAGTCAGACTCGGCATTGGATCCATGCCCTCCTTCGGTTGCTAAATTAGTACCTGAAATTATTGCCACTAATCTTTTAGGCATATATATATTTTTTTTTACCGAGTTTTATATAGCGCGAACTTGACCCGAATCGGGTATCAGAGCGCTTTACATAGCACCAGTTGTATTACAAGAGGACACAATATTTATTTAATAGAATGTTTAAGACAGGCTGTAGGAGAGTAGGATCTGCTTCTTATAGTTACCCCCACTTTTTGCTTCACTGTTTTCCGACTTTAGTCTGCAGGGATCCTGCTAGCCAGGACCCCAGTCTAGCTGCTTCCTCTCTAAATTGATTGCATGTACTTTAGGTACACCACAGATTGGATTCTGGGGTACCCTTATAAGTCCCTAGTATATGGTATACTATGTACCTAGGGCAGAGGCCTCTCAGGGGCTGCATCATGTATTTTGCCACCCCTGGGAGACCATTCAAAATGACACAACAGGTCTGCTACAGCAGCCTGTGTAAGGTGGTGTATGCACCCCTTACTTAGATATAGCTTCACTATATCTATGCATATCACTGCACATATAAACCTGGGTTTTATGTGAGAGGGTGCCCATGCATGAGCAGAGCCCCTCTGCAGCCTTAGGAACCTTTATTCCGGGGTTGTTTGTGATGCTGCCAAACATAATACTCTTAAGTGCATTATAACCTCGCGGTAAATGCTAACTTTGGAATGGCTGCATGCAAACATGTTGTGTTTGGTGTCAAACACCTTGGAATCATACCTCCCCACCAGTATCTGGCGGGGGAGGTATGTTTCCACCCTACTAGAGGGAGAAATATGACTTCACCGGTACACACGGTACCAGCTTCACAGAACTCTGGCATCACAAAATAGATGCTGCCAGCCATAGACACGAGTCTGCCTTCCTGCTGCTGGACGAAACTCTGGCAGGGAAGGCTGGACAATAGGTTTCCTGTTACAGGGAGGTGTGACCACCTCCCAGACAGGCTTAACTGTATTGGGGCTGGGTGGGTGCACTCCAAGAGTGCTTTGATGTCTGCCCTGGGGGCACATTTGGTGTCCCTGTGCATAGTCCAGGTCAAACCGGTTGCAGGGGCTACCAGCCCCTGCTCTGGCGCGAAACTGGACAAAAGACATGGGTGTAGCCACCCCCCTGTCCTGACCCTCCCATAGGTGGGTCCCCAGAGTTTGCCCCACCCCTTCCTTGGGTATAAAGTAGGAACCTCTGGCTACAGGACTTTAGATTTACCTGGATGAAACTCTGCTACAGAATCCCAGAACGTCTACTATCTACACGACGTTGGATGACCAAAGAATCTCCCTTGGAGTAAAGGAGTTAATCCCCTGCAAGGCAGGCACCAAAGACGCATCTGTCCGGTTTGCAACTACGCAGAACCTGAAGGACTCCGAAGACTTTACAACACAGGAGGTGGGTTTCCAAGCTTCCCCGAGGCTGATCCGTGCTCTCAGCAAAACTGAGATCCAAAGCCCTCGTGGACACCGTGCAACCCGAACCCCTGGACACCGTGCACATTTGCAGCAGCATATGCTTTTTGGCGATCCCTGAGGCTGTGCTTTGGGCTACTTGTAGTCCACACCCGAGCAGTGATTCCATCGAAGATTACTGGACTACACTCCTCGAGTGTCCCGTGGGCTGGTATTTAGTGATTCCTCTCGAGGTCCCTTTACGATCCCTTGTCCGTCGACTTGTGGGTCCCTGAGAAGGGTACTTTAACTTTCAACGGGCTAACCTGGTTGCTCCAGATGTGCCCTGACTCTCCATCGCTTGGGGAGTCCACAGGAACTTGCTGGTCCACACCGAAGCCGTTTTACTCTCACCGCGTGGGTTGCCGTTGCCAAGGCTTGTTGGTCTCCAATCCGGACACCGACCCCCTAGCACTCGACATCCTTCGTGGGACAGCTCGCCTGCGGACTCCTGGTCCCCTTGGCAGTGGAGTCAAGTTTCACCTCTTTGCACCTGAAACACCCGGCATTGGTGGGCATTGGTCTACCGTGCCCCTGGTCACCCTGAAGTGACCCAGACTCTGTCCCCTCTACTTTCAGGTTCTTCACATCTCCGATCCAGGCTTGGATCACACCGGACACTTTTTCTCTTCATGGCAGCAGCACTTTGCAGCAACTCTCCATTAGAAACGATGAAGATTCCCGACACCATTTGACACCAGTGCACCCGGCTTCCCTGGGTTAGGTAACACGAGTACTCCGGTGCTCACATGGGTGCTGGCCTTAGAACCTTCTAAATCTCCAAGGGTTTGCTCCTAGTCCTCTCCGAAGTGTCCTTCATCTTTAAAATTCCAACC
The DNA here is from genome assembly GCF_964204655.1 of Triturus cristatus. Taxonomy (NCBI): domain Eukaryota; kingdom Metazoa; phylum Chordata; class Amphibia; order Caudata; family Salamandridae; genus Triturus; species Triturus cristatus. The sequence continues at coordinate 757,190,269 of NC_140580.1, forward strand.
GCGACTTCCCATAGGATTGTACGGAGCTCGCGGCTGTGTTCTCACACTGCACGCGTCCCCCGTGGGTCCCCTGTGTCACTACCTTTGGTGGTTCCTTGGGGTCCCAGCGATTCTACGTGTTCTAGGCACCGTGTCTAGTCAAGTCGTGGTTCTTATACCACTTTCTTAATATATGGTTTGGTCGCCCCCGGGGGCCATTGCATATTGTGCTATTTACTGTTGTTTTAGAACTGTAATATTGTGTGCCTTGCTCTCTAATCTCATAAAGAGGTTAGTAGAGAGTGTTTAGTAATAAATACATATATTTTATATATATATACCTTGTGTGGTTCTCCTTTCATTTGGTCATTCAGGAGGTTATAATCTGGTAAACCAAGCTGCTTTACATTGCTTCGAGACTTAACCTGAAGGCTGCTCTCCATAGCTACCACTAGGATAGCTTTCAATAAAGGTTGTCTTAAACCTAATAATCATTAAGGGTTGTTTGGACTGGTGCAAGGTGCCCACTACAAGTAGTGGACAGCATATACCAGGCCAACTTCTCACACTGGCCACTTCCCCAATCATTGGAAAGTAGCTTCAGTGCTTTCACTCATTAAAAAATCCAATCTGAACCCTAAGGAACCCAGCAGATATTGGCCAATTGCCCGTCTTCCGCTTCCTTCCTACTGAATACTGAATAACTATCTTTTGGACTCTACCCAGTTTGGATTTAGAAGTGGGCACATCCCTGAAACTGCCTTGATCATGACAACAGAGGAGATAAGGGCCACCCTTGAGTAGGGAGGAAGAGCAGCACTTGTCTGGCTCAACCTATTTGCACCATTCGATAGCTCAATCACAAACTTTTGATTCAGAACAATCTGTTGCACTGGAGGACTTTGTCTGCACACCGTTTACGCTACCGTGTAGGGTGCCGCAAGAATCCTCATTAAGCCCAACATTGTTTAACGTTTATATCACCTCTTTGGCCACACTCATTAGACCTTTTGGCTTCTCATTAACATCCTACGACACTCAAATGTTCATTACCTTTCCAGCAGTCATAACAACACTGGAACTAAATTCCATAACTGCATGCACGCAGTAAGCAACTGGATAATATCAACTGCTTGAAATTAAACTTCAAGAAGACAGAGGTAATTCTGTTTGGAAATGAGGTAACATTCATGTCCCTGTCCTTGCGGCCGCAGTAATTGAGATCTCTTCCGATTCCAGTGAGAACGGCTAGGAATCTTGGAGTGATAGTAGATAAAAAGCATGCCTTTTGTGATCAAGTCAGTGCGGTCATCTCTGCCTCCTTCTATACACCTAGGAATATAAAAAAAAAACTCTTTCCATATATTCCTCCTGACTCACAGAAAACAGTAGTCGCCTCACTAGTACTATGAAAAATAGTCCACTGCAATGACCTTTACCTAAATATGCAGCAGCAATTACTGAATAAACTTCAAACATTGAAAAATTCAGCAGTACGAATACTGCTAGATATTCCCAAATTTCACTCCGTCTCTCTAGCCATTCGGATGTTACAATGGCTACCAGTCAGGCAAAGGATCTGTTTTAAGGCCTTATGCATTGCTTATAAAGCACTCCATGACATGGGCCCGGAATATCTGAGTCAAACCTTAAAGTGTTACTGTCCAAGTAGGACCCTGAGCTCCTCTGGGCCAAAAAACATTATAATTTCCAAGTTCAAACGCTCCATGTGGGGTGGGAGAAGATTTGGTATCTGCACAGCTAAGGCGTGGAACTCCTTACCTTTGCATGTCAAATCTGTGACCAGCCTGCTATCCTTTAGTAAAGCATTTAAAACGTGGCTATTTGGGAACCTGTAAGCTTTCTCCTAATCTGTACATGCAGAGCTTGCGCCAAGACACCTCTGGGTATTTGTGTGCTTTAGAAAACTAAGAATTACCTGGCTTTGTGGGTAATTCAGAATTATGTGCCCTAACAAAAAGAAACATGCTATTTGGAATTTATTAAGCTAAAGAAAAAACCCAAATAGTGCCTAGACGTAAGTGCGCCCCAGAAAGGAGCCAGACGTTGATATAATTTTTTTCTTAGGGTAAAAGAAAAAAAATTAGGAAAAAATCCCAAGAGACTGCAACCTTGTTGGGGCGCAGACATGTCCCTGTGCACCAGCATAGAACCAGATGCTGCTTGAAAAAAAACAGTCGGCATCTGGCTGCTTGCTGGGGCACAGATGTGTGTCACTTTGTCACGGCAAGGAGCCAGACTCTGCTTGGATTTTTGCATAGGCTATGGCAGTATTCAAACAGCGCCTAGATCCTTGCTGGGGCACAGAGGAACTTGTCTGTGCCTTATCAAAGTGACGGTGTTTGGATTTTATGGGAAGGCACAAGGGCCAATATTATACAATCCTCCTTCATTGCTAACTCACACAGCAGCAACAAGGATAGAACTTTAGTATGGTAAACATCTCAACATTCTTGAACGGATATAAAAGCTCAGAACCCGCAGAAATATTCCTTCTTCTGTTGCAGCTCACACACAGATATGTACTAAGCATGATCTTTCTGAGGCTTTAAGGATGTCTAGATTGATAAACTAATATTAATAAAGGCTTATATTGAGGTTTTTAGAATGCTTTATAGGATCTGTGGGTGTATTACTATGTGCTTGTTTGGGCGTTTAATCTGCTTTTGCTTTTGATTGCAGTGCTTTGGATGTTTAAGTTGGGCAACCGTCATTTGATGCCCAAGCCATCATAGTGAACTTCAATTTGGCTCGCACTTCGGCCACAAAGCTTTGCTTCCCATCTCTGAGATGGCAGGATCGCGGGCAGGATTTGGCGTGCAATACCAAAGTTGGACTGCTCACGCTTTGGTAGTTTATTATTCATGGTTTCGACTGCTGTACACGCCACATACATGCAGCCACCAGCTTTATGACTTGGGAAACCTATAGAGAATATTGAGAAAAATATGGCGGCCATATTTTAGGCAACGTCGTGGGATAGTGAGAGTTTGTTTTCTTTACCTGACTAAATTATTCTTTACCAGAGGTATGAGTATTAGGTGGCACTCTTTCATAACATTTTAGCTCACATTTGTAGATTAATATTTGGAATGTTGTAGAAAAGCTTCAGGGCGGGGTAGAAAACGCTTTTGTTTCCTTGGTGGAGCAAATGGGCAAATACATAAATGACTATGAAGAAATTAATTCCTCTAAAATTATCTGTTAAAAGAGATCTAAAGAGCTTGTTGTAGAAGACAGTTTTGGACTGTAGGAGAGAACTGATGTACAAGGAAGAGATAGGAAAAAAATGAAAAATGTTACACATAAATGGAAGTTTTTTAGTATGATAAATTCCGTGGGGCATAAACTGAAGAGGCATGATGGTCTTCATGGGGTAAGGGACAGCCAGATTATAAAGGACCGGAGATAAGGCTTTGAAGGCCAAGAAATGAAGACCACAATGTTGAGGCATGTAATGGTTTCACGAGTAAGGTGATGTGGAGTTGAGCAGCCCCTCAGATACTGATTCTGGCTCAGGTTGAGGAAAATCAAAGAGACAAAAAATAGATAATGGAAGAAAAGGAATTCAGGATATGAGCCAAATGGATCCTTGTGGGGGTTACATGCTTAACTCATTACTAATTTAACCTCCCCTTTAACATCAATGGGCACCAGACAAACATGAAACACAGTATATAACACACTGGATCAGGAGAGAAATGTCCAAGGTGATTAAGAGCACATATGAGATCTAAGCATCCAATACCTACCTTATCAAATAAGGAGGCTTTAAACCCAGAATTTGACCCAAAGTTAATGGTGTACCTATATAAGTTTGGTTGTTATCCCAGAAACTGTCTAGATAGAGGTCCTGAAGGCTGTAAGGACAGACTCCTGAATGTGTTGATTCTATTAACTAAAATATTCGATATTTTTTGTATTTGGATTTTGGATTTGATGTATTCATGGGCAATTCATGCTTAGATGTTAGGGAAATGCGCCAGCGGGTGCAAAGGGGTGTGTGCCTTTTAAGTAACACCAATGCTGCCCTGTACATTGGCAGATGTAAAAGTGTTTTAATAAAAATCATTCTAAAGCTGGAAGAACTGGAAAGGAAGGAGGTGCATTATGTAAGGGTATGTTTGTTCGGTGAGGAATGTTTAAGGGATGTGTCTAGTATTGTGGGCACCTTTAGTTCAGTCCAGAGGGCTCGAAGAGAAAGTAAAAAAGTTTCTAGAGAAAGAGTTTTTAGCAGAGCAGATATAATGCAGGATTGATTCAAAGACTGTAATCAAGGTACAACACATGCTTCTGTTACACCAGGTTATAAACAATTTAGAGGACAACAAGATTCATTAGGTTTCTTCCAGCAACAGCAAAGTAACCAGGCTTGTTTTGCTTGAGGAAAAGAAAACCTAAAGGAGGTTAAAAATTGGGTGACAGACTTTCCCAATATATAGAAAGATAGAAGGGGATAATAAGAGAAGCATGGTCGTGGAAATGGTTCAGGGACACAGAAAAGTGTTTATAGACTCTTCTTTTCAGGTACAGGAGCCAAGAATTTTTAATTCATTTCAGAGGAAGTATGAATGGTGGATCAGGAGATCAATGTTTTGTTTGAGAAGAGTGCAATAGTGCTGGTGATGAATGGTTCGACAGGGTTTGTGAACAATATTTTCTTGGCAGAAAAGAACAAAAAAAAAGGGTCTCAGACCAGTCGTAAACCAGGATGATTGTGTAGTAAAACAACACTTCAAGATGGAGGAAATCCATCAGTTGAGAGATGAATTAAGGAAATAAGATTGATTGACAAGATAAGTTTTTAAGGAAGATTTCCTGGTATTCCCTATATGTCACGGACGTCTGGATTACCTGAGGTTTCAGTGGAACAGAAAGCTGTGTAGGTTCACCTCTCCCTTTCAGGTTAATGTCGGCCACTTGGTGCTTCATAAAAAAGTCACCTGACCACTTGTAGTTTGGTTGAGAGCAAGAGGTGTTCATCTGATTGTGTATTTAGGTTTTAAGGTTTTCAGATACGGACTTCAAATTGCTTGTTGAGCTTGCCAATCCAGAAAAGGAAGACAATTTGCAGAGAGATCAGGGTGATCAAGTTAGCAAAAAATGTTTTGGCAACTGGCAAAACTTTTCGTTCTGCTACCGACTTTGATCCAGGCCATATTTTTAGCCCTCCTACACTAAAAGACTCTGCAGAGGTTGAATGCGTATCATTTAAGGATCGGGTTGAAGTACTCACAGAAACTCCATTTAAATCAGGAAGCTTTAATGGAAGTAGATTGATGGTTAGTGAGTATGAAGGCTTGGAATGGCAAGGCAATTTGGGAAAAACTCCAGAGATAGTTATAGAGTCAGATGCCAAATGGAGAGCTGGGGTGCGGTATGTGAAACACTGACAACCTGGGGAAGTGGTCAGAAATGTAAAAGAGAATGCATATAAACTGTCTTGAGCTTTCAGCAGGGGGTTTCAAAATCCAGAATTTTGTGAAGAATTCCGTGAATTGATGGACTTTTTATGAAAAATTGACAAAATTTCAGCAGTAAGGTAGTTGAATATCCTGTGGGGATCCTTGGTTACCAGGTGTAGTGGAAACGGCAAGGGATGTCTGGCATTTTTGTCTGGACAGGAATATTATTATGATTTTGATTCAGGAGTAGCTTTTTCCAGGAATGAAAAATGTAGTAATGGATTGGACGTCAAGGTACTTGAGGTATTCAAGTGACCGGATGTTGGACAGGAAGTTGTTCAGGTTATTACAAATGATGTGGGGTCCGTTTGCAGTAGATCTATTTGCAAGCAGGCTAAATGCTCAGATTCCGACCTTCTACAGTTGGAGACCAGATGAGGTGGTGAAGAGTGTGGATGTTTTCCTGCTACTTTGGGATTGCAGTCAACTTTGTGCTTGTCTGCTGTTCCCTATCATTACACAAGTATTGTTAAAAGTAAGCAGAGAGAAAATGGTATTAGTTCTGATAGCATCGCACTGGCAGTCTAAACAATGGTGCCTAGATGTGATGGGAATGTTAGTAGAAGACCTGGTGTTGTTGCTGTGTGTTCTGGAACGTCTGATGGATGCGGCGGGACAGTAACATGAGTTGTATCCCATTGGTCAAGTGTAGCTCATGGCTTTCCGGGAGTCTGGCAGGTGACAGAACACTGGGTATGTTTGTGTTCTGCAGTGGATTCGGATCAAGTACTGTTAGTCCAAGTGATACATTCTTCTTGACAGAAATCTTTAAAGGTGGTGTTTCTTGTAGTATGGCAAATTTGTAGAGGTCAGCAATTTGGTTGGATAACTCCTGCAGGATGGATTACCTGTTGGTTAGACTCCTCTTTTCAGGAGACTTGTTAGAAATGTATGTTTGAAGAAACCAACTTCACTAGTGTCACTAATCATAGAATGTAGATTTTAGTTTTAAAGAAGATTGAAGAATGGGGTCAGAATGAGGTCTAAACTTTGTGATGTTCATCCTTGAAATTAGGCGTGTTTTGGATGTTCGGGCTCTTTTAGATGTTATCTGCCTAAAGGTGTGTGCTTTTATATCAGGAAAAGGAGAGACACTATGTAAAGGACTATTTGTTATCCCAATCCAGATGGTAATGAGAGCTTATTTATTGTAAAGGTTTAAAAAAGTACAAGACCAGGACTGAGAGTCCAAAACATTCAGGGGAATGCCAACTTCTTTATGGAGCTTCCTTGTGCTGTTTCTACCCCTACCATAGTAAAATGAGTTAAGGAAGCGTGCAGTAGTTTGGAGTTCTTTCTGCACGTGGTGCAATGGCTAGCAAAGCAGTGGTCGTTGGAGGCAGAGTAAATGACATTCTGAAATCAGCTGGTCGCGCTTGTGATTCTACTTTAAAATATATATATATATTTTAAACCAATTGAGATTGCTGTGGAAAATGGTATGGCAAAGCTTTGAACATGCACAATATTGGCCTCCAGCCTTGCCATAAACTGCGATTTCCATAGCTCTGGCGGGAATACAATCATGATTTTATGAAAGACACAGGGGCTATTATTATTCCTCTCGTTTGTGTTTCCCACCCTAAAGAATGAAGATGGCTTCAGATTTAAGATTTCACCATCATCATCTATATTTCGGTTCGAAGAACCATAAAAGCAGATAAGAACAAATACAATAATTACAGAAACGCACAATGTAATTGCAGAACTCAATTTGCTACAATACAGTTAAGTAGACTGGTATAAGTTCCAAATCACATCCAATTACATCCTTTAGCACAAATGGTTGATGAATCTTACAGAGTACCCCCAATAACATATCTGCATAATAAATCAGGGTGCTAAAAAGCAAAAACCTCAAAGAAAACCCTGGGGAGCTCCAGATGGGCCTGTTATGTCACCCGACTCTGAGGTTTTATGGCTGTTCTAAAATGCTTACCACACTAACCTTCTATCCTTTTTGCTGCTGGGCGACTTGGCAATAAAGGAGGATTGCATAACATTAGCCTCCGTGTCTTTTATCAAATTATTATTTTCTTCCCACCAGAGCTCTGAATAACCTGCATTTTTTCTTGAGTTAAGAAATTAACCAAACATCATCAGGCTCCTTTCTCGGGACATAGATAAACCAGTCTGTGTCCCAGCAAGGAGTCAAATGCTTCCTGGATTTGTCCTTAGAGTAAATAAAAATGCAAACAGTGTTTGCCTCCTTGCTGGGGCACTGAATTGTGTGGCTGTGTCCCAGCAAGAAGCCAGATGCTGCTTAGATTTTTACTTTAGCTAAGAAAAATCCAAGAAGCATTAGGGTTTTTTGGGGGGGCACAGCCACTCTTTTTCCTCTCACAATGCTTTTCATGGACCGAGAAGCAATGTGACAGGCATGATTTGTCTGTCTGTGCCCCAATAAGAAGCCAGACAGTGCTTGGATTTTTTATCATGCTAAGGAAAAAATCCACAAAGCATCTGCCTTGGACAGAAAGGCATTCTGAAACGAAGGGGCTGTGTGAAATGAACCAGAAAGTGGGCACCTCCCCTTCTAGTCCCCATCTCTAGGTTTACTTTTTTCTGCTGTGGGCTTGAAGGGGTGGTTAGAGGGAGGGTGTTGAGGAAGTAATCTGCTCCTTTGCTCTGCATCCCTCCTCCATCCATCCTCACCATCAGAAAAAAGAGGATTGACCCAGTGGGCATGGTGAGGTAGGAGATGGGGGATTGAACAGCCTGCCTTAAACCCATTAATCATACAAATTATCGGAAGTACCTGGGACAGTTAAGGAATCTCTCCCAGTCCATCTAACCTGTGTGATGTCACTAGTGTAGTCACATGCATATTAATAGGGAGAATAACAGAACTTAAATAACGCCACTGGGCACAGGGGGGCCAAGGCACTGCAGGCACCCTTTCATGAACATTATATACACAAATCGGGCAGCCAAAAGAAGAGACTGGAATACAGCAGTACCTGAAGCTCTTGGACACCAGTGGTAAACATCAGTGTAAAACACAAAGAAAGCCAGTGGGCAATAACCACACTAAAGATGTAGTCTTAAAATCAAGCCCCCAAATCAACGGATCCCATTGACAATTATCTGGTCATGAAGACCTAGGGCCTCATTTATGACATATTGGAGTAGGGCAGCGCAGCAAAGCACCTTGCCCCATGCCAAAGTGAAAGCGTAGAGTAGCATTCCTGTCCTTTCTGCCTGCGCTGGTGCTGTTTTGGCAGCCTAGTGCCAATGTAGACACCCTTGCAACATGGTGCAAGGGTGCTTCTGTTACAGGCAGGATTGTTTTAGTGCAGGAAGGGGCTTCTTCCTGCTCAAAAACAATCCTAAGAGGCGTTTTCCTCTTTCTATGTGTGCTGCAGATTGCAGCACACATTTAAGGAGAAAAGAACGAGGAGAAATAAATATATTTCTCCTTGTTACGCCTCACTCATGGAGGTGTACGGATATGAAGCTTCCCTAGGTTCACATAACTTTGTAAATCTGGGACAGCGCCAAATTCCATGGGTGTTGCGTGGGACAACCCACTGCAAAGCCCATGGAGTGCATCCTGGGCGCAGAGTAAGGCGAGGCAGCCATTTGCGCTGGATCGCCTTACTCATGATTTATGAGTCCACTCAAAGCAATGCAAGGAGGCATTGCATAGCTTCATAAATCTTTATGAGAGCCCAACGTCATGCATATACCACTTTATGTGATGCAAAAGTAACGCAGGGCTCCCATTAATAAGCCCTTAAGTAAATAACCATCTCTTTTCAACCACTGAGTATGTCCTTAGAGGAGTTTCTTTCACATAGTAAATACAGTGTCTGTGTTCGTGGCCCATTTAAACCTCTGAGCAAACTTTACACATACAATGGCCAGAGACCTGCATGTTGTACGCAGTACACGGCGAAAAGAGTGCTTGAAAATATGCACATCAGCACTCAAAAATTTGGATCCAAACCTTTAAAACATTTTAACTAAATAGAGAGTACCACCGAAGCTTTTTGAAGTTGGCATTTAAAGCTAATCAACAATGTCGCATACAATCTGGGGGCACTAATGGATAACAACCTTCAGCTGGACTCTCAAGTCAATAAAGTAGTCAGCACATGTTTCTCCTTGATCAGAGCCTTACGGAAGATCCTCCCATTACTACCAGATTCCATCAGGATACAAGTGGTGAGGTGTGTAATCCTGAGCAGGCTGGATTACTGCAACGCGCTGTATTTGGAAGCACCCAACCTACTGATACGGAAGTTGCAAAGAATTCAGACAATTGCAGCAAAACTAGCTCTAAAAAGGCAGAGGAGGTCCTCTACATCTTTAGCTCTGAGGGATCTCCATTGGCTGCCAGTTCATCAGACAATACAATTTAAATCTCTTTGTATTGTCTTTAGAGCCGTCCATGGTCGGGGACCTAAACCACTCCAGAATAAATTCTTGTGGTATGCTCCCTCAAGAAATCTTCGCTCAGCAACAAGAAATCTGGTGAATATCACGAGATTTAAAAGATCCAGGACAGGAGGCAGAGCTTTCATTCCTGCAGCCTCGTGGCTGTGGAATGCTCTCCCCCTCAATATCAGACAAACTCAGGATCTGCCTCAATTTAGGAAGAAGATGAAACGTAGCTGTTCCCTAGGGAGGAATAACACAAAAATGCTGATGTGATATGGATTTCTTCAGATACCTTCTGTCTTCTCTCGTTGCTCTTCTTTCGTTGCCCTTTTTTAGTCTTGGGGATAGCCATCTTTCATTCTGGCACTTTAACATTGCGGTAACTCACAGCGCCAAGATACCCGTTGGGTGACAGTTTGCGCTATATAAATACAGCTTACATTATATTACATTACATTACAGAGATACAGTCTGCCTTGCAAGGTTCTCTATAAGTCTACAGTGTAGTCATCGATTCAGTGGTTGCCTGAATCACGTTTGTCTTCTCTCGCTAAGCAAATTATTTTGCTTTTCAATGGAGAACTTTTACATCTGAAGTTTGCTACTGAAAAACAAAAAAAATCAAGACCCTGATGTGCAAAGAGTTTCTCCCTGCGCATTCGACCAATTAATTGATTTTCCTATCCAGGACCGCAGGCCTCACTTGTGGTCTTGAGCAGGGTAATCTACTGACAGTCACCTCCTATTAAATAGAGTCAGTGACCTTCAGAATAACCAGGCTTCTCCTATAGTGAACTGGTCACCTATTTCCAACTGAGGTGAGTAAATTGACACTTTGGTGGGGCAAGAACCATTTTGGTTTACACTGGAGACCCCATAAAGTCTAAATTAAGCCCTTTGTTCAATATAGCTGCAGTACTATATGTACTGCAATATGATGAATTAATAGTTTATATGGAGTGCGCAGCTACCCTTGAGAGTGTACTTGACATCGTTGACATATTCAATGAACTGAGGAACAGCAGAACTAGAATTCAACGTCACTTCAGGCAGATGCAAAGAACCAGGTTTGCAACATCTTCTTAAACTGCAATTCAGAGCTAAGAGTACAGAGCTCTGCAAGCAGCTGGTTCCAGGCTTGTGCATCCAGAAATGCGATGGAACAGCTGCCAATCCTTACCTGCCTAATTTTCAGGACCCCCACAAACGACGCCTTGGAGGACTGAAGAACTCTTGACCAAGAGGCACTGGGCGTCCTTGAAAAAAAGACCATGCGGGCCAAATACTAAAGACTTGAGGAGAATTCTCTTCTCAACTGGCATCCACTGCCAGGAATTAGGTTGAGAGGATATAGAACGATTTGCAGACATTTCACTGTGGGGTAAACACTGACTCACTCTGGAATGTGGAGTTTGCCCCGGGTGATTGCTGCTTTATTTTTAAATGGGTCCCCCCACATGAAGCCCAGTTCCTCCTTCCCAACCTGCCGATAGGCTTTTCCCCACTTACAACTGCAGGGCTATTTAAATAGGCACTGAAGCGCAGGCGGCAAAACGCCTGTTGGCAAGAACAATGCAGTCCAAAGTCTGCATACCACATGGAATTACCAGGGAAGCTTAAGGATCAGCTAAGCCATTTCATTCTTGATGACGTGCAGCCGTCTGATCAAGTACTCAGGAAGACCAAGGTACAGAGCAGTCTTGAGGTGATGAGTGCATGAACTACTGTCTTACGAGAGTGCAGAGGAAGAAAAAGGAAGAACTTTTTTAATGCTAAAAGACACCTGGGGTTGAATGGAGAGCTGGGTGTCAAACATGACCCCCATGTTCTTGGCCTCTAATGTCAGCTGAGGAAGGGATGGTGAAGTCTCAGGCCAACAGCTCTCCCATCAGTTTGTCTGAAAAGATCCAGACCGTAGGATCTTTGCATTATCTATGTTGTATGTAAGTGAAAATGTATTTCAGTTACTAAATAAAAACAACATCCCACTCTGTAGCTTGCTTAGCGGCTCAGATAATTGTGCCCAAGCTGGCCAACCTCTTCATGTTGATGTGTCTATTGGGCTCCTTCCCCTCGGAAGAAAGCTGTGGTACTGGTCCTCATTAAGAAAACATCACTGGACCCCCAATGACTCAAACAATTATAGGCCTATATCTTGCCTCCCAAGATTTTTGTGAAGGTGCTGAACTTACAATTGAGGGAATATATTAACACCAATTCCGTCTTGGACCCCAGTCAATTTGGCTTCAGTGCTGGCCACAGCACGGAGACTGCCCTCTTGTAAGCCACGGAGGAGACTAGGATGACTCTCGATCGGGAACTACAGGCCGCACTGACCCTGCTCGATCTATCAGCGGCCTATGATACGTGAATCCTGGGCTGCTGATGGAGCGGCTGAGCAGGATGGGTGTAACTGGGACAGCCTGGAACTTTTAAACTCCTTCCTCTCAGGCCGGAAGCAATCAGCCAGATCAGGTGTTTTTTCTTCACCTTCCTTCTCCCTTCCTTGTGGTGTGCCTCAAGGATTGCCAATCACCCCTCTTCTTTTTAACATCTAGGTTACCCCCCTTGCCAAACTAAAAAGTTTATTCCGGCTCACGCTTACATCATACACCGATGACAAACAAACTGTTCTATCATTGGCGACCGAGGACAGAGGTGTGGAGGCAAGATTTTGCGACTGCATGAGAGTTGTGGGCCATTGGATAGCAATGGACTGCCTCAAACTGAACTCAAGGAAGACTGAGGTATTGGTATTTGGTGGCGCCCTGCCCTCTTTCTGGACCTCAGACTGGTGGCCTTCTGAGTTTGGCTCTTTGCCTTCTCCGGTTAGATGTGTTAAGAAACTGAGAGTTCTTATAAACAACAAGCTCTCGTACGTGGACCAAGCCAGTGCTGTCTCCTTGTCTGCTTTCTTTGCATTAAACATGATTAATTTATATTGGGTCCTTCGCAAAAAAAGTTGTCACCTCTCTGATCCTTACAAAGATTGATCATTGTGATGGGCTTTTTCTTAATGCCCATCAGCAGGTCATTAATAAATTGCAATCTGTTCAGAATGCTGCTGCTAGGGTGCTGTGTAAAATTCAAAGATATAAGTCTGTCATCAAACATATGTCTAAGCTCCATTGGCTCCAGATCAGATAGCGAATTACATTTAAGGCTTTGTGCGCCATGTTTAAGGCACTGCACAGGACAGCCTGACTTCCTGAGGAGGAGTTTCATTGGTTACTTTCCCAGTCGGTCCTTGTGCTCTGCTTCGGCCAATTTGCTGGTAATTCCCAGATTCCAATTTGCAAACTGGGTAGGCCACTGGGTGGGCATGGAACTCTCTACCTTCACACATTAAAAACCTGCTTAGTCTGTTGGTCTTTCAGAAAGACGTTAAAAACATTGTTAATCTCTTCCTGTTAAACCTCCTTTCTTGGCTTCTCTCCAGCTTCTGTTTACTCAGCTTGCGTCAAGACACCCTTTTTGGGTATACGCGCGCTAAGATTCTCTAATATAACATAACAGTTAAAATTCACACATGCTAATCCCTCCACAAAGTTGACCCGCAATACAAAAGCCTTCTATCCATACTGCGTGCATGTCCAGCATGGTTGTAAAAATATCACATATACATTTCCTCAGTTTACATTATACCTAAAAAGAAAAATACCCGCCTACAATTCCCAAAGTTAGGCATACACCATGGAGACATTCTATAGCCATGCAATCTAATATGTCCTGTTAAAAATACTTAAAACTAAGTGCCATTGGTGTCCTAAACAACAGACTATAAAATGCATGTAATATAATCAGGTACGTTGTAAAATACAATCTAATCGTAAATGGTTTCTAACTCAGTTCCATTAATAACTGTTCCATTATGTTCATAAATTTTATTAAATTAACGGACACCATTGGGAAATTCACACTTAAGTTAGTTGGACTGTACACCTGCTTGACAAAAAATATTTTCTATATAATTTACCCCGGATGTTGAATCAACCGTGTTTCCCCTGTAAAATATTTGTTAATTTCCAGACTATTAATAAAATGCCAAAAAGTCTGCTGATTTTTACTTTTGCAGACTTTAAAGAAGTCCCACTAGTCATGATCTGCGCTTCTTCTTGCTTCCCATAAAGATTTTTTATATGGCTTTCTCAATTCCTTCAACTTCTTTGCACGTTTGGCGCAGTCTTCTGTCTTTTTTCACACTCTTGACTTCCCTTTGTACCCTTAACTCCTCTGAGTGCCATTTTGTTTGCGATATGGTCTTCCTATTGTTCTTATGCCGCTGATCACTCCTAGCTCAGTTCCTAACTTGCTTAGTGCCGATTCCCACACCTCAATCAGATCTCTGGTTTTCCTTAATGGTGTTCCCTCTGCCTGCTTCCAATAAGAGGGGCAGATTTACAAGCCCCGTGCGCCACTTTTGCGCAGCCGTTGCATCACTTCTGTGACGCAGCGGCGACGTAAAGCTAGCGCCATGCTGTGGGGGATTTACAACGTGACGCATCTAGGGAGATGCGTCACGTTGTAAAGCCCTGCGCCACATGAAACCTGCGTCAGGTTTCATGTGGGCGTTCTGGGGCAGGGTGGGCGTTCCGGCGCAGGAACGCCTCGAAAAGTGCCTGAGTGAAATCTACAAGATTTCACTCAGTCACTTTTCCGACCCCGCTGCGTCAAAACCTTGCGCCTGCTTGAAGCAGGAGTAAGGTGTGACGCACCATGTGGAAGATAGGCCGGGTTGGCACAGTGCTGGAGTTGCGTTGCGCCTGCGACACAACTCCAGCACTGCGCCAACCTTACGGCGGTAGATGCGACACTCATCTGCCTATCCTTGCACCATGGCGCGCCACATTGTAAATGCGGCGCATCCGTGGTGGCGCAACGATGGCATTGCGTGTCGCACGTTTCTTGGCGCATCCCTGCTGATTTGCAGGGATGCGCCAGGAAACGTAAATCTGCCCCAGAGTATTTTACCTGTGAACCCCTATTCCAATGGACTCTGTGCCAATATATGAAATATAACGCTGAATCCACCATCCTTTTAGGCTCTGCCATCTTCTTAGCATTGCTTATAATTATAAGCGGAGGATTGTGGTCGCTTTCACATCTTGGCGTTATTGTGAACTTCTGGATGTCTTTAAACAGCCCCATATAAATAAACCTTTCAGTCCCACACTGAATGGTTCTTATTTGTTCTGTGTGTAAAACCCATGCGTATATCCGAGGAAATGTGGCAGTTTAGTGCTCATAATCCAAGAGCTTCCAGGGTTACCAGTAAGGAATGATCACATTTCTCCAGCTTGGTGTAGCCTGACCACTGCATTGAAGTTCACATAGTAGCATCAATTCTATTGAATGCTCCTTTCCTCTTGCTATGGTTGGCTAAATTCAGTTTAATATCCCCTATCAGAAACCATGGTATGTTTCCAAGTGAAACTGATTCTTCTGACGAGGTCTTGGTGGTATACGTATATTAATCACCACAAGGAAACCGCGGTCTGGCCCACGCAACTAGTTTTCAATTTGGATGACCTGCATATGTGCAGAGTCAATATTTAATTTGGTAACTACGAAAGCTTGCTTTATTGAAACATATAGAGAGGCCTCCCTTCATATGACCTTTCTTTTTTGCTTTGTCGGCCGGCAAGTAATACTCGATGTAACCATTTATCGGGAATTCCTCTTCTTTCCACGTTTCCTGATAACTCATGAAATCATGGTTTGTCATGTTAAGTTACCATTGCCGCATCCACCTGGAGTTTTTTGACTCTGCAATATTCCACAACAGGATTGAGAAAGAATCATTTATGACACTTGAGCTTCTTTGCTCTAGGGGTTAGGCAGTTTTATTACTGTATTTTGCCTGCGATAACCATCCCCAATCCCCAGCCTTACAATTTGCTGAAAAGTCGAACGCCCCATAAAATTAAGATGTTTTTTGATTTGTCCAGCTTTGAGCTGTTACTAGGCCCCAGTGCCTCCTTTAACACCGAGCCTGTCCTAAAGAATGTACACCAACCTGTCCTGTTTTGTGCCCACCTTTTGTGGATCAAAAAGCCAAATATCTTCCAGCTAGTAGTTTATACTTCGATTTAGCGGAACATTATTTGCTGTTAGGTGTTGATGCCAGCAATTTAATTAACTGTCGCTCTTGCACATTAAGTCTGATCCTTCCTCTGGCAGAGGCTCAAACCTTGAGCCCTGATGTTCCAGGGTCACAGTGCACGTGCATGGGAGAAGCGGTCGCATTATTGCTCTTTCCTTTATCGTCGCCGTTTGGGCCCAACTGCCCACTCAGATTAAGTCTTGCTAAATTTTGGAGTGGCTTCAAATTTTCATTCATTCCAGCCTCCTCACCAGGCTGTTTTGCTTCTAACTCTTTTCTATTAATAATGGACTGCGCTCTTGTGTGAATCATTGATTGGTCTTGTCGAGGGGGTAATGTACTTATGTTTTTATTTTTTCACCTCCAGCCTTATTGTGCGCATTCCCTAATGGTTTTGAAGGTTACCTTCAAAGATGATATTAGGGACTCTGGCCCAGATTGAGAGCAGTTAAAGCAGTTTTTGCAGTTTGAGAATCAGTCTTATCTCTTACATTTTCCAAGTGTCATCTTACTAATTATCACTTAAAGCACCTAAAAGCGCTGGGGGCTTTCCGGTTGCAATTACAGTTACATACAGCAGGTGTACAACAGTATGATGTCTCTGGGACCAAGTCCCAAAGAATTTACCTCCCGATAAGTTCCTCCTGAGACGTTCAAAGGAACAGAAGAAAAAATTCTCACCCACCGCGGCCAACTGCTCACAGGGGGCACTCCTAAAATTGGCAGCTGCCTTAATAAACGCTGTATTTGCCACCGTGTCAGATTTTATCCTGGGCTCACCCCCATGAACATACCACATATGCTGAAGAATGGGGTTAAGTTGGCACATCTTCAAGACTGTAAATGTCTCCTCGTGGTTTAGGCTGCTCAAGGTGTGCAAAAGGAAGGGAAGTAGAAAGGAGCAGGCGATTTCTGACCATGGTTGATGTGGAGTTTTGTCTTCACCTATTGTGCCAGACCCTAGCCAGACCCTAGCCAGAACCTAGCTCACTCGACCCTATGAGGTTGCAAGCAGCACTGGAGGCCGTCTTATTCTGTTCCCTACACCCCTCACTCGCTCTAGCACCAGATATGCACTGGCCTTTTCAACCCTGTAGCCGATCGTCCCCTGCCCAACACCAAACCATCCCCACCACCTGCTGCAGACTCTGACCATGGTTGATGTGGAGTTTTGTCTTTAACTTTTGCCCTAGCCAGAACCTAGCTCACTCAACCCTATGAGGTTGCAAGCAGCACTGGAGGCCGTCTTATTCTGTTCCCTACACCCCTCACTCGCTCTAGCACCAGATATGCACTGGCCTTTTCAACCCTGTAGCCGATCCTCCACTGCCCAACACCAAACCATCCCCACCACCTGCTGCAGACCCCACGGAGACGAAGGCACAGCAGAGGGATCAAACTCTGCCAGCCCCTACCTCCGCTCTTCCCTACAAGACCCGCACTCAACACATTGATCCCACGAATCTGGGCCTCTGATGGTGCAGTGGGGTGTGGCGGTGGAAGGCTGACCCAGCTACAGGTCATAGATCTGACTGATGCAGCTGCGGGGGCAGACAACAGCAGGCAGCCGTCAGCATGACAAACAGTCCACCAGGGTGAAACACCAACACGCCGACGCACCAGGTGAACTGGACGATTCAAGAAAATTCAGCTGAAGGGATGAACGCACTTCAGAATCTTCAGCAACAACTCACGCGTCCGCGTCACACAGCTTATGCTACGGAGAGCTCTCCAACCAGTGTCTAATCCATTTTGTATTTTAAAAGACTAAAGCACATTGAGTCAAAAACAACTTGTAAACAGACTCATGCATATTCATCTTAAATTAAATTAAGGGTGCAGCATAAGTTGCACAGTAACTCTGCTTACATCCACGCAACACAAAATGTGGCTGGGAAGTCAGTCAAGTGCTACCAAATGCATCTTTCAATGGACAATACTTTCTACCACAATGTATGTTGGAGCACGTATCTCCAACCAGTCCATAGTGAGCTACCAGCAGCTCGTAGACACATTCAGAGTAGCTCCCAGCCTTGAGTTCATTTTTAAATAGGCACAGGGTCATATTTTCATTATAAAGTTAAGGGAAGGCTGTATTTATTTTCCATTACTATCATCCAGTTGCAGATAGGAGGGCCTGATAATGAGCAGGGCCCAGTCAGATTTATGACCCAAGCGGGGGCAATTTAAAGAGAAAATATATATTTCTATGAAAAATTATGTTAATTCTTTTCTCATCTTTCAATAAGGCCAATTATGCCTTAATGTTTTATGAAACATGTTTCTTGACTTTAAATTGTTCCCATTTAAACAAAAGGCTGTATTTTTGTGTTATACATATGGCGCCTTGTCTACAGGCCACTGGGAGCGAGATGCCAACTGTTTGTAAATATGAAATTTTTGAAAGCTCGCTCTTTCCAGTCCTCGGATATGGACTACTTTCACAAGCGATTCCATTGAATCCTAACTCCGTCCATGTACAGGCTGTAATCATTCCACTATCCTATGATCTTGGTATAGTCCCAGGATCCCCCCACAGCTTCACTACCAGTTTTCTCCACAAATTACAGTATACTGAGTCTCAGCCTTAGCCTGGAATGTACCATTTTCAAGTCCAAACACTCCCTTCAAAGATGAGTGAGTTACGCAGGATTTCACTATCTACTGCCAGTAGCTCACCTATGTGTCGCTTTTTCTGTTCCTTTCACATGGTTGGACCTTGTTGCTCTTCTACCTCCACTGTGTTTCCTTCTTGTGGTGTCCCTGCAGGCCACTCCCTTTTCTAATCCCCAGTGATGCCACTTTATAAATTCTCTGCTCTGTTCGACCGATACCAACTCCATCCCAGGAAGCTCCAAAATTGTTCCTCCGCTGCCTTTATCAAAGCTTCCTACTACTAATCGCTTGGTGGCCTCTCTGGACATCAAACCAATGTCCCATGGGAGGCTTATTTCGACTAAAGATTAATACTGCTTCATCTATGCATAGGAATTGTCTTTTCTTTCCTTTTCTTTTTTGGATTAAGTTAAGAGTGTACCACCCCGCGAAGTGTGTTGCAGAAGGTCGTACCCAGTGGGTGAGAACTGCCAGTTTCCTCACCGTTAGAAGATCGGTTACTGGATGATTACCTTCCAGACCGGGCGATCTCTCTGACATACCGTAAGATTCTCAACAATATGCTGGACTCTATGGGTAAGATACGGGCAAAATTGAATGACGAAGTGGGGGAGCTTGACGACGAGGAGTGGAGAGAGGCCCTGGCCTCACCACAGGAGGTGGGGATTCGCTCACGCTTTAAGTTGATCTAACTTAAAGTGCTTCACAGGACATACTACACCAGCTCGGCACTAGATAAGATGGGCCTTTTGTCCTCGCCGGAATGTCCTCGGGGTTGTGGACAGCTGGGTACCTTTACACATCAGTGGTACTGCCCCGACCTCTGGAGATATTGGGGAAGGGTGGTCTCCGCCATGTCCCACTTATGCCACAAACCAATAGCTCTATCCCCACAACTTTGCTTGTTGAATGTTTGGGAGGAGATTGATCTAAACAGGTATGAGCGTCTCTGGGTCACACTGGGCTGTACGGTTGCCAAGCACAACATCGCTAGAACCTGGATGGGGGAGTTGTTCTTAAGTATGCGGAATGGGCATCGGACATGGGCTGGTGCATGCAGGAGGAAAGGGCGGTGTACAAAAGTAGAGATTGCCCGGGTAAATGGACTAAGGCCCGTGGAACAAAAGTAGAGGCTTTATTTGTACCCCATTTGCAGAACCGAGTGATGTTGTTGATGATATGACAACGTAGGCGGACAGTTGTTGGAACTGATGATAGTAGAGTGTTTCCTGTTTTTCTTTGACCCAATGTACTATTTAGTTTCATTTATGTTTTCAGTATTCCTTCCGTATTGTATTATGTCTTGTAACTGCACCATTATAGTGTTTCTTTGTTTTATTTTTATTTTCAATAAAAAAAAAGTGTGTACCGCCCCAATAAACAAAAATAAAAACTTTTAGAAGTAATGGTACACTAGCTTTGTATATATAAAAGACTGAACTGGTGTACATAATACTGAACTGGTATTTTCATGAACAGTTTTCGAAAATTGAATTTGGTAATGCATTATCACTAATTGTAAGACACAAATATGTTTTTGTAATGCGTTGTTATTTATTCATTTCCGTCAAGTTGTTGTTAATACTGATGTCTTGTAATTGTGCTGGCTCTTGAGTATGATTACAATAATCCACGGTAAAAATGTTTATATGAAAGACCCAATTAACCGTAAGGATTGAATCCTACTTGGATCAAATAAATGTTTTCTTTGATCTTTTCTCAAATATGTGTCCTGAATTTAATTTCGTTAGGCATCTTTCGTTAATTTCATGATGAATGTGATTAATGGTCCAACTTCACAGATCGAAAGGACCCACCCCCATTCCTTGAGGGAATTATTTTTGGCCCCTCTCAGTGGCAGCTCTTCTTCATACTCGGTCCATGACCGCAGGTATGTTCGCTTGACACTATTTTATGAACACCACTCTTCCATACTCATCTGCCTAGCGATTTTGTGATCCCCATATTACTCCATCTTCATACCCCTCTGCCTAGCAAATTCCATTATGTGGGGGAGGCTCTCTATGGCTAGGCAATACCTCTCTTAGGGCAAAGGGGGGGATTGCTGATATTTTTTAGCTGGACAACTCCATCTTGGAATTTCCAGGTGCTTGCTCCCCTACAGAAAATGCATAGGTCCTGAACAGAGGCAGAGGTGGTGGACGCATGGAGGCAGTGCTTCAGTACACTAGAATGTAAGTAGATGAAGGGCCAAGATTATATTTTCCTGCCACAAATGACCAACGAACATTACTATACTAAGCAACATGTTAAATAGTCATTAGATCGCCAGATCCAGCTTGCTTCAGTGATTACACCCCCTCTGCTTTTCCCATTGTAGAATAAAATCTTACTTATGCTTAATTCATTGATAGTGGCTTATCTTCTCCTTCTCTCAAGCAAAAGGGAGTTCTAAATTCGAACTTTGTGAAAGGTGTCTCACTTTTTTAGGGAGCTCAACAACTAAAGAAAAAGGACATAAACTGTTCCAGAAGTAACCAAGTGTGAAGGCTTAATGTGCTTCATGGCCCAGCCTTGCTACAATGGTATCTGGCCCAATGGGATGAACTTGCCGAATCTCCGTCACTCCCAAGCTACTGCTGTAGGAAATCATTAGCTAATCAAAGGGTTACCGACTTGCTTGGTTGTTTGTAGACAGAGGAAGGCTGAGTAGAAGCAGTAATGTGTAAACAAAAAAACCTTCACAGCTTTTCCTTAAACAAGTTGCATGCAAGCACCAACCCTCACTCAGGCAAATCTGCCTCTCAATCTGCCGATTGACAGAGGAGTTAGGGACTTTAGTGGGAATATGTCCATGAAGAAGTGGCTAGGAAAGGGGAGATGATCAGAACAGATGAGAACGCTGGTCTTTGTTCAGAGACTCAGAGCTGGAGAAATAGTGTGGGTGGTGGTAGGAGGGATGAAGGGTGCACGTGGGGTAAACTCTAGATAATCTCAAAGAGGGCTCCGGGAGATTTCCTGAAGTTTCTCTCTTGTAAGGTGTTGGGAAGAGTTTAGGGAGAGATAAAGACAATAGCGCAGGATGGGCAACTTTATGAAGCTAGCTAGATCATTTTGATAGAGAGAAGGCAGGAGGAAATGGGAGATGGTAACCATTAAATATTCAAATCGAGTAGATAGTCCTAACAATGTCAGTGTCAAAGGGCGGAAGGCCCCAACAAGACTGTAATAATCTAAACTCAAGGGTTGAGAATAAATACACAAGAAACACATCTTTTAGATAAAGATCATACTAAACTGAGATCAGGCTTGTTTCCAGTATAATATTCATTGTTGAACGAGGGGAGGGAAGAGCTGCAGGTGGCTATTTTGCAAGAAGGGTTCCCTTTTCAAGAATCAGCATAGTTGTATATGATGAGGGAAGATACCTGCTTGTCAGAGGGAGGGTGGAAGGTTTGGCATTCACAGTGACTTTGCTTTAAGCACCAAATCAAGGATAATCCAATTTACTTACCATGGGTAAAGAACCACAGGGCACAATTGCCAGAGCAGGGATATTTACATGGTAATGTCAGGAATATTGACAAAGTCAACAAGTGTAGATCTCTAGAAAAGACCCCTAAAAAGCTAAAAGTAAATTGCAGAATTGTAGTTGCTGGAAATGTGGAAACCAATGCACCCTCATGAGAGAGATTACTCTTTCTTTTTACACAGATCCTACGCATCAGTCGATCAAATTTTCTTCTTGGTAGAGGCAGCAAGGGATATCATAAGGTTTGCAATAGGTAATATTACAATGTCAGAAAATTCATCTGTATCTGGGGAAATAGACATTGGGTTTTGGTGTCCAGTGGGGAGGTAGATGGCGGTTTAAAAACGCATTGTGTAAATATCAGGTAGCTAACAACATGAAGAAGGTAATATGTACTTTCAACTCATTGACTGGGGTAAGATTCCAAAACCGAAGGTTCGGGACATCTTCAAGTCAGTGTTTAGGGAAAGGATTATTGCATTAGCAGCAATAATGAAAATGCAAAATCAAATGAGAGGGCAGCTAGAGAGAGAGACAGACAGAGAACTAGAACAGTTAGAAGAGGGATACAAGATGGATGCACGGCCTAACTGCACAGACTAAAAGTGGCAAAGGCACATGCACAGAGAGCACATTCATTCACAGCAATGTGATACAAAAAAGGTAATAAACCAGGTAAGATCCAGGTAAGCAGGTCAGGATATGGAGGCTTAAATCGTACATGGGAACAAAGATACTGATGGTGAGACCAGAATGTCCGAAGACGAGAAACAGACCTCTTTAGGTTTTATCAATCATTGTATACAGCCAAGTCGGTGTCAGGGACAACGAAGGGAGAGTTCTTGAAAGAAAAATATATCACAGTTTTATCTCCCCTTGCAAGGGAGGAACTAGAAGGGCCTATAACAAAAAGTGAAATTCTGTCAGCAAATTGTTTAGAGAAATACAGGCCTCTCGTCCAGACAGGTTGATGGGTCTCTTATATGAAAACAGTTGCTTGAATGCTCAAGGGACTGATGGAGAAACTTTTCAATTATTTTTTATTCAAGTAATCTAAATAAATGTTGATCAAGATGTATCATGTTACCCACATTGCTTGGAAACCATATAATGAGCTGTACAACTTCTTACCTGTCTGCTTCATAATTTATGTCATGGATTGGTTGACAATCAGAGACAATGCAGTCTCATATCCGTTTCTTTCCAGAACACACACATACTATCACACAGGTACAGATATGCATGCAAATGTTGATTTACTACATACCAGCGTGCTCAGACATGCATATCAAAATCTCATGCACAGGATCATTTGTTCCAGCCCCACACTCTTCCATCGCCTTGTCTATGTATTAAATAGCAGGTGGCATTAACTGCGATTTCAGAGTTCCAGGAAGCATGTGCTGGCTCTTGCATATATATACAAGTTTGGTCCAGAAATGGGGGGGGAGGGCCTAATATGTGCTAAAGTTTAGTTATTTCTCTTAGTTTTTGCAGTGGGGCTGTGTCGCCATTTTCACTCTCTACCTGCTCCAGAAAGAACTGCGATATTAGCAGTGGAGAAGGCTTTGAAGCTATTAGAATATACCACCTTATCAAAGCATATATTTGCTAAAATAACATCCCTCTAGGATAGTGATCACTCCCATGAGAGAACAAGTCATCAGCCCCAGCTCTATTTTCCTACTGTTATCACAATCTTGAATTTCCTGCACATACACATCTTGGTCCCATTCCAGCAAATATGACAAGACCTCTAGTCTTCTTGCTATCACTTTGGTGAACAATTTAGCAATCATGTTCAGGGCAGTAGGCTTCTATGAAGCATAGCTTCTTGAGTCCTTCACCAGTTTGGGAATAACTGTAATGGTGACCTCCGCCATTGATTTTTCACCTACCCATTTTTAAAAAGAATACAAGTGGTTATAGATAATATCAGAAGAGGCGTATCCTATGGTCTTTCTACCTATGGAATGGCCTGTGCTCCTTTTCCCTTGCACCCAAGAACTGGTACCGCCTTCAAGGATCATACCAACTAGTCTTCTGTGATCCCATGGACAAGAAAGACATGTTGCTGAAGGACTAGCTGACCTGTGGACAGGACTGTGGCTAGCCCCCGCTAAAACGAGTGATTGAAATTGCTTCAGAACCCTATCTGTGACCTGGTATCCTGTAAGCTGCAATTTGCAGTTTGGGAGCTTGTAAAGGGGCCAGGGGAACATTCTTCAACATCCAAGAAAAGTTTGGACTTCAAAAATATTTATGTCTGAAAGGACTGGGAAAAGGTAATGAGGCTAACTGAGAACGGCTTCACCTCAGCACCTGGACTGTACCACTCATATATTTTGAAACACAAAATGATGCTTTAGCAGATCACACACAGAAGAGATCAGGTCTTGTGGAGCCCTGTTTGGCCTCCAACATTGCTCCATGTGAGATTATCAAGCTCCTTAATTCCTTCTAAGCTTGAAGGTACAGCAGAAACGGCAAAGGACAGCATAGTTATCCCAGTCTGAAGTGATCTAAGGAGCTACATTTTTCGAGTTTGCCCTACTCTGCGCTTTTGGTGTTAACAAAAGGCTTCAACAGGACCCAAAATTCATCATTGTAACCTTGTGGAACCGTTGTTGGCTATAGCATCTTGCCTTTCCCTGCTCAAGCAGTTCTCCTTGCTTATTTTTCCGAGTCAGAAAGTAAAATTGCTCGCTGGCGTGAACCACTGAACAGCATCCAGCCCACACTCCATCGCAGTCAGCCCAAAAAAGGTTTGAAGATCCATTCACCTGTGTCCATTGATTAAAACTGATGTTAGGTTCTTTCTAAGTGCATTCTGACAATTACATTTTTAAAATGCATAATTCCATTTCATCCCGATGATATTTGTCAGTTTCTTCTTATTTAGTTCTTTTAGGATTCTACGACAAAATATCTACCAGAAAGGTATTGTGTTCCAAAAATATTATTGTGATGATAAAGACTACAAACATATTGACTTTAAAAACATATGATATTAATTACTAAAATATCAGAGTACAACATATCAACATTATGCTGGTAAGTATATGTTTTTAATTGTAATTAATATTATTGTAATGTAAAATTAAGGTTACATTAATCTTTAAAAATACTATATTTAAAAATGCATATAATTTAAAATAATAAGAACAAACATTTAGTTTATAACTTAAAAAACAAAATGTTTATAATTTTAAAATCATTTTTCAATACAATTTGTTAAACTATAAACTATAAATAATATAATACACAAATAAAAATGATTCTTAAATAAATATATCATTAATTTATATGAAATCATAAAAAATAACACATATTTATAATTATATAAATACAAACATTTAAAAAGTAGTAAACCAAGTACCAATACTTTATTCCGGTCATACGACCATTAAAGTGCATAGCAATAAAATACATAAAAATTTAGCAACCTTGATAAATGCCATTAATATGCAGAATAATAAATACATACAGTACACAGACATATCGACCAAAAATAAATACAGAATACCAAGTTCGGTAGATTGATAAGATTGTCATATACAATGACCTCTGAACAGTAAGTGAGCTTGAGGCAACTTGTAGCTTCACATTTCAGGTCCACGTAATTAATGTGCATCAGTAGATGTTTATTTCAACATTTTTAAGATTCTGTCACTTAATTTACAACCTACATGATAGATGTACAATGGAGTCAAAAGTAAAAGAAATAGGCCAAATTATACAATCATAACAACAATATAAAACCTCCTTTGGATAAAACATATCAATAATAAACTGTCATGTCCGGTAAAATGCTGGACACCTCAAATAATCGCAATCCCTGCTCATAAATATTATTATAATAACAATCTCTTTATCTCAGTATGATTGCATCCCATAACCATAAAGTGCTAGGTGTCTCACATCATCAAGCAATCCTAGGTTGCAATTACAGGGGTGGCAATTGTTTAATCCTGGTTCTACTAGCAATTCTATTAAGGCTGAAACCTCTCGGGCAACCTGGGATATGAACTTCTGGCGCCTGAACCAGACACTCATCAGAAACCTGCTTACAGCAAATATAATAAATGCTGTAGTGTCAGATTTTGAAACCTGCTTACAGAAAATATAATAAATGCTGTAGTGTCAGATTTTAATATCCTCAGTGCCACTCTATAACGTCTGATTCCCAGTCTACAATAGATGGGTCGATTCCATTTTTTGCAAAGAAAGTGATATTCTTTAAAAAAAAAAAATGTGTTTGACTGTCTCCATTGCGTAGCCACAAGCTGGGCGTGCGGTTATATTTGTATTCGTTACCCATACATTGAATGACCTTAGGGATAAACAGCCTAATCTGAATCTCACATAGAGACTTTTTCCCATAGGTGGTGAAATCAGGTAATAAAAAAGCTCAAACTCGGGAAGGGGTTTTAAACTTAGAAACTCAGAAGTTAGGTGCCTCGCAGTTCTACTTGTAACATACCGTTCTTTTACAAAGGCCCAATACTTAGGCTTCACAGTGGCACTATCATTTTTACGAATGCATTCCGGACAGTCCCACAGGCGAATGAGCCCCAATGATCTGCACCAGAATTTAACATATAGCCAAGGGATCCATTTAGCACCACTTAGGTTTAAAACTTCTTTCAATGATTCACAGTATTCACCTAGCTAAGAGTGGACCAGATTCATAGCCAGTAGATCAGTGGTTTAATTGCGACTACGTCACCAATTCTCATCAGCCCTAGATCAAAAAACAGCAGAGTAAGCAGAGTGCTGGCTGGGACAGGGATCAAAGATCTAGTAAATATATTTTCGCTCATGACTATTTTGTGCAAGTCAGCATGATCCCAGAGCTCTGCACCATATAATGCAGCATTTTGAGCTTTCATACGATAAACCTCCAGAGCGGGAGTAATTGACCAGGACCAAGGCAACTTGTGGAATCGCAATATAGATTTGGATTTGTGACTTAGGGTTAGACAGCTTTTCTCTAGTTGAAGATCCCATCTCAGAGTTTCGGTTAGCCTTACTCCCAGATAATTAAACTTGGACACCCTCTCAAGGGGTTTACCCGTTATCTTCACTGGTCTACATTTTCCCTTGTTTTCACCAAATATCATGTATTTTGTTTTCTTCATGTTTAATTCCAGGTCTCAAAGAATACCAGAAATTTGTCAATAAGACTCTGGAGTCCTATAGGGGTCCTGGATACGAGTAATAAATTGTCAGCAAACGGCAGGATTGGTGTTTTTTTACCATTTAACAATGGGTAATCATTTTCGCAATCCTGCAGTTCATTGACTACCTCATTTATATAAAGGGAAAACAGTGTGGGTGCAGGGACGCAGCCTTGGCGTACCCCTCGCCGGATAGGGATCTTAGTAGTTAATGCACTGGATGTCCCCCATCTAACCAGTTCATAATTACCCTCATGCAGCCTCACAACCAGTATCAACAGATGTACCGGAGCTCCCATCGCTTTTAAAACTAGCCAAAGCATTTCCCTTGGCAACAAGTCAAAGGCAGCACAAAGATCAACCAAAAATATGTACAAATTTTGCTTTTTAATTTGTACGAATTTCCAAATAAGTAAGATAAACCTGAACATCTAATCGCATGTACTAGTTTTGGTGCGGAAGCCAGCTTGATAGGATGACAGAATCTCATTGTCATCCATCCAGGTTGAGAATTTGTCCAGGACCTGTCTTGCAAAACAAAATTTGCATGTTGTCTAATAGACTAATCGGTCTATAATTCGATGGGGCGGAAGCATCGCTTCTTTTGTGCATAGTTAATATTTCCACCCCCTCCATGGCCCCGGGTAATTCTCTCCCCATCAGCAACTGCATTAGACAGAAGATTTAGGTAAGGAGCCCAAACTAACGGTTCTGACTCATACAAATTGCCCGATATCTTTCCAGGCCCGGCGCTTTTACAGATTTTACTCTCCCAATTGCCCTAAGAGTATTGTCCAGGCTAAAGAGAGACCCGTCACTGGCGACACCCCCCCGTCTCGTTAGGTTCACTTTCAATCAAATTATCAATACCACCCACAGGGAGAATAACTTCCCTCTTTTCATAAAGCAAGGTTGAATAAAGTAACCCCTTCTAGACTCCTGAGTGCTATAATATGCCAAAATGTACGGTTTTCATTGCACCCGGCAGCGGCCAGTAAATCCTACCAATCCTTATATTATTGTAATGTAAAGTTAAGGTTACATTAATCTTTAAAAAATACTATATTTAAAAATATATATAATTTAAAGTAATAAGAAAAAACATTCAGTTTGTAACTTTAAAAAAAAAATGTTTATCTTTTTTTAATAGTTTTTCAATAAAAATGGTTAAACTATAAACTATAAATAAAATAATACACATAAATAAATATTTAATTAATTTATATAAAATAATAAAACATAACCATTTATAATTAAATAAATACAAACATTTCAAAAGTAGTAAACCATTGTAGACATTGAAAATCTATGACACAAATTCATTTTTTTTAAATGCTAAAAGAAAGAAAAGAAAATAATTTAAAACATATATGTATGCTTATCCATTAAATATACTTAAAATATCCAGGATGAAGTAACGTGTAGTAACCTAAATCTAAATCCAATTAAAAAAAGCAAATTAAAAAAAATGTATAGCCACTATTCTATCTACAATTCTACAAAGATTGGGTAAAACGCAAACATTGTAGGTGAGGTTTACTACTTTAAATCTAGTCCAACAAACATCAGTGAAAGTGCATACCTGGGGAGGGGGCAGATTTACTATTCTAACTCCACTCTTACATTGGAGAAGATGCATACATTGGGTGGAGTCAGATTTACAATTCTAACTTTAGCCCAACAACTATTGAAGAAAGTGCATAGATTTAGTGGGGATGGGTTCAGATCAACTAATCTAACTCCAGACTAACAAACACTGAAGAACGTGCTTATATTTGGGGGAGGGGATTGCTATTCTTTTGCACAAAGTGCATACCTTGGGGTGGATACAGATTTACTATTCTAACAACAGTCTAGCATTGGGGAAGATGGATACATTGGTTGTGAGGTTGTCAGATTCACTATTCTAACTACAGCCTTTAAAACTTTGGGGAAATGCATACATGGTTGGAAGAACTGATTTACTGTTCTAACACCATTCCACCAAACACTGGGTAAAATGCATACTTTGGGGTGGGGGTCTGAATTATCATTTTGTAATTGAGCCCTGATCATAATAACCATCTATATCAAACCCACTCCAAATTCAAAAAACAATGTCATCAAGAACATCAACTCAATTATCCTAAACCAAATGGAAACCACCTTGGAAACCAACTTCATCATCACAGGATATGTCAACATGAATCTGATCAGCTCTGGATCAAACGACAAATTTCTTATCCAAAAGAAAAATTACTGAGATATACAGCCCCAGGTATCAAAAGCTAGGAACCGGAAGGACAAACATGGGGAGAACTTTGTGTTAAACATCGAGCACCTTGGGTTGAGAGCGCTCTTTGGTAGATCACGTGACAACTACCTGTCAAATCTCACTTATATTGGTTCATGTCGTAGTCCATTATTGATTATACTTTTTTATCACTCTCTCTATTCCCTGTCGTTTGTCTTTCCAAATCGCGGAGTGCTGCGAGTGACCACCCCCACACGTACTGGCCTTAGACCTAAGAAGCGAGTTTGTTGAGAGCTGGAATGTCACACTCGGCTTTCAATTCACCACCAATTATAAGAAACTGGAAAGGTCAGAATCACCAATAGAGAAAACTGCCAACAGCGCCAAGACAGTCCTAGAAGAAATTGAAAGACAAAATCTATCCAGACATGGCAAAAATTCACAATTGACTTACTAGCAAATAATACGTGCAATACAGACGGCCCTTCCAGGACACACTTTCTAGCCTCACAAGGTCATTGCCAAATATCTAAAAAGTGATCAGTAACCTGTTGCCTGGCTAAGAAAAAACATAAACCAGGCCTTGAGGCTGGTTTGAAGGGGTAATTCTAAAACAACAAGCAACATGGACATTCTAATGGACACAAAAAAAAGAATACTCCAAGTCCTTCTGGCTCAACAACCAAAAAGACACAGGTGACTTCTGGGCCAAACTGCTCCAACACAGTAAGCAACATAAGAAATTAATGCTCAGCTGTGAATAAGCTAAGCCGACAGCAGCCGCCCTTATGGAACACTCCTATCAGGGAAGAATGCTGGGTTGCTTTCCTCAAGAAACATCTCTCGTCAGCTAATGATTCCTCATCTACATCACTCGTAGAGGCACATTCCACATCGCTGCCGTTAGATAGCTCAGCCTCTCCCTGTAAAGACCACCCATCAGCACCAAACCCATCACAGGTGGCTATCTTGGTCACAGAACCATGGTTTTCCCTTCACTCAGAAGTGCACAACTGTCCGAACAAGAAACAGCTAAAGTCATCATCAAAGACAGGAGGGATGTAAATGGATATCTTGGCACATTATGCAATTGATGTTGTACCCAGCTGTACTGTGTTACTTACCAATAAAGTATGTTTAAACATATTTAAAAAGGCAGCAGGAACCGTGCCCTTGGGTCAAACAGAATAACTCATACAATTTACAAACAAGATCCACAGTACTGGGCAGGAAAGCTGACTCCACTCTTTTCCATCGCAGCCAACACGAGCTTCATACCTGATTCATGACAAGGCGCTGTTATTAACACACTCCACAAAGAATAACCTGACTGCATGGGTGGACATTAATCGAATAATAACAATAACACAATCTGGTTTCAGGAGGGCTTCCTGCACAGTCGCTAACATGCTGGCCTTGTCCATCATTCTGGACCAAATGGAGAAGGAGAACCGCATGACCTGCGTCTGCTTTGTTGACCATGAGTCGGCTTTTGACTGAGTCATCGAGCAAAGCTTTGGAGGAAGCTCAGGGCTTAGGACATCCCTTCACACCTACTCAGAGCCATTGTGCCTCTTGAGCTGCCCACCCACACTAGCGGAAAAACCTGCATGGCTGCACTCCGGTGACAGAGATTGACGCTTATGTGGCTCCAAGGAGAACCTTCTACACCTAACCTGCATTTGTACCAAGATGGCAGAGGAGAGGAGGTGCCTCTTCAAGACAGCAAAGGGATCCACACATGCAGGCAGGCCATTAAATCCTGTTTAGAGCCCAATGGCCCTATTCTGAACTGTCACTTCATAAAATTTCTATACAAATTTGATCAAAATCTACTATAACAAACAATCGAAGCACAGTTGGGCTCGATCTTTAACATAAATACCCCTGAACTGACTGAGAAAGTTGGGCCATGCTGCTAGCCAGAGAATAAACACTAACTTCAGAACTATGGGCTATTCTGGCACCTGGGTGTTCTCTGACAACCTCTAGGCAGCCTACAAGCACTTTAAAGCTGTTAATTTGCAACTTTGAATCTTAAAAAACCCCTCTAGCCCCCAGGCTCCTGAATACAGCAGTGATACTCGGGTCAGGTCCAAAGCCAGGGAACAGACACAAGCATCATAACTATGGGCAATACTTGCTACCAGGATTTTTTTATTTCAAGATCAAATGCTTGAGTCTAAAGACAGCTGAGTGACATATTTTATTCTCTACAAAGCAGACAGACACATTTTTTTTAATCTGCATATTTGCATTTTTAACTTAGGGTACTGAGATGCCTCTGGACAAGTACATGCTTGAAAACCTCCAGCAGTGCTTACACAACTACGGATTCTACCTCAGTTTATAATCTTGCTTGGAGCATCCACCAAACAGCATAAACGCCTCCTCACCTACAACTTTTTCTTATGAGTTATAATTATTGTTTTCTCTTTTGTACAATTTTATTTAATTGAAACAAATAATGTTTACTTACTTACTATACATGGTGGGAAGATATGATTTACTATTCTAACACTAGTCCAGCGAACATTGGGGAAAGTGCAAAGATAGGGGTGGGGGGCATATTTATCAGTCTAACTCCAGTACAACAAACATTGGATTAAGTGTTTTTTTGAGGGGGCAGTTTACTATTCTAACTTCAGCCCTACAAACATTGGAGAAAGAGGATACATTGTGGACCCCTTTCCTGCACAAAACAATCCTTAGAGGCATATTCCTCGCTCTATGTGTGCAGCAGAATGCAGCACATGTGGAAAGAGGTATTAACAATATTTCTCCTCGTTCCGCCTCTATTGGGTATGCACACCAATTTGCACACTCCTATGCTCTCTTTATCCATGTAACACCTACCCAATGCAATTTGGCTGTGCCTGGCTTAGAAAATCCAATTTAAGGAGTTGAATTGCCTTGCAACGACTTGCGTCAAGGAAGGGCAACGCAAGTCCTTAGTAAATTTGTCCCTTCGAGTCTAGGAGAGCACTCTTTTAGTAGGGCAGCTCAAAGCACTGTGGGCGTCCCCTTTTTCGGTCATCACAGGTAGAACATAACTGCAAGAACTTGATTTAGACTAAATCTACTGGGGCTTATTTAAAAGCCCCTTGTGTCGCCGACGCGTCACTTTTAATATGGGGAAAAAGTGATGTACTGGTGGAGCAGGGGGCTGGTAAATAAGCCTCACTGTCCTTATTTTCTCAAATAAAGCTGCACTAACAAGCAGTGTACATCATAAATACAAAGTGTTGAACTTTGCAATCACTCACCCCCAGTCAACTGATCTAGGTTTAATCCATCCTCATTCTTTAGCTCACTCCGCCACCCCAGTTCAGACAAGGCCATATGCAAATCAGTCTGACCCTATGCCTCATGGGAACAGTCCAGCCCGAACTGCCAAGCTATGTCCTCCCTGGACTGGAAACAAGCATCCTGGGACTGGTTTCTGGCTAATCAGCCATCATCAGCCAGGCTAGCTTGAACCCAGTGGCAAAGTGAGCAAGGGACCCACGTCTGGGCATACCCTGCCAACTTAGGGCGAACAAAGCAAAACCAAAGGGGATGATGGACGGAGTGTTGAACTTTGCAAGCACTCACCCCCAGTCAACTGATCTGGGTTTAATCCATCATCATTCTTTAGCTCACTCCGCCACCCCAGTTCAGACATGGCCATATGCAACTAAGTCTGACCCTGTGCCTCATGGGCACAGTCCAGCCCGAACTGCCAAGCCATGTCTTCCCTGGACCGGAAACAAGCATCCTAGGATCGGTTTCTGGCTAATCAGCCGTCATCAGCCAGGCTACCTTGAATCCAGTGGCAAAGTGAGCAGGGGACCCACGTCTGGGCATACCCTGCCAACTTAGGGCGAACAAAGCAAAACCAAAGGGGATGATGGACGGAGTGTTGAACTTTGCAAGCACTCACCCCCAGTCAACTGATCTGGGTTCAATCCATCATTATTCTTTAGCTCACTCCGCCATCCCAGTTCAGACATGGCCATATGCAAATCAGTCTGACCCTGTGCCTCATGGGAACAGTCCAACCCGAACTGCCAAGCCATGTCTTCCCTGGACCAGAAACAAGCATCCTGGAACCGGTTTTTGGCTAATCAGCCGTCATCAGCCAGACTAGCTTGAATCCAGTGGCAAAGTGAGCAAGGGACCCACGTCTGGGCATACCCGGCCAACTTAGGGCAAACAAAGCAAAACCAAAGGGGATGATGGACGGAGTGTTGAACTTTGCAAGAACTCACCCCCAGTCAACTGATTTGGGTTTAATCCATCATCATTCGTTAGCTTACTCGGTCACCCCAGTTCAGACAAGGCCATAGGCAAATCAGTCTGACCCTGTGCCTCATGGGAACAGTCCAGCCCGAACTACCAAACCATGTCTTCCCTGGACCGGAAACAAGCATCTTGGGACCGGTATCTGGATAATCAGCCGTCATCAACCAGGCTAGCTTGAATCCAGTAGCAAAGTGAGCAAGGGACCCACGTCTGGGCATACCCTGCCAAATTAGGGCGAACAAAGCAAAAGCAAAGGGGATGATGGACGGAGTGTTGAACTTTGCAAGCACTCACCCACAGTCAACTGATCTGGGTTTAATCCATCATCATTCTTTAGCTCACTCCGCCACCCCAGTTCAGACATGGCCATATGCAAATCAGTCTGACCCTGTGCCTCATGGGCACAGTCCAGCCCGAACTGACAAGCCATGTCTTCCCTGGACCAGAAACAAGCATACTGGGACCGGTTTCTGGCTAATCAGCCGTCATCAGCCAGGCTAGCATGAATCCAGTGGCAAAGTGAGCAAGGAACCCACGTCTGGGCATACCCTGCCAACTTAGGGCGAACAAAGCAAAATCAAAGGGGATGAGGGACAGAGTGTTGAACTTTGCAAGCACTCACCTCCAGTCAACTGATCTGGGTTTAATCCATTATCATTCTTTAGCTCACTCCGCCACCCCAGTTCAGACATGGCCATATGCAAATCATTCTGACCCTGTGCCTCATGGGAACAGTCCAGCCCGAACTGCCAAGCCATGTCTTTCCTGGACCGGAAACAAGCATCCTGGGACCGGTTTCAGGCTAATCAGCCGTCATCAGCCAGGCTAGCTTGAATCCAGTGGCATAGTGAGCAAGGGACCCACGTCTGGGCATACCCAGCCAACTTAGGACAAACAAAGCAAAACCAAAGGGGATCATGGACGGAGTGTTGAACTTTGTAAGCACTCACCCCCAGTCAACTGATCTGGGTTTAATCCATCATCATTCTTTAGCTCACTCCGCCACCCCAGTTCAGACATGGCCATATGCAAATCAGTCTGACCCTGTGTTTCATGGGAAAAACCAGCCTGAACTGCCAAGCCATGTCTCCCCTGGACCAGAAACAAGCATCCTGGAACCGGTTTCTGGCTAATCAGCCGTCATCAGCCAGGCTAGCTTGAATCTAGTGGCAAAGTGAGCAAGGGACCCACGTCTGGGCATACCCTGTCAAATTAGGGCGAACAAAGCAAAACCAAAGGGGATGATGGACGGAGTGTTGAACTTTGCAAGAACTCACCCCCAGTCAACTGATTTGGGTTTAATCCATCATCATTCGTTAGCTCACTCCACCACCCCAGTTCAGATCTGGCCATATGCAAATCAGACTTACCCTGTGCCTCATGGGAACAGTCCAGCCCGAACTGCCAAGCCATGTCTTCCCTGGACCGGAAACAAGCATCCTGGGACCGGTATCTGGCTAATCAGCCGTCATCAACCAGGCTAGCTTGAATCCAGTAGCAAAGTGAGCAAGGGACCCACGTCTGGGCATACCCTGCCAAATTAGGGCGAACAAAGCAAAATCAATGGGGATGATGGATTGAGTGTTGAACTTTGCAAGCACTCACCCCCAGTCAACTGATCTGGGTTTAATCCATTATCATTCTTTAGCTCACTCCGCCACCCCAGTTCAGACATGGCCATATGCAAATCAGTCTGACCCTGTGCCTCATGGGAACAGTCCAGCCCAAACTGCCAAGCCATGTCTTTCCTGGACCGGAAACAAGCATCCTGGGACCGGTTTCAGGCTAATCAGCCGTCATCAGCAAGGCTTGCTTGAATCCAGAGGCATAGTGAGCAAGGGACCGACGTCTGGGCATACCCAGCCAACTTAGGACAAACAAAGCAAAACCAAAGGGGATGATGGACGGAGTGTTGAACTTTGCAAGCACTCACCCCCAGTCAACTGATCTGGGTTTAATCCATCATAATTTTTTAGCTCACTCCGCCACCCCAGTTCAGACATGGCCATATGCAAATCAGTCTGACCCTGTGCCTCATGGACACAGTCCAGCCCGAACTGCCAAGCCATGTCTCCCCTGGACCAGAAACAAGCATTCTGGGACCAGTTTCTGGCTAATCAGCCGTCATCAGCCTGGCTAGCTTGAATCCGGTGGCAAACTGAGCAAGGGACCCACGTCTGGGCATACCGTGCCAACTTAGGGCGAACAAAGCAAAACCAAAGGGGATGATGGACGGAGTGTTGAACTTTGCAAGCACTCACCCCCAGTCAACTGATCTGGGTTTAATCCATCATCATTCTTTAGCTCACTCCGCCACCCCAGTTCAGACATGGCCATATGCAAATCAGTCTGACCCTGTGCCTCATGGGAACAGTCCAGCCCGAACTGCCAAGCCATGTCTTCCCTGGACCGTAAACAAGCATCCTGGGACGCGGTCTGGCTAATACGCCGACATCAGCCACCTAGCTTGAATCCAGTAGTAAAGTGAGCAAGGAACCCACGTCTGGGCATACCCTGCCAACTTATGGCGAACAAAGCAAAACCAAAGGGGATGATGGACGGAGTGTTGAAGTTTGCAAGCACTCACCCCCGGTCAAGTGATCTGGGTTTAATCCATCATCATTCTTTAGCTCACTCCGCCAAGCTATCCTGGCTGAAGAGGGGTGAAACTCCGAAACTGGTCCTAGGATGCTTGTTTCCAGTCCAGGGAGGACCTGGCTTGGTAGTTCGGACTGGACTGTTCCCATGAGGCACAGGGTCAAGACTGATTTGCATATGACTGGGTTCAAACTGGCATGGTGAGCAAAAAAACAATGGATTTAGGCCCAGATCTCTGTACTGGGGTGAATGTATGACATTGTTCTGCATTCTGTCCATCAACTGTAGTTTTTGCATTTGTCACCCCGAGTCCCAGACATAGGTCCTGTGCTCTCCATGCCACTGGAATCAAGCTATCCTGGCTGAAGAGGAGTGAAACCCCGAAAACGGTCCTAGGATGCTTGTTTCCAGTCCAGGGAGGACCTGGCTTTGCAGTTCAGAATGGACTGTTCCCATGAGGCACAGGGTCAAGACTGACTTGCATATGGCATGGTGAGCAAAAAAACGATGGATTTAGGCCCAGATCTCTGTACTGGGGTGAATGTATGACATTGTTCTGCATTCTGTCCATCAACTGTTGTTTTTGCATTTGTCACCCCGAGTGGTACGGGTATGCCCAGACCTGGGTCCCGTGCTCTCCATGCCACTGGAATCAAGCTATCCTGGCTGAAGAGGGGTGAAACCCCGAAACCGGTCTTAGGATGCTTGTTTCCAGTCTAGGGAGGACCTGGCTTGGCACTTCGGGCTGGACTGTTTCCATGAGGAACAGGGTCAAGACTGATATGCATATGGCTGGGCTCAAACTGGAATGGCATGGTGAGCAAAAAAACAATGGATTTAGGCCCAGATCTCTGTATTGGGGTGAATGTATGGCATTGTTCTGCATTCTGTCCATCAACTGTTGTTTTTGATTTCATCATAAATACAACCATTTTATTCGAAATGTTAATGTGTGCTTTTACAAGCTTCTATATAAAATATTACAGATTTTGAACATTATGAGGTTTTGTAAACACCATTGGCATATCACTGGCGAGGGCAGGGGAGGAGGGGACAAAAAACTGACCGTATATTACACATTCTTGACCTATGCTCAACTATGAAACTACCTAAAGAGGCCTGGAACTCCACATTTTTCCGTTTAGGAAAAACCAAGCACAGGCAACAAATGACCACACTACTCAGTATAGCAACCTGCCACTCTGCACAGGCAGCCTCTGGCAAGGCCTGGCCCAGTTGGCGAGCTGGCTCGACAAGTGTATTGTGTGAAAGCTGACGAGCAACAATAACAGATATTGGGTATTTATGAAACTGCGTCAGTGAAAGGAAGATATTTGTTATAACGATAAAAATCCTATATTCAAGTCTACAATTTCATAGAAAAGTGAGTGCGCTGTCTTAGTCGTTATAGTATTGTATGTTGTAAATAATTACCGTGAAACTCCTGGGAGAAAAGGGCTTATTCCATGGACTTGCCCTAAGGAGTCCCTCGACTCGTCACAAATTCTGCGACTGTCTTGACGGTTAACAGAGGAAACAGGAAACAGCAGAGGCAGCTCGCGCCTCCTTCTGCGTCTACGGCGAGCCGTCCTCTCCCTTCACCGGGAATACTCAGTGGATGGATCCGCGTGAGCAAATTATTAAGTCACAATGCCCGTAAAACCCTCATGCTCACAGAAATTCTACGTACGTGAGGACTCGCAATACGCAATACGCGATTGGCCGAAGTCAGTTTGTATTCAGTTGATGCAATGTCATGTTTCCTGTTTGTATTACTTTTTACATTATTGCGGAATTCAATTAGTAAATGTTAAGATGTTTGACGCTTAAACCCGGCTTTTTTCAAATTAATGCTCTATACACAATGTATTAACTCATATTTTAATTTATACACTTTTAACATCAGATTTCTAGTATTATGTGGGCACACATGTTTATTCCTTAAAATTACATTAATCATCAATCTTTAATAATAGCAATCAGTTATTATGTATAATATGTGTTCCAATTGAATAATTTAATGATATTAATAATATATCACATAAGCAAGCTGTACTATATAATGTTTATATTAACATTATTGTAGTGAAAGTTCACATGAAAGGCGTGATCAAGAGTTAGATTTATTGGGAATGGAAGCCCATATATGCATACAATACAATTATCCTAAATAAATATTATTTTAACATGTACTGAGTGAGATCATTTAACTTTAGTGCCCCTGATGGCCTGTATAATATACATTTTGAAATTCTGAAAGTTTTCCATTATAAATTCTCTAGCTTCCAGTACCTATCATCTGTTCACCCTGAACTGTGCATGTGAGTGATGGTTTTGTACCTTGTACAAAGAATCATACTGTCGAAGGTGAGGGACTGGCACGCCTGCCTACCCAGCCTACTAACAAGCTCATCCTCTCTACTGGTCAGTCTTGACGCGAACATGAAAAAAAAAACAAGCATTTGCAATGCAATAGGTCTCCCATTTGCGAAGGTTTAAGCTATTGGCATTGTAAATGACAATGCCTTTTATTTATGTGTTTTAAAAACCAACACATAAATAAAAGGCATTGTCATTTACAATGGCAATAGTTCAGACTTTCGTAACACAAGGCCTATTGCATTGCAAATACTTGATTGAGTTCCTGTCCGGCAGTAACCTGAAAGTTGGCTGCCCATGTTTACAACTAAGTAGCGTTTTTAAAGGAAACAGGTCTGCATTTAAGAATGTTTAAAAAAAAAAGTTTGTTTAAGAGTGGGACCACTGCCTTCGCCGCAACATACTTTTTTACTTTCTCAAATAGAAAGGGATCCCACTGGAACCCCTTCCCCTTTACAAATGGGTTACCACCTCCTTTGAGGAGTCGGTAATCTGTCAATGGTTGCAAACGAAATTGTGGCCACGAACCATTGATATAGAGCATTGTGAATCGCAATTTGGAATGAATTCTCTCAACAAGGAAGCAGAACAAATTTGTCAGTAACAGGAGAATAAACACATTTCTGGGCGTGCTGAAGTATTTTCAAAACAACACAATCTTTAGGATTCCTTCATCGCTCACCTGGTGCCAACCAGGGACTAGGATCCAGAGTGTCTGACTTAAAGTCTGGAACTTGCCCATTGCACCACACTGGTTTCCATGTTAGTAGCCTATCACATCTTTCCTATGTCTTGGCTATTGTTTTTCATGTGCAATGGAAGCCACATGCAGTGACACACATGCCTGTATGTTGCTGACAGTGTCTCCTGCATTTCAATGCACCAGGAAGAAACTATAACTCAGTGGCACAGTCTTGTTCCTCTGGTGGCACAGGCTCCTCCTGGATAAGGGTTCAAATCCTGCCAATGATGGCAAAGTATCCTCAGGTGACAAAATATCAAGCTGTTTTTTTTCATTCACTAGTCTTATTTGTCCCTTTAGAAACTGAGGAGCAATTTAAGCCACTCTTTTTTTTGCACTAGTGCCCCAAAATTCCAAGCTCTCACCCCCCTTTTACTCAAGTAGGTAAAAAATGGGCACAGCCTTATCTTCATTTATCAGTGTTTTAATTTTTTTCTTTAAATTTGATGTTTTGTAGAGTCGCAAATGTTGCTTAGATGGGTATAACTGAGCACAATTGTGTGAGGAGGGTGCTAAAAGGATAGTAAATATGGTTGAATAGTGGTGAGTTTCCGTTTTGGTCTGATTGTGCCTGTGTGATTGGCTAGGCATAAAGGCTGGCGAATGGAGCATTGCAGAGCGATTGGAAAGTAAAGTGTCTGTGTGGCAAATGGTGCATTGCAGTGCAGTCGGATAGTAAAGTGTGTATGCGTGTGTGTGGTAGATGGATTGCAGAGCAGTTGGTAATTGTGTGTGTGTGTGGCGAGAGCAAGGGTGGGTTGAGGCACAGTGAGAGGGTGTGGAATTGTGAAGGGGAGAGAAGGGGGCACAGGTGTTGAGTGAGGTGGGGATAGATTAGATGATCCAAAAGAGGTCTATGCGGATCAAAACCCATTGATGTATTGGTATGGGAAGATGCACCAATGGCCAGAGCTCATCAGGCTGGCAATAAAGTATCTGGCTTGTCCTGTAGCCAATCTGTCTGCTGAACGTGTGTTTAGTGCAGCTGGAGCGGTTGATACTGTGAGAAGGACCAGTCACTCACCTTTAAATGTGGAGAGATTGACTACGATCAAAATGAACTAACATTTCATACAACACAATTATACCATTCCTGAAACAACAGAGGAGAAGGAAGATTGGTCAGATTCAAGTGTGTTAGCTGACCAACTTCTGGGTGAACCACCTGAGTTTGAGGACAAACTCTACTTCACAGACTGAGTATGCCAGTGCCCCCACAGAACTTTTCAATTATTTCTCGTTGAACTTCTATCTTAGCAACAAAACAAAAAAGTAGCTATTGGAACATAATTATTTTTGTGTCACATTTATGCTGCACCACCATTTTTAAGTCACATATATTGCTGGATTGCAGTTGGACCAGTGTGCATTGAAGAAGACTCCACAATTCCTTTATGACATTGGAGACAATTCCTGCCTCCCTCACATGCCTATCCTTTTTTGCATCAGCAGGGCTGCCCCAGAAGATAGTTGATTTACAAGAGTGTCAATATAAATTTCCAATTTGTTGCCTTTGTCAAAGTTTAATTGTGTACCTACTACCTAACCTACCCGTACCTGGATTGGAAGAGGTAAGTACAACGGTTGCATTGGTGAGTGAGGGATTGTGAGTGATGATTCATGTGGTGGCAGACCGCGAGGGAAGGTGTTGAACTCTAATTTTGGAACTTACTTGAGATGATTTGCAATGTTTTGGGCTCGAATGATGGATGATCATTTTTTTCTGGAGATGATTGGCCTTTACAGACTTACTTAGCGCAAATTTACCT
Source organism: Triturus cristatus (assembly GCF_964204655.1). Classification (NCBI taxonomy): domain Eukaryota; kingdom Metazoa; phylum Chordata; class Amphibia; order Caudata; family Salamandridae; genus Triturus; species Triturus cristatus. Next base: position 757,231,514 of record NC_140580.1, read on the forward strand.
GTACGGTCCACTTCTGTGATCCTTCTGTTTTTTCATCACCTAGGAGGGCTGTCCCAGACAATCATTTGATTTACAAGACAGCCAAATTCCATTCTCTTGCCTGCATCAAAAGGGATATAGTGTACCTATCACTGTGCTTGGATTGGAACTGGTAACCATTGCACCAACGATTGATTATTGAGTGACAGTGAGTGATGATTGATGCTTAATGTGGTGGCAGGTAGTAACGGAGGTTGTTTAACTGTAACTTGGGAACTTGCCTGAGATGATTTGCAATGTTTGAGGCCTGAATGATGGGTGATAATTTTTTGTCCTGGAGGTAATTGGCCCTTTCACACTTAGTCAGATTTACTTTCAGGGTCATCTCCTTTTTTTCTGGTTCTTCAGAGACTATAACAGTCACTTTAGTTAACAAACAAAATCTTATACAAAATACTGCAATTCTGTTTCTCTACTTGTTCTTCAACAACAGTGCACTGCACGTCTATCTTGCTCGGGTCATGACTGGGAAGGAGTTACTTGGAGTCAGGAGGAGGATGGAAGAACTCAGGGTGGGACTACTTTATCAACAGCTAGAAGCAAGAAGTTATCGACTTCAAAGTGAAACCATGAGTCTGTGGCCTAGTACTCAGCTATGTGGAATAGAGAGAGGTGCTTTGATTTGTAGAAATTCTGCTGTGTGCGTGGTGTGTGTGTGTTGTACTGGTGGCAAAAGTGAAACTAAGTGCCCCCTCTTGTTTTTTAGGTCTCGCAGACCTGCTGCTCGCGTCTGCAAGACATATTGTGGGTGAGTATATTTCAGAAGGGGGCTTGAAGCCCCGCCCCTCATTTTCATTGGGTAGCGTCACCATTTATGGTACCCATTGAAAATGAGGCTTCTGTGTTACCGCCATTTGTCCTTTTGGGATGGCCCATCCGGACTGGGTCTCCTGCTTCACGGCTGTCGTGAAGCAATTTCTTATCTCAGAGGCGTGTTATGCAAACAAGCCTCTGAGATCCAGTCCTGATGGGCCTCCCAAATGGAGACAGGGCGCCGTGTGTTTATTTTTGCATCGTGCTTTCGCTGAAAGTGAAAGCACAATGCAAATATAAACAGCGCTATGGCGAGCGCTTGTTATACTTGTACCCCTCACACTTTAAATATCCTAAGGTACTGCTTGTTATCTCTGAAAAGAAACAATTGAGAACTGATGGAAAGCATTCAAAAGCAATATACTGCAAGCTTTATCACGCTTTTAAAAGACATTGGCAGGACGTGCAGAATACTAGCTGACCATCCTACGCAGCCCCAGTCCAGCCAGCTCCACCCACGAAAGCTGCCGGAGGTGCAAAAGCCCTCTTAGCTCAATGGGCGTTGGCGCCCGGGTTTAGTCTTTAGGTCTATCACTTCCCTCGGGACTTTGGGAAGTCGGTGTTGTGACAAGTGGTTTTCTAGCAGTACCTCTGACCAGGGCGCGCCTGCTTCCATCTGCACCTGCTGAGGTATGGCCGAGGTTTGCCTCTCCGTGAGTGGGCGGGGCACAGAAGAGCCGTGCGGGCTGCGGAATAGGGCAGAGCTCCAAGGACAGGCGAAGTGAATGGGGTGCCAAATATTGCACAGCACCGGTGCAAGGATGCTCACCAGGGCTGCGTCCTGCTGGTCGACATGGGGTATGCCCTGCTGCACCTCGGCGGTCTCCCGCCGCCACGTCCATGCCCTGACCACCGAGCCGTGTCCGCGTTCATCCAGGGAAAGCTGCCCCGGCCATTCGATGAGATCCCGGGCGAGTGGAAGAACGGCTGGGTGAACCTCTACCGCTTCTGGAAGGAGGACTGCTTCCATAACATCCATGGCCTCATGGAGAAGAAATTCTACACCTTCTGGCCCATCTACAGGTGAGAGGGCTTAGGGCTTAGGCAGGGCCTTCCCTATGCTGGAACTTGAAAAATGTTACTCCGGGAAGTGGAACCCATAAACTAGTGTGACAGAGGAAAGGGGGTACAGACTCGAGGGGCGTAGCTTGAAAAGCAAAGTCTGTCAGTCAACTTAAACACATATTAGAAAAAATGGCTGCAAAGAAATTGGAAAAAAACACAAATTTGACAGAAATGTGTTCTTGTTTACTTAATTGGTCACAAAGAAGCGGTATTTTAAAGTATTTTTTGGGATTAAGACACCTGCAGTAGAGATCTTTGTGTGCCCAGCAATTCTGAAAGGATTATAATATGGTGAAATAACTCTGGTGGTTTCATGCAGTTCTGGGAGGGGTCTGTATTTTGTCCAATCACAGATTTGACTCATAGGGTAGCATAGAGAGTTAATGTGCCTGCTGTAAAACACATTCTTTAACATGCAGATCACAGATTTGCATTTTATGTAGATGAGCGGGCTACTGCTTTTGACACTGAGCTCATTATGTCACAGTCATAAGTTACAGTCCTTTTAATATAGCACAGGGTACTATTTATCAAAATCAAGGCGCTGCATTTAATATGTAAGTCATGGGTTTAGATTCTTTTTGTCTGTTTTTTGCAATTTTAAGATTGAAAACAAGGGCTCCTCTGGGAATTAATAAAGTCTTGTTAGCACAGGCAACCCCAATCACTGCAGTGAGTTTTATATCCTGACTTTGCGTTTTTCCCAAACGCTCTCTCTTAACATATAATGGCTGCAAGTGAGGACAATATATGATTCCTACACCTTATAAACTTCATTGTGTTTTGGAACATTTCCTGTACATTGATTTACACACACTTACATGATTTATGAGTCTCCGTGTGTGATGTAAAGTGGCATGACCCTCTAAACTGGGATGAGAAATGCTATAAAGGAGCTTAATGCAATATATAATTAGTAGGTGCCTTTTAAAACCTTACACTGTCATTACCCATGGATGGCATCAGGAGCTCTAAAGTCTAAGTTGTTAATTGTAGAACCTGGAGACCTGGGTTTTATCTTGGTTTTTTCACTTGACTATCGTGTGTGATTCTTGGCAAATTGCAGTGTTTTCAGTGCCTCATTGTCTTTACCTTCCTAAGGCAATCACTCCCTCCATCCTTTATTCATCAAATGAGTTTGTGAGTGTTTGCCGAAAACAGCTCAAGATGGGCACAGGAGGGTTCAGAAAGTGTGGGTTCAAGATGATTTCTGAAAGACGGGTGGTTTATTCCTGCCTGGATAATCACAAGAGTAACTTTACTAAGTATCGCGGTGAATAATGCCGGCATGGGGCCTTCTCCGAATACTCAGGGGCATCACGGAGGCCCATGCAGCCCCTACGGGGCAGGGGGGGTCCCAACCCATCCGGGGCCATGGGGTTGGGGGCATTCCGCCAAAGGCCAATGAATATCTGTGAGATATGGTAGATTTAGGAGGACTTCTTCACATTCTGCTTGAGGGTCCCATCATTTTACATTAGAACACTGCCCTGACTGCTCTCTAACTTCATGCCAAGCCATTGTATCTTCTCTCAGTACCGAATTACCGCTCTGAAGTAACGGTACGGCTACACACAGCACTCTACAATAGTCTCCAATAAATAAATAAATAAGCGCAACGCAAAGAGGTGGAAAACCTGTAAGATCACTAAAGCTATAATAACACGAAGGTGCAAAACATGTTGAACTCAGAGCCCAAGAGATTTTTGATGAAATATTTTATTATGTTAGATGAGATGTTGGAAGTTGCAAAGTTTTCTTTTTACCTGAAAAGGTTTAGGAGGGTGTGTGGAAAGATTCATGAAGGGCAGGATTAAGCAAAGTCTCTCGCTTTCTCTCAGGTGCATACAAATCGTGATCTATGTCACAATCTATGGCACAGAAAGATAAACTGGCAGATAAAAAAGTCAGCATGATTTTTCCAAAGTGCATAGAAAAACCCTACAAAGGTACAGTGGTGTACAAAAAGTAGGCATGCATGTTCCATCTTGGATGGCTTTCACTGGAGTGAAAATTACCCCACGGTGCAAGGAAAGTTAGTTAACTCATAGTGCACAGAACCAGTTCGCACTGGTGAATTCAAATTCAATCCAGGAAATGTGCAAGAGATATGAATTGTGACACTCATGAACACAGTACATTGCAAACGTTTGATATTGTAAAACGAAAAAACACAGCCCTCTAAAATACATATGCCAGATCAGCAGTGGTGGCTTGTGCATTTTCAAAGTGCCGGGGCAGAAAGCTGTGAGCTGAATATTAAGTGTGAGCGAGCTTGAATCAAGCATGGTTTGGGGGTGCATGGGGTTACCCCTTCCAAAATAAATTGAGAAACAATGGATGTAAATGATGTTTTTTTCAGTATATCTTTCAATAAAGCTTGCTACCATTTTTAGGTCGAGCCTAGTCAGCGCACACGCACTGTCTGCAAGACCTGTTGTTATCTTCTTTATCGGCTTTTGGCATGCCCATGAATTGCCATTTGTTCGTTGTTGTGCCATTTAGAAATACTGGGTTTTTATTGGTGCATTGGGTCTGATTCTCCCGCCTTTGCATGCTTGGGTCACACCCAGGCGATTTCACTTATTGTTTGCTTGCGTTGGCCATGCCAATACGTCCGCGGTTCCTCCTGGTGATCCTGATCTGCCTTTTTATTTTGTAGGCTATCAACATCGTTTTAGGTTTTCAGGACGTTTCACGGAGCAATGCTCTGTTGGGCACCTTCAAAGTGGCAATTTCTGTCCGGTAGCTGTTGAGCTATGCCAATAGCTCTAACTCAAAAGAATGCGAGACCTATTGCATTTCTAATGCTTGGTTTGCTCTGCCTCTAAGTCTTCTTGGTACACTCCTCATGAAGCTTGCCTTCATTCTCCTTGACTCTAAAATACTGTTTCTGGTTTACAATCTGCGAGCCTTCTAGTCTCCTGCATGAACGAAAGGCGAAAGCTGAGCTCAACACTCCTGCTTACCTACAAGACCAGTCCAGTCATTCACCCAAGAGTGATGGACATTACCGAGGAGAATGCAGATGCACCACCTATTTTTGCAATACAGTATCATTCTTCTTTTATCAATCAGAAACTGGGTTGGTGAGTTCACTACTCCATAATTTTGTCATTTCCAAACTAGAAGACAGGACATTTAAATATCTGATAACCTGTGTCTCTGGGCAGAAGGACTGTTTGCAATGCATTAAACTGTGCTGTGTCATACTTATTCCTTCATTTCCTTCCACAACAGATTGATGACAATGATGTGCTGCTCATTGCCCGATGAATGTTGTCCTTGTGTAGTGTTTGTCTTTATCAAACCTTTCCCCAAATCCCCTTACCCATCAATTCATCAAACCCCAAACCCTCTACCGCCAGGCTGTGTGTTTTATTGAGGTGTGGCTTAATTTACACCATCAATGGATCACACACTTGTTATGTTCCGTTAGAATATTTGTAAAGGGCATGGCTGCCCCAGCAAAGGGGCGTCCCAGCGTTAGTCTCAGAATGGACGGCCGCCAAAGATAAGCAGAGGATTAAGCAGAGAATAGCCAGGTTTTCATGGCCCTTCTGAAAGACCAGTGATTCTGGATGCTCCTGGTGGAAACAGGAAGAGCATTCCAAAGGTCAGGAGCTTTGGCGCGATAAGAGCGCCCTCCTGCTCTCACTCTTTTGACACGAAGAACACATGCCAAATAGAGATTAGCTGAGCGCAGAGCCCGTAGGGGAACATATGGTGGAGCAGATTGGATAAAATAGAAGGCCCCTGAGAGGAGAGGATTCTATGTGTAATACATAGGACCTTGAAGTGAATTCTCTTATCCACAGGGATCCAGTGTAGCCTGTGGATAAAGCTGGAAACTGAACAAGACTTAGGACGGGAATATAGTAGCCGTGCTGTATTGTTTTGGGCCAGCTGAAGTCTTTTGGTCACTGTTTTATTTGAGCCTAGATACACAGTATTGCAGTAGTCCAGCCTTGAAAGTATAGTAGACTGGATAATATCCTGGCATTTATGAGAATCAAAAAATCCAAGAATGACTTTTAGCCTACGTAGGAGTCCAAAACAAACACCTACCACCAATTTCGCCTGAACTTCAAAGGTCAAGGTTCTGTCAACCCAGACACCTAGAGTTTTTACTACCCCCTTAGACTGTGGGCATGGCCCTAAAGAGGAGGGCCACTAATGGGGGCCCCACTGGTGGATATCGCTCCCCAGGAGAAGAATTTCTGATTTTCTATAGTTTAGCTGTAAGCAATTGGCCTCCATCCATTCAGAGAAAGACACCATGTTGCCTTGGAATTTAACCAGATTCTGAGTTGAGTTATTGGAGAAGGAAATCACGAGCTGAGTATCATCCGCATAGGATACCAGCGCAAGCCCCTGGGCTTTTGCAACCAAAGCCAATGATTGTATATAAATGTTGAATAGCGTAGGGCTCAACGCTGAGCCCTGGGGAACCCCATGTTGTAAAGTACGATCGTGAGTGCTGTATGGAGAAGAAGCAACCTGAAAAGATCTCTCAGATAGAAATTAAGTAAACCAGGTTAATGCAGCTCCACCAGTCCCAATCTCCTGTAAGCGTCACAACCATGAGATACGGTATCAAAGGCAGCGCTTAGAATAAGTAAAATCAGAGCAGAGGAGCTGCCTTCATTTAAAGAGCCATGCAGATGCTCAGTAACCGCCAGCGATGCAGACTCAGTGCTGTGTCGTGGTCTAAAGCCATTCTCAGAAGAATCCAGAATTCAGTTAGCCTCCATGAAGTTTGTTAAAATAGTGTTTTGACGTGAGACTCAATGATTTTGTCGAAAAATAAGTAAGTAAGGAGATAGGGCTAAAATCTTCTGGTTTGTAAGCATCCAAAGCAGATTTTTCAGTAAAGGGATAGCTTTCCCATGTTTCCACAGGACAGGTACTGACACTGCTGTCAGAGAAAGGTTGATCAGTTCAAGACAAACTGGCAGAAGACAGTCTTGAAACTTAAGGAATGGTGGGGCGGATGTGGTAAAGCAACGCCAACTCACTGCAGGATCTTCTAAGCAATAGTCCGCACTGGCACAAATAACCCACTTGCGCATAAATGTGATCCATATTTTAGAACCAAGAACATCAGTCGTCAGCATCATAATTCAGGCCTTGTGTTGCGTAACCGTAAATGCCTAACACAAGCTTGCCACTCCAGACTTTGAGCCCGTTTTTTATAACCCGAGGATTTCATAACTTTAGTTTTAATTAAATAGTAGCTCCCCATTGCTAAGGTTAATACTATTGCCATTTTTTGTTATTTTATCACTACCAGGAATTCTTTCTTGTGTCTTTATGTGGTAGTCTGGTCTCAATTCTTTGAAATGCTTTGATATAACCCACTAAATCAGTGTTTTTATTTACATTTAGTTGCCTACATTGGATAATCATTCTGATTAATCCTACAGTTGCAGTTCATCTGGGTGGGAGTGGGACCTCGCTTTTGAAGTTGTGATGCTTTCCCTGTTATTGCTTCATCTATATTCAGGTCTGAGAACAATGGAGGGAAGTGAACTACTAAGTAACTAGCTCACTGCTACTGAAAGTAATCGTTATCTAGGTTGTTGTAGACAATATAGGTCATGGCAGCATCCCCCCTAATGGTCAAAATAGTTAGAGAGGTATAACAATAACTCTATAACTAAGCGATACAATACACTCTTAATGGCGGATAAACAGGCTGAACAGTGCATAGTAAAAGTGAAACACAAAAAAAACTACCTCAGGCATAAATTTTGATGAAATATATGTTCGCTTTAATTTCTTTAACAAACAAACCCACCCTCTCCACCCACAACAGGCCCAAACCCTCTTCCCAAACTAATTGACCCAACCACCAATGTACAAAAATGTGAAATGTCCAATGAATACAAAAATGGTCCCAACTCCCTTCCCACCGTCTCCACCCCCAATAAGTCCCTCCCAACAAAACAAAAAATAAAATAAGGACTAAAAGCGGGCATTGTCCATTTGGGTCTGGAGCTGGTGCAGACTCTGCTCCATCCTAACTAGTCAGCTCTCTATAGTGTCCAGATGCTGCAGGATGCACCTCAGCAATCCCCTGCTGTCTGAGTGGGAGGGGGCAGCAGTTGCTGTCAGATGGCGCTGGCGATAGGATGGCCGGGAGGCTGGAGTCTGAGGGGTCCAGCTGCACTGGGGCCTGGTTGAGAGGGAGGTAATTCCGCCTCGTCGTCTTCCAGGACTAACAGCCATTGGTATTCCTGCTGGATACGGTCCAGCTTCTGCTGCCACAGAGAGGTCACTATCTCCTGCGTACTGGCTGCTACGGGTGAACCAGTAGGAGTAGCTATATTGTGAAAAAAATACAAATTATAAATAATCCTCTGTGCAAACAATTGTTTGAAATTAGTGAGTTGCACAGTAGCAGTACATTGCTGGTCCCCTAGGGCCATTGGAATTTCATGTGTGTTAGAAATGGGATTTCTGGTTGGCTAGGGCTTGCGCCTAAGCCAGGCAGAAACCACCACTCTAGTCAGGGCAAGGGAGTTACACGCTGAAGATAACCCCTGCTCACCCCCTTGGTAGCTTGGCACGAGCAGTCAGGTTATCCCAGAGGCAATGTGTAAAGCGTTTGCGCAACACACACACACAGCAGCAACACACTAGTCAGACCACAAAAGGAACTCCACACAAGGTTATATAAAAAAATAGCCTTTGTATTATCATGTCACGGTATCCCTGGAGAGTGGGCCCCACAAGCCACGCCAGAATGTTGACGCTTTAACTCTACTCCGTGTACAGGACTGGCCTGCTGGGAATCTGCCGGAGGACGTGTCTGGAGGCGGTACGTCGGACCCTCTCCACCAATCAGGTGGACTCACCATGGTGAAAGAGGGGGAACGAGAACCAGGAAGCGCGCAAGCCGGAAACCGAACAGGAGAAGACGAAGGAGGAAGAAGACCTGGGAAACTGCTGCCAGGATCCGACTTGACTGGAGATCCTGCGGTCCAGGAGGAAACGCCGGGGAAGGATCCGACGCCAGGAGGCCAACGACACCACGCTTCGCCCCGCCACGCTCCAGGGGGAGTGTGGCTGGAGCAGGTACGTCGGCGTCTGCGGGGACTTTCTTTTACTCGGGGAGGGAACGGGTAGATTTGTGAGGGTGGGCACCGGTTTCTACACTAAGCACATGTGTTGGCAGTCTGGGTGACCCCTCGCACAACCCCTTCCCTGATATAACGCGGCTCCAGTATACAGCCCACTGACCTGTGGTTTTCTTTTATTTTTTTTTCATAAACCAAATCGGACGTTTCCTGCTGGAGCTGACCCCAAGCCAGAGCTGTCCCACCGCCAGAAATTCCACGGAAAGCAAAGACTGTTTTTTTTTCTTTTTTCTCCTCCTTTCCCCTTGGCCCCAGTGGATAGTGGTGGCCACTGTCCTTGTTTGGATTACCTTTACGAAAAATAAAAAAAGAACCTCCATACCCTACATTCTGGTTTTCTCCCCCTCATTTTGGGCTCTCCTCTCCGGTAGCTACACAAAGCCCAGGGGCCTGTTACATATCATAAACACATTTGAAACATAATCACACATTTACACTGTGCCAACTGGCATTAGGCAGTATTCACAGGGGATTATATACAGGACAGGGCCAATCGGGCCACTGTCAGAACCATCAGAACAGGTAAGTAAATATAAAACATCACCAGTAACTACTGGAATAATGACCTCAGCATTATCACATTAGGCATAAACCCAATAGGCCCACCTCATTAGCATAAACACATTACGCAATACGCTTCACCAACATAGACACATTTTGCAATAACCTCATAAGCCTAAACACATTATGCATAAATCACGGTGCATAATATTAGGCATCAACCCATTAGGCCAAAACCTCATTAGCATAAACACCTTACGCAAAAGGCATATTATGCAATAATCATGGTGCATACATCACCTTAGAAACTGATCCCTAGGCCAACTGGCCTTTCACTGGGGCTCGAAATGCCCTCTGTCTCGAAATGTCAGGGCTTGTAGATAGGGCTTTTCAATTAGCCTTAGGGCTGCCAAATCAGCAACAGCAAAGGGGCGCAATGCGCTGGGGCAGGGCAAGAGTGTATCTCACTCCTTTCTCATCAAAGAAAACAAAATGCCCCCCAACTCTGCAGCTGCCCACAACTGCGGTGCAGCTGTGAAGCAATAAGGATACTGGCACTCACTATGCCTGGGAAGCGCTAAACATGCTCCCAAACTCAGCCCCCACGGTGCAGCTGCCCACAACAGTGGCGCAACTGTGAAGATGCCACAACCAAGCACTGGCACCACGGTGCCTCAGGAAGCACTCACAAGGCACACTGGAGGGGGCAGGCACCGACAATGTGCCTCAAACCACCCCCCAACAGCTCACGCCGCAGCCCCACTCACCGGGGCTCTCTGGGGTCTCCGCTCGGCACTGCAAGACTGACGTGCAGCCACACTTACTGGGACTTCTCCTTCTGCAGCGGGAAGTACGCAGGACGTGGCAGTTGGGAGCCCGCAAGGCTCCGGTCTCTTTTTCAAGCCAGTCTCGCTCTCTGAGGGCTCCAGACGTCCTCCAATGCAGGGTAGGCTTCCGCCAGAAGGTCAACGGTGTCTCTCTCCTGCGACCCTGCCCCCAACCAGGCAAGTTGCCTGTCTTCCGGGTCGGGCCGCAGCGGTTACCTTCGGCGGCTCTTCAGTGCGGGGTGGGTACCCGCTTAATAACACGCATAAATGCGGGGTGGGCACCCGCAAATGTAAAGGCAAATGTGTGGTAGGCACCCGCTCAATAAACCCAAAGGCGGGGTGGGCTACCGCCCAGAGGCACAATGCGAGGTAGGCTCCCACTCTCCTTTAGCAGTGGCAGGGAGGGGTGGGCTCCCGCTCTAGAGCAGAAGCGCCCACAATTCGGGGGAGGTGGTGTGGCCTGCAGCCAACAAACATGGCCGCAGCCTAGAGGAGTTCCGGACCCCCGCCAGATTCCCCGACCATCCGCCTCAGTTATCCGTGTCCTAATTACGTTCATGAGCCGCCCTACGCTCCGTGAGGAAGACCGGCATTCCACAGTGCGGGGGGATCCCCACGTCGCAGCCCAGTGCTGCAAATTAAAATAGAAGCGCTCCTCTCCCCCAGCAATAACAAGATAGCGCTCACGAGGCGCTTAGTCCAAAGTCCAGGGGGGGCAAAGGCTGGGTCCAGGCAGGCCAGCACACAAGGCCCTCCAGCAGGGAGGCAGTCCTTCGTGGCGGTTCCTCCTGGAGCCCAGCAGCAGCAACAAGCCCCCAGTCACAAGAACCTCACACCTTTCATGGGGTCACAGCCCCAATATTTATACTAGCATTTTCTTTGTCTGCCCTGGCACAGGGCTTGGGGGGAACCAGTCCTAACTGGTTCTGGGGAGTGTGGAGCACTTTGTGTACAGTGCTCACACCCTCCTTTGTGAGATGGGGACTCTGCCATCAGACACACCACAGGGGGGCGGAGCCAGCAGTCACATAGGCAGGCACAGGTCTATTCAGGGTCAGGGGAAAACTCCACCCACTACTCCAAATGCAGATGCTCTATTCAGCCTAGCGCTGACTCACCCTGCCCCTCCTGGAGCCACACACACCTCACCAGCCCCTGTCACTCCAAAGCCAGCCATGCAATCAACATCAGGCAGGCAGACACATAGCACACAGAAATGCCAACTTCTAAAAGTGGCATTTCTAAAATAGTTATAATAAATCTGTGCACACCATTGCGTAGCATTTATTAATACTATTCCAAACATACCAAACTTGACCACGCTGCTCCTCTCATATCAGGAATTACCACTGAAACACTTATCAGGACATCCCCAATGAATTCCTATGGGAGGGCAGCCTCACTGTACTGAGAAACCAAAATGGCTGTTTGTCACTACCAGGACATGTCACACACTTAAGGTACATGTCCTACCTTTTACCTACAATGCACCCTGCCCATAGGGTTAGCTAGGGCCTACTTTAGGGGTTACTGACATGTAGTAAAAGGGGAGTCACAGACATGGCACACACTTTAGGTGTCACGTCACAGCGGCAGTAACACTGTGCGCACAGGCCCTGCAAAGGCAGAGGCCTGAGACAGATTTGAAAGGCTACTTTGGTGGGTGGCACAATCAGTGCTGCAAGCCAACCAGTAGCATTTAATTTACCAGCCCTGGGTATATGAGATACCACTTTACAAGGGACTGACAGGTAAATTAAATATGCCAAACCGATGTAGACCAATCCATACCATATTTATCACAGAGAGCACGCACACTTTACACTGGACAGCAGTGCTAAAGTGCCCAGAGTCCTAAAACCACCAACACCATGTCAGAAAAAAGGCTAGGAGAATGGCAAAAAGTTTATGGATGACCCTGCAAAAAGGGCCAAGTCCAACAATGTGATTATGATTAGGATAGTCACAAGTCCAATTTTATGTTTTACCTACACTTGCCTTGCATAAAAGCACTGACTGTGTGGTAGAAAATTATTAAGGCAGAATAAGAATAACACTGGATGAAACAAAACAGGGATTTGATTTTTTTTCTTCTTCTAAAGGCTTTTCAAGTAACTAAACAAATACTTTGAGTGGAAAATAAATGACCTCTCATTAATGAATAAGGCATTATGCTCTATCGAATAAAAGTTATTTGTTGTGCTAAACTAATGAAGCCATGCTCATTGCTAGCCAGCGCGTTGGATATTTTGCTACTGTCTACAGCTGGGGGAGCTATAGTTGACAATTATCTATTTTTAATTTGAATGGCCCTGCTCTTCTCCAAATGCCTTTCTCCTTTTACCCTCCGTCCATAAAGGCAGATGAATAATAAATAAGATACTACGTCACACACCTCAAGTATGAAATGTGGATATTATCCTGTTTGCCGTAAGCAGACATTGGAGAAAACGCACTGCACTACAGGGAAAGGAACGAGCTACGTAGATTGTATTTGTCAAATTTGTCACAGCGTATCCCATAAACCAAACTTTACATCAAATTATGCACTTGCTCCCACTTTTCTCATTGTCCTCACCCACCATCACATATTATTTCCAACAAATTAATTCACTGGGCAGTAAGGAAAAAAAACTTGACTTACTCTACTGCAGGGTAGTGTAGAGGGATTAGATGGGCAGGGTAGAGCTTTTGATATAGAATGTAGGGGTCACTGTCACTACACTGATCATTGATTCGTCATCTTTGGCTTATCCAGTCACTGTACTAGTCGACAGAAGTCGAAAGGGAAAAATCTGAACAGGAGTAGAATAAATCTGTTATGGGAAACCATTAAATATATTTTGGAATTACTTCACATGGCTATAAAATCAAATGTGGCACATGCTAAGAATGGATTTTCCAATTTTTTGGTAGGTTGGGACGGAAGAACTTGAGAAAAAATAAAGGAGTGAAGTACTAAGAGGGGACTGAGTGGGCGAAGGGAAACACACCTTCTGGGTTCAGTTTTGCAATGTACTGAAAACTTTGTCAATGCTGCATTAACAGAAGCAGACGCACATTGCACAGTCACTGCCGTCACAAATTGAACCATACTGCACTTCTGTCATGGGTGGCAAAATGAAATGAGCGGGAGAACGGTGATGAATAATGATGGGTGGATACATCTGCCTCGCTTAACAAATGCAGTGAGTCAAGGGAGTAGAACAAAAATTAGAGAAATATCCCCCACTTTGAACCATAGCTTTGATGATAATCCTTCATAAACAAAGAAAGCGAAGTAGGTGAGCAGCATCACCCTCTCCATGAGAAGAGTTGCCTTGCTTATTCACCCAAGCAATCAAAATATTAATTCATGCTTTCATTCTAATTCACCCATAGCCACCATGATTTACGCTTTACTTTCTCTCATCCAGTCTTTCACCAAAATATCCGATCCATTATCCATCCATTCAATATCCACCCTTTCTTCCAACCATCCATTCCTTTACCCACCCATGCATCCTTTCATACACCTACCCACCTTTTCACTTGTTCACTATTTTTCATTCTTTTAACCTTCCATTCTTTCACATTTCCCTCAAGCCAATAACGCTCATTATGTGAGCTTTTGCTGATTTGCTGATAGAAGAGGCCATAATAACCCAACCACAGCTGTAGCTGGTAAAGCTGAGGGGTTTACGGTCACAAGTTGAGGATGCCCTGGTATTAACTAGTGAGTATAATAGTAATTGTCAATAAGCAAGAAATTATGTGACTTACCAGTGCCCATCCCTTCCACTGCTTCTCCCCCTCCATCTGACTCTCTTCTTGCAGCAGCACTTGAGCCGGTGTCATTGGTGGTCTGTGTTGCTAGAATAATACATATACATATTTTAGATGCCAGATACGCCTCCCCTTAATTTTATCAATCAAAAAAATACAACTGCAATAAATCACAACAGTTCGGTTAGCACTGCAGTATCTTCTAACACAAATATCACTCTGGGCATTTGGTTGGTTCACAATGTTAAACAAGACAGGGAGTGAAGACCACTAAAAACATTTTGTAATAGAGGGGAAGATCTATTATTATGATGATCATGATGAAGGGGGGTCCATGACCATGGCCACTCTCTCATTAACGCAACTGTTCGAGCATTAGCAGGAAAACCTTATCAACAAACATTCATGGTAAAAAAATTTTTTTAAATACTAGCTTACTTGGGCCTGCATTGTTTAAGGAAGACAGTAGAGTACCACAAATGTGTTCTTAGTCTTATAGTACCACTAGATAGATAGGAGAGAGGGAAAGATTATTACTAACAAAGCAGAAGATGAGTGAACTCGAGACTAGTACAGACCTTCAGCAGCAGCTCCCATCCTGGAACCCAACACCAACATTCCAATACTCCTGGACTCTACCCAAGCCCACAACCATCATAAAACCCAGATTATGCAGTGTTTCCAAAGTACATATGATCTTAAGGCCAAAAAACAATAATGTGTGACTTGTCTGGAGTTTGGCAAATCCCAACGTTGTTCTGGATTCATTGATCAAATCTGAACTCAGTTGCTCTTTCATCAGCATTTCAGATCAAACAGTGAGTGGTAGGCAAAATATTGTCTTCTTTTAATGATTTTTGCGTTGCTACTAAAATTCTTCTCCTCAAACCTTGAATCCCAGGAAGCACCTCACATCGAGGCTTTTTAATGTAGCATGCTCTATTGCTAATAGGCATCTGAGGATTGTCCTTTCTGCAAAACCGAGGGACAATATCTTAATAGCTGGTTGTGGTATTAAATATAGGTCTACTCTAAAGGACAGAGGTAAAGAGATTAAAAATAACAAACAGCCAATTGCTAATCTTGGCCAGTAAATCAAAGAGCTCCAACGCTTTCTGGCATGCTGCTTTCTTGATCAGAACCAGTCAAATCCACACACCAGTATTAGCTCCCACATTCCTCCGGAGCAGTAGCTTTCACACTTCTCGAACCTCTACTCATCCCCAACTAATAGTGACCACTGTGGAAACACATTAGACAGTATTTATCCTTCTATTATGCTTAAGGTAGAGCTCTAGGCAGTAGTCACTGCATTACTTGAATGCACTTCCAAGAAGGCCCCATGAACCTGACAGGGTGCCGATTGATTTATTCAAATACAACACCAGCCAATGAGCTCCGCTGCTTACTAATGTTTTAAATCATTTACGAGACACCAATTTGCCCAGCTCTTGACCCCTATTTTTATGGTTAACTCTGTATTTATTTATTTGCAAACATGTAAAAACAGCATTGAATACCGCAGACAATCCCATATTATGAACTGGAAGTAACCGTCCCCCCCCATACCAGCCTGACCCATACATCCAGATATGAGTCCCAGTAATTCTTTGTGGATGAGTGGGGAGGTAAATGCAAGGAAAGTCCAGTATGGGATCGACCCGAGTAGACATTATATGAAATCGAAAAGTGAGTGAAAAACAAAACTCCCTTAAACCCCCCCCCCCCCCTCCACCCCACCCTCCCTCCCTGAACCGGTGTGCAAGGCGAAAGTCTCTCAAAAGCCTTTGGTAAGGGTCGCCGATTAAGGAGCAGGTTTAGGGACTTCATTCGTGGGTGGTGCTTCGGTGAGCCGAAGGAAACGAAGGTACTTGGGGCATGTCACCTCGTTCATTTCAAGCGCCAGCAGAGACAGCAGTGGGCGCCATATAGTCCTGAAGGAGCCCGTGGAGTTCGTCAGAGTGGCTTGAATGCGTTCCATGCCTACGATATACCATAATTTGTGTAGCCAGCGTGTGTGGGTCGGTCGAGTCCTTGTGCCCCATAGAGAGAGGATATGCTGAACAGCTGCTCCCATCGCTAGGCTCATCTGTTTGCCCTTAATCGATTTCAGTGGGTAGGTGAGTGGATTGGGAAGCCCTAGTAATGTGTAGGCCGGGAATCGGGGGATTTCAGTCTCAAAGTGCTTGTCAATATCATTCAGGATAGCATCCCAGTAATCAGCCAGTTCCTTACAGTCCCAGAGTATGGGATTCTGTGTACCCTCTTCGTCACAACCCCGCCAGCATGTCGGGCTTCGATCAGGGTTCCCTTTATGCAGCCTGGCCGGAGCTAGCTACCAGTAAGTGACCACTTTGACCGCCGCCTCCATACTAGCTGTATTGCGAGCCGTGCGGTGAGCCCGAAAATATACATGCCGCCATTCTTTTTCCGTTAAGTCTCTCCCGAGTTCCCGCGCCCATCGCCGCTGCCCCGCAGAGGGTGAGGATGGAGCTGGGGGACGAAGCATGCTATATAGTTCAGTGATCATTTTTTTATCGGAGACTTTGGTTATGAGCCATTTCTCATATGTGGTGAGCTTTCTGTGAACCAGCGGTCGCAGCTCGGGGTGGAGGAGCCAGTGGCGTATTTGGAAGTACTGGTAGCGTTGTGGAGCGGTGATTGTGTAAAGTTGTTGCACTTCTGCAAACGGAAGGAATCCATCTAGATCGAAGAGGTGTCCCGCCGACCTCCATTCCTTTGCCCGCCATTGCAGGAATATACGTTCTTCAAGCCCGGAGGGAAACTCCGGGTTGTCGACTATGGGTGTCAAGGGCGAGGGAAAGTATGTGAGACTGCGCTTGACTGCCACTAAGTCCCAGACTCTTAACAGCGTGCTTGTGATTGGAGAGCCCTTGAGATATGGTGGTCTATCCGGGCATCTTAGAAAAGGCACCTTCCACAAGGAGAGCTTCGCTAGAGCCCGATCCTGGTACAGCCACTGTTTTTCAGTTTTCGGGTCTGCTCCACTCCACCAAATGTCGAAGTTGTGATGCTCTAAAATATTCTAGAAAGTTCGGGATACCCAACCCCCCCTCTTCTGGAGGTCTGTAGGATAGAACTCTTCTCATATGAGATGGGGCACCTGCCCAGATGAATTGTTGCACCACGCTTTGTATTTTATGGAGGGTCCCCGGTGGGAGCCAGGCCTGTATGGTCTGAAAAATGTAGAGACCTTTGGGCAGGATATTCATTTTGATAGCTGTAATGCTTTTGCCGCTGTCTAAAGTCTTTCTGAATTTTGGAAAGGAGCTTGGCATAATTCTGTATGACCGTTCGTGTAACGGAAGAAGCGAGGTCTATCCCTAGATAGGTGATGGTGTCCCGGGACTGTAGCTCTCCGTACCGTGGCCGTTCATCCTCGCGTCGGGCTGCCCCACTACCCAAATGTAAGACCATGGATTTCCCGACGTTTACCTTAAAACCGGAGACCCGACCAAAGGCAGCCAGCACCCGTAAGAAAGCTGGTCCCGAGCGCTCAGGGGACTCCAGGGTCACCAAAATGTCATCGGCATATAAGCTCACAGTATGGCGTTCCCCTCCGAATGGGATACCTAAGATATCGGGGTTATCCCGAATTATTTGTGCTAGGGATTCCACGTTAAGCGCAAAGAGAAGGGGTGACAAAGGGCACCCCTTTCTCGTACCCCTCTGTATCTGAAAGGGCTGGGAAGCCACCCCGTTTACCCTAATTACCACTGTGGGCTTGTCGTAGCATCTCGCTACCCAGGACCTAAATCTATCTCCCACGCCAAAGTGAGAAAGGGTCTTGTCTAAAAAATCCCAGCTAACCCTTTTAAAAGCCTTTTCGGCGTCGACCGACAGCAATAGGGCGTTCATATTAGTGTGATGGGCTTTATCCATCAGATGTAATAGGCGTTTAGTGTTGTCGCAGCTTTGACAATTAGATATGAAGCTGGATTGATCTGGCTCGATAATCCCAGGTAGGCGTGGGGCCAATCGAGCTGCAAGGACCCCAGTAAACAACTTTAAATCTATGTTGAGGAGGGAAATTGGTCAATAGGAAGTGCACTGAGTCGCGTCCTTCCCCGGCTTAGGAATGACTACCACGTCAGCCGCCAACATGTCCGCAGGGATGGTCCCTGGCCCCTGGAAGGAATTGAAAAGCCGCTTAAAAATTGGGGCTAGTAGTGGGCAGAGGGCCTTATAGAAACTTGCCGAAAAGCCATCAGGGCCCAGCGACTTCAGTGGTTTGAGACGGGAGATCGGCCCCCATGGCGTTTAATGTCGACGTAGCGGCCCCCTGAAGATATGTTTCCCCGCCGTCACCTATCTGCGCGGTTTGACCGTACAGTGTGGCGTAAAAGTCCCGCAGGACAGCAGCAATCACCTCGTCCCTTTCAACCGTTTCCCCTGTGTTGTTTTGAAGCGCTTGTATTTTTGCACGCTGGGCGTGGGCCCTAAGTTTGCTGGCAAGGAGGCGTCCCGTTTTATTGCCTACCACATAGTAGGAGTGCTTCAGCCGAAGGGCTGCATATTCGGCTCTATCTAAGTCAAGTGACGCCAGCTGTGCCCTTGCTGCCGTTAGTTGGCATCATATTCGAGGCGCGCAAGTGCGTTGATGAATTCGTTCCAGCTCCGACACTCGTGCGGTAAGGTGATCCCTCTTTTCCTTGCGTTCTTTGGTGTCGGCTGCGGAAATGGCGATTAATTCTCCTCTCACCACAGCCTTGAGTGCCCCCCAAAGCGCCGAAAGAGGTGTGTCCAGGGAGTCACTGGTCGCTAGATAGTCAGTGATGCATTTGTGTAGTTGTTGAGGCACCCCTGCTCTAGAAAGCAAATTTTCTCTGAGTCTCCACCTCCCGAGGGGTCTGTGGGTCGGAGGTATAGAGAGAATCATTGTCACTGCGACATGATCTGATAGTGGAGCTGGGATGATGTTCACTGTGTCTACCAATGTGTTAACTTCTGTGGACCCAATAAAATGATCTAGCCTGGCGTAAGTGTGATGCGCATGAGAGTAGAAGGAAAATTGTGCGATTTGGGGGTGAGCCACCCTCCACAAATCTAGCAAGCCCCTGTCCCTTAGCCACTACCTCCCTGTCTTGGACAGTGCCCCAGTTTGGCCATATCACTGCCCTGACCGATCTGTCTCTGCGTCCATGACCAAATTTAGGTCTCCCCCCACCACCATCCTCCGTTCTTGGGAACACAAGACCTCTGACAATGCCACCTTCAGAAATTGTTCCTGTCCTGAGTTTGGGGCATAGATGGAGCCCACCACCAAGGGGGCGCCCCCACCCAGATCGTATAGGCCAGGAGGCGGCCCTTTATTTCCGCCACTTTGCTCCCCACCGTACCTTGGAACGATTTAGCTATCAGAATGGCCACCCCTGCCTTCTTATCTGCCGTGGAGGAGAAAAATTGGTGGGGAAAAGCTCGGGATCTCATACGGTGCCAGTCTTTGGGGGGGAGATGGGTCTCCTGCAGGAGGCAAACTGACGCCCCTGACTTCTCTAAATAGGATAAAATGGCTCTCCTTTTAATGGGGTTGTTCAGTCCCTTCACATTAAAGGTGAGAATCTGCAATGTGGACAGTGACATAGGGTGATTACGAAATCCTACTGTAGAGTGTGATGGGAAGGACCCCCCCCTGTCCACCTGGCTGCCTCATAGGTTCTCGACACCCAGCACTTGTGAGCGCGTGCCCCAAATGGACCCCCTCCCTGTATAGCACACCGGTTCCCCCTTCCCTCCCCCTCCCTAACCCCGACACCCCCAACCCCTCAACGAGAAACCCCCTCTCCCCTGCTCTCTAACCCAAAACTTCCCCCTACCCTCCTTAACCCCAACTAGAAGAACCCAGAGTCCCCTCAGTGTCCAACGCCCATCACGCAGGAATGTGGGCATGTGGTAAGTAAAAAATTAGGGTTAGTGTGTGGTCCAAGTGTCCCGGAACCCCTGCCCACCTCCTGACCCGCCCCGGCCATTACAATAGTAATGCTAATCAATCCTTCTGGCAGAGTCACAGGTGGGCCTTCGCAGCGGTCTCCTTATGGACTGTTTCAAGTGCCGCAAATCTTTCTTGAGCCATGGTGTCAGAGTCCGGCCGTCGTGCTGGGCTGGGTGAGCTTCTGCGGCCTACTTTCTGCCACCCATGTCTTGGCGAACTCTGTGTACGGCTGGGTGACACTTCCGTGGCTCGATGCTCCAGACCAAGAATGGTACAAGCTTCTTGGAGGGATCGGAGTTGGTGGAGCTTGCCATTCAATTTAAAGATCAGGCGAAATGGGTGGCCCCAGGAATATGCCACCCCTTGCTTTCAGGTGGGTGGTCACCTCTCAAAAATCCTTCCTCTTTTGTAGTGTGATGGAAGCTAGGTCTTGGTAGAGAGCTATGGAGTGCCCTTGGTACCGTAAAGGTTGTTTCGACCACGCCTCCCGTAGTATTCGTTCCTTGAGAGGGAAGTCCGGTAGGAAGGCTAGTATGTCTGGAGGAGGAGCAGGAGCCTGTTTCGCCAGCCCTATGCGATGAGCTCGGTCTACACGGATTGCAAAGTCCTGTGGCTCTCCTAATATGTCACGAAACAGTCCCTGGCGATATTACGTCACGTCCGTCCCTTCTGTTTTCAAGGGGACCCCCCTGACGCGAATATTATTTCGTGTTGACCGATTCTCAAGGTCCTCCGCGTGTGCCTGCAGGTCCAGTTGTTGATCTGGCTAACGAATCACCTCTTGTTGAAGTTGCTCGATCTCTTCTCCTTTGGTTAGTTTGCGTTCTTCTATCGCTGCTACTCTCTCCCCGACAGCATCCACATCGCGGCGAATCTCTCGTACCTCGCTTGTCACCTTGCTCTTAAGTGTTTGAAAATCCTCCCTGAGAACAGTGAAGAGCGATTCGAGGAAGGAGCGGGTAATTAGGACCTTTCCGTCTTTCAGGTCTGTAGGAGCTTTCGGGCCTGGGGATGTTCTATTCCCTTTGTCCCCAGAAGGAGGTCCTTTGGTGAGCATCTCTTTCAGAGATCTTTCCCTTTTCTTCCTCATCGAGGACATCTCTGGGCTGTGCCTTGGGGGGGAGGCAACCCAGATGCTTGTCACGTTCTGGGGCACCTAGGTAGCACTACTGCTGTTTGTTATGGAGCGAGGTAGTCCCCTTGTTGTCCGGCGATAAACAACCACCGCCAAAGTTCACCTCTGCCCCGCCGCCAGACTCTGTCCTCAGATTAGCAGCCCCCCCGACGCTCGCCGACTGCATAAGGTGTCCCCCTCTCTTTTGCAGTGTTCTGACGCCCAAGGCTCCGCCAGCCGACTGCTCAGGTCGGGAGACGCCCCTCTGCTCTCCTTATGGCCTAGTTGATCCCCTGGACACCACTGCGAGGCATGGCTCTGTGAATTTGTGTCTCCGTTACAGCCTCTCACACCCCAGCCCAGTGGCAGGCATACAGGCAGGATTCCACCTCACTTCCACGCGGGTCGGTCGTGTCAACAGGCTGCTGCTTAATGCGGAAAAGTTGTGGGGCCCGTAGTTCAGCCCCACCTGCGCCATCCCCAGTGATTGCTCCCTCCAATTCTGCGTTGGGTGCTGTCGGAACTCCGCCCTGACAAGAGCCCCCAGGCCCTCAAGGCTACAGCGCTGGTACCCTTTTCGGCCGCTGTACCTTGTGTCCCTGCTGTCGCTCCCCAAGTACCAGGTCCACTCTGTGAGGACACGGCCTAGGCCTGCAAGCAGGGCCCGTTTCTCACCCCAACGTGGTTGGCCACCAGTGCAGGCCTCTGGATGGCTGGGGCGGTGTCTGGAGGCCCACTGCGCTGCCCAGTCCGGGGTTGCGCTCACCAGGAACCTTTCACCCTTCCTGGCTCTCTGTGCCTCTCAGCCATTCAGCTCCGCTCGGTGCCCCGGCACCCCTGGTCTCAAGTGGGCTGTCTCTCAGATTAGCGGCCCCTCTCAGTGCCAAACTCGTCAGGCGGCGCTCCTGCCAAAACATTCCCTCCCTGCGGTGCAGTTGTGAGCGCCCCGTCTCCCTCCTTTGGCAGTCTGCTGGATAGGTCAGCAACGGCCGCTTCAGTGCTCATTCGGCCGAGACACCGTTGTCACAGTGCACATCATGCCCACACCAGGCCTTGAGAGAGTCCTGGGCCCAGCCCTAAACCTGGACGTCTGCCCTGGGGCTGCCCCTCCGATGCGCCTCACCTTGTCCGCGATGGTAGCAGTGCGGCCGAGACTCGTTCCCCGCCGGGGTCTCGTTCCAGTCCACCTCAGAGCCGAGGGTGGGCGCCACCCGGCCCAAGCGGCCGCGCACAATGTTCCCAGGCAGCGTCCATTTCAGCAGGATCTTAAGCCTCCCTTCACTCCGTGCCGGACTCCACCTTTTGCCTGACGTTCCGGGCACGCATTTAATTTCAGCAGGCAGCCTCTGTGTCGCCACTGATCCCGTTGTCGGGGCCCCCCTGTTGGCGCTCAGTCCGCCGTTCTAGTTGTCATCCAGCTTGGGTGCCATTTCCTCGATCGGGAGCAAACAACCCAATTGGTGCGACTGGGGTGCTTCTTAAATAATCAATCTCACACCCTTCAAATGGGCATTCAATGGCCCTCCCATTGGTGTAAATATCACACAGTTTGTGACTCATATCCATCAATAAAGGGTGTGATATTGATTATGTAAGAAGCATCCCAGTCGCACCAATTGGGTTGTTTGCGAATGTGAAGTAATTATGGAGAGCACACAAGAAAATACTTTCTTTGTATTAAATTGGTATTTTGGGAATATTCTATTTTCACCACTCTTATGTTTTTAATCCACAGTTCCAAGGGGCAGAGTAAAGTTACGTACTACTCCAGACTCACAGGTGGAGTATAGCCCAGTAGAGTGGGCATTTAAAGGGTTTTTGGAAAAGCAACATAGGGATCCAGTTTGTCCTGATGAATGCCGGATAAAGAATCTGCAACCGGCAGAAACATGTCGACCTCTATGCAGAACGGGGGGGTGGTGAGCACCTAATTTACTCATACCACCACCATCCGTTGGTATATCTATTATACCTTTTTTAGCTCTGACTAGGGAATCTAGAAATAAAATTATTATATGGACATCCTATAGCCAGTTTTAATCCACAATTGATCTGCACTTTTATAGGATCCTGTGTTTTCCGTCTTTATCACTGTTGTATTGTTTACCCCTCCCTATTGCTCCGCCTTTAGCGTTGGTCTGCGCAGAGGTGTTAGTAGCAGCCCTATGATGAAGCATGCCACAACTTGTTGTGGGTGAGGGCAGTTTTGACAAAGGTAGTGTGCTCTCCATGATCTTTTATGTTTGTCGAGCAGATATAGTACGACTGTTATAAGCTCTACCTCCTTTTGTGTTTTTACACGTTTTCTGAGGAGGATGAGGTAGGGTTCCTCATTCTCCCCCTTCCTTTTTCATTGTGTATACTATTCCTTCATCTCTCCCAGGCCTCCTCCTTAATCAGGGCACTTGCTCCGTCCCCGTCTGCCTCCTGTTTCCTCATCTGGGCCCTTCAGCCACCGCAGCCCAGAGCCGGCCGCCTGCTTGTAAGGCTGCATTCGATCCCTTGCCCACCACCTTGCTTACTGTTTAGTGTGACGTGGGCTGGAGTCCTCCATTCCTTCGGCTCTCGTATGTCGGGCCCCGCCCTGCCTGTGTGTTCTCCCTCCCGATCACAACGGCGGGGTCTGGGATCCCCGGTCATTAAGTTTCAATCACCGTTGTCTGTACCGCCCCATGGCCGCTTTCCGAAATCTGTGCGGACCATCTCTCGTCATTGCTTTTCCTCCTGGACTCCGTCTTCCAACATCAATGTGTGAGCTGGCCCGCCATCTTGATCCGCTGCTTGTGCAAACTGCGACAGCTGTTGGTGTGGATTCTTCGTGCCGTCTTCACTCCGAAAAAGTTTCCCACTAGGTTCTCGCTCCTGTCCATATTCTTCGTGGGGACTTTCAGTAGCTTTTAGCAGCGAGTAGTGGCTCGGCGGGCGGATGGGAGCGGGGCGATGAACTACACACGTCTTACCCTGTTGCCATCTTGGCCTCGTCTCCTGGCATCATGTTTAGTTGTCTGCGTTTAGGAGATTTTCTGGGGCCTCTGAAATGACGTGAACTGCGCTCCATGCCATTCCTGCATTGGTGTTGCATCGGTTCAAATCGTTTGATAGTTTCTGCTGTTCTGTTGCTCTTATGGTGTTTAGTTGTGTACATTTAGATGATTTCGTGGGGTCTATGAAAGGTTAACGCAGGGATGGGGAGTGTGTAGTTGTGGCCTGGATGGGAGTTTTTAGAATGTCGGATGTGACCAACTCTACCTCAGCCCTATATGGTCATCCAGGGGCTTCAGTCAGTTGTAAAGTTTTCCGTTTTCCCATGAACCCGCGGCTCTTTGCAACCTACCCAGATTGTTTTTCTCATTGTGTCGCTACCTGGACTCGCCAGGTGTTGTGCTTCTTTTGCCCATTTTAGGTCGAAGGGTTTGCTAATGACCTCTTGGGGACATTCGGAAAGCTTCACAGAAATGCATTCCGCCTGTTGTTTACGATTGGCTTTGTGGTTTGTAACTCACATTTGCTTGCTTTCTATTTGATGGCTCTATTTGGTTTAGGCTGTCCAGCTCGAGTTTGTCCCTTTCCTTGCCCCAACCATATTTATTGTTTTGTTCCACCAGTGCTCGATTTCTTTCAACAGGCATTTAAATCTTGTTCTTATCTTGTCATATTTGCTGTGCATTCAAGACAGAGGTCAAATGTCAGGTCTCTCTTTCTGGGAGCTTGGTGTTTAATTTTCTTTCTCTGACTTCAAAGTGAGAAGATATATATGACAATCATGCTGATTCTGGGGAGTTGTCAAGAGTCTTATTGAAGTTTCCCTGGTAGTTCACAGGAGCAGAATGACGTGCATTCCCAATGCCTCTCCGAGTCTTCCTCCACAGACTCCCAAAGAATTATTCTGGAAGCATGAAGGAATTCCCAGGGGGGAAAGGGGTATGGGACAGAGAAGAGACAGCTTGGTCTTCTTAGTCTGATGTCTTCTAACAGCTACATCTAACTTGCTTCTGGCGCTGTTTAACACTGTAACACACAAGCAAAAGATTACTAGAGTCTAACTTAGTTTTGACAAACAAAAATATTTAAATGCGTACTCTCTTTCTATAACCTCTATGCAACCTACCCAAAGGAGAACGAGCTATTGCCTCTCTTCTAATGGATATTTTGTAGCATTAATTTAGATACACCACAATTAGAACTGTGGAAATGTTGCAATATCCTGTAAGGAAAACATCGACAATTATTTCCTTCTTGTCTAATTATTCTCTCTCAACTTATTTCTTATTTCTCTTATTGGTCTATTAACCTTTCTTTCTTTTTTTTTTAATTTTGCAGGTATTTATGGATACGAAGAACGCCAGCAGGAACTGATAATTCAGGTAAGGTTGGGTTTCATTGAAGTACGGATTCTCTTAGTCATTTCTATGTGGCTGCTTAATATATTTACAGAATTGTAACTGCTACGAGTAACATTTACACTATGAACTGTACAAAAATTATCTTTTCTTTTTCTATTCCCAGAAGGGTACTTGTGTGACTGGAGACTACTCGTCTAAGACAAAGTGCTGATAACCTTGTGACCGGTAAGCTCCTTCTTGTTCGTGAACTGGCTCGAGTAGTATTATCAAAGTTCTTTATCTTCTGTGGCCCGACGCGTAGATAAAACTAACTACTGCCAGTGAAAAAACAAGGATTTTCGCCTGACTACTCTTTCTCTGACTCAAACGAATTTCAAACACCTCTGACAGCCTTAATGGTCTTGGTGAAGTGCGCGGTGCCAAGAACCAGCATGAGCCTCAGCAAACCACCCAAAGACGGTAGCGCTAACTTCACGCTAGACAGCCATCTTGGAGAACCGCCTTCTAACCAAAGCGGTCCAAGAAAGATCTCCATACTTTCTAAATACGCCGGGAGCGCCACCATGCCCTTTGAGCAAGGGAACAGCGATAGCCCCCACAGACTGGCACACCTGCATGCCTAGGTTCCTGACAGGAGTGCTTGAGGAAGGCTGTATAATGTAATTTCTTTCTAGCACACAACTAAATGTAAATGTCTGTAAATGAACTGTACAGATATTTTAGAATTGGAAAAGCTCAAATAAAGCAAATTTTTTGGTATTTCTGAAGTGTGATGGAAATAAATTCTTTAAAAAGATCAAAACAAATCAATTCACGAGGTGATGATATTTCCACACATTATCATATGTGCGTTGTATTCTTTTATTAGTGAAACTGTATGTCTATGTAAATGTAACAGTGATGTCAATTGAAGATGTATTGTCTGCATTGGAAGTGTGCGACTACACCATGCATATTCCACTCTACTCTGCACCACTCCATGCCACTACACTATACTCTGCACCACTCCACTTTACAAGATGTCACTGCACTCTATGCCTCTGCTCTCTACTCCACTTTGCACTTATTGATTTTAAGCTACTGCACTCTACGTCACTTCACGCTATGCCTCGCTACTCTACACCACTCTACTCAATGCCAATGCAGTCTTCGCCAAACTACTCTAAACCACTGCACTCTTTGCCACTGCACTCTACACCACTCCAGTCTAGGCTGGTCCACTCTGCTTTGCACAACTCCACGTCACATCACTCCACTCTCCGTCACTCTGCAACACTTCACTGTTCGTCACTGCACTCTATGCCAATCCACTCTACACCAATGCACTCCACTCTGCACCACTACACTATACACCCCTATTTTGTGCCAATCCACTGTATGCCACTCTAATCTACTCTGCACAACTGCACTCTATACCACATTAATCCACTGCTCTACGCCACTGCACTCTACCCGCGCCACTCCACTCTGTGCCAACTCACTGTAATCTGCACCACTCCTCACTACACCACTTCACTCTACTATGAAACTATCTCCTCCATGACACTGCACTCTACAGCACTGCACTCTAGGCCATTACACTCTATGCCAATGCACTTTATGTCACTGCACTCTACTCTGCACCACTGTAGTCCACGCCACTCTACACCACTGCACTCTACGACACTCTGCTCTGTAATACTGCACCCTCTCCCACTGAACTCTACGCCACTCTACTCTGCACTACTGCACTCTACACCACTGACCTCTGCAGCACTCCACTCTACGCCACTGTACTCTACGCCACTCCACTCTATGCCACTGTACTTTGCACCACTGCACTCTACACCACTGTATTCTACGCGACTGCACTCTATGCCACTCTACTCGGCACCACTCCACTCTGCACCACTGCACTCCACTCTGAAACTATTTCCTCAATGCCACTGCACTCTATTGCACTGCTTTCTATGCCACGCTATGCCTTTGCACTCTATGCCAATACAGTTTACGTCACTGAACTCTACTCTGCGTCACTGTCGTCTACGCCACTGCTCTCTATGCCACTCTACACCACTGCACCCCATGACACTCTACTCTGCACTACTGTACTCTACGCCACTGAACTCAGCAGCACTCCACTCTATGCCACTGCACTCTATGCCACTCCACTCTGTGCCACTATACTCTAATCTGCACCACTCTATGCTACTGCACTCTATACCACACTTCTCTGCACTACTCTATGTCATTGCACCATATGCCACTATACTCTATGCCACTATACTCTGCACCACTGCACTCAGCACCACTATATTCTGGGAAACAACCTTTACAACGCAGTCATTACATCGCACTACCTTTACAACGCAGTCATTACAACGCAACATCCTTTACATCGCATGCCATTAGAACACAACCATTACATCGCATGTCACTACAAGCATGTCGGTACAAAGCATGTCACTACAACGCATACCATTACAACGCATACCATCAGGGCCGGACTGGCTGTAGCGGGCACCAGGCAAGCTCCCGGTGCGCCACACGGGTGGGGGCCGGTTTTGGGCTCCTGGGGGCCGTTTTTGTTACAGGGCGATTTTGCAGCATAGCTGCTAAATCGGCCCTGTAACAAAATCGGCCGAAAACCGGCCCTGGCAAAGAGCTCAGGGGGGGGTTCGGGGGTGGGGAGGGCGGCCAAGCACTTTGCCAGGGCCGGTTGTAGTTCCCAGTCCGGCCCTGCATACCATTACAACTCATAGTGTATACCCTTACACTATCCAACACTTACCCTACTGTTGCACTCACTGGAGTGGGAATGTTAATTTTTACCCCTACACTATCCAACACTTACCCTAATGTTGCACTCACTGGAGTGGGAATAGAAATTTTTACCCCTACACTGTCCAACACTTACCCTACTGTTGCACTCACTGGAGTGGGAATAGTAATTTTTACCCCAACACTATCCAACACTTACCTTAAATGCAATGTAATGGTATGTGTTGTAATGGTATGTGTTGTTAATGGTATAATGTGATGTAATGGAATGCGTTGTAAGTGTAGTTTCTAAAAATGCGTTGTGATGGCATGCGATGTAAAATCATGCATTGTAATGGATGTTGCGATGTAAAAACTGCATTGTAAAGGCATGCGTTGTAAATGTTTGCGTTGTAACGTCATACATTCCTATATTCTACGCCACTGCACTATATGCCATTCTACTCTGCACCACTGCACTCTCTGCCACTCCACTCCACTCTGCACTGCTCTAATCTAAGCCACTGCTTTCTACGACGCTGCATTGTATGCTGCTGAATTCTATGCTACTATACTCTATGCTCTACTGCTATGCTATACTCTATGCCACTATACTCTGCAACACTCTACACCAATGAACTCTACACCAGTCCACTCTACTCTACTCAATGCCACTCCACTGTAACCCACTCTATGCCATGGCACTCTACTCTACTCTGTACCAGCACTCTTCGCCTCTGCACTCTACTCTACGCCACTGCACTCTACTCTACGCGTTTCTACTCTATGCCAACACACTCTATATCACTCTATACCACTGCACTCTATGCCAATGCACTCTACGCCACTCTACACCACTGCACCCTACAGCACTCTACTCTGCAACACTGCATTCTACACCATTGAATTCTACTCTGCACTATTGCATTATTTGCCAATACACTTTATGAACCTGCACTCTACGCCACTCTATTTTGCACCACTCTACACCACTGCACTCTATGCCACTCTATTCTGCACGACCGCACTCTACACCACTGCACTCTACGCCACTGTGCAACACTCTAATCTATGCCACTGCATTCCACAAAGCTGCATAATGCATTACTGAATTTTATGTCGCTGCACTCTAATCCACTTTACTCTGCAATAATACTCTACGTCAATGCGTCACTCTACTCCACTGTACGCCATGCTATGTGACTCCACTCAATGCCACTCCAATAAACGACACTCTGTGTGACTCCACTCCACGATACTGTACTCCACTCTTCGTCATTCCACTCTACTACACTCCACAACACTAACTTTTAGCCATGCTGAAAAGAAGCCACCCTGTTGTACAACATTGCTAAAACACATTGGCAAAACCAATTTCTCTTGCATCGGCCAGACCTATTGGCTTTGCCATTGCCTGTTTGTTCCCGCGTAGGCCCTGCTCCTAAACGACTCCCTTCCCAAAACCGAGCAGTTGGGATTGTGTGCCCTGAATGAGGAGGGTCGTGCAATGAGAAGCAGCTGGTGTGTCCTCCTCACACTCATCGTCATTGGACCTCGCAGACCGCGCCAGCTATCTGGACCTGACGTTGCAGCTTCATTTGACATACAGGTTATCATCAAGAGCCACCTCGATCACAGCATGGAGGAGAACCAAGGTTTGAAGTTAGCGAACATTCCAGTGTTTGTCTGTTAAACTTGTCACTACTTTAGTAAAAATCGCAGGATTTTTAAACTAAAGTACAGATTTTGTGATTTGTTTTGCAAATCTCGAAGTCTTGATATCCTCGGGGGATCTGAGGAGGACATGCACTTACAGTACTTTTCAGTCTATATAAATACTTTTAAAATGCTAAACCACAGGGGTTATTATATTATTTTTATACTCCTTCCATTTTGCTCTTTAGTTCGTCACAGCATAATTCGGATGTAATAAGGAGTAAAATACAGTATTTGGCTAGGTTATTGAATGCTTCATCTCTCCTTTTAAATGTTTTACTGGATCCCAGTGATCATTGACTAGCATTTTATAAGATATCTGTGCACTCTTGGACCATGTACTCTGTTACTGTGTTCTGTTAATAAGGTATAAATGAAAAACACACCTTGAGGTAAAACACAATGTAATTTTACACAAACTGCACTGTAATGCGCAAACTTTATTTCAGGCACGGGAATATAGGCAATTGGATGCCTGTTCTTTAGGGATTAACTTGGAAAGGAATTATTGTTAAGGGGCACTGGACCTCAATTTAACCCTTTAATTCTAAGTTCTTTTTTACTGTGCTTGAATAAATGACTTTTGTAATGTGTTTGCTACAACTCATTTTAAATGCAGACACATTAAAAGCATCATCGCCTTATTAATGAAACAGCATTTACAGAAATGTATTAATAAACTCTATGGGTAAAATACTTGTTGCCCACGTTAACCATGATTCGTGGGTGGCTTATGGGCTCTGACTTTTTACAGCCATTAGGACATTTCTTTGGGGCATTGAGCACATAGGCTGACAAGTGGGGGGTTATAAGCAGCATGAGACCACACTTTAAAAGCATGATGACTCCCGCGTACAGCAAATGATGGTTTCAAAGAGCAGTATTTATTCTGGGAGACAGGAGTTACTTTTAGCTCCTGCAGCACAAACTATTTTAGCAAATACATTGATGTGGGTGTGTATGTGTGTGTGGGTGTTTTGCTGCTTTCAAATATCACAGCCTTCACGTCTTTGCATTGTGTGATTACATTTGTAGATGGGTGTCTTATTGGAAAGTTCATAGATTATGCAAATGAGTGTGTAATTCTTTTTATTTAATTCTTGGTGGTGGCTGTGTGGGAAGAAAAAACCCTGACCAAGACATATTAAGTTGGAGAATGGGTTCCTACTACTAAAATGGCATGAAGTTATGTTAAAACTCCGGACTATGTACAGCAGAGAATGATATTTGAATGTCTGCAATGTGAGTTGAACAGACAGCACGACATTTGGACAATTTCAAAAGAGATAGTGTTTTAATTTTTCCAACCTATCACCTTGTGCAGAAATACACCTCTGCGTCATCATTCTCAGTCAGAATACCTCCCAGACTCTCTCATTCAAATTGTGACATAGAAATATGCCAGGGTGTGTGAGGGGGACGATTGCATAAATTAAAGGAATATCAGCTTTTTTACATTCATGAGACGATGCATTCCACAGGTTCAGAAAAGTGAATTTCACTGTGAGAGACACTGTGAAAATGGTGCCGTGCCATTCTGGGATCAAGGATAACACAGGGGTTACACTAGGGCAGCAGGACAGGTGCCAGATAGGTGGTGTGGTGTGGCACCCTGCCAGGCGCTTTAATCCTTGCCAATGCTTACTTCACAAGTTATTGTGCAATGAATGCTTTCTTCATTTCCAGAGTGCTGCTGAATGCAATATTCGGTTTGAAGATGCTCAGACTTGTCTGCTTTGGTTTCTTTCCTTCTTTTCAGAGATTGTGTGCATTCTTTATGTTATGGATACATTCTCTTAAATGGAAGAGTACATGTAATTTGTGTGGCCATGAATTTCTTTTAAGTTTACAATGGAATTATATGTATACTATATGTAACTCTTTCATTTCTATAGCAGGAGAGCAGTGAGAAGTATATGTGCCCACCTCTGCAACGCACATGTTTAGTAGTGTTGAAGAGAATCATGTATGTGATGCAGGGCTAATGTTGCATACCGTTGTAAAGTGCTGTGCACCCAAGTGCTGTAACAAAACAGTGGTAAACCCAATACACCCTTGGAGGCTTGGGCAAATAAGCAATTGTTAGGTAGAGATGTCCACAAGGGATTTTTTTCACAAATCTTAGTCAAATTTCATATGAACTTGTTACTAATAAGTCGAGCCCTGAATAGTGACTGGACGTTGAGAAAATTAAAACATCAATGTAATTATTCATGAAATGGATATCGGCCGGTCGCTGTGTGCAAGACGCTTTGAAGATCACAAGCTATTTCTCAACTTGCTTCCGGAGGTCTGACTCACGGAGCCTCTCCTTTCTCTTGAAACTTTGGAAAGAGACGTGTGCCTCCTTTATTGCAGCCACAAGATAGATTTTCTGAATTTGCCGTGTTGAAGTTTTTATGCACCGGCACGTATTTTAAACCTCAGAAAGAGACCATTGCCTTTTTGTCTGAGATCGCCAGGCTTGGCTTTCTCTTATATATGTCATCAATACAGAGCTTCTCTTCTCAATCTAAATAGGAGCCTACAGTGAGGCCTTCCGTTTTGTCAATATTCAATTATTCTGGTTCGAATTAATCACTGAACCAGTTTTGAGGGACTTGTTTTACAAACAATTGTATGTCCTGAAGATGGTCTGACGGATGAACCCACCAATACATACCGAAACGTCGACTGTTACATCCATTTCCTTAGCACTTGAGTTGTTTGAGATTTTGTTCCTTATTGTTTTAGACTCATCCTCCTCCCTATATACTATTGGAATGGTTGTTTACACTCATAATCTGTAGGCTCTTTTATGTATCCTCCATCATGGTGTTCTATTGTCTTTAAATGTACCCCTTACATCTTTGGTTTCACATTAAAACTGTGTCTCTAGAAAAAAAGATATACCCGTGCTTCTCTAACTATTCCGTTGAATATCCATTTCATGAATAATTCCATTGATGTTTTGATTTTCTCAACGTCCAGTCACTATTCATTGTTCGACTTATTAGTAACAACATCATATTAAATTTGACTAAGATTTGTGAAAAAAATCCCTTGTGCACCCAAGTGCGGCATACTTGTTAAGTAGTGTTGAAGAGTACTATGAAAGAGCATTCAGTGCTCATGCGGTTTAGGGTTGCAGTGTAACATGTGCCAGAGTGTAATGCATGTGGTGAGTAGCAGTGCAGCGAACAGGGGAAGAATATGAAGTGCTTGTGTAGTGTTCTCCATGCCAATGTCACATAGCAAAGTGCCACTTTTACAAAAAGAAGTCCTTGTACAATCTATGTCAAAAATGCTCTATTGTGCCATTTTCTTTGTTCATTGTGTCTTCTTGGAATCTTCTCTAGAGTTGTAATGGTATGGTATGGTATAAATCTACTGTTTTATTAATTAAAATCATTACAATCTCCTATTTCAAAGCAATAACAATATCATTAAGGCATCGTTTAAAATACATTATCCATAAGATACTGATATGATCTTATATGCAATATTACTATAAGCGGCTTTAGAAATGCAAAATGCATTTATTTTATTTTATTTAGCATGAACATTACCTGAAGGTGTCAGAGCGCTTTACAAAAGAACCAGTTGTGTTACATAAGGACTTTGGATTACTTGAGTTACATAAGAGATATAAACAGGAAAACAAATTGCAAATGTACAAGTGGAGCGAAAGGAGGAAAAAATTGCAAATGTACAAGTTGTAGAGTCACTCAAGGAAGAGATACAAACAGATAAACTCTAAAATCACATAGGAATGGTAGTAAGTACAAAGGTCTACTACATATACTAGTGGTTGGAGCTATATATACTAGAGGAGTGAAAGGAGGGAAAAATTGCCAATGGACAAGCTGTAAAGTCACTCAAGGAAGAGATACAAACAGATAAACTCTAAAATCACATAGGAATGGTAGTAAGTACAAAGGTCTACTACATATACTAGCGGTTAAAGATAAATATATATACAAATTGCAAATTCACTCAGGATTACATTTTAACAGCGATTAGGCTTGTACAATTATACATTACATATTTACAGAGCAGGAAATTCTTGCCATTGTTCAGCCATGTGTTCAGGTGGTGTTGCACTCAAGGGTGGTGGTCTTGGGTGACCGAAAGTCTTTAGTCCAGAAACGCCTATGATTCAATTAAAAATGAATTTGCCCCACAGGCTAACCTCTGGTGATCTCACGACTTTCCTAATCATGTAGAGAGGGCGCCATGGCAGAGGCAGCTTGCCGAATATGGGACCGCGGGTAGGGGCTCCCCTGTAAGGCTGTGAGATGGCGCCTGACCGCCGCCATCTTAAGGTCAGGCTCCAGTCTACTAGGTGCTTCCAATGACCGTGGCAAGCATATTTCCAGAGTTCCAACCCAGAAGGAAAAAAAATGAACAGACGAAAAAAGAGAAAGTGCAAAGTGCAGATTAAGGAACAAATAAACTAAACATGATTTAGCAGCAGAGTAAAGACCAGTGAGTAAACATTTGTACAAATGTCCCTACTGGGCTTAATGTTATTTCATGAGTAAAAATCTCTAAATCCACTAAATTATAACCGGTAGTTGCTTAGTCACAGAACATGGGCAAATCATTCACAGAACATGTGCAAATGTGCTAAAGTGCATACTACTAGGTAATTTAACTATTCAATATTTGAGTAACTCAAAGCCTCGACTAAAACAGTATGACTTGATGAATTTAGAAATTAAACTAATTCAAACATATATACTACAATACTATAAGCAGGGTGGAAAACCAAAATACTTTTTCACAAAGTTTCAACCCTGAGAATAAAGGTACAGATGTAAGACACAAAAGTGCAAATAAACGAACAGATAAACTAAACATTATTTAGCAGCAGAATTAAAACCAGTGAATTAACAGATTGTTTCAAATAAATGTCATGAATCTAAAGCTCTAAGCCACCTAAATTGTAATAAAGCCTTACTTACTAGCGAGGGGCGGGCAAAACATTCCCAAAGCACGTGGAACGTGCTAAAGTGCATACTGTTGAATGATTTTCCCCAGTCAACCCTTAAATAAGAGTCAACCCTTGAATAACAAAAAACTCATTCAGTGACTTAGTGAGCCTAGGGAAAAATTGATTCAGTTAATCGGCGATCAACAAATAAACAGCAATGTTCTCAATTAAAAGGCAAGTTAACCCGTTCGACGCTTGTGACGGAGCGGTTCCGTCACGTGCGTCGGTTGCGCTGTGCGCATGACGGAACCGCTCCGTCATGGCCCCGCCCGCGCACGGAATCTTCAGGGCGGCGCGGAAATCCGCGCCGCGCTGAAGGGGTTAAATAGAAACAGACTGTTCTTTTTCGACCTCAGTCAAAAACGTAACAAACCAGCAGATACCTTCGCCTGTTTTCTGGCTCCTAAAATTGTGTTGGGCCTAAAGGAAAACGCGTCAGCGAGTGCTTCTCTCATTTTCATTGGTTATTTTGCTTCTTTACCTGTCCCTTTTGTAAATGTGCAAAAGTCATTTTTTCAACCTTTTTTATTAAGTTTGTTCTGTAATTTGCTATGTCTAGCATTTGGGATCAATTGTTTTTAAATATACAAAACAAATGATTGTAACAGCGTTCATCAGATACGTTATCTAAAATAACGTTGCGTCATTCACCGACTACCTAGGAAAAGACTATGGGGCATATTTACAAGCTCCTATTGCCACAGGAACGTCACCTTTTTCGACGTTCCTGTTGCGATACGGGATTCACATTATTTACAAGGCAGTGTTACGCCACTTATTGTGGCTTAACGCTGCCTTGTAAATAAGGCCCCCTTTAACGCTAGACTAAGGGTGAAAGGGGAGGGCAATGGGAGTTGCGGTGGGCGTTCCGCTGCAACACCCATTGATTTTGACGCTTCCCCATATTTCCAAGTGTGTCGTAAATATGGGGCAGCACCAAAATTAAGACCATAAAAAAACCTGCTCTTAACTTGGCGAAACAAGGGGAAATGCTTTATTTCTCCTCATTTTTTGTTGTTTCAATGTGTGCTGCAACTGCAAAAAGCCATGAATGATTGTTCATGTGCAGATGGGGGTCCCTTCCTGCACATAAACAATCATGCCCACAACGCAGGCACCCTTGCACTATGGTGCAAGGGCGCCTGCGTTGGTGCTACGCATCTGTAATTAGCGCCAGCGCAGGGAGAAACGCAGAGCTGCACCATATTGTTGTAAATACGATATAGCCCTGCATTTCAAAAGTGGCAGAACGCAGCATTAAGCCAGGAAGGCTAACGCTGCACTTCATCACTTTTCTTTTAAATATGCCCCTATGTTTGCAACATATAAATCATATTTATTTACAGAGGTAAGAGACTGACACTCCCCTCTGCATTGTCTAGGCGAAAAGCAACAGTCTGCTTCATACCATACCAATGAAAGCAACCAGGGTCAGCATCACTGGATCTGCACCTTTGAGCCCCCTCCCATCTGAAGAGCTAGTGCAATAATGGAAGAGTCACTCTGTTTAATCTAGGGGCGGATCGCTTAAAGGAGCTTGGGAAATACTCTGTTAAGGCATTGCCTGTTACATGATATTAAACTGCGTATTATCATGTAAAGAGATAGCACTGGGTTGTGGTATTTTAGCATCGTGGCCAGTAGTAATATGTAGGAAGTACACCTGTGTGATATGTTCCTATGTGTATAGGTAGAAGATGTTGTATGGGCGTATTTTCTCATTTTCCATCTTTTGCAGTCTCTGGAGAAGAAAGAATGGGTCTCTAGGCGGTGCGCAGTCAAAATATCGATTTTTTAAATATCAACCTACAATAATATCGAGTATTCAATATCGTAGGGACAGAATATCGATGTCAAGAATATCGGTGATCAGTGATATAGTTTCTTTTAATATTGAAGTAAGTAATATCGAAGTAAGTAATATCGTTAGCAAAAATATTGTTGTTAATATTATCGATATTTATATTAGTGTTATGTATTTTAGTATCTATTTTATATGTATGTTTATCATTTTTTGTAATGTCTTTTTATTATTTTTAAATATATGTAATAAATATTTAGAAATTAGTAATTTTTTTAAAGTAAATTTTGTGTTTTAGTATCAGAGCGGGTTGTGGGTTTATAGGGGAATAGGGTGGGACGTAATTCAGTTATAATTCATTAATATGTTTTTATTTATTGTTAGTGATTAGTAATTTATTGTTAATTAATTATTAATTGGTCATTATTTTTTATTAATTTATCATCATATTAATTATAAGTATGTTTTATTGTTATTGTTAATTAATGTATTGTTAATTAATTATTAATTGGTAATTAATTATTAATTGATATTTTAAAACATTTATGTTAATTTTTATGTGTAGCTAGTTTTGGGTTTATAGGGAAATAGGCTGGGAAGTAATTTAATTATAATTAATTAATATGTTTTTATTTATTGTTAGTGATTATTAATTTATTGTTCATTAATTACTAATTGGTAATTAATTTTTATTAACTGATATTTAAAATAATTATGTTAATTTTTATGTGTAGCGGACTGTGGGTTTATAGGGGACAAGGGTGGGAAGTAATTTAGTTATAATTAATTAATTTTTTTTATTTATTGTTATTGATTACTAATTTATTGTTAATTAGTAATTGGTAATACATTTCTATTAATTGATTAAATTATAATTATATTAATTATAATTAATTTATTATTATTTGTTATTTACTGTTATTGTTAATTAATGTATTGTTAATTTATTAGTAATTGGTAATAACTTTTTATTAATGGATTAATTGATAAATAAATTAATTGTGTTATTTTTTATGTGTTGTGGGTTGTGTGTTTATGGGGGAATAGGGTGGGAAGTAATTTAATGTTATTTAAGTAAATATTAATTACATTTTATTGGTATTTATTATTAATGTTTTGGGTAATTCATTATTAATATGTTACTTATTTTACAAAATTCATTTAATTAATAAGTATATTAATGTAACCCCTAAGCTATCTAAACCTTTCCCTACTGTTGC
Source organism: Triturus cristatus (assembly GCF_964204655.1). NCBI lineage: Eukaryota > Metazoa > Chordata > Amphibia > Caudata > Salamandridae > Triturus > Triturus cristatus. The sequence goes on from NC_140580.1 coordinate 757,269,527, forward strand.
ACTCACTGGAGTGGGACTAGTAATTTTAACTGCTACGCTATCCAACGCTTTCCCTACTTTTCCACTCACTGGAGTGGGAACAGTAATTTTAACCCCTACGCTATCCAACGCTTTCCCTACTGTTGCACTCACTGGAGTGTGAATAATAATTTTAATCCCTACGCTATCCAACGCTTTCCCTACTGTTGCACTCCCTGGAGTGGGAATAGTAATTTTTACCCCTACGCTATCCAACGCTGTCCCTACTGTTGCACTCACTGGAGTGGGAATAGTACATTTTACCCCTACGCTATCCAATGCTTTTCCTACTGTTGCACTCACTGGAGTGGGAAGAGTAATTGTTACCCCTACGCTATCCAACGCTTTCCCTACTGTTGCACTCACTGGAGTGGGAATAGTAATCTTTACCCCTACGCTATCCAACGCTTTCCCTATTGTTGCACTCTCTGGAGTGGGAATAGTAATTTTTACCCCTACGCTATCCAACACTTTCCCTACTGTTGCACTATGTGGAGTAAGTATCCATCTTACGGGGACGTGCTTACCTTTGTCCATCAGCGGAGCCGTGAGGGGAACGGCGTCACTGCATCCATCGCTGCCGTGAGGGGAACGGCCCTCACCTTGCAAACTACATCCCCTAGAAGGCAGTGCAGGAGTACCGGCGTCATCAGAGGGCGTCAGGAGCCCTCAAAACATCGCGGGGGCAGACGCAGCGCGGGACGCGCTTACCTTCGCCACAGGTGCCGTGGGAACGGCTTAACTTTGTCCATCAGCGGAGCCGTGAGGGGAACGGCGTCACTGCATCCATCGCTGCCGTGAGGTGAACGGCCCTCACCTTGCAAACTACATCCCCCAGAAGGCAGTGCAGGAGTACCGGCGTCATCAGAGGGCGTCAGGAGCCCTCAAAACATCGCGGGGGCAGACGCAGCGCAGGACGCGCTTACCTTCGCCACAGGTGCCGTGAGGGGAACGGCTTAACTTTGTCCATCAGCGGAGCCGTGAGGGGAACGGCGTCACTGCATCAATCGCTGCCGTGAGGGGAACGGCCCTCACCTTGCAAACTACATCCCCCAGAAGGCAGTGCAGGAGTACCGGCGTCATCAGAGGGCATCAGGAGCCCTCAAAACATCGCGGGGGCAGACGCAGCGCGGGACGCGCTTACCTTCGCCACAGGTGCCGTGAGGGGAACGGCTTAACTTTGTCCATCAGCGGAGCCGTGAGGGGAACGGCGTCACTGCATCCATCGCTGCTGTGAGGGGAACGGCCCTCACCTTGCAAACTACATCCCCCAGAAGGCAGTGCAGGAGTACCGGCGTCATCAGAGGGCGTCAGGAGCCCTCAAAACATCGCCGGGGCAGACGCAGCGCGGGATGCGCTTACCTTCGCCACAGGTGCCGTGAGGGGAACGGCTTAACTTTGTCCACCAGCGGAGCCGTGAGGGGAACGGCGTCACTGCATCCATCGCTGTCGTGAGGGGAACGGCCCTCACCTTGCAAACTACATCCCCCAGAAGGCAGTGCTGGAGTACCGGCGTCATCAGAGGGCGTCAGGAGCCCTCAAAACATCGCCGGGGCAGACGCAGCGCGGGACGCGCGCGGGCGTGCGCGGGCGCGGTCCGGGCCAAGGGCGGGCCCGTCCGCGCCCGTCAGAGGCCGAAGGAGGTTGGGTCGGGCCACCCCCCTAAAATCTCCATAATGGGTAAGCGTAAACAAGCAGTGTCTGTGGAAGGGAATGGGAATAAAGCGAAGGTCCCCAGGAAATCTGATTGCATAATTTCCTACTTGTCATCTGCTATCCAAGGAAATTGCAAATGCTGAACAGGAACTTGGTTTGGTACCTCCCATTCTGCCCTGTGAAACCAGTGACTGTGTGGCAGTACCCAGTATACCTCTGGAACCTGTGGAACCTGTGGTGGTTGTGTCCAGTCCACCTATAGGAAGGGAGTCTGTCTTATTGTCCCAGGGTTTGGCTGATCAACGGGAGCAACAGGCCCATGGCAATGCAGGACCTGTGAGGAACTGCAAGAAGAAGATCTCGAAACGTCCTAAACCCCTAAAAGCTGCCCTGTCTACCGAAGGGCAATTAGGGACCCTTACGGTGGACATATTAGAGGACATAATTACCTCACGAATAGAACCTTTACTGGTGGGCATCGCTAAAGACATTGTTGAGACTCTGAATGCCTGTGTGGCCGATTTGCTTAAAAAATGTACCAGTTTGGTAGCCTCCATTAAAGAGTTTAGTTTACACCAAGTGGGGGCTAGTGAGGCTATGCATAGTCAAACTAGGCCAGAGAGGGGCACGGGTGTTTCTTCTGGGCCAATGATTCAATCATGTTCTCAAGGGTCGGGTAATACCTCTGGTAGGGGAAAGAGCATGGACCCACTCCCTCCCACTGTGCAGCCGTTATTAGCTAATCATACCTATGGTAATATGTCGCTGGCGGCTAGTAATGCCGTACCCCAGTCCTTGGGAAGCAGTGTGAAGCACGCTAGGGATAGTTTGGTTACCCTTGACCTTCCCCCGGAATCTGCCCCCTTGGTGGCTGTTTTTGTCGGGGTACCTCCGCTCCATGAGGGTGCGGTGGAATCTACGCATGACTTATTGAGGTACACTAGATCTTGGTGTTCAGCATCCAGTTGTGGTGGCCTGGATATCTCCCCTAACATTATTATGGCGAGAAGGGTGGGGTGGGTTGGGAGGCGGCCGAAGCGGCTTGTGGGTGATTGTGTAATCGTTAACTTTAACAGACCGAATATTGCAGATAGATTGTTTTGGGATGGGTCTGAGGTAGGGCATGGGGGAATTAGAGCAGTCCCCCTAGGGTTTTTTTTACTCACCCCCATCTAAAATTGTATCCGGTCTACACAGTCACCGGGCTGAAGCCCGTATTGTTAAAAACACTCCTCCCACACCCCTGAGGCAAGATCCTCCGTCTAGACTGCCTTATCAGGCGGGGTGTCAAAGTTCTGGGGTTTCGTTAATGCCTGGAGACTGTCAGCTTCCTAATAATGTTTTGTTGCCCCGTCCCTCTAATTTGATTTTGAACAACTATTATACCCCACTGTCAAACCTGGAAGATAATGATTGACTGACAAACTCGGCTCAGCTACCTGATTTTTGTATTGAAAAGCCGGTTGGAGGGGCTAGTTGTAAATTAATTAGTTGGAACGTGGCCGGGACCAGAGCCAAAAGAGAGGATGCGTCCTGGCTCGATTTCCTAGGCAAATACGACATTATTGCCATGCAGGAAACTTGGGACCCCACCAGTAATTTTTTTCTGGATGGTTATTCTAGTTTTGTGGTACCGGCAGTTAGGGGTGGTGCAGGACGAGCGAAAGGGGGCCTAATATTCCTTTTTGCACTCCATTTGGTGGGCACATTCACCCGCTTGGTGTCTGGTTCCAATAACTTTCTTTGTGTTGAATGGTTCGTTTCCCACTCTTTGAAAGTTTTATTGATTCATTTTTATAATTCAAGGGACTGTGTTGATTTTAATCAACATGTGATCGCCTTGCAAATTTTTATGTTAGAATACAGTCAAAAACAAAACACTGGCTTCGAGATCGTCCTTATGGGTGATTTTAATGTTCATTCTTGTATTGGTGACTGTTATCTGAGGTCCCATGAAGCTCCTGAGGGGCCCTCAGGTGCTGTGGTGCCCCATTTTGAGCATACTAAGCAGGGGGAGGCCCTTGAGGTTTTCCTTGCCACCACCAACATTTTTGAGTCTAATCTTATAGAGGTTGGGGGCAGGGCTATTACGTTTAAAGGTTCTACCTTGGGATCAGTAATAGATTACATTTTTATGTCTTCTGGTGCCTTAGCTAGGGCTATAGCTAATAAATTTGTCCCGTCTGCCCACAGTGATCATAACCCAGTATTTCTGGAGCTGGTTTTGCCAGAGAGTCCGGGTGGTTTGCGCCAGGATTGTCAAAGAGATCTTCCCCTGATTGTGAAAGATCAGGGTCGTAGGGTCAAATGGGCCAAGGTGGTCCCTGCAACCTTTCAGGAGGTGCTTTGTGCTAAAACTGTTGGGCCCTGGGCCATTTGCCTGAATGATAACTCGACTGCAGAGGAGGTGGTGAAGGCCTTTGAGGCTATCTGTGCACAGATCTCCAGGGATTTGACCTTGACTTCCACCAATACTCGCCGAGGTAGTAACCCCCCTAGATGGTTTGACAGGAGCTGCTCTAGGGCCCACAGGATTTTGTTTGAGGCGTTAAAAAGCAGCCCTAGGGATAAGGGGGCAATTGCAGCAGCGAGAAGGGCTTATAAAGAGGCCATTGCCAAAAGTAAAAAGTCAATAAAACTAAAAGCCTGGGACAATCTTTTATCCATTGATGTCCTTCGGGACAGTGGGAAGTTTTGGGCTACAATTAACCACCCTTTTTTCTCGGGCTCTGTGGGCACTGCCCAGGACTGTATAATCCCGGATGAGCAATGGTATGACCACTTTAGCAAAATATATGGGGCAGGTGGCTTAAGTCCCGCTGGTGGTAACACTTCTCTAGTACCCTATTCCTTGCCCTGTTCATTTTTTGATCTGATGGACGTGGAGAGAGCCATAAAAGACTCTGCCAGTAATAAGGCGCCGGGCCCTGACGGAGTGCCTGCAGATCTATATGGCTACTCGCCTAGTCTATGGGCAAAGATTTTAGTCAATGTCTTTAATGCTGTTTCAAGCTATAGGTTCCCTGCTTCGTGGGCTACGGCACTAATTATTCCAATTTTTAAAAAGGGCCAACGTGGTGATCCTTCCTGCTATAGACCCATCTCCCTGTTAGACTCCGCGGTTAAGATCTTGGGCAGGGTCTTACTCCATAAACTCAGGGATGCCTTAGACAGTCAGGGCATTTTGTCTAATTTGCAATATGGGTTTAGAGCTAATAGGGGGACACTGGATCAATGCCTAAACCTACAGCTTTTGATTAGTAAATACACGGTGGCGAAGGACGGGTCCCTTTTCATGGCTTTTATGGACCTGTCCTCTGCTTTCGATCTGGTTAATCGGTGTAAGTTATGGGCCATCATGACGGAATTAGGTATTGATCGTCCTTTAGTAAGTTTTTTAGCAGCACTACATCAGGATCTTTCTGCCTCAGTGAGGGTCACCCAGGATGGGAAATGCACTAGGCACTTTAGGTCAGAGAGAGGGGTGAGGCAGGGGTGTATCCTTGCCCCACTCCTCTTCACTATTTATATTAACGGCCTGGAAAGGTCCCTGGGGGTCCCGAGAGCGGACGCGCCGCTTGTGGGGAACTGGTTGTACCAGTTCTTCTATATGCGGACGACGCTGTCCTGTTGGCCCGCACTGCTGTGGGGCTCCAGAGATTGTTGGATGCCTTTGGTGCCTTTATGGCCACTTTAGACCTTAAGGTAAATATAAAGAAATCCCATTTTATGGTGGTAGGGAAACAGAGCAAAAACACTAAATCTAGATCTTTATTTTGTAATGGGGAAGAGATTACCAGGGTAAAGGTTTTTGGTTATTTGGGAGTTCTCTTCGATGAGAATGGTACCTGGGGACCGCAAATTAAGCACAAACGTAACTCTGTAGCAAGGTCTACCTCAGCGCTGTTGAGTTTTGCTAAAAGGCTGGGGGCAAGACCAATGGAGGCCCTGCTGAAAGTTTATACCTTGAAAAGCCTGGTTATTGCCACCTATGGCGCGGCTTTGTGGGGTTATGTTACGCAGGATTTGATCCAAGTAGTTGAAAATAGATTCCTGCGACATTTGCTTTCTGTTCCCCAATCGACTCCTGTTTTCTCTATTCATGTGGAGGTTGGTTTGGGTTATGTTACGGACAAGCTTAAGATGGCCCCATTGCTGTGTTGGGTGAAAACCTGGTTAAATCAGGAAATCACTCTTAACCATCTGATCCTTAACGACATGCTAGCCTTGGATAATGTTAAAAGAATACCTTGGCTGGAGTACGTCAGAGCGGCGTTCTCTCGCCTTGGGCGCCCTGAGCTTTTTTCGTCTTCATCACATATTGTCAAGGCAGACATTGCTTGGATTAAACAGTCTTTTCAAGACAGGGTAAAATTGGATCGTGAGGAGTGTGAACTACTAAAACCCTGTGTTAGAGCGCACTTCATGCTCCTTTTATCTCCCTCGTTGGAACCTTATTTAAGTATTGTCTTCAATCCATACCATTGATTTTTATTGTTGAGATTTAGATTTGGTCTGATCCACCACTCACTTGGTTTCTATCCGTCCTGGGGCAGGCCTGAATGTAGTAAGCCATGCCACTGTGATGATTTTTCATCTCAAGACACTATGCACTTTATTATGTTCTGCGAATTCTACTCTGTAAGCCGCAAAAAATATCTGCTCCCAATTTTGAAGGAAGCCAGCTTTTTACAAGTTAGACCGGCATTGTTATTTCTTCAGCAGCTGAGTAGTACTCGTATTATATTCAGTGTGGCAAATTTCCTGGTGGCTGCTATGCGCTGTAAGGCGAAAACTTTTCCCAACCTGTGTAATTAGTGAGCAACTTTTTTTAATGTTTGCCTTTTATGTATGGCATTTTTAACTGTGCGGATTTGCTGTAATCATATTGGTTTATTTTATGTTTTGGATCGTTTTCTTGATTTTTGTATGAAATTTGTACTTTTATGATTTTAATTAATCGAATAAAGTGTTTTGACTGACTGACTGATATTAATTTATATGTATATGTTTAATTTATATTAACATTGAGGTGCCGATTACGATCCGGTAAAAACCGGGTACGAACCGTCGGTCGGAGCGTATTCTCCGTCCGACTCGTACCCGGTTGTAAAACATTACAAACATGGAATTACGATTCGCACGGAAACACCATTTCCGTACGAATCGTAAAAAACACCGACCGACGAAAATCTGCATACGAATGTGATCCGGGAATGCTGCGACGTGACGTCGGGACGCTTCTAGGCAGCGTTTCACGACCCAGGAATTACGATTCGAACCGACAGCAGTCCGGACGGCAATATTTTCACGGCACCCAAAAAGTGCCGCAAATGCGAAGTACGGCGCGAAACGACCAGAGTAGGTGGCCCGGTAAGCGCCGTACCCCCCCCCCAGCCCCCGCATGTACGCGCCGTACCCCCCCCCAGCCCCCGCATGTACGCGCTGTACCCCCCCAGCCCCCGCATGTACACGCCGTACCCCCCCCAGCCCCCGAATGTACGCGCCGTACCCCCCCCAGCCCCCGCATGTACGCGCCGTACCCCCCCAGCCCCCGCATGTACGTGTCGAACCCCCCGTGTATGTACACCCGAGTACGTGTCGAACCCCCCGTGTATGTACACCCGAGTACGTGTCGAACCCCCCCCGTGTATGTACACCCGAGTACGTTCGAGTCGTACCCCCACCCGCGCTGGGGGTACGCACCGTACATAAACGGGTGGGGGTACGACTCGAACGTACTCGGGTGTACATACACGGGGGGGTTCGACACGTACTCGGGTGTACATACACGGGGGGGTTCGACACGTACTCGGGTGTACATACACGGGTGGGGGTACGACTCGAACGTACTCGGGTGTACATACACGGGGGGGTTCGACACGTACATGCGGGGGCTGGGGGGGGTACGGCACGTACATGCGGGGGCTGGGGGGGGTACGGCACGTACATGCGGGGGCTGGGGGGGGTACGGCACGTACCGGGCACCTGTTTGGACGTCTCCATGGTTGTTATAGGAGTTCGGTGCGGACGGTCTTTTAACCATACGGTTGTACATTCGGACGCCCGGGACGGATCGTGATTCCCCGGTCGGACTTCGCTTTTCACGTTTGTACGGTAAATCGTACGAGGACGTGTCGGACACTTTTTCCGACCCGAGGACGTGTGGGGAATTATTCCCAATGCGATTCGTATGGTCTTTTTCCCATGCGAATCGTGATTGCCAGTTCGTACGGCACTTGTACGATTCGTATGGTAAAAAGACCGGATACGAGTCGCACGGGGAATTTTTTTACCGGATCGTGATCGGCACCTATATGTATTAGTTATTATTTCTAAAACATTTTATAATATTTTTAACTATGTTTCTTTTATTTATGTTTTATTTACTTAATTTTAGATTTTTATTAAAACATTTTTTAAAAACGATATTTTTAACAACGATATTTTGTTTTCGATATTTTTGTACTTACCATTATGTAGATAGGACTTTGATATTTTTTACATCGATATTTTTGTGTCGATATTTTTGTAGGTAGATTTTCTGTCTGTCGATATTCTGTCAAACATTCCTCGAGGCACAGGCCATTGTCTTGGTCTTAGCGAGAAATGTCAAGAGTAATAGTGGCCTTCAGCTTTTTCGAGGAACTCTATATGAAGAATAAAGCATCATAGAGTTTACATGTTGTAGAGAACACTTCTTGTGGCCTGGCACATTTTGAGGAACTTGGAGTCAATGAACACTGCCATATTTCTTACTTCAGTTGATGTCTCTGATGGTGGGTCAAGGTCTTAGACCGCTAAGGGCTGGAAGTTTGTCCATTATCCATTTAGTACTATTTCAGCTTTGGAAGTATTACGTTTGAGGTGTTTACTCCACATCTGTTAGTCAATGTCTTGAAGGCAGTGCATCGCCCTGAGCCCTAAGGTGACTTTTCCAGTTTTAAGATGACCTGCATGAATCGTACGAATGAGAGATTTGACGATGTTTGGTAATAAGCTGCAGTAAATGTTGAAATGAAGCGGAGAGAGGCTTGAGCATTGATGTATACCAGACTAGTGTCTACCAGGAGGGAGCTGAATTAAACTGGGGCAGTAAAGAGATGCTAGACCTTCGACAGTCAGGGGGAAATCCATTCTAGGATGCTTCCTTGTCTGCCAAATGCCTCTTGCCTCAGTAGTGGGGTTTGTTGATGAACATCGACATGGGCAGTGGACAATTTCAGAAGTAGTAAACCTATTATTTTCAGTTTTTTCCTAGCTGCTGAGGCCTATTGATCACAGCTCCTCATTGGGACATGTTTAGAATGGTGGCCTGAGCTGACAGAATTGTTTAGAGAAAATAGTAGCACTTGCTGTGCTTCAACCTTATGGGTGCTATAACCCATCCCACACCATAGACAACCTTTACGGAAGGCCTTGTTTTTGGCTCCTTAGGTGACGGTAGGGGTCATGTGTTACAATCCAATACTGGCTTTCGGTGAGTCCTGGCCTGTTGATTAATGTGTGCAATATGGGGCTTAATACCATAGGAAATGGTGGAACATAGATTAAAACATTCTTAGGATGCCCACCCAGTGTAGTGATCTCCATTTTGGACCTACTTTGGTTCTCTCCCTAGTTTTATGTTTTATACATTTTAAGCTTACTTTGTTTAGCAAGGTCTTAGGGGCATATTATCAAGACAGGCGATAAAATTATCGCCGCTTTAGTGGCAGAAAACTGCCGCTAAAACGGCGATAATGGGCTTGATAATATGCTCTATGGAATTCCAATTGAAGCCCCTGTTAGATGTCCTTCACATCTAACATGGGCTTCAATTGGAATTCCATAGATAATTTTATAGCCTGGCTTGATGATATGCCCCCTATTTTTTTTATATTTTCGTTGTACGATATTGTTTTAGCATTAAGCGGTAAATGTTGCTTGTTTTCACCAGTCTTTTCCCTCTTTCAGTCTGAACATTCGGTACAAGGCCAGAGGATACAAAACAAGACAGTGCACTGTTATGTTGTTCATTCGAAGACAGCACGTCTGCAGTACTCAACATGCAATTCTGCGCAAGTTGAGCTTATATCTCAGAACAAGGGCTTACTAAATTACCATAATATCCAGGTATGGGGGCTAAAGCTAATCTCAGAGATCACGCAGATAACACTGTCAGTGTGAATAATGGGGTGTACCAAGACTTGGAGGAAACAGACTGGAAGAATCCAGATGCAATAAAACAAGCAGGCCCTGAATCCTCTCAAGGCTGCTTCTTAAATAAGGGTAGATGACTGACAAGATAGATTGCCTTCTCTGTTCACCTTATAAGTAGATTTCACCTCCACTAGTGTAAAGCTTTAAGTATGGCCTCTCAAAATCCATTGGTTTATTTCTGAATGAAAGTAAAATGGCGGTACATCAGGTGGTTGGTGGCACAATGGTTACTTTGAGACGTGGCAAAGATGACTGACAGTGCATTACAGACAGTAGAGCTCTATCCACATTTTCTTCTTGCATATTTACAATTTAAGGAAGAGGGAGACAAAGTATTAAGTAATTGTCTCGAATCAAAGTTATTGCTAAAACTGTGCTTATAACCTACACTGTAAGCTAAAAATTGGACCACATAGCCTTCCAAACTCGAAGCCCTCTTGACTACTGCCAACAGACTACCAGCAACTCAAGCACCGGACGTACACACAGTCAGGCAAAACTTGGCGAGTTGTAACTTACAACATGCAAATGAGATGCATTAACTGCAGAAAAGTGACCACCAGCAGTCAACATAGATTGACCACCTCCCTCTTGGTCATTATGGACACTATTTCGATTCCTGATCTTTTGTGTGACCGCCTAATGCATCCTGGGCGATGCCGTTTTGCTTCCATTAATCTCATTAGACTCACACACCTAAAATCCAGTAATAGTCCTTATCGGTATCAACATCTGGGCATGTATGACCCGAAAGCAATTTTTGTATGCAGTGCATTCTACACAAGTAAATAAACATAAACAAAATATATTTTCTCCAATAGACTCCGAAGACATTGCATATCACATCCCAAAACATTCATTTTAACTATTCCTGCCACCAGTCTACTTAGACATGCAGCAGCCACTATGAACTAGGCCACCAGAAACTCAATGCCGCAATACTTCCAAACCCTAACCTGCTGGGGAACATGCTAAGATCTCTTTCACACAAGGTTTGCATACCATAGGCATTCCCCAAAAGTGGAAAAAAAATAAACCTACATTCATTCACTTTCACCCACTAATAACCTAGATGCCACCGTTTTACGGCAACGGCCAAAACGTTGCAATTTCTTTTCCCTTTAACAATAGTATTCTGTGGTTAGTTATGACATGCAGATCTCGTTCATGGAAGCGTGCGATGTGGCTACTTGCCTTGAAAGCCAGGCTGAGAATGGCCTCGGGGAAGGGCGGGGTGCTGATGCTGGCAGAGGCTCCCACAGGCAGAGTAACATATCCGCTCAGCCAATCATGGTTACCACCCAGCACTCGCCCATCTCTCATCATGCCAAGGAATGGATAGGGAGGATGTCAAAAGTGACCAATCGCTGGTCTCATTCCAGTTCCACCCACCAAGCAAAGTCAGTTTTCAGATTGTATTGGTTACCTTGAACACTCCTATGTAAACAGCACGCGCCTTCCCTTCCAGTGTGTAATCGGCGCCGTCCTCGCTTCTTCAGTATTGCAGAACTAAAAGATTAACCTGGGCAGAAGTAAAGATTTACAGTTTTTTACATTTTCTCTTGCACATTCTGAACTTCACTGGTGAATTCCACACTACGCCTTCGTAATCAGAGGCGTAACTAATGGGAATGGGGGATCCCCTGCAGAACTCGGTGAGTGACCCCTGTATGTTTCCGACATTCATAGGCTTAAGGCTGACTGAAGGACCCCTGAATGGTGGGGGTCTGCTTACGTTCCGGTCAAAATAACCACCTCCTAAGTATCCATGATTTAAAAATGTGAACTCAGCACATAGGGGCAGATTTACAAGCCGCATGCAGCACTTTTGTGCCGCCGTTGCGTCAATCTTTGTGACGCTGAGGCAGTGTAAACAATGCGCCACGTTGCGGCCCATTTACAATGTGATTCATCTATGGAGATGCGTCAGATTGTAAAGCCCTGCGCCACATTATACCTGCGTCAGATATAATGTATGTAGGGTGGGTTTTCTCACGGGGGTAAGCCTCATAGAGTGACGCAGTGAAATCTACAAGACTTCACTGCGCCACTTCTAGGACGCCACTGCATCAAAACCTTATGCCTGCTTGGAGCAAGCGTAAGGAGTGACTTAGTGTGTTGGGAATAGGCCTCCCCATGCATTGCTGGAGGTGCGTCGTGCTTGCGACACGACTCCAGCAATGCGTGACTTTTGGGCCAACAGATGCGTCAGAATTTCTGACACATCTTTCAATCCTTGCGCTATGGTGCACCATATTGTAAATACAGCCCATCCAAGGTGGCGCAAGGCTTTTGCAAGGAGGCGCAGGGAAACTGACGCATCTGGCAGATGTGTCAGTTTCTTGTAAATCTGTCCCATAGTTCTGCTTTGTTTTTTTTAAAAACCCATGCTGCTCATTGCCGTGTATTTAACTTAGGGGTTGTAGCCTCCCCCTTCGGGCGAGACGCAACACCAAAGGAAACACTGCACACTATCTTAAGGGTAAAAAGATGCTTTAATAGAACAGGTCTGGCAAAAACAAGTCAATGATCTAAACTAGAATCACCTTGACAAAAGGCCGTACAAAATTATAAACCTCACTGATACATTGTAAAATCCTGATCCACCTCCCCACTCATACTAAACCATGATACCCCTCCCTCCATAGTCTTCCCTTCCATGCCCCAAACCTGTGATAAACATTCTGCCTGTTAGACCTGGCATATTTTGGCATGTTTCCCCAATCTTTTTGCTTTTTTACTCTGTTTTTGCTGGTTTAGTGTCTCTGCATACTTTCTCACTGCTGTTCAGTGTTAAAGTGCAAGTGCTCCTATTGTAAATTAAATTGTATTATGGATTGGTGTTTCCATGATTGGCACATCTGATTTACTGGTAAGTCCCTGGTAGAGTGCACTAAGAGTGCCAGGGCCTGTAAATCCAATGTTGCTAGTGGGCCTGTAGCACAGATTGTGCCACCCACACAAGCAGCTTTTCAAAGGGTTCTCAGACCTGCCACTGCAGTTTCTGCACACAGTCTCTACTGTCATGTTGGCCTGGCAAGTACACTTGCCAGGCCCTAACCCTTCCTTTTATTACATGTGAGTCACCCCTAAGGTAGGCCCAAGGTACCCCTGTGGGCAGGGTGCATTGTATGTGAAAGGTAGGACATGTACTGGTTTGTGTGACATGTCCTGATAGTGAAATACAGTGTATTTCGTTTTTCACTGTTGAAAGGCTGTCTGTCCCATAGGATAGAATGGGGAATACTCTGTAACATTTGACGAGTAGATCTTCCTAGTGGGACAAGACAGAGAAATGGAGTTTAGTATGCCTGAAGTCAGAATGTAGAAATGCATCTTTTAGTACAGATGATTTTTATGTTCTGTGTTTGTAAATACCACTTTTAGAACAAAGGTATTTTCTTGCTTAGTATTCCTGTGTGCCTCTGCTAAGTTGTGGATTCACTGTCTGGCTTTGGAGTAACAGAGGCTGGGGATGTGCCTTCTCTTCAGCCAGCCACTGGGGGTCAAGTTGTGTCCTGCCTTTCCTGGATGAGTCAGGGCTGGGCTGAATAGACATGGGCTGCATTTTGAGTAGTGGAAGGAGATTTCCTTGCACCTGAATGGGCCTGGTCTGCCTTGAACAATGCTGTCTCCACCTCCTGCCGGGAAGCTGGCCAGAGAGGCCCAAACTGGTTTGGACTAAGCACAGACACCCTCTGCCCAAGAGAAGAAAGAGAAATACTGTTTAAATATTGGGGCCCAGATCCCAGAACTTTAGAACTCGCTTGGATCAAGGAACCTACCAAGAAGAAGAGCTGGAAGAACTGCCAGGAGTACTGCCCCTTTGCTGTGTTGTTGCTTTGCTGGGTTGATCCAGCGGAGCCATCGGGGAGGTCGCACAAGGCAGGTCATTGTCCCAGGAGTAATAGCCTATCAGGCACTCCCTCCACCCGTTCAAGGCTCATGGTGCATAATCCCTACAATTCTCAAGTTAACGACTACAAAGACCCATTGAGGCTTCATGACTACATGCAGTGATTTCTCCTGCAGCATTTTCTTTACACCTTACATCACCATTAGGATTAATAGACCACACATCACTATTATATACTGTGAGTATCGGAAGGGATCCTTATGGTCCTGAAGAAGAAGCTTGGGGGGCTTCAAAACATGTCGGCAGATATAGGAGGCATAGTCCATTGAGGCATATACACCTCCTTCCCCACATTTTAATAATACCAGCTCTAAGGTATATTAAAGTTTTTTTGACCAACCAGCCAGGTATTTTTTAATTCACTTTCCTATCCACTCCTGACCCTTCCTCTACACAATGCATAGTTGTCTCACAACAACAGTGCTCCCACGTAAACGTAGGTCGCAGCACGCCCCGTCCCGTAGAGGGGCGGGAAGACCCCGATGATGAAGCATGACACCAAGGGCCCTTTTGGTGTGTGAGGGGTATTTAAACAACTTGTGTGTATTTCCCACCACTGTAGGGATATATACTTAATCTGGGAGGATTTGACGTACATACATACCTGAGGGTGGATCCCTAGGTTTATAAACTTAAGTTCGGGAGGGTGTATCCGCCTCCACTACTCATGTTGAGGGGTATGTCTCTACTCCCCATTTTGTTTCTGTTGGCTTTGCTGGCTTGGCCTGCAGTTGCTGCGTCTGCCTTGGGCAGTGAAAGGACTGGACTGAACTTTCTATACCTGTTGCTGAGTATCTCCAAGGGCTTGAAAAAGAGCTTGCCGCCTGTAAACGAAGTCTCAGGGACAGCAAAGACTTCACCTACCTCTGGGTACCGTCTCTGGAACCGCAGTTTCAGTTGCCACAGAGGGGGAAAGCAGCCAACACCGTCACCGACAACGCTGCGGACTCCGTATCCTGATGGACACCTCTGCACTTCACACCACAACCTTGGTTTCACTAAAGACGACGACAGCTGCCGCCACCAAGCATTTCCTTGCACCGCAATCTGTGGGCACCGCACTCCGCACCACCCCACTTCATTCTGCCGCCCTGGTCTCACTGACGATGTCGCTGCCTGCTGACCTCGACAACCGTGACCGCACCACTCGTAAGTCTCACGACGCACCGTCCCGTCCCACACCTAGGTCTGGCCCGACCGACACCAGCTCCTATCAACCGGCACTGTCGCTTGCACCGTGACCTGTAGCACCTCCACGAGCACCACCTTACTGTGCACTACAGTCCTGGTCTCACCGACACCGCTGGACAATCGTCACCGAGCCGCTGCCTGTACCACAATTTGAGGGCTCTGCACGCTGCACTGCTGCACTTCACATTGCAGCCGTTTTGGTTGCCACGACCAGCCCACAGTGACGCAGGCTGTCGGCTGGAACCAAGGGTACTGTTTACTAGTCTGCTGACACTAACGCTGGTCCACACTGATGTGGTTGGCCAAAACTGTTGTGTTGTTTTCAGCACAGCGGTAGCCCCGGACAGAGCTACTGGCTTCAAGGAACTGCATTTTTGAATCATACTTGCAAAGAGCTTATTTTTGATTACTGTATGTTGGTCTTTTATCGTTTTGGTCTTGTTCGCACAGATAAATATTGGTTATTTTTCTACAACTGGTGTGTGTCCATTTGTAGTGTTTTCACTGTATTGCTGTTGGTTATATGCAATTGTTTTACACATTGCCTCTGAGATAAACCTGACTGCTCGTGCCAAGCTACCGAGGGGGTGAGCAGGGGTTATTTTAGGTGTGTATCCCCCTTATCCTGACTAGAAGGAAGGGCCCCTAATTGCACCAAGTTGCAAACCATTGCCAACTAGAGACCCCCATTTCTAACACTGCAAAAACCACTCCCCTGTTCCCTTTGTTCATACCATCTGTTTGCTCCTCGACCATATCCCGGACCTCCCCGAAATGTGTTGATCCCCCATTTGAGCCTCCCTGTACAACAATTGTCCTGTTGCCCCATCCAAATAGGAAAACCCTCAATGAGTTTTTCTGCCCCACTCTGAGAAAGAGCTTTAACCCCTGGACTGTATGCTGCACTCAGGTCCACAAACTTTCCCCAAAAACCTCTGCAATAGCTAACTGCAGCTCCGTCAAATAATAATCATTGCCAAAAACAGATAGATGCAGCCCATCCTGCATAAACAACGATTGGTCTGTTTGCCCCAATTACTAAACATGAAAGAAACAAAACTACAATAGATTGGGACGAACATAGCATTTAAAAAATGTTGATCTCCATCTACCCTGCAACTTCAATTGCCCTTTTGACATACATTGAGCCTTGGCGTCCCTAGTTTCACCGGTTCTAAAAGAATGTGTGCGGTACTCTGCCGCTTGAATACCCAAAATTGACGACACCCTTCTTAAAACTTGCAAAATTTGAAAGGACGTTAAAAAGACCTGTCCTCATGCACAAAAACCCAATTCCACAGACCACCCAACAAACGTGGAAAGTGCCACCAACTTCCACCAAGGCAAGCAGCATTACAAACCTTCTTTAAAAGAACCTCCTGCCCCCTACCCAGCTGATCTGTCTTAGACCATGCCAGCCAAATCCTTACCTCGGATTCTGAAGCTGTAACATATCTTCTCAACCGGCCCCTCTGCCCTGACACTCCAAACAATTTTGAAATCCTATAAGCACTGTGAAAAACCCAAACCATGAATAATGCAAACAAAGCTGTTTCCCAAGCAGAAAAACAAAAACACGCAAATGTTCAATTATGTCCAACAGTAACTTACCTGAAATAGGTCGCTGACTGTCAATATGAGCTCCACCGTCCCTAGCCTAACCGGCCATAATTCTCTTACTCACCTCCCCTTCTATAGGGTTGTAAACCCAGAAACACCCGCCATCTTACCAGCAATTGTAATCGCAGAACGGCCCAATTCAGCCGGACTCATGATAAAACGAATTGCATCCTCCTGCCTTGGTGAAAAAACTGAATGGTACATCCCCCTCTTCATTGTCCCAGAACCCAAAAATTCCTTCAATGCCTGCTTGTAAGCTTTTTTGGTAGTATTCACAACAGAGATCTCAATAAGGTCAAGCACTCTCATTCTCCTTGCTCCCAGAGTTCCTGAGGCATCCTGGTATGTACTGCAGCTGCTCCAGGTGCCAGCTCACAGAAACTTTGCAACTGAAAATGAGAAAATGCATTCACAATATTGTTATCCACGCTAGGAACATGTCTCACCTTAAATAAAATGTTGGATTTCTAACGGCAAAGCAAGAAGAGCCACAGCCAACGCATGACTCTTTTATCCTTCGCTATCTGGGAGTTCACCAAGGCGACACATTGAAAACCACCTTCCAATTGGCTCGCAACTTTCCCCACACAACCATTGCCACTACAAGAGGAAATAACTCCAAGAACAAAATGCTGTCTCTTCTTGACCAACCAATTCTGAAGCTAACGTTTTGCAACCCAATGCTTGTCTCAAAAAAGGCCAAAACAATGTGCTTTAGCTGCATCAGAAAATATCTGCACCTGCCAAAGCCATTTTTCTTCCATGGACAGCTTCGTCACACCATTGAATTTTCACAAAAATGTAATCCAGATCCTCAAATCAGCTTTTACACTGGCACGCAGACACACTCTGTGATGTGGCACAACCGCCCCAGATATGGAAAACCCAAGTCTCCTGCAAAAGGCTCTCCCTGTCCTCACAACTCTGCAGGCAAAATTAAAATGACCCAGGAGTTGTTGTATTTTCCTTAAATCCAATTTTGAACATGCCTATTCCGAAAGTTCGATCAATTTTTATACCTTATTTCTAGGCAAACGGACGTTCACCGTCACTGAATCAAATTCAGTGCCCAAAAAGGTAATCCTAGCAACATGCCCTTCCGTCTTTTCAGCAGCCAGCGGCACTCCCTCCTCTGACATGACTTGTTGGAATTCCTTCAAAGCCTTCTGGCACTCACCTGTACTCTTCCAGCCAACTGGGAACAAATTATCAAGATAATGCATCACGTAATGTGCACCATTTCTTGGTTGAAAAATCCACTGCAAAGAACAAATAAACATCTCAAACAATGAAGAAGAAACCAAACAACCCATTGGCAACATTCTGTCAACAAAAATGAAACCATCAAACTGCAAACCAAGCAAAGAGAAATCGTCCTCGTGAACCGCCAGAAGCAGAAAAGCAGACTTGATATCTGATTTTGCCTATTCTGCACCTTCATCACCTGATCTCACTAACTGGATTGCCTCATATATCGATGAATAACACCACAGAGTCTTCCAACGCTATATAGTCATTCACTGACTGTAATAAGGTGAATGTCCACAAAGAGATCCAAGCAAAAATGGAAGGTGCACTCTGAAGAGAGTCAAACTGGAAACGTGTTTAAAGTTCAGATCAATTCTTCTTTTATTCAAAAAAAATGTTGTAAAAACAAGGCACACAGCCAACGCGTTTCGTTCCCTAGTGCCACGGGAACTTCATCAGGGCTTGCTAAGGATATTGACACAAGTCTTAAGTGGACTTCAGAGGTTAATTTCAGTGTGTGTGATATATTCAACCACAGCTACGGATAATATAATTTGGTCAGTCCGTGTTTCACTCAATAAAAAGAGAATTGAATACCAGCACAATATATTGAGTGGTAGTAGTAGTAGAAATAACCCGCAGGTAGTCAGAAACGAAAGTCAATGGATTCCGTTATCGGATTTCAATTAAGAGCAGAACGAAGAAAAACAGCATGGTAACTGTTGGTAATGGCGCGAAATAGAAACACGGACTGACCGAATTATATTATCCGTAGCTGTGGTTGAATATATCGCCCTGATGAAGTTCCCGTGGCACTAGGGAACGAAACGCGTTGGCTGTGTGCCTTGTTTTTACAAAAAATTTTTTGAATAAAAGAAGAATTGATCTGAACTTTAAACACGTTTCCAGTTTGACTCTCTTCAGAGTGCACCTTCCATTTTTGCTTGGATCGACTTATTGACTGGCATCTTTCAACAGTGGATGCGGGGAGTTGTTGCACTTGTCTCTGATACATGCAAAAAACTATTTTTGAATTGAGGTGCTTGACCTTGGTCAACTGTTGTGTATCGTATTGTTTTGGTCCACAAAGAGATGCACAGTTGTAGTGGGTTTATTCCAAAAGTACAATGGCCCACGACGTAAAACATCCAGCCAATATGGATCCCAGCTTCTCTCAGGGCCGCTGGCTGGAACCTCACTAACCGTTCATGTCATGTGTGTGGACAACTCATATAACAGCAACAATGCATATGATAGAGCGCGGGTCACCGGCTTGGGTTAAACACACACATACCTAATACTCACCTGGGCCCAAACCATTCACACAAATGAGCTAGCAAACCCCGCTGATATCAATTTTTGAGATTTACCTGAAATTCTAATATCACCTTTACCAAGTCTTACCAATTTTATTTCTTTAATGATTCCTTTCTCGATGAATCAGTTTTCTGAGATAGTTTAAGGTAGAAAATGACATTTATCTTATATTTGAAATAACCACAACCTCAGAAAGTTTGGAAAACCTTTATCTAAATTAATAATTTCGTGAGTCAAAATCAATCACAGCTTAAACACATTATTTCAAGAGGCAAAATTAAGTCGAACAAAACATATTCATAATAATGATCAATGAAGACGGTACCTGAAAAAGGAAAAAGGGAGAGAGAGAGCAGGTACAATGACAGTCTTCTCAGATTTATGTTTACCTAAGGGGATAAATGAACCCAACTCTTTAAAGATAATCCAGATAGAATCTGCCAGGACAGGATGCAGACAGAGGATTGGACAGATTCGGATCTGCGAAGGTGACCTCTTCTAAGTGCAACACCAGCGTCGCACCCCTCTCTGATACTACTCTCCTCGGGTGTCCCTCTTCTGAAATTCCCTTCTAGATGATGAGATTAGCGATCAGTATCTCAATTACTCGAGCAGAGTTTCTGGCAGCAGCAGGGTCTGAGACAGCGTCTCAGACAGAGTAGCAGCATACACGTTGGGTCGGTGACGAGTCGGAATGGCGGATCTGGAAAGTCTGAAAAAGTCTCTAGCTAACTTAACTCAATTATACTATTCTATATCCATTTACCTCCCCCCAATATTGCAATTTCAGTGTTTTCCGTTATTCTGATTGGTCAGGCCGAAGAGGTGTTGCTTTCGTCCGGTTCAGGGATTTATGTTCCCAGGCGTCTTCGGCCAATGTGGCCTTGGCTGTGTATCAAGTTGTGCTGTCACAGGGTTTCAGCAGGTTCTTGTGCGCCTGCGTGAACATCAAGTGGGTGGGAGTTTTCAGTCACCCTCTGAGGCCCAAACGTTAACTAATAATAAAGTCAGAAAAAGACACGTTAGAATGTGACAATAAATGATTTTACTGTATACCACTTATCCGCATTCTATCCCCATTTACTTATTTAAATCTTTTGCATTAGTGTTTAGTAGAACTTACGAGATTTAATTCAAGCAGTAGCATATGCGTTAATGTGTGAGATTCAAGCGGCCATATTTAAAACTATTGCGCAGCTGCAAAGTTTTCCCACCAAGCGACAGAATACTTCATACTACGTAGATGCAGTATACGCATACGCAATGAAGTTCCCGCGTTTTTGGCGGCCATATTATGACACTATGGTTACTGGTTAGTAATACACATAGGAAAACTTCCTCTAGATAAAATATAATGTGCTTAATGCAATATTAATATTCACAAAACAGGTAGATTATAGTGTTACACGTTATTTGAGAGGATTGCGTCCAAGCAAGTCTCTTTTATCACGAAACCTTGCTCCATCAATCCCCTCTCTAATGGCATTTAATGCCATCACTAATTTCTATTAAATCAGATGCCAACTTTAGCACATCTCAATTTTTTCTTCAACCTTTTCATTCCTTTCTTTTCCCCCTTACACTGTAATCCTCTCATTATTTTGTAAAAATCTCCTTTTAATTCTTCTAGTTGTATTTCCTCGAATTTTCTTTTCTTACCTCTTTCATTCAATTCATATTTCTTTCTCCCTTTGCAACATTTATGCCAGAACCTTATAGCTAATATTAAGAGTGGTATTCCCAGTATGGGTAGTATTATATGACCTAGAATACCATTACCTATGTTAGAAAACCAACTACCTACACTAGTAATGCTATTTGTCAATTTCGTCGAAACATTTTCAACTTCCGGTGGTTTCAACTCTTCTTCTAATTTTGTAATATTTTTAATGTATTTCCCAATTTCAACGCTTTTGTCTGGAATATACGTGAAACAATGTTGCGCTTTCAATAATTTACAGACTCCACACTCTTTTGCTAATAGTATATCAAGAGCTAGTCGATTTTGCATAGCCATAGATCTGACCGCAACTAATTCAGTGTTAATCATCGAGAATCCTCCAGCAGTGTCAGTAGATAAGCGATCAACTATTGTAGACAACTGACAAATTTTCCGTGAATTTAGAAGAACTCACACTGAAGGTATTAATGCACCAAAAATGTCACCTACAATTTCTGAAAAACTAGCTCTCTTTACCCGTGTTAGTTTATTGTTGTCTTCATTGCTTCCAGTGATTCTCTTTACATGATAGACTTTAGGGAATACTATTCCAAAATAGCAACTCCCATACCAGTGGTCAGGCAGCCTAAAGTAGGCCTTATTACCACACACATAATAGATTCCAGGAAATATTGGATCTGTCCCTCCTTTTAGTCCCCATCCCCCAAATACTAAGAAATTATGTTCACATTCACTGGAATCAAATAAACATATGATTATATTCAGTCTTTAACCTATGAAGACAGATTTTTCCCTTCTTTTCAAGATCCAAAGACATTGCAGCATGAGTCTTGCCATTTGCATAATGCTCTTCCTCCTCAGCCCATTTAGGTATCTGAGGTTTAGGTTCAGCAGCTCTCTTTTGAAAATCATGTCTCCTTCCCTCAACTAAATTCAAAAATATTTTCTCTTCTTCATGTATTGTGCTTGTGTGCTTCGGCTATATCTTTTGCTTTCATTGTTAGAAAATATTCACCCATAAATTGTGTGTCTCTCGTACTAAGGACAGGGTTCATGCTTTTTCGCATAGGAACCTCAGAAAAAATCACATCTAATGAGAATAATAATACTGTAATTTTCCTGTTCTATAAAATAAACTAGCTAAAACGCTACACGAAATACCATATGTCAATGGTGAAGATGATATGTTACTCCGTCTGCTACAGATGCGGGTAATTTCATACATACATAACAATCACTAACTTCCATGGTTCCTACATATTGTACTAACAAGTTGGTAAAAACATTCAAGTCTGTATCATTTTTATTAACAGTGTGATGTAAATCTAACTCATCTGGTGCTTCTAATTCTACTTTGTCTCCTTTGATGGTATCTACCTTTCCATGTGTATTTGTGGTATTTTTTACATTTGTAACCATCAAATAAAGAATGGCCACAGTTAATACTAACCATATTATGAGTACTAGAAATATATTACCTATACAACATTTCTTCACACAATTCGGTTTTCAAGCAGCTCTATTGTCAGCCATTTATCAATTGGAATAAGATTTCTCTTCTTTACTTTAGTATTAAATTCCGTGACAGAATACAAAAGATAATTCTTTTCAGGTTGGTCTCACTTCTTCAATTTGTTCTGCGTTTAAGCTTTCATCATCTTCTCCAATTATCTCCAAATTTTCAAAATCTTCGAGAATAACATATGTCCATTCCGGACCCTTGAATTTGTTATTTATTATTTTCAATCTTGGACTTCTTCGTTTTGGCACTTCAGTTGACGGTCCAGATTGACTGGATATTTCGTCTACTTGTTCTGGTTCCTCTGTTATGGGTTTAAAACGGTATTTCACTCTCTTGATGACACTAGGCCAATTATCACCTCTCCTGATTTCTTTAGCTTGCACTGCGCTTTCACCCTCTTCAAGTGTTCTTTTATTTTCACCAAGTTGTGGCACAACTTGGTAATTTTCGTTTTCCGAATTCCTCTCTGCCTGACCTTCCCTAATCTGACCCTGTTCAGGTTCAGTTTTAATTGGATTTTCTTCTGTCTTTACCTGAACTTGTTTGACTTCGCCTGTCTGGTCCTGCTCAGGTCTTTCTGTTTTTTGATTTTCTTCTGCCTGAAAGTTTTTTCTAGGACCTAGCTGTCCCTCCTCAGACACTGGGGCTGTCATTTCAACTTCGTCTGTCTGAGGAGATTGCTCTTTCCTTATCTGGTCCTGCTCAGGTTCCCTAACAATCGTGGTTTCACTTACCTGAGCGTGTTCTTCTGTTTCTACCTGGTCCTCGCTCTTTTCCTGACTAGCTAATCTAGTTTGGCTCCTTGTCCTTATAATTATTTCAGGTATCTCAACTATTGGGATCCAATCATCTTGACTGGTGCTTGGTTGTTCCTTTTCAGCTACTTCAGGATTTATTATTCGTGATCCTTCAGCTGTTCAGCCTTCTGCCCCTTCACCTGCTTGAGTCTGTTGAGATTCATTTTCATCTGGTGCTGGTACTCTTTTTGTATGGCTTGCATGAATCCAATTAGGTAAACCTGCACATTTTACTGCTGTTGTAATCAATATAACCTGATGTGGTTTTTCCCACCTTGGTGCTAGGCACGAGTCTCGAGTATGATTCTTCACTACAACCCAGTCACCGGTATTCAGATCATGCGCTGGGTTCGGCTGCTGGGGACTGCGTTTTTTCCAACCTGGTGAGATATAGAACACACTTGGTCAGCCAACTCTTTGCAATACTCCAGTACCAAATCATCAGTTATATTTAACAGCTTGTGTGCTAGTATACATGCCTGCTTCATTGTACTTCCCATGATTATTCCATGGGGACTCGATCCGGTATTCTTGTCTGGAATACTTCTAAGTCCCATCAGAACAAGAGGTAAATCATCAGGCCAATCCAGTGGAGTGGATGCACACACCTTTCTCAGCCTTGACTTAATTGTGCCATTCAATTGTTCTACCACTCCAGATGCCTCTGGGAGGTAAGCACAGTGCAGCTTTTTTTCAATTTTGAAGGCTTCGCAAATTAATCAAATTATTTCATTATTAAAATGAGGCCCTCGGTCTGATTCAATAGTTATTGGAAAACCGAAACGTGGTATGAACGCTCTTAATAGGAGTTTGGCCACTGTCAAGCTGTCATTTCTTCTGGTGGGGTATGCCTCGACCCGCTTTGAAATTAGACAAACAATGACAAGTACGTATTTTAATCCTCGACAAACAGGCAACTGAATGAAATCAATTTGAAGTCTTATAAAGGGACCTTCAGCTTTTCCAATTTTCTCTGTATAGACTATTGTTCTTTTGCCAGGATTCATTTGCTGACATGTAAAGCATCTTTGGCAAAGGCTCTCTGCAATGTTCCTGAACCTTGGATTAAACCAATCCTGTCTAAAGAGTCTAATCATTGCATCTCTCCCAGTGTGGGTGTCTCCATGATACATACTAGCCATGGGTGCAAGCATACAGTCTGGCAATACTGGTCTGTCATCTAAGTAAACCCATACACCATCTTCTGCCCTTTTCTGACAACCAATTTTCTCCCACTCTTCTCTTTCTTTGGTCTCTGCTTCATCTTGGAATTCTCTTATTTCTCTCCATGTTTGTAATCCTAACAATAGCATAAGGTGGCAGCTGATTCCACAATTTTCAACTTCCATGTTTACTGCCATTTGAAACTTAGCACAGTGTTGGGCAACCTGGTCAGCATATCGATTGCCTGCAGTTAGACGGTCATTTCCTGACTTGTGTGCGACACATTTTACCACTGCCACCTATTTTGGTAATTGTATTGCTTCAAGCAACTCTTTAACAAAAATTCAGTTTTTAATGGGAGACCCTGAAGAAGTCAGGAAGTCCCGCTGCATCCAAAGCTGGCCAAAGTCATGCACAACCCCGTAACCATACTGACTATCAGTGTAAATGGTTACTCTCCAATTTTCCCCATTTTTGCAGGCTTTAATGAAAGCTATCAATTTGGCTACTTGTGCAGACTTGACTCCTGGTAAATAGGATGCTTTGACTTTTCCAGCCAATGTACATACAGCATAAGCAGCACTTAACCCTCCTTCCTCATGACGCATACATGAGCCATCTACAAAAAGTTTGTGCTCAGCATCTTTCAAAGGTTCATCCTGTATGTCTGGCCTGGGTTTAGTACTGAATTCTGTTACAGCAAGACATTTGTGTTCAGCTTCATTTTTCACTTCCTCATTGTATGGGTGTGGCAACAAGGTAGCTGGGTTAAGAATTGTACATCTGATTACGGTAACATTTTCTGCTCCCAATATGATCCTTTCATATTTGGTAAATCTGCACGGGGTGAGATACTGAGTATGTGTTCTTGTTAGCCGAATTTCAACTGCATGAGGGACGTATACCTTAACAGGATGTCCCATTACAATTGACTCACTTTGTTCTATACCTACACATGTTGCAGCCACAGCTTTTAAGCATCCTGGCAATGCAGATGCTACAGGATCTAGGGTAGCAGAAAAATACTCCACTGGACGTCGCATTAGGCCATGTCTCTGTATTAAAACTGAGAGGGCACAGTTTTCTCTCTCACAACAGAACAATGCAAATTCTTTCGAATAATCTGGCATACCTAGAGCAGGTGCTTCACAATTTCGCAATTTTACAAAAGATTGCATGCTCAGATCATCCCACTCTACTGGGTCTTTTGCTAGTTTCTTTGTCATTTGTATCAAGGGTTTTGCCAATAGAGAACACCCTACAATTCATTGCCTGCAATATCCCACAACACCAAGAAACATTCTTATTTCTTTTTGTGACTGTGGTAGCTTCATTTGCTTTATTATTTTTATTCTCTCAGTGGTCACTCTTCTTGGTCCTCGTTGTATTTGATGTCCTAAATACTTTACTTCGCTTCTGCAGAATTGCAATTTTTCAGGGGACACTTTATGTCCACCCTTTGCTAGATGGTTTAATAAGGCAATGGAATCAGTTACACAATCACTTTTTGTTTTAGACGCGACCAATAGGTCATCAATATACTGCACCAAAACTGATTCCCGAGGCAGCACCAATGTCTCAAGGCATTTTTTCAAAATATGGTTAAAAATTGACAGACTTTCTGTGTACCCTTGAGGAACGCGATACCAAACATAGATATGATCCTCAAATTTAAAGGGAAATAAAAACTGACTATCAGGATGTAATGGGATGGGGAAAAACGCATGGCATAAATTAATTGCAGTGAATCATCTTGCGTTCCATTGTATTTGGTACATAATCACTGCAGGGTTGGGTACTATAGGACAACATGGCACAACAATCTTGTTGATCTTTCTTAAATCTTGAACAGCCTATATTTTTTGCTTGGTTTCTTAATGCCAATTATAGGGGAATTACAGGGACTACTTGATTTCCTTTAAAATGCCCTGTTCAACCATTCGATCAATTTCTGCAGCAACACCTGCCTTTACTTCGGGACTCATCTTGTATTGTCGAGTATTTGTATAGACTGCATCTTCCTTCACAGTCACTTTAACAGGGTCTACGTCTGTCATTAAGCCTACTTCTTTTCCTGTAAAATCCCATACTTCAGGATTCACTGTTGTTTTGACTTCATCGGGTAAGTCGTCTTTAGTCATCACTGAATATAATTCATCTACCCCTGTTCCATGCTTGGCTAACATGATTTTATATATTCCATCTTCATCAGGGGTCTAAATGGCAACACCGTCCGGTGAGCAAAATATGGTGCAATTCATTTTGTTCAACAAGTCCCTTCCCAATAAATTCACAGGACTAGAATCGCACACTACAAATTTGTGCATTTCTTTAAAGTTTCCAATACCCACTTCCATTGGTTTTGTAATAGGGGTCCTAATCTGTTTATTAGAAACGCCCACTACTTTGATCACTTCTCCAGAGAGGGGTAGGTTTGGGATGTCTGCTGTTCTCACAGTAGAACAGGTAGCACCAGTGTCCAACAAAAAGGTAATGTAATTTCCTTCTACCTTTCCGTCAATGTACGGACCTGACTGATATACCAGTAAGGATGCGCCAAGCACGCACTCCTCTTCCACCCCTCTCAGGCACCGTCATTGATCTTGATCTCCAAAATGTGTATCCTGCAAAAGAAACTGCGATGTTACATAGCTTTTCTTACCACTTCCTTCTTGGAATCCTGTGTCTGTACTCTACTTGGCTTGACTCACAAAATTTGGCAAATGGGCAGGTGGCAATTGACTCTGTAGGTTTACACCCTGCTGGGGCTGATTCATTAGCACCTCTTTCTGCTTCTGTGGATTTAAATTTTGATCTGGGCCATTATTATTTTGTATGCTTTTACACTCCTTCTTCCAATGCCCCAATTTTCCGCACCCATGACAGGAAAACCTCTTTTTGGCCTCTTCCCTACTTAACCGTCCTTTTGGTTTACCCCCATTATTTTCCGTCTCACCTTGCACCCTTCCTGCATTTCCCGCCTGATTCTGTAACTGGAGTTCTTGCTGTTCTGCCAGTTTCACTTGAGCCCACATCACTTTTTCTTCTAAATTCTTTTGTGTATTGTCAATTTCATCTCCACAATATTTTGTATATTTTAAAATCTCGTCTATTGGCTTTGCTTGCCAGCACAAATTATGCTGCTTAATCGTTTCAGCTATTTCTTTTCTTAACCCAGACACAAATCGATGCGTCATATCCTTGTCCCCAACACTCTCAAATCCACTATACTGTTTGAACACCTGTAAGAGGCGCTCATAACACGCATGTACAGACTCATCTTTTTCCTGAGTTGTTCTATCTATTTTTATCCAATCCGTTTCCTTTGGGCCAATTTTACCTTTTAAGAAAGTTATTACTTGATTATATTTCTTCATGACCTCCTCTGAGGGAGCTCCTGTTTTCTTATTTATAGGATACTCATCATTAGGCCAATCAACTGTGATTGTACATTCAGTCCACAAATCGTCAGGCACCACTATATCAAAGAGACCATCTAAATCTTTCAACAAAACTTTCGATACCTTCACAAACCTTTCAACTTGCCTATACCATTCCACTAGTTTTTCTCTCAACTTTGGGAAATCATTTGTAAATGATAATATATCCTGTCGTGTCCATGGGACATGTACATATCGCCCTCCTGGAACCTCTCTCATTGGGTACAACTTTTCTGCCTTTTCTGTTTCTTTTACTAAATATTCAGATGTGACCCGATTTGCCTGGGCTTCATCTTTCTTCTTCGACCACTGAACTTTCCATCTGTCTAAGTCTCCCCATTTCTGCAATATTGTCATTAATTCTTTAACCTGTAATTTTCTTCTTGACAAATTCAGATTTTCTAAATCTTTATCAGAAAATTCCGCTCTATATGGTTTTTGCAATACTTTGGATCGCCCTATTTCTATTCCCATTTCAGAGGCTAAATTTACCAGTTTATCATGAAATGTTTTTGTGTTTTGGGTTATGCTTCTGCAAATGAATAGCAGTTCTTCCTCATTATAGGTATTTTACCTATCTAATCCTACATTCCCAGCTATCATTTCTTCTAATTCAACTTTCAGTTTGAATATGTCTAATATTTTCGTTGGTGAATTTGGTTTCTCTATTTCTTGTGCCCATCTTTCTATTTCTTCTGGGGTTACAATTGTGGCATTTTTCGATCGGTGGCTGTCTCAATTCGTACTTCTTTTGAGCAACTTGGGGTGACTCTTCTGGGGGTGCCATTAATTTGCCCTCTTATCGGTAAGTTCATTAATGAAATTACAGACTCGCAATCACTAGCTTGGTCATCAATTACTAACTTCTCTTTTCTTGGCTCAGTAATAGATGTTGTCATGACAGGTGTTTTAGGACAGTTTGCTTTATCCCCGTACAGTGGGACAACAGGACCTATAGTCACTGGTATAGTCAGAGCTTCGAGATGTGCGTTTAACTGCGTTATCTTCTGTATTAATTTGTCTCTATTCTTATTTATCGCTTCCCTTTCTTTTTCCTAAAGTACCCTCTCCATTGTTCTTTCATGTACTATTTGTGGCACTAAGGGCGTGTCTAGAATCGGAGCACTCAGGGTAGTTCTATTAGGTCTTTCTTGATAAGGCGGAGGATTTTTCATTCAAATATCTTCTAAATAATCATCTTCTGATTCCCCGCAACCAGTTAACGTTAAATACTTTTTCTTTTCTGTACACTTGCCTCCTGTTTGTTCCTCTGTCACCAATACAGGGTATAACCCTTCAGTTAACATGGTCTGTCTCCACTGTTTCTCGCTCAAATGCCTCAGTTTCCCATTCTTCTAGGGCTTCATACTGAGTTAATCTGGGTCTTGGTTCTAACTCATTCATTCTCGTGCGCAAGTTATGCAAAATTCTTCCGTTAAATGTTCCGTTCTCTGGGAACGCCAATATTCCAACATCTTTTGTATATTCTATCCAATTTTCTATCCATACACAAGTATGATAACCTCTTTCTACCATCATATAGGAAGCGGGAGTTTTCAGAGGAGGAATAAGAATTCCCTCTCTAGTCTTAATGGGTTTATCCTTTTTAAAATAATTCATTATTCTCTGTATAAATGCCAATTTTTTTTTCTCTCCATACATTTTTGCGTGATCTTCCTTTTATGTACTGTTCGTAGGCAAAACCTAAAAACTTTCGGTCTGGGCGATTCCCTATTAATGTAGGATCGTGTCTCCACATGCAAGACCCACTATCAATTATTATTATGGCTTTTATTTCTAATCAAATGTTCGCTTTTATTTTTAACAACTGACCAATACCAGCACGGCTTCTTTTTTTTTCTCACCACTCAGATTTGTTTTGCTATGCGTTTGGCCAATACTAGCGCAGCTCTCTATGACGTCAGTATCACTCCTCACTACTGACCCCTCCTTTACAATTCTTCACGACAGTCACACGCTTGCTGTTTCAACCAATCCTAGCGCGGCCCTCTGTGAGTCAGTGCAGCACCCGCAACTGACCCCTCCTTTGCAAGGTAATACGAAAACGTATTTTTCTCACAATTTTACATATAATTTTCATTAATCAACAACAAAGAAACATTCACTACTGTGTCTGATCTTCTAAATTCAAATAAATAGTCAACTTTTAACTGCTAGCAAACCTTTTCTGCTTACTCTTTACACACTACGAGTAAAACCCTTCCGCTTACTCTTCACACAATATGAGTAAAACTTTCCGCATACTCTTCACACAAGCATCAGAGAACCTGCTACTCCTTCAGTATTAACCTTTCTAGGTGATATAAGACCAAAGTTTCACCAGCAGACTCCTTTGCTACCAATTACTCTCACTTTTGTACGAAAGAAAATAATCCCTAAATCAGTGCTTCTAGTCCTGCGTAACTTTCAACACTTTCCTGAATCAGACAAGTAACCTCACTGCAGTATGGCTTCCATTCGCCACCCACTATTCAATATTCCCGGGAATTTCTAGACAACATGAAATATAACATTTAACGAATAGTGGTTGTTAATGCATAAATCAAAATATTTCAATCCACAATATTTTCTACCTAACTAACTAGAACCTAACCATGCCTCTGCTACCAAAGAAAAAACATCCAGCCAATATGGATCCCAACTTCTCTCTGGCCGCTGGCTGGAACCTCACTAACCGTTCATGTCATGTGTGTGGACAACTCATATAACAACAACAATGCATGCACACACACGTGTGCATGTAATACTTTACCAACATGGTACAATGCACGTACCACATCACCTTCCCCACTTCACATGTTATTGGAGAATGAGTGTAAAATTAATATTGTATTCCACATGTTTAGCAAGATAAAAGTGTCACAGTAGAAGAAGTGCTCTCGAACAAAGCCACCCTTGTTCACATCATGTTGTCTAGAAAGTTATTAGTGTGTCTAGATGTATGCATACCAGCTCTGGTATGTGACACTTATATCTTGCTAAACATGTGGAATACAATATTGATTTTACACTCATTCTCCAACAACATGTGAATGAGACACTATGTTCTTTACCTTGGAGTAACCACAATCTGTTGGTGATAACTGGGATTAGGTGATTTTGCTTTCAGAACTAACCGATCATGGATCGGAACATGGAGTTTCTCTCTTTTCTCTTTTTTCTACTTCCTATTTTCTACTTTAGTTTCTATTTGGTTGTTTTAATTTTGTAATATAAACAACATGGTGCATGGCTTGTTGTAACACTTCAGAGAAACTATGTTTGATGTGTTTCATGTGAGACTACATTATGGCTAATTTTTCTTGTACCCCTGATGAAGTCACTTGGCTTAATGTACCTATTACGAAACACGTGTTGGCTACAATTGTAACTGGAGTAAATTCTTGAACTCAGAAGTGATTTGCAACTGATAAAGGAAGAATAAAAAGACAAAGAATTACAATTGGAGAACACAAATATTGGTTATATTGTTTCTTGAATGAGTTGCTGCTCAGGGGCTGTATGCATTTGTTCTGGTTGTGAACTGTGTCCACTTCACATTTTGTGGATTTAAGTGGCTACCCCTTTTTCACTTGGAGCGCCATAACGCTAGACACAATTTACACGGGACTACTGATAGGTTTGCGCAACAGATTCCCCTGCCACTGACAATTTCTCATGCAACCGTTGTTCCCAGTCAGAATTATGAACAAGGCCTTTCCAGACACGGTCCGTGCAGGTAATAGCGGTGGGGCCGGGTGGGGGGTATTTCAATGGACGATGACAAGGGAAAATTAAATAAATACATAATTTTCCCTTGTCATCGTCTGTTGAAATCCGGCCCCACCGCTCTTATCTGCACGGGCCGTGACTGGGCCTTTCTTCTTGCACATAACACTCACTTGCTCAAGCGTAAGTTTCACAAGCTGCCTCTTATTCCACCAACCTTTTCCCAAGACAAGTGCAGCGCCTTTACTTAGTTTATTGTTGTCTTCATTGCTTCCAGTGATTCTCTTTACATGATAGACTTTAGGGAATACTATTCCAAAATAGCAACTCCCATACCAGTGGTCAGGCAGCCTAAAGTAGGCCTTATTACCACACACATAATAGATTCCAGGAAATATTGGATCTGTCCCTCCTTTTAGTCCCCATCCCCCAAATACTAAGAAATTATGTTCACATTCACTGGAATCAAATAAACATATGATTATATTCAGTCTTTAACCTATGAAGACAGATTTTTCCCTTCTTTTCAAGATCCAAAGACATTGCAGCATGAGTCTTGCCATTTGCATAATGCTCTTCCTCCTCAGCCCATTTAGGTATCTGAGGTTTAGGTTCAGCAGCTCTCTTTTGAAAATCATGTCTCCTTCCCTCAACTAAATTCAAAAATATTTTCTCTTCTTCATGTATTGTGCTTGTGTGCTTCGGCTATATCTTTTGCTTTCATTGTTAGAAAATATTCACCCATAAATTGTGTGTCTCTCGTACTAAGGACAGGGTTCATGCTTTTTCGCATAGGAACCTCAGAAAAAATCACATCTAATGAGAATAATAATACTGTAATTTTCCTGTTCTATAAAATAAACTAGCTAAAACGCTACACGAAATACCATATGTCAATGGTGAAGATGATATGTTACTCCGTCTGCTACAGATGCGGGTAATTTCATACATACATAACAATCACTAACTTCCATGGTTCCTACATATTGTACTAACAAGTTGGTAAAAACATTCAAGTCTGTATCATTTTTATTAACAGTGTGATGTAAATCTAACTCATCTGGTGCTTCTAATTCTACTTTGTCTCCTTTGATGGTATCTACCTTTCCATGTGTATTTGTGGTATTTTTTACATTTGTAACCATCAAATAAAGAATGGCCACAGTTAATACTAACCATATTATGAGTACTAGAAATATATTACCTATACAACATTTCTTCACACAATTCGGTTTTCAAGCAGCTCTATTGTCAGCCATTTATCAATTGGAATAAGATTTCTCTTCTTTACTTTAGTATTAAATTCCGTGACAGAATACAAAAGATAATTCTTTTCAGGTTGGTCTCACTTCTTCAATTTGTTCTGCGTTTAAGCTTTCATCATCTTCTCCAATTATCTCCAAATTTTCAAAATCTTCGAGAATAACATATGTCCATTCCGGACCCTTGAATTTGTTATTTATTATTTTCAATCTTGGACTTCTTCGTTTTGGCACTTCAGTTGACGGTCCAGATTGACTGGATATTTCGTCTACTTGTTCTGGTTCCTCTGTTATGGGTTTAAAACGGTATTTCACTCTCTTGATGACACTAGGCCAATTATCACCTCTCCTGATTTCTTTAGCTTGCACTGCGCTTTCACCCTCTTCAAGTGTTCTTTTATTTTCACCAAGTTGTGGCACAACTTGGTAATTTTCGTTTTCCGAATTCCTCTCTGCCTGACCTTCCCTAATCTGACCCTGTTCAGGTTCAGTTTTAATTGGATTTTCTTCTGTCTTTACCTGAACTTGTTTGACTTCGCCTGTCTGGTCCTGCTCAGGTCTTTCTGTTTTTTGATTTTCTTCTGCCTGAAAGTTTTTTCTAGGACCTAGCTGTCCCTCCTCAGACACTGGGGCTGTCATTTCAACTTCGTCTGTCTGAGGAGATTGCTCTTTCCTTATCTGGTCCTGCTCAGGTTCCCTAACAATCGTGGTTTCACTTACCTGAGCGTGTTCTTCTGTTTCTACCTGGTCCTCGCTCTTTTCCTGACTAGCTAATCTAGTTTGGCTCCTTGTCCTTATAATTATTTCAGGTATCTCAACTATTGGGATCCAATCATCTTGACTGGTGCTTGGTTGTTCCTTTTCAGCTACTTCAGGATTTATTATTCGTGATCCTTCAGCTGTTCAGCCTTCTGCCCCTTCACCTGCTTGAGTCTGTTGAGATTCATTTTCATCTGGTGCTGGTACTCTTTTTGTATGGCTTGCATGAATCCAATTAGGTAAACCTGCACATTTTACTGCTGTTGTAATCAATATAACCTGATGTGGTTTTTCCCACCTTGGTGCTAGGCACGAGTCTCGAGTATGATTCTTCACTACAACCCAGTCACCGGTATTCAGATCATGCGCTGGGTTCGGCTGCTGGGGACTGCGTTTTTTCCAACCTGGTGAGATATAGAACACACTTGGTCAGCCAACTCTTTGCAATACTCCAGTACCAAATCATCAGTTATATTTAACAGCTTGTGTGCTAGTATACATGCCTGCTTCATTGTACTTCCCATGATTATTCCATGGGGACTCGATCCGGTATTCTTGTCTGGAATACTTCTAAGTCCCATCAGAACAAGAGGTAAATCATCAGGCCAATCCAGTGGAGTGGATGCACACACCTTTCTCAGCCTTGACTTAATTGTGCCATTCAATTGTTCTACCACTCCAGATGCCTCTGGGAGGTAAGCACAGTGCAGCTTTTTTTCAATTTTGAAGGCTTCGCAAATTAATCAAATTATTTCATTATTAAAATGAGGCCCTCGGTCTGATTCAATAGTTATTGGAAAACCGAAACGTGGTATGAACGCTCTTAATAGGAGTTTGGCCACTGTCAAGCTGTCATTTCTTCTGGTGGGGTATGCCTCGACCCGCTTTGAAATTAGACAAACAATGACAAGTACGTATTTTAATCCTCGACAAACAGGCAACTGAATGAAATCAATTTGAAGTCTTATAAAGGGACCTTCAGCTTTTCCAATTTTCTCTGTATAGACTATTGTTCTTTTGCCAGGATTCATTTGCTGACATGTAAAGCATCTTTGGCAAAGGCTCTCTGCAATGTTCCTGAACCTTGGATTAAACCAATCCTGTCTAAAGAGTCTAATCATTGCATCTCTCCCAGTGTGGGTGTCTCCATGATACATACTAGCCATGGGTGCAAGCATACAGTCTGGCAATACTGGTCTGTCATCTAAGTAAACCCATACACCATCTTCTGCCCTTTTCTGACAACCAATTTTCTCCCACTCTTCTCTTTCTTTGGTCTCTGCTTCATCTTGGAATTCTCTTATTTCTCTCCATGTTTGTAATCCTAACAATAGCATAAGGTGGCAGCTGATTCCACAATTTTCAACTTCCATGTTTACTGCCATTTGAAACTTAGCACAGTGTTGGGCAACCTGGTCAGCATATCGATTGCCTGCAGTTAGACGGTCATTTCCTGACTTGTGTGCGACACATTTTACCACTGCCACCTATTTTGGTAATTGTATTGCTTCAAGCAACTCTTTAACAAAAATTCAGTTTTTAATGGGAGACCCTGAAGAAGTCAGGAAGTCCCGCTGCATCCAAAGCTGGCCAAAGTCATGCACAACCCCGTAACCATACTGACTATCAGTGTAAATGGTTACTCTCCAATTTTCCCCATTTTTGCAGGCTTTAATGAAAGCTATCAATTTGGCTACTTGTGCAGACTTGACTCCTGGTAAATAGGATGCTTTGACTTTTCCAGCCAATGTACATACAGCATAAGCAGCACTTAACCCTCCTTCCTCATGACGCATACATGAGCCATCTACAAAAAGTTTGTGCTCAGCATCTTTCAAAGGTTCATCCTGTATGTCTGGCCTGGGTTTAGTACTGAATTCTGTTACAGCAAGACATTTGTGTTCAGCTTCATTTTTCACTTCCTCATTGTATGGGTGTGGCAACAAGGTAGCTGGGTTAAGAATTGTACATCTGATTACGGTAACATTTTCTGCTCCCAATATGATCCTTTCATATTTGGTAAATCTGCACGGGGTGAGATACTGAGTATGTGTTCTTGTTAGCCGAATTTCAACTGCATGAGGGACGTATACCTTAACAGGATGTCCCATTACAATTGACTCACTTTGTTCTATACCTACACATGTTGCAGCCACAGCTTTTAAGCATCCTGGCAATGCAGATGCTACAGGATCTAGGGTAGCAGAAAAATACTCCACTGGACGTCGCATTAGGCCATGTCTCTGTATTAAAACTGAGAGGGCACAGTTTTCTCTCTCACAACAGAACAATGCAAATTCTTTCGAATAATCTGGCATACCTAGAGCAGGTGCTTCACAATTTCGCAATTTTACAAAAGATTGCATGCTCAGATCATCCCACTCTACTGGGTCTTTTGCTAGTTTCTTTGTCATTTGTATCAAGGGTTTTGCCAATAGAGAACACCCTACAATTCATTGCCTGCAATATCCCACAACACCAAGAAACATTCTTATTTCTTTTTGTGACTGTGGTAGCTTCATTTGCTTTATTATTTTTATTCTCTCAGTGGTCACTCTTCTTGGTCCTCGTTGTATTTGATGTCCTAAATACTTTACTTCGCTTCTGCAGAATTGCAATTTTTCAGGGGACACTTTATGTCCACCCTTTGCTAGATGGTTTAATAAGGCAATGGAATCAGTTACACAATCACTTTTTGTTTTAGACGCGACCAATAGGTCATCAATATACTGCACCAAAACTGATTCCCGAGGCAGCACCAATGTCTCAAGGCATTTTTTCAAAATATGGTTAAAAATTGACAGACTTTCTGTGTACCCTTGAGGAACGCGATACCAAACATAGATATGATCCTCAAATTTAAAGGGAAATAAAAACTGACTATCAGGATGTAATGGGATGGGGAAAAACGCATGGCATAAATTAATTGCAGTGAATCATCTTGCGTTCCATTGTATTTGGTACATAATCACTGCAGGGTTGGGTACTATAGGACAACATGGCACAACAATCTTGTTGATCTTTCTTAAATCTTGAACAGCCTATATTTTTTGCTTGGTTTCTTAATGCCAATTATAGGGGAATTACAGGGACTACTTGATTTCCTTTAAAATGCCCTGTTCAACCATTCGATCAATTTCTGCAGCAACACCTGCCTTTACTTCGGGACTCATCTTGTATTGTCGAGTATTTGTATAGACTGCATCTTCCTTCACAGTCACTTTAACAGGGTCTACGTCTGTCATTAAGCCTACTTCTTTTCCTGTAAAATCCCATACTTCAGGATTCACTGTTGTTTTGACTTCATCGGGTAAGTCGTCTTTAGTCATCACTGAATATAATTCATCTACCCCTGTTCCATGCTTGGCTAACATGATTTTATATATTCCATCTTCATCAGGGGTCTAAATGGCAACACCGTCCGGTGAGCAAAATATGGTGCAATTCATTTTGTTCAACAAGTCCCTTCCCAATAAATTCACAGGACTAGAATCGCACACTACAAATTTGTGCATTTCTTTAAAGTTTCCAATACCCACTTCCATTGGTTTTGTAATAGGGGTCCTAATCTGTTTATTAGAAACGCCCACTACTTTGATCACTTCTCCAGAGAGGGGTAGGTTTGGGATGTCTGCTGTTCTCACAGTAGAACAGGTAGCACCAGTGTCCAACAAAAAGGTAATGTAATTTCCTTCTACCTTTCCGTCAATGTACGGACCTGACTGATATACCAGTAAGGATGCGCCAAGCACGCACTCCTCTTCCACCCCTCTCAGGCACCGTCATTGATCTTGATCTCCAAAATGTGTATCCTGCAAAAGAAACTGCGATGTTACATAGCTTTTCTTACCACTTCCTTCTTGGAATCCTGTGTCTGTACTCTACTTGGCTTGACTCACAAAATTTGGCAAATGGGCAGGTGGCAATTGACTCTGTAGGTTTACACCCTGCTGGGGCTGATTCATTAGCACCTCTTTCTGCTTCTGTGGATTTAAATTTTGATCTGGGCCATTATTATTTTGTATGCTTTTACACTCCTTCTTCCAATGCCCCAATTTTCCGCACCCATGACAGGAAAACCTCTTTTTGGCCTCTTCCCTACTTAACCGTCCTTTTGGTTTACCCCCATTATTTTCCGTCTCACCTTGCACCCTTCCTGCATTTCCCGCCTGATTCTGTAACTGGAGTTCTTGCTGTTCTGCCAGTTTCACTTGAGCCCACATCACTTTTTCTTCTAAATTCTTTTGTGTATTGTCAATTTCATCTCCACAATATTTTGTATATTTTAAAATCTCGTCTATTGGCTTTGCTTGCCAGCACAAATTATGCTGCTTAATCGTTTCAGCTATTTCTTTTCTTAACCCAGACACAAATCGATGCGTCATATCCTTGTCCCCAACACTCTCAAATCCACTATACTGTTTGAACACCTGTAAGAGGCGCTCATAACACGCATGTACAGACTCATCTTTTTCCTGAGTTGTTCTATCTATTTTTATCCAATCCGTTTCCTTTGGGCCAATTTTACCTTTTAAGAAAGTTATTACTTGATTATATTTCTTCATGACCTCCTCTGAGGGAGCTCCTGTTTTCTTATTTATAGGATACTCATCATTAGGCCAATCAACTGTGATTGTACATTCAGTCCACAAATCGTCAGGCACCACTATATCAAAGAGACCATCTAAATCTTTCAACAAAACTTTCGATACCTTCACAAACCTTTCAACTTGCCTATACCATTCCACTAGTTTTTCTCTCAACTTTGGGAAATCATTTGTAAATGATAATATATCCTGTCGTGTCCATGGGACATGTACATATCGCCCTCCTGGAACCTCTCTCATTGGGTACAACTTTTCTGCCTTTTCTGTTTCTTTTACTAAATATTCAGATGTGACCCGATTTGCCTGGGCTTCATCTTTCTTCTTCGACCACTGAACTTTCCATCTGTCTAAGTCTCCCCATTTCTGCAATATTGTCATTAATTCTTTAACCTGTAATTTTCTTCTTGACAAATTCAGATTTTCTAAATCTTTATCAGAAAATTCCGCTCTATATGGTTTTTGCAATACTTTGGATCGCCCTATTTCTATTCCCATTTCAGAGGCTAAATTTACCAGTTTATCATGAAATGTTTTTGTGTTTTGGGTTATGCTTCTGCAAATGAATAGCAGTTCTTCCTCATTATAGGTATTTTACCTATCTAATCCTACATTCCCAGCTATCATTTCTTCTAATTCAACTTTCAGTTTGAATATGTCTAATATTTTCGTTGGTGAATTTGGTTTCTCTATTTCTTGTGCCCATCTTTCTATTTCTTCTGGGGTTACAATTGTGGCATTTTTCGATCGGTGGCTGTCTCAATTCGTACTTCTTTTGAGCAACTTGGGGTGACTCTTCTGGGGGTGCCATTAATTTGCCCTCTTATCGGTAAGTCCATTAATGAAATTACAGACTCGCAATCACTAGCTTGGTCATCAATTACTAACTTCTCTTTTCTTGGCTCAGTAATAGATGTTGTCATGACAGGTGTTTTAGGACAGTTTGCTTTATCCCCGTACAGTGGGACAACAGGACCTATAGTCACTGGTATAGTCAGAGCTTCGAGATGTGCGTTTAACTGCGTTATCTTCTGTATTAATTTGTCTCTATTCTTATTTATCGCTTCCCTTTCTTTTTCCTAAAGTACCCTCTCCATTGTTCTTTCATGTACTATTTGTGGCACTAAGGGCGTGTCTAGAATCGGAGCACTCAGGGTAGTTCTATTAGGTCTTTCTTGATAAGGCGGAGGATTTTTCATTCAAATATCTTCTAAATAATCATCTTCTGATTCCCCGCAACCAGTTAACGTTAAATACTTTTTCTTTTCTGTACACTTGCCTCCTGTTTGTTCCTCTGTCACCAATACAGGGTATAACCCTTCAGTTAACATGGTCTGTCTCCACTGTTTCTCGCTCAAATGCCTCAGTTTCCCATTCTTCTAGGGCTTCATACTGAGTTAATCTGGGTCTTGGTTCTAACTCATTCATTC
The DNA here is from genome assembly GCF_964204655.1 of Triturus cristatus. NCBI lineage: Eukaryota > Metazoa > Chordata > Amphibia > Caudata > Salamandridae > Triturus > Triturus cristatus. The sequence goes on from NC_140580.1 coordinate 757,309,083, forward strand.
TCGTGCGCAAGTTATGCAAAATTCTTCCGTTAAATGTTCCGTTCTCTGGGAACGCCAATATTCCAACATCTTTTGTATATTCTATCCAATTTTCTATCCATACACAAGTATGATAACCTCTTTCTACCATCATATAGGAAGCGGGAGTTTTCAGAGGAGGAATAAGAATTCCCTCTCTAGTCTTAATGGGTTTATCCTTTTTAAAATAATTCATTATTCTCTGTATAAATGCCAATTTTTTTTTCTCTCCATACATTTTTGCGTGATCTTCCTTTTATGTACTGTTCGTAGGCAAAACCTAAAAACTTTCGGTCTGGGCGATTCCCTATTAATGTAGGATCGTGTCTCCACATGCAAGACCCACTATCAATTATTATTATGGCTTTTATTTCTAATCAAATGTTCGCTTTTATTTTTAACAACTGACCAATACCAGCACGGCTTCTTTTTTTTTCTCACCACTCAGATTTGTTTTGCTATGCGTTTGGCCAATACTAGCGCAGCTCTCTATGACGTCAGTATCACTCCTCACTACTGACCCCTCCTTTACAATTCTTCACGACAGTCACACGCTTGCTGTTTCAACCAATCCTAGCGCGGCCCTCTGTGAGTCAGTGCAGCACCCGCAACTGACCCCTCCTTTGCAAGGTAATACGAAAACGTATTTTTCTCACAATTTTACATATAATTTTCATTAATCAACAACAAAGAAACATTCACTACTGTGTCTGATCTTCTAAATTCAAATAAATAGTCAACTTTTAACTGCTAGCAAACCTTTTCTGCTTACTCTTTACACACTACGAGTAAAACCCTTCCGCTTACTCTTCACACAATATGAGTAAAACTTTCCGCATACTCTTCACACAAGCATCAGAGAACCTGCTACTCCTTCAGTATTAACCTTTCTAGGTGATATAAGACCAAAGTTTCACCAGCAGACTCCTTTGCTACCAATTACTCTCACTTTTGTACGAAAGAAAATAATCCCTAAATCAGTGCTTCTAGTCCTGCGTAACTTTCAACACTTTCCTGAATCAGACAAGTAACCTCACTGCAGTATGGCTTCCATTCGCCACCCACTATTCAATATTCCCGGGAATTTCTAGACAACATGAAATATAACATTTAACGAATAGTGGTTGTTAATGCATAAATCAAAATATTTCAATCCACAATATTTTCTACCTAACTAACTAGAACCTAACCATGCCTCTGCTACCAAAGAAAAAACATCCAGCCAATATGGATCCCAACTTCTCTCTGGCCGCTGGCTGGAACCTCACTAACCGTTCATGTCATGTGTGTGGACAACTCATATAACAACAACAATGCATGCACACACACGTGTGCATGTAATACTTTACCAACATGGTACAATGCACGTACCACATCACCTTCCCCACTTCACATGTTATTGGAGAATGAGTGTAAAATTAATATTGTATTCCACATGTTTAGCAAGATAAAAGTGTCACAGTAGAAGAAGTGCTCTCGAACAAAGCCACCCTTGTTCACATCATGTTGTCTAGAAAGTTATTAGTGTGTCTAGATGTATGCATACCAGCTCTGGTATGTGACACTTATATCTTGCTAAACATGTGGAATACAATATTGATTTTACACTCATTCTCCAACAACATGTGAATGAGACACTATGTTCTTTACCTTGGAGTAACCACAATCTGTTGGTGATAACTGGGATTAGGTGATTTTGCTTTCAGAACTAACCGATCATGGATCGGAACATGGAGTTTCTCTCTTTTCTCTTTTTTCTACTTCCTATTTTCTACTTTAGTTTCTATTTGGTTGTTTTAATTTTGTAATATAAACAACATGGTGCATGGCTTGTTGTAACACTTCAGAGAAACTATGTTTGATGTGTTTCATGTGAGACTACATTATGGCTAATTTTTCTTGTACCCCTGATGAAGTCACTTGGCTTAATGTACCTATTACGAAACACGTGTTGGCTACAATTGTAACTGGAGTAAATTCTTGAACTCAGAAGTGATTTGCAACTGATAAAGGAAGAATAAAAAGACAAAGAATTACAATTGGAGAACACAAATATTGGTTATATTGTTTCTTGAATGAGTTGCTGCTCAGGGGCTGTATGCATTTGTTCTGGTTGTGAACTGTGTCCACTTCACATTTTGTGGATTTAAGTGGCTACCCCTTTTTCACTTGGAGCGCCATAACGCTAGACACAATTTACACGGGACTACTGATAGGTTTGCGCAACAGATTCCCCTGCCACTGACAATTTCTCATGCAACCGTTGTTCCCAGTCAGAATTATGAACAAGGCCTTTCCAGACACGGTCCGTGCAGGTAATAGCGGTGGGGCCGGGTGGGGGGTATTTCAATGGACGATGACAAGGGAAAATTAAATAAATACATAATTTTCCCTTGTCATCGTCTGTTGAAATCCGGCCCCACCGCTCTTATCTGCACGGGCCGTGACTGGGCCTTTCTTCTTGCACATAACACTCACTTGCTCAAGCGTAAGTTTCACAAGCTGCCTCTTATTCCACCAACCTTTTCCCAAGACAAGTGCAGCGCCTTTACTAACCCTATCCACTCGTACAAGCGTAGAACATTTTGGTTCACCTTTCTTAGCTCTGACTGGGTTTTTAATCATGACCCAATCACCTACCACTAGATCAACTGCTACACAACTGTGTTTTTCATCAAAATAATGGTGAATGCACATCCTTACCCTCAACAAAGAAAAAGGGGTCACACTTGTGGTACAATGCGGAGACATGTCATACGCGCAGACTTTTTGAAGAATAAACATGCCAACATCCAAGCCTGAAGCCAGAGCCCTCTGTAAACCTTTCTCTCTGTTTCATGCTCAACCAGGCCATTAGAAGAAAGGGAGTACAGAACCACCTTGAGTTGTTTGATATCCAAACTGGGTAGAAATCCCTTCATATGGTCAGGCACAAAATGTGTACCATTGTCTGCAACCACAATTTGAGGTGCACCTTCCATTACAAAAACATATTTCAAGAAGTTGACAACGGTTTCCGTGTCTTGTGACTCCACGAATGCATGATGCATCCGTTTTTAAAAGTAATTATAATGATGATGAAACTGATTTATAAAGCTCTCTGTTGCTCCTAGGAGTGTCCTGGCACAAATCCATTAGCAAGCCAAATTACAAAGTGAATGGCTAAAATTGTAATCCCTTTATGAAGGCATGTTCTGAAGTTTCCTGCCTCAGATGCAGCAGCAGCAAAAGAGAATTCCACAGAGACGGCTCTACAAAGGAAAAGGAGCGCACACCAATCTTTGACAATCTCACTCTCGGCATTCTGGCCAAAGCCAGATGTAAAGACTAGAGGCTCCTCTCAGAATTGTAGAAAAGGATACAGGAAGCCAGAAAACATGAACCAATGTTGTGCTCAGCATGAAAAATCAGCACTAACGTTTTGAACCGAGTTCTCTTCCTTACTGAGAGCCAGCGCAAGGAGGAAAGATGACTCGTGATCCTCGCTCTCCTCGGTAGATTCAGTACGAGTCGCGCCGCAGTGTTTTGCACAACTTGAAGTCTATGGATGGCATATTCTGGAAGACCAAGATACAATGTATTAGCATAATTCAGGCGAGATGTTATCAAAGCCTGGATAACTGTTTTCCTGGCAGAGAAGGACAGAAAAAACTGAAACTTTTTCAGCGCCCTTAATATACCAAAGCACATGACAATCACAGCACTAATCTGGGGTACCAAAGACAGGCACATGTCAAACTTAACTCCCAGGTTCCTGGCTGTGTCTGTGCAAGAAACTGGTGGAACAGAACCATCTGGCCAGCAAGCAGACCAGCCAGAGGGTGTAGAGGTGCCAAAAGAGAGACTTTCGGTTTTATCAGTATTGCACATCAATTGTTTCTCATGTAACCAGGAAAACACTGCTGTGAGGCAAAAATTAATGGAGTCAAAAGCCAGATCCTCCCCTCCTTTAAGAAGAAGAGAATCTGTGTGTCGTCTGCATATGACACGATCTTAGCACCAGAAGACTCAATGATTGGAGTGAGCAGGGTACGGTAGACATTAAACAGCGTAGGGCTAAGGGCAGAGCCCTGCGAGGCTTCAACTGAGATAGCCCTGTTGCCTGAGGCAAACAGGGGCAACCAAACCTCTTGTTCTCTAGTGTCTAAAAAGGAGGTCAGCCAGCTAAGGGCAAGACTCTTCACTTCCATCCTTGTGAGACGGTCGAGGAGAAAGGAATGGGGATCATATCAAAGGAGGCAGACAGAACTAACAAGATCAGCACCGCCCTGGCCTTGACATCCAATGTGCTTTTGATTTCCTCAGCCACCTCTAGTAAGGCCATCTCTGTGCTCACGTTCTTCCTAAAGCCCGGCTGACTCAAATGTAGGAGATTAGTCATCTCCAGAAAACAAGAGAGCTGCCTGTTCACTGATTTCTCCAATATCTTGGAGACTGCGGGCAGCAAGGAGATAGACCTATAGTTGCTGAGCATATTAGGGTCAGCCAAAGGCTTCTTCAGCAAAGGAAGAATTTCAGCCTGTTTCCAGTCTCTGGGGACTTTCGTAGTGGTCAGTGACTCATTTAATACCCTATCCACCCATAGATTAGTTACCTGTGCCGCTATATTAAAACACTAGTGGATCAGTGGGTGAACCAGATTTTAGATGTAAAATGGTTGCTAGAGATTCCTCACAAGAGATGGGTTCAAAGGATAAGAGGGAGCACTCTGTCTTCTCAATAATCACTTCCCCGTAAGGGGGGGGGGAGCAGCTAGGCTCCTGTAAGGAGTAAGCAAGGCTTGATTGGACATTTATAATTTTCTCCTGAAAAAAGGTAGCTAACTTGTTACACCATTCGAGAGAGCAAGGGACTTCTCTGGAGCAAGCCACTGGGGACATAAAGCTGTTCATGATGTTAAATACTTTGCGGGACTTATTACCTACCCTTTCAATCATGCTATCAAAATCCATGAGAAGTATGGTATAGCTCATGTTGTCCAGGTACTAAGTAATACAGACCTGCAAAATCAAGACCCACCTTTTCCCAAGCATTCTCCAGAAACAGAGTCGAGTGCAGGGGTGTTTGTATACCCCTCCAATGCTTATCAGATAAAAGACACTCTGGACATTTGTCAATCATCAGCTTAACCTGACTATTTAAAGCAGGCCACCCGTAATAGCTTAATCTTCGTGCACGTCTTTGTGGACCCTAAATGACCTAAATTTGTCTGAGCCACTATGACATTGTGCAATTTAGTAGGTGGAACAAAACGATCTCTCCTTGGTATAATCCCACTGACCACTGATAACTCTCCTGCAACCTGAGAAAAGGTTTTAGGATCTCCCTCTAAGCACCTCCCTTCTGGCCAATCACGCCTAATGTACTCATCAACCTTTCCCCAAACCGTGTCTTCAACATACGCGCAATTCCGATCTTGCTCACTCATAACAGTTTGGTACTCCTCCTCAGCGTTTACCAACATCACACACTCCACATCATCTGGCAAGACAGCATCACCTTCAACATCAAAAGCCAGGCATGACAAGCAGTCCCTACCACCCTGAATATGTTTAATAATTAAATTGTACTTCTGTAATTTAGAAACAAGTCCGGGGTGCCTTGCGGACCTATTATTACAGTTACAATTAGTGAAAATATGCACAAGCGGTTTGTGATCTGTGATTAACTCTAACCTGGTACCCCATATGTACGTTCGGAATTTGTGTACAGCCCACAGACACTCTAGGCCTCCCGTTCAATGGTGCTATATTGACACTCATAGGGCTAGGGATCCTGGATGCAAAGGCTACAGTTTTTTCTTGACCAGAAACCTTTTGACTCAACACGGCCCCTAAACCACAAGTACTGGTATTTACAGTGATGATGGAGGGACATTTTTCACTGAATGCATTTAGAGCTGAAGCTGTTACAATAAAGTCTTTGATATTCTCAAAGTCTCTCTCCAATTTATCTGACCATATGAATTTATTTCCCTTTCTGAGTAAGGCTCTCATAGACTCAACAGCCAATGCATAGCCAGGACAAAATGTGCATAGTATTTGGCAAGCCCTAGGAATGATCGCAAAGCATCCCTGTCCACTGGTGCCTTAGCTTCATTGATTGCCCTAATAAGTGACATTTTTGGTTTTATATCATTACACGACACTGTATGCCCAAGCTATTCAAGCTCATTAGTGGCAAAATTAAACTTCTCACGACATATCGTTATGCCGTGTTGCATTAAAATTGAGAAAGGTTTACGCAGCATTATGTTATGTTCATTCAAGTCTTTAGCAAAAATCAAGATGTCATCTTGATACGCCCGCACATCAGCAATGTTCCCAAACAAATTATCCATAAGTTTTTGAAACACGCTGGCGGCAGACGCCAGACCAAAAGGCAACCTCAGAAATCTGTAAGCTCAAAAAGGGGTCAAAAACGTGCTTGCCAGTGTTTCTAAAAGTCTTCCCTTTTGTGTAAACAGCACAAACAGATTCTGAAAAGTCATCATTGGGAACTACTACATAGACCCCAGGTTCAGGATGCAGCATCTTGTAGGAAATCAGCGATCTCTCAATGCTCTTGGCTAAGTCAACAACTTCTTGCAATGTTGGATTCCTGCAACTCAACAATCTTTTCTGAACCTTCCTTTAATAATAGTTAAAGATGAACTGGTCATGAATACAAGTGTCAAGGTAGGGACCAAATTCTCATGTTGTAGCTATAACTCTAAGGGCTGATACATATTCCTCCACGTTCTCCTCTGGTTGTTGTTATACTTGCAGAAGCAATGACATTCAAGCATGATGTTAGGTTCTCTGAAAATTGTTTGTGCAACCTAGAAATAGATAATCATTCCACTGACCATCTCCAGGTGGTGCAGGTACAGGAGGTAAACTGTCGTAAACTTGTTGGACAACACACCAAATGCTTCCAAATAGCAAGACAAGTTTGCACGCAGAACTGTACCCATTGGCATCTATGGCGACCAGATGATTTTCAAATAACCTAAACCACTGAAGTCATTTAATTAGTGGCTTCCCAGATTAAGCAAGGAAAGGAGGTGGCTCCGTAATTTGGTGTGGCCATGACAAGCGTGCAGCAAAAGCGCAGCTAAAAAACACAGTATAATTAAATGCTCCCACTGCCAACAATAGCTTAAAAGAAACACTGCCAGAATAAATTGGTTAAGCGTTAGCATGAAATGTACTTTGGATGTGCTTCAATGTTTGTGAAAAGAATCCAAACCATCAATAAATTAGGCAGGAACCAGCTTTAAACTGTGAGAAACTGCAACTGTGTATGAAGAAATACACCACAGTGGCTGCCACGTAGAAACGCGGTGAAGTCACAGCCTCTGCAATGAGTTTTGAAGAAGAGGCTCAATTGAAGATGGCTGCTGGCTGAAAACGCGGTGATGTCGCCTCTGCATTGAAACTAAAAGAAACAGATGGCCGCCGAGTAAAAGTGCAGTGAAAAAAATGCTTGACAGGGCCCGTGCGCAAACCAATAGGGAAGCCTGCACAATGGGAGGCTCAACCAAACGCTTGAGGCCCAATCAAATGACACGCTTTGCTGCACCCAGTCACATCCCAAAATACCTTGCAAGAGTTCGCCAAGCGACTCTAGGTTGGATGCCACAGACAAACACACACCGTGCAGATGCAGACAATAATCCCCCGGTGGCACCTTGGATGAGAAGAATATGCAATGAGGATTGCCGAATGCTGAAAAGTCGGTGGTTCGGAAAACAAATACCCAAGCGTCACCTAATGTAATAAGGTGAATGTCAACAAAACGATGTACGCTTGTAGTGGGTTTCTTCCAAAAGTACACGTCCAGCCGGTATGGATCCCAACCGCTCTCTGGCCACTGTCTGGAATCCTCACTGACTGTTCATGTCGCGCGTGAGGACAACTCAAATAACAACAATAACGCACACGTACACAAACATGCATGTAATACCTTAACAACATGGTACACTGCACTTACCACACTGACTCATCGTGAGGCCATGATAAATGATGGATTAGCCTGTATTCTCCTGGTTCTTTTTTGGGAACCACTCCCAAACCGTGGTCGAAGTGGGGGAAAAAAGTAGGGGAACTGTGGGCAGAGAATCAGAGGGCGGGAATAACCCAAGGATTGGATCAGTGGGAGGAGCCAGAGGTGTGGCCAGAATGCGCAACCATCCCAATTTTTCGGTCTCGGCTAGCGTAGGCTGCGCAGTCATGCGCAGTCTTGCTGGCGAGATTTAACGTTTTAGGTTAGATTTCTCTAGTGGGCTTTAAGCCCCGCCCCTCCTTTCCATTGGCTGGCGTCACCGTTTATGGTAAACAGTGGCCAGCCATTGGAAAGGTGCGTTTCATGACGTACACTTTTCGCTTTTAGAGCCGTCCCAGTTGGACTGGCTGCCCCGACTTACTGCTGGCGTAAAAGGTTTTCTTATCTTTATGGGGCCAAACACATGGCCCCATAAAGATAAGAAACCAGTCATGCGAGTCAGTCCAACTGGGACGGCTCATGAGCCAGTCCGGGTGCAAGAGCGGGCAGGAGGAGAGCCAGCAATAGTAGCGGGCAGCAGCATGAAGGCGAGCTCAGGAGAGATGCGTGTCGGCGAGGAACCTGAAGGATGGCCCTTTCATGTGATCTGGGAGGATGGATGGAAGGAAGGCTCATGATCTCACGACTTGGAACTTACCAGCGCCTGCAGTGAGTACAGCAGTGCTCAGTAGAAGATGGCAGCATTACCTTAGGATGGCCAGCCGCTGCATTGTAGGTCGGTGTGGGCGCTGGTGCCAACGAAACAGTTGGAGACAATGTCTCCGGACATCATGTGGTGAAGGTAAGCACAACAGCAAGGTTCCGGTTAACAACGTAGGTCACGGGAGCACAGTGTAGCCATGGGTTAATGTTTTGGCGTACCGGGTAAAGTTGTTCGGGCGCCAGAAGAGTTGCTAGAGCACGAGATTTACCAGGGGGCTCTATATTTCAAACGGGGAGAATCCAGCTTGGCATTATTTAGGGCTCAATGCGGCAGAGAGTGATTATCTCAGCGCCCCTGCCCTGTTTACTGTTGGGCAGAAACGGTTATCACGAGGTGAGCACAGGCCGTTATTTTGTTTGTAGCGGGGAGGCACCGGCCTATTTACCACGTTAGGATTTTACCTGCTTTGATGCATACCACTAAAATAAATCTACTTCCAGACCCAGAATGGCGACCTAGCGGTGAGCAAGTCCTCTTGAAGTTTTCCATCAGTTTAAACAAAACGAGAATTCACCCAATTAAAAATGGCCGACAATCTGAAGCAGGGTCTTTCAGTCTCCGTTTAACGTTTACGGTGGTACGGCAGAGACTCTGTTGAATGGAGATAGTTCCCAATACAAGATGGAAAGATGGCTGCGCCCATCAGAGGAGTAGCGCGAGCTTTGAGCCGTAGGAACCGGAGAGGCACTGTAGCTGGCCAAGAAGAGGCGCTAACTGAGGTTTCGGGGGCATGGGGACTGGCCCAGAAATTGCGAGCGGAGAAGAGAAGTGTGGAAGAGGGACGACAGATAAAGGGGGCACCAGGAAAAGAGGTGAGGCAGTGCGCAATGATGTGCTATCTGTTGAGTTTTCAGTTTGCCCATGTGCATACATGCCAACATTTCAGAAGAGCAAAGTGGGAGATTTTTTAGAAAAAATCGGAAGAATGGGGCCTGGAATCGGGTTACTGTCATGTATGGGCTTTGGAAGTGTGCTGCTGCAGGATCGGACATTTGAAATGCAAATGCACGTTTTTTTCTTCATGGAGCGCAAATGGCAGGCAGAGAGAGGGTGATGCAAGTGTTGTGCACTGGCCTGGCAGGTTGCTGGCAGTGCATACACCAACACGCCCCCCCCGTGTGGCAGCCCGGGCTGAAACAGCTTCCCGGGCACACACACAGCGCTCCCGAGTACTTCACAGGTCTTTTAAAGACCATTCGCTTGTTAACGAGGCTTTGTTGGTTTTTCACCCCTTCTAGAGCCCCCGCATCGCCACTCTGACTATTGCTGGAAGAATTAGCACGTTACACAATACCAAGCCCTGTCTGCTGAAACCCCGGGAAATCGGGTTTCTGGATGCTTGAATCGGGAGGCGGGAGACTAGCCTTGAAATCGGTAGTCTCCCGCCTGAATCGGGAGGGTTGGCATGTCTGCATGTGTATCACTTAAATGTTTCAACGTGTTTTTGTGTGATATTTTATTGCATATGCGTGACACTCTAAGTGCAGCACACTTTACTTGAGCACCGGAGGAACTACAACGACAAGAACAACAAGCATTGAAAATGCAATAGGAATCGCCTTTGATTAAGTTAAAGCCATTTGCTTTGTTAATAGTATTCTATAGCAAAGCAAATGGCTTTAACTTAGTCAAAGGCGAGACCTATTGCATTTTTAATGCTTGTTAGTAATTGTTTGGCATTTTACTGCCCAGTTTAATCAACCAATGGATACACATGATTATTTAAGGATATACTTCTGATCACTGAATGTCCTAAATACGACAAAATGTGGAAGCACAAGACATTTGTCTCCGAGCCATGGAGTTTCTGTTATCAGCACTTCTCCCTTTTTCCACAACAGCAGTTCAAACATGAATGGCAAAATATCCTAGTTCTCAAATGTTTTCTATATAATTATGGCTCTGCCATATTTGCCTCATAATGCAAGATCTGCTGCATGATCTGACCATTTAAACTAATAAATTATTTGTAGCTCAAAAGTATCAAAAGTTAATAAAAAATGTGACTTGTGTTGCTGCGGAGTGGATGGCCTATTGCAAAAGTTGACTGATCACCTTTCTCACTGCTACATTTGTATGTTACATTGATACTAATAAGGCAAAATCTTTCCAGAGACGGTTAGCGTGGGTACACATGTCAAAATAATAAAATGTCAGAAAATATACTGCATTACGCTGCAGCCTTTTTTTAATGCATAATTTAGTCAACACTGTGGCATAAGTTTGTCCTCCTTTGCTGCATAATTAATTCCAGTGGCCCCACAGCAGGCAACACATGTTACAAGTGCTTGTGAATGAAGCAGAGAGACTGTGAAGTTTGCAAACTTAGTTTGGTGTGAGTGCAACTCCTGCATTGCCAATCCCTGGTGAGTTGCAGCTACTACTGCTGAAACAAGGCCAATGGAGTTACCTATGGGTGAGACAGACTGGCCTCAAGGGCAGGGCCGGCGTTAGTACTGGTGGCGCCCTGTGCATTAATGTTTGTTGGTGCCCCCCAATGACCACCTCCACCACGGATTCCCTCAATACCACCCTTTAACAGTGCCCCTCAAGTCTTCATAACCACACTATCTCTCTGTTGCATTTAATTTGATTTACAGTGCCACTCACACCATTGTAGGGTGTCCGAGCACTTTACATCACACACATTACACAATCAATGTGTGTGTAAATCACTGTATAGAAAATGTTACATAAGACTAAGGACTACAAGGTGTAGGAGTCACATGACAACCATACTAGTAGGCTGTATAGTTTAATAGTGATTGGTCTGGAGAAACACAAACTCATAATTTAAAACATAATTCCATGGTTGGGGGTTCTCTTTAATAATCAGAATTGATTTCTATCTAAAAGAACATGCAACATTAGGATAATCAAAGACTAGGGGAAAAAACATAACACTCTAATTTATACCTTGCAGTTTGTATGCAGCTCTTAGATGACAGTTAATAGCTCACTGTTCTGTGTTAGGATTTTAACTTGTAAACTGTAAGTAGCAGAAATGATGCCTCTACCAAAAGTCAGCACCCGGTGCCTTCACAGCGGTTGCACCGCCCTAGAGCTTGCCCTTCTCAAGGGTCCTGTGACCTCAGTGACAGAGTCACTGTTGTTCTTGGGTGTTCTGCTTCATAGGCCTGCCCGCAAGACTGGAGGTGAATTTCAGTATGGATTGTGGTGGACAAGCCTTGAAGGTTAACTTAAACTTGTCATGCTAGGGTCCACCTGCTGGTGTTACGACACCAGAGCTTCTAAAGTCTTGCGAAGCCTTCTAAGGTCTGGCATGGGATTGTGCTCCCTCAGGAGAGTGGTCTGTTTGACTGGTTATTAAGGCTAAACCTGGTTCCCCAGTCCCAAATTCAGCAGCTTTGGCCCCACTGAACACCATGCTGCCCCATTGAGAAAAACTCACACTGCCTTCAAGTGCAACCCAATTGTTGCCGGCTATAAACACCTGGATGCGTCTCAATTTAAATTACGCACTAGACAAGAGCATATGCGGCCTACAAAAAAAAAGTAACATCATCTTGGAAAAAGCAAACACTCATAGGGAATGCAAAATTTAGCAAACCATGTGAAATGTAAGCAGGAACAACATGGTGACCTTAACCCTTTTACACTCACTATTCATAAGTCAGTGAGCGCTTTTGCCTGAAAAGTTAAGGACATGACTACAGGGCCCTGTCCATTGCTTATATCCTTACAAAACATAAGTGATATGGTAAAAAGACCACATCCCTGAAAGCAGAGCCGCAGTACACATTTTGTTTTCCAATCCATGCATTACAGTACCTCCAGGATTGGTGCACTAGTGCCGAACCCAGGGCAAACAATAAAAAAATAGCGCTTCACTAGCAAACTTTGTAAAAGTGGCGCTAATGTGTTTGGGTGTGAATAAAATCAATCTGGCCAGTTTGCTACCACTCGGTCTTACTTTATTTATTTTTCATATTTTTATCCTTTTATTCCCGATGCTGCAATTTGGAATTAAAATGTCAAAAGAATACGACACTACCAGCAAAATCTTTTTTGGATCCATTTCACAGGGGAGCAAATAAAAGAAAGGAGAGGAAAGAGAGTGAGAGCCCCTTCTTGAAGTCACGGTTTTCAGTAAGAGAGGAACTGATAGACAGAAAGAGAGGGGAAGAGGGAAAGAGGGAGGGGGCAGCTGAAGCAGCAGAGCAGAAGTGGACACGGTCTTTGTCTTCTCTGGGCAAGAAGGAAAAGACAGAGTCCTGCTCCTTCTCTGCCGCCCCACCCCTCACGAACGCCAGGAACGCCCATCTTGATTTATAGGTGATGCCAATTTCTTGCGTACTGGGACGCATTTTCAAAATAAATAAGTAGGGGAACGGAATCTTTGGAATTTAAGCAGTAGGGGCACGCCGTGCCCTGCCGATCCCGCTCACTTCCACCACTGCTCCCAAAGGAGAAATTGGCAACTTTTGTAAGGGCCAATATTCAAGAGGACCTCGTATTATACCAGCCTTGACTTCCTTCTGTAACTTTATCCTCACAATGTCTTGGTTAGTCAATGATGATTTGAGATTATTAGCCCACCATCTTTGATATTAAAGCCCAAAACCTCCCTTGAAATCCCAAAAAAGGGATCTTGTGTCTGAGGCTGTAGCCAGTAACTCAAAACCTATAAATTAACTGGAGTAGGCCTCTTTTGTCAGAAAAAGATATTTTCCCCTGCCTCTGTCATTCGCCCTGAACTGACTTTGCCACACTGCCAGTTTGTTGCCAAAACATTGTAACACTGGGTGTTTTCCTCCACAGTTGGCACAATCATACCTAAAACGACACTGTGGTCTGATGCACTCCCCTCTATTAAATGATAAACATGCACTACTTGGAGGAAACTGTCCTCTTACTGCAACCCCCACCCTAAACTGGGTGGGTCACCCAAGAAATGGCTTGTACTGCATAGGCAGACCACTTGCGGTATGCACCACTGGTATAGGTCTAGCAGCCATCAACCATTGCATCCATAATTTATTGTCTATCTCACCTTACTCCTTATCTGGATTACCAGTCACAATAACTTTTTGCCTTATCTGAACCATGCAAAACCACCAAAATCCAGCTGTGCTCTCCTCACAACATCCATATATTTCATGAGTGTGACGCATTGCTCAGGATGGGTCTTTAGGAAAAAACTTGTATAGATTAAGACAGCAGATGTCCAGTATTCAATAATGGTAGGAACCCTTGGACGTCTTTCCAACTCCCACTCTTCCTCCTTCTTTAGCTTGTACTTCTCTATGTAAAAGTTTAAATATATCCATAAACTCCTGTTTCAAATTGTTGTCTTTGGTAGCTTGTGTCGAGTGTGCCCCCAAAGGCATAGACACACTCATTTACAGCAACCTCTGGTTTTTAATACTTTCTTCTACATGCACTGCACTGTCTTTAGATTTGTCAAGCTTACCTGACTCACTTTCTGAACTCACCTCCCTGACTGTGTTACATTCCAAAACCACTCCTTTACCATCCATCATACCTTTGTACTTACTTTTTGCAGTTGTCCCATCCACAGAACCATCTCCAACACCTATAAATGGATGCTAATCGGAGTACCTGTCTTCCTTCATCAACTTTCCCAGCATGTGCTGAACAATTAGTTTTTTTACCTATTCTGAAAGGTCTCTTTGCCACTGTCTTGCTTGTCGCCTTCTGTAGCTAACTCTTGGATTGTTCCACCTCTGGCAAAAAATCAAATGGGGGAGATAGAAACATATGTTAAGGTCACTCAGTTTCCACAAATGTAATGTATCTTAATCAAAAGGAAATTAACGTAGTGATTTGCTGGTATCTTCGTGTACTAGTTGTCAACCTGAAACCCTCAACCAATATTGGCCACTGATAGTTTTAAGTGATCACCTCTATGGGGTAGTATCGGGCAACATCATCATTGGGTTCCGACCTAGGTACTCGCTTCCCTGTGTGAGTACCCCCTCCTGTTGAGGAAAATTATTGGTGGGATCGGTATAGTTAAAAATGTTACAATTGCCTCCTATATATAAAAAATGTATGTTTAATATAGGTGCTGTACATACGGATAAGATTAAAAATAGTTGTGTTGCCGTTAGGACATTTAAATTGTCCTTAACATCACTAGTGTAATGTCAACATGTTTCGGCCTTTATTGCTCAAAAGCGTCCAGGCCTTCGACAGAACCGGCATTGGAGATTGACAGATCCCTTGTTATGACTTGTAAGGTTATACTTACGTGTCTTCACGCTGGTAATTGTTCCCGTAAATAACAGCGGCTTACATTGAGCTTTTAATGCTGTTGAGAAAAAAATGTGAGGTTAGAGATCCGTCATGTCTCATTTTCTGTTGCATAATGTACCATTCCAAGAAACCCAACTCTAGTGTGCTTTGGATATTCTCCCGGATTAGTCAATTTCCGAGTTTTTTAGTGTATATTTATGTAACCATCTATTTTAGGTTCGCATAATGTTATTTTTTGCATGGCACTTACAGAAAGTGAGGGAGAAGAGTAATAGTGGTTAAAAATCCCATTGGGATTGGCAAGGTTATACATGAAGTAAGGGGTGAAGGGGAAAGGAGAGGGGAAAAGGGAGACAAGTTCCTTAACATCTGAATAGCTTCCTGATGAAGTAACTTTACACTTGGTGAACAAATGTGACAGTATATTTTTGGCTTTACTGTACTGTAGTGTTTAGGTTATCATGAGTGAAGAAGCTGTGTATTACCTTGTGTATTACCTTTTTGTTATCCTCTAACCACCTCATAGGTTTTGTGTGAAAAGGGTGTCATGACTCTGTAAATAGATAAAACAAATTGGCGCTATAGTCTACACATTGTCCAAAATCCAAAGTATCTCTCTCTATATATAGATATACACATATGAGGAGCGTTTTTTTGTGTAAAACTGTTCTGATTTCTCGTGGAAATGTGTATACTATACCCTCATCAAGCTCTTGAGTTGGGATTCATTAACACGGGGCACTAAAGTTGAACTTATCATGTTGTACGCTGGTTCCTAAAAGTTGCATCCCTGATGCTGTGCCTTGTCGTCATAATGATGTTCTTTATATTTTAAATGATAAACTGCATTGTTTAGTGAACATGAGTCTGTTTCCCTCTAATACGTGATCCTTAGGGATGAAGTTCTTGGATTTGGGGTAACCATCCACGCGGTAGAAAGCGTGGGCCTATGTTTGCCTTTGGATTGACTACACTCCCTGTCTATGTTTTAAAGAAGAGAGGGGTCTTGTTGGCCCCGGACAAAAGCAGTGAAAAGTCAGGGAACTCGGTAACTAGAAGAAATTGTTAATGTTATGTGGCATCCCTTCTCTCTTTATTATAGTGCTCAGCCCTCCTTTAGACATTGTTTAAGGGTCGAAGTGTCTGACTATGAAGTAACTCTCCCCGTCGGGGGTTGTGACTTCGGTATTTTCCTAAGTGAGTTAAATGCCTATGTTATTTACCCCAAAAGGGAGGGGAAGGAGATACAGCGTGTCACCTCGCAATGTGGATTACTGGACGTCATTGTTCAGGAAAAAAGGCGATTTCATTTTATGCATTTCTCACTTGTCTCTTGATGGGAAAAAACTCTGCTGCACATCGCGAAGCGGAGTTTTCTGCACTCAGCGAGCTCCACGGAGTGCAGAAAACTGCTCAAACTCCGCGAACGGAGCGAAGTTCACCGTTCAGGCCTAGCCAACCTAGATCGATCTTGCCCAGCCTGAAGAGAGGGCATCTTCGAGCTGTGGCGGGGTAGTTAAACCCTGTATGATTGTCCCGTAATTTTCTTGATTACTAGCAGGTTTGGAGTTCAGAAGGTACCCCTTTGAAAGTTGAATGACCCGGTTGGGATACATAGTTGTCCGAGATCGCCGTGTAGACGTAGAGGATGTTTTCCCTTCCTGTGGTAATTTTTAGACTACTCGTTAAATGTTTATTAATTTCTAAATAAAATAGACTCCCTAGAGCTACTTAAAAAATAGTGAGATCTATGTTCCTTTGCGTTGTTTGCTGAATCTGAACGTAATCATGGGCATAAAAGAGAGACTATATTTGTCATTTATAGGGCTGACGTAAATTTATTTTAGAATGTTAAATAATTTTAGAATGTTAAATAATGTAGCGTGACACTGTAAAACTCTTGGAACCCTACATTGGGCTGATATTTCGTGTTATCTAGGTTTGTGTGGGGGATAGTGGAAGAGAGTTCATTATTGGCATCTGTCTATGTATTGGTTGGTCCTTCTTCATGTACATTGGGGAAATGTATTGTGTACTCTGATGGGTAATGCTTAATTTATCTGCTGAAAACCAGCCAGGGGATATTTTTGTTTAAGCCATTCTGGAAAGTTTTGAGTCTGTACATCCACCGTTGTTCTTTCTGGAAGAGTATTCTCTCTCTGTGGTCACGTCGATCTTATGTAGTGTCTCTAGAATAACACATTCTAGGTCATTTTCTCTGTGCTTTTCTGTGCAGTAGTGGTTACTCATATGTGTGGTTATTTTTCCACATCTGATGTTACTGCATAGACAGGTGAACATATAGACCACATGGGTGGTGTTGCAGTTAGTGTGTTTATTTATGTTCCATCTGGATTTAATATCCAGGTCAAAGGTTGTAATTATTTTGGTAAGGTGGCACACCGTACATGTGCCGCATGGTTAATGCCCAGTGATAGCTTGTAGGCCCCAGGCTGTGGAGACTGTGTATTCTTTTCAAGAGCGAAATGTTGGTCTGGTGTGCACCAAGTAGTATCTTATACTTTAGCCTCCTTTTTGGGCAAACCTGGGCTCTGGCCAGTCCAGTTTTCTGGAAGTGATGATGCTCCAGTGTTTATTGATAGCTTTCTTTACTTTGTTAGAAGCTGAGCAGTATGTGGTGACGCAGGTCAGGATGTCGTCATTTGCAGGTCTGTTTGTTTGTTTCAAGAGTGCTTCTCTATTCGGGTTCTTGCACGTTTATAGCATTTCTTAATGATCTTGGTGGGGTACTTCCTCTCTTTCAATTTCTCTGTCATATCATGGGCTTGTTCTTTGTAGTCCTTGAGGTTACTGCAATTACGTCCAATTCTTAAAAATTGGCTGTACGTCAGGTTTTCTCTAAGGGACTGTGAGAAGTTGGCCTGGTATATGCTGTCCACTAATTAAAGTGGGCAGCTTGCACCAGTCCAAACAACCCTTATGGTGATTTAAGAGGTCAAAAATAACCTTAGAAAGCTATCCAAGGGGTAGCTGTGGAGAGCAACCATCAGGCTTAGTCTTGAAGGAATGTTAAGCAGCTTGTTTTACCAGAATGCAACCTTATAGTATTGCTTGAATGAAAGGAGAACCACACAGTAGTTATAAAAATATGTATTTATTAATATAACACTATCAAGTACGACACAGCATTTCCTACACAGAGATATTCACAAAGCACACAATACTTTTTTTGATAAACAAATTTTTATTGTTTTGAGAAAGACTACATACCACACAAAGAAAAAGAAGATCAGCAAGAGCACGGAGCACAGTAAATCATGAACATATACAGGAGCATGACATCCCACGATTCCCTGCCCCATCGGGCGTACACAAGCGCAGAAGTTATGCAAAGTGTGGCGGTCATCCCACAGTACCCAACCATTTCCCCCACATCCTACGGTATTTCCTGGGACATCTTCTTGCTGCGTACAAGGTTTTTTCTTGGGTCGCGCACCAGTCCACCCCCCCACGCCATCTCCCAGGATCAGGTAGTTCGGGACATTTCCATGCCGCCGCAATGTCACGCTTGGCTACAATCATGGCAGTGTTAAAGAATATCTTTTCATTCCTGGTCCCGTCCAGCCCATCTGTGATCCCCAGTAAGGAGTGACGTGGGCCGTGGGGAACCGTCCATCCCAAAACCTCCGTGAGTTCCTCCTCCATGGATCCCCAGAATCGCGCCAGGCGAGGGCACGACCAGACCACGTGGAAAAAATCAGCTGGAGTGTAGCCACACCTAGCGCAGGATGCATTTGGGCACAGGCCCGCACGATGAAGGCGCGAGGGCGTGAGGTAAGCGGCGTGCAGATAGTAAAGCTGGATCAACCTAAGCTTGGCGGATGCTGTGATCGTCTTTGGTGCCATAAGGGCATCACGCCAATCTGCCTCATCAAGAGGGCCCACCCAATCCACCCATTGGTCCCGCAACTACTCCAGCGAAGTGGGAGTATTATTGACGAGAGTGCGGTAAATGCGGGAGATGCCCCCTTTGCCCAAGTCGCCCAACATGGTTTGCACCTCAGGAGGGCTGTACTCTGGAAGCCTTGTCTCTTCTGGAAGATGCGTGCGGAGGGCGTGCCGCAGCTGCAGATATTTATAGAATTGGGATGGGTGAAGGGAGTAACGGGCCTGGAGTTCTTGAAATGAATGCAGGTGTCCGTTGGCCCAAACATCCCTGAGCTGCGAGTCTCCGATAAGGCCCCACGAATTAAACCCCTGCAGCCCACTAACCTCGCTGAGCCAAGTTCCCTGCCAGAGGGGTGTGCATTGGGTCAGTCTACGTGTCCAGCGAGTGTGGCGTAGGGCCGCCTGCCAGGCCAGCAACACGGAACGCGTCGCATCAGGCAACTGAGACGGAATGGTTCCCCCGTACATCATGGATTGGATTTTGGGTACGCCGAGTTCGCTCAGCTCGAGCCGATATGCTGGGTCGGCCCAGCCCCCATTAAACCAATCGTGGATTACTAGAAGACGCGCTCCCAAAAAGTAAAAGTACAGATGTGTCATCCCCATACCCCCATCGAAGGAGGGGATCCGGCAGCTGGTCAGAGCCAAGCACCCGCTCCCCCCACTCCAAAGGAATTTAGTAGCAAGACTATCCAACTCCCTGAACCAGGTTCTGGGGAAGCAGAAAAGGGTGTTTTGAAGGATGTAGAGGAATCTGGGGAGGATCATAATTTTGAACAGGGCGACCCTCCCCAGAGGATTCAGGGGTAGTGTCTTCCATTTTTGAAGATCCTCCTTAGCCTTCTTTACCAATGGGGCTACATTGAGAGATCAACCCAGTTTAGGAAGAATGGTGACCCAAATCCCCAAGTATTTGACCGATTGATGCCGGAGCGGAATGGTGGATTGCCAATCGTAGCAGTCCCTGGATAGGTGTAGTGGGACCAGTACCGACTTCCCGGGGTTTAGCCGGAGACCGGATGCTTGCTCAAAGGACTGCAAGATCTGAAGGCACCGCGGTCCGGATACAGCAGGTTCGACCAGGACATCGTCGGCGTATAGGGCAATCTTGTCCGCTTCTGTGTTAGGCCATTACCAGCCGTGGACGTGATCGTCAGCCCGCACCCGAGAGGCCAGAGTCTCCATGACCAGGGCGAAGAGCAGGGGCGAAAGAGGGCAGCCCTGCCTTGTCCCCCTGGTAATAGGGAAGGCCTCAGATAGCACCCCATTAACCAACACGTGCACTCGGGGTGAGCGTAAAGGACGCGGACCAGAGCTCTAAAGTGGGGCCAAAACCCCATCTCGGCCAGCACGTCCATTAGGTATGCCCAATCCACCGAGTCAAAGGCTTTTTCGAAGTCTATAAAAAGGAATGCTAGGTATGGAGTAAGGAGTTGCCGGTGGGCCAGGGCCAGCTGTAGCCTCCGAAGACAGTGTCTGGTCCCGCGCATGGGCAAAAAGCCACATTGGTCAGGGTGCACCAGCAGGGACAGATAGGGTTTCAGTCACTGAGCGAGTATAGCAGCGCACAACTTGATCTCCGTGTTGATAAGGGAGATGGGGCGATAGTCCGCGCAGTGGTGGGAGGGCGGCTGGGACTTCGGTAGGACCACGATGGTGGCGATGTCCGTTTCGAGGGAAAAGGAACCTTTCTCCAGAGCTTCTTCAAGTAGATCGGCCAAGTGGGGTACGAGAGTCTCACGATACAACGCGTAATATTCTTGAGGAAGGCCATCTGGGCCCGGGGTCTTATCGGACGAGACGAGGGAGATTGCTGCGTCAATTTCTTCCTGAGAAATGGGGCGGTCCAGGTCCTTCTGAGCGATGGGATTCAGATGAGGGAGACGCACGTGTCCCTGCTGAGAGGGATATGCCGGGGGTCCGTGTCGCATAAATTTGTTGGTAGTAGCGGGCAAAGATGCGGGTCATCACCAGTGGAGTGCTTTGCACTGCACCCTCATCGTCCACCACCTCTGGGATGATGCGGTTGGCTCTGGCATATGTAGCCAGGCGATGCAGGATCGTGCCGTTTTTATCCCCCCAGCCATATACTCTTGCCACTGACGATCTCCAAATGAGCTTAGCGGCATCTAGGGATAGCTGCCTGATCTCGGCCCGAAGATGGCTGAGTTGTCGGGCCTGGACCGCGTCGTCGGACAGGGAAAGGGATTGCTCAAGGCGGAGCGCTGGCGCCTCCCGCGAGGTTATTTCCTGCAGCTGCGTCTGTCTCCGACTCCTAAGCTGACCCTTTGCAACACCCTGAATGGTAGCCTTCCCCGCCTCCCATAAGGCACCCGGAGAGGTCACCGAGCCATCGTTGGTAAGGAAGTACTGCTGGAGTTCCATCCCCACCACCTTTTTGAATTCCCTGTCTTGGAGGAACCAAGCGTTCAGTCTCCACGTTTGGCGGGCAGAGGAAGGGGGAGCCCCTGTACTAAGAAGCACCGGGGAGTGATCAGAGATCCCCCCAGGAAGGATCCGGACATCTACGATCCCAGAACAGTCAACTGAGGGGACAAAAATCGCGTATATGCGTGCCTGTGTATGGTGCGCTGCCGAGGTGTGGGTGAACTGGGTGGCACGGGGGTGCCAGATGCGCCACGCATCACATAAGCCCAAAGACTCGGACCAGCTCTGTAGCTGCTTCGCCTGTGCCAGTCTAGTGGTGGAGGGAGGGCCCAGGAAAGAGACCGCATTAGAGTCACCCCCAATGACAGTGGGTCCCAGGGGCAAATCATTCAGAAGAGCCGCTGTGTGTTTAAGGGTAGCTGCCTGCAGTGGGGGGGTGAGTAGATAGACATAAGGTTGAGGGGAGAGCCGGCCAACAAGCCGCAAAGGGTCGTGAAAGACTTGTGTGAATACAAATGGCAGGGTACGTTTTAGGAGAGTAGCCACCCCTCGGGAACCCCTGGAGAAGCCGGAATGCCACACACTGTCATGCCCGTAGCGTGCCAGGAAGGGGCAACAGTTACCCATCAGGTGCGTTTCTTGAAGTAAGAGGACGTCCACGTTAAGGCCCTGCGCGTAGCGCAGGACTGCAGTACGTTTAACCCGGTCCAATAGACCATTAACATTCCACGATAAAACGTGAAGAGATGCCCTAGGAGTATTTGTGTCGGTCATGGTGGGTGGAACGTGGGTATGGGTCATACATCCCTACTAGGACATGGGAGCACGCATGGGAGCCTGCCTCCGCATGGATGAGCACATGCAGGAAGATCGTACCTGGCCCCTGGTGGGTCAGCGCAAGATGATCCGTGGTAG
The DNA here is from genome assembly GCF_964204655.1 of Triturus cristatus. Lineage (NCBI taxonomy): Eukaryota > Metazoa > Chordata > Amphibia > Caudata > Salamandridae > Triturus > Triturus cristatus. Next base: position 757,331,302 of record NC_140580.1, read on the forward strand.
CTGAAACGAGAAAACAATGAAAGCAGCAACAACATAATGAAAAACCAATACCAAACTTTCCCCCCTCCCCCCTCCCTACACTTCAGGAACGGAAGTATCTGTCGACTCCCCACAGTAACCAAACTAAAACGCTCGGGTTGGTTGCGTGGAGGACCCCTCCATGTGGACGGATTAGCCGTGGTTCTGCCAATGGATCCAAGAGGTGAGCGTGAAACTTTGTCAATGTTCAAGATCTTCGTCAGGAGAGAATCCCACCTAGTGACCGAGAAGCAGCAGACCTAGCTCAATAAAACCTCATAGCATAGGAGTACGGGAGAGGTCTGAGTCGGCAATGAGGATGTCCCCGGCAGCTCGGCGACGGATCGATGCCTGATGCGGTGTGGAGAGCCCTAGTGGCTGGATGAGTCACGGAGTCCACGGGTTGCCGTGCCTGAAGACCTGGATACTGCCGCCCGGGACCGGCGCCCCCTCCGAGAGTGCGTGTGCCGCCGGCGCCCCGGCAACCGCGACCCTAGGGGTTGAGAGCCCGCAGAGCCCGGGAAAGGGTCCCGCCTCTGGCGGAGGGGACGTTCTTCCGTCAGCCATGTCCATGCCGCCTGGGGCGTGTCGAAAAATAGGGCTTTGTTTTGGAAGATGACTCGAAGGCGCGCAGGGAACTGAAGCTGGTGCTGGAGGCCCAGGGCGCGCAGTTTCTTTTTAACGTCCGTGTAAGAACAACAGAGATCTTGCACCTCCCTGGTGTAGTCCGGAAATACCATAACGGTATGGTTAGGGAACCATGGGCCCGCGCCGCCCGCAGAATGGCATCCCGGTCTTTAAAATTAAGGACTTTCGGTATGATGGGGCGAGATGGAGCTCCTGGGGGCGGCCTGGTAGCGAGAGAACGGTGGGCTCTCTCAACCACGAACCAGGGAGAGAGAGCGTCATTCGGCATCCATGATGTAAACCAGGCCTCAACGAAGGCTGCCATCGGATTCGACTCAACCCCTTCAGGAAATTCCACCAGGCGGAGATTATTGGAACGTGCGCGATTTTCAGTGTCTTCAGCACACCGGTGGAGTTCCTTGGTGTGGGTGCAGAGGTGAGCTACCTGTTCCTTCAATTGTGAGATGTCGTCCTCCGCTGTGGATATGTGGGATTCGGCCTCCGTGAGTCGCTCAGTGGCATTGCGGAGATCTTGTCGGAGGAGGGAGACGTCCACCTTGATTTCTCCAATCTTTCCCTCGACAGACGCCTGTGAGGCACTGATTGCCTGAAGGATTGTGTTCAGGTCCCTGTCCTGGGGCGGGGAGGGAGCCCCGTCCGCCTGCCCCGGGGGTCCGGGTCAGAGGTGGTAAACTGGTCCATCTTCGTCTGGGTGGGGGCCTGCATGGGCTTGAGGCCCTTGTCCCTCCCCATTGCCGCCAGGTAATCCTACCTCTGCCGAGAATCCGGGGACCAGGCCGATGGACCCGGAACCCTAAACGCCCCACACAAGGCCCAAGAATCTTCACCAGTCCGAAGGGCCAGCGAGTGGAGCCAGAGAGCAACCCGGGAAGGCGTGCAGCACGGGGGGATCAGGACCCGCAGCCGAGCCAAGCGCCCCACGAACTAGTCCGCAGGACCAAAGATGGTGACGTGCACGCCGGCGCGAAGCCTCCCAGTGGAGGGGGGGGAGTGTCCAGCAGATCAGCAACCCATGGGGGGGCTCCGTGCGCGGGCTAGTCTGACCCCAAGTCCAGGGAACGCCAGGTAGTCAATCGTGAGGTTTAGCCCCCGTGTGTCGCCGAGGCAACTGAGAAGATTATAGCCGGCAGGAGGCACCGCCGGCAGGCAGGGTAGGAACTCCAGTTGTCACTGACGGCGCCTAGTTGTCACTGACGGCGCTGCGGGGACAGATCCCTGAGGAGGAGGGGGCTCTCGTGTCCGCAGGGCGGCACCAGCAAAACACCCCTGGGCCCCTCCGGGGAACCCAGGGGGAGCCACGCAGGACCTGGGGTACCCGGGAGGGCAAGAGGAGGAGGTTCCAGTACCAACCCCCCAGCCCGCTGCTCAATGATGCAGCCGAACCCCCGGGCCCGTGCCCCACTCACCAGCAAGGATGGATGGTCGGCCTCTAAGAAATCCACGAGCCGCCAGGCCGCAGGAGGTTCGCCCCTCCAGGGAATCAGCGGGAGCCCGGACCAGGGCAGATGCTGGCGGACAACTCCTGAAGAAGAAAGGCGAGGGAAGAGGCACCGGCTGCCCGACACGTGCAGCCGAAGGACCCCCCTACCAGGATGCGCAGATAGTGCCCAACCCCAAGCAGGGCCTGAAAGAGTAATGCAATGGGCCCAGGGAAGCAAGACACCGCCACCCGACTTGGTGGCTGCCGCTCCAAGGTCCTCCCCGCGCTGCCAATACTCCTCGTGGGGTCGCAGTCAAAGGACAACGTGGAGACAGGTTGGCGTCCAAGAGCGCCACACGGGACAGCTGGTGCAGCCCCCCAGATCAGATCCCGCAGCACGCAAGGACCACAGAGCCCCCACAGCACAACACAAGGGGCAGGCGCTGGCTCGGGGCAAAGCTGTTGAGCACAGGTAGTCAGCCGGCTGGTCCCAGATGTAGCAGAAGATGGTGATGCCCAGGTCCCGTCAGGCCGCCTCCGGCCCTCCACGCAATGAGCACTCACCAGCGCCAGAGGAGCATGGAGCGCCCGGGACCGCAGAGCAGAGTGAGACGCACAGGCGGCTCCAGAAGATCCGCCGTCAGCAGTGCAGCGCGGGCAATCCCGGCCTCAAAGGCAGCACCGGGATTCAGGAAGTGAATTCTCGGCACCTCTCACCGCCGCCGGCCGTCCCCTCCGAGCCGCTCCCAGGCCGGCCCTCCGCGCTAGCAGGTCGCGGCACCCGCACCACTCGGCAGCCAACCTCAGGACGCCAGGCAGCTCGGGGGTCTCTGCGGCGCCCACGGCTGTGTGAGCCCGCTCTCAGCACACGCGGCGGCTCCGGGGCTCAAAGGCGATCCGAAGCCTGGGGCAGACGAAGGGCTCACCACCCTGTGGCCGCCATCTTGTGCGGGTTTCGATACAGGTTCCTGACACAGCAACGGATTCCGGCGCTCAGAGGCTCCCAATGTCGCATTTAAACGGGGCTCCAGGGCCCCCGGCAGTCAGGAAAGCGGGTCCAAAGGTATGGGATCTCCAGATGGCGCGGATAAGGAGCGAATGACGGAGGGGTCCACAGCACTTCTAAAGTGCGACCGCCATCTTGATGCTCCCAAGCACACAATACTTAAGCACAGAAATGACAGTAAATAGCACTAATACACAGTGGGCCCCAGGGGGGGACCAAACCATATACTAAAATAGTGGTATAAGAACCACAACTTGAGTCAAGACAGTGTCTAGAGGATGTTGAATCTTTGGGACCCCAACGAACCACCCATGGTGAGTAAGTAGGGACCCCACGGAGGACGGGTCCAGTATGGGAACACAACGGAGTGCTCCGTACAATTCAATGAGAGAGTCACAGTTGAGTTTAAGGACCCTTCCCAGTGGACTTCAAAGAAACCCAGTGGAAGTTAGGAGGTTGGAGAGCCACCCCTGCCGTGGATAATGAGGTACCCGAGTTACCTATCCCAGCAAAGCCGGGTGCATAGGTCTGAAGTGGCGTCGGAAACTGACGTCGAACTCAGCGGAGGACTTCGAATAAGAGCCACTACTGGAAGGAAGAAAAATGTCCATTGGAATCTAAAGGTGGATTCTTGTTGAAGAGTACCTGAAGGCAGAAGTGACAGAGTCTGGGTCACTGAGGAGTGACCAGGGGCTCGGTAGACGAATACTCACCGATGTCGGGTGCTTCAGGTGCTTTGATGGAGTTCTTGACTCTGCAGCTATGGGGACCAGGAAGCATTGAGGACAACCAGGAGCCAGATACAAACTGTCACCCAAAGAATGTCGAGTGCTGTGGGGTCAGTGTCTGGTGGAAGCACCAACAAGCCTTGGCAATGGCAACCCATGCAGCAGGCCAAGGATGTGTACAGTTCGGACCAACAAGGTCCAGGAGTCTCACCACAGCAAGGGGAGTTGGGACAAGCCTGGAGCAATCAGGGGAGTCCAAGAAAAGCAAGGTTGACCCTCAAGTGGACTCACAGGCTGGAGGCACAGGAGTCGTGAGAGAACCTCAAGCGATTTTACCAAACAACAGCCCATGGAGCACTCGGTGCGAGTAAGCCGGAGTTCCTGTTAGGAAATGGTGCCAGCGGTTGGGGCTATTTGGAGCCCAATGCACTTGTTCGGGAAACGCCAACAAGCATATGCATTTGCAAATGTACACGGTGCACAGGGGTTAAGGTATTGCAGCCCCCACGAGAGATTCTGACCTCAAACTTAGTGAGAGAGCAGCTTGGACCTCAAGGGATGTAGAAACCCACCTCCTGTGTTGCTGAAGCCTTTGGAGTCCACGGGAGCTAAGGGTCAGCAGACCAGACAGCAATGCTGCGGTGCCTGCGAATGCAGGGGAGTGACTCCCTCACTCCAAGGGAGATATCTTCGGTTGTCCTTGATGCTCCACAAGTCCTACACAGAGCCTCTATGATGCACGAGCACAGATGATGCTTCAGACTGAGAGGGAGATGAAGTCAGGCCCAAACAAAGTCCAGCGAAGTCCAGAGTGTCCAGACAGTCAAAGTTCAGTGGTTTCTGGTTCAGAATCTTGTCCACGTCGAGAGGGTTGGACAGATTCAGAGACCCTCGCAGGGGAGGGTCTGGACAGTGGAGAGGTTACTCCCATGTCCTTTGTCCAATGGTTCCCAGGACTGGTTTGAACTGGACTATGCACAGGGACACCAAATGTGCCCCTCATGCAGACTTTTGGTCGCTGGCAAGTGCACCTACCCAGCCCTAACACACTAAATCCTGTCTGGGAGGTGGTCACACCTCCCTGCGACAGGATGTCTATTGTTCTGCCATCCCCTGCTCGAGCTTGGCTCAGCAGCAGGTGGGCAAAATGTGTCTCTGGTTGGCAGCAACCAGTTTGTGCTGCCCGGGACTAGAAGGCTGGTACCGGGAACACCAGGGACCCAACGAAGCTCTCTTCTGAGGGGTGGAATCATACCTCCCACACTGGTTACCGGTGTGGGCGTATGATTCCAACATGTTTGACACCAAACACGATAGGGTTAGTTTCAGCCATTTTAGAGTTGGTCATCACGCGGTCGCATAATATCACTCTATATGTCGTAAATGGCTGCCTCACTGACAACCCGGGAGAATGGACTCCGTAGGCTGCAGGGGTGTTCTGCTTATGCAGTGGCACCCTCTCACTCAGAACCAAGTACACTGCCCTCAGGATTGTAGAGGCCTGCTTCAGGGGTGACTTACAGGTTTTAAGTGCAGTGACCCTTAGATATAGTAAACCTATATCTTAAGTAAGTGGTGCAGTCACCAACTTACACAGGCTGCAATGGTAGGCCTGTGGGTTCCATTTTGTATGGCCTCTCATGGGTGGCATAATACATGCTTCAGCCCATGGGAGGCCTCTGGGGGACCTATGCCCTGGGTACATGGGTACCATATACTAGGGACTGACAAGGGTACCCCAGTATCCAATCTGGAGTGCACCAAAGTACATAGCATAACAGTTTATGGAGAAAGCAGATAGACTGGGGTCCTGATTAGCAGGATCCCAGTCAGACTAGTCATCAACAGTATCACATTTAGCAAAAAGTTGGGGGTAACCATAAGAAGCAGATCCTATTTTCCCACAGAGATCTTGCATGAAAGCTGCCAAATGCTAGTCAGCTATTTTTATCCATGGGTTTATAGTAGTTCCTTTGTTGTAATCCTGTACCGTCTGTGAAAATGATGACATCCAGAAAGGCTAGCTGTGTACAGTGTGTGAAGCATGTAAATTAAAAAAATTCTCTCTTGGGTTCCGCCAGGTTAGGAATTCCTGTACACATTGTTCCTTTCCTTTCCATACTAGTAATACTTTATTGATGTATCTCCTCCAAAAACATATTTCTTGTTTATAGAGATTTGAACTATCGGGCATGTGCCTCCTTTTGAAATCACTGACGTACAGTCCTGTCAGACTAGGAGCATTTGTACTGCTCATAGATATCCTGTATTTTTTAAGAGAAAGGGATCCGTCATACTCAAAAAAGTTCCCAGTTAAGGCTAATCTACAGCACTCAAGAACAAAGTGTCTGAGGGTGTTATGATTCCATCTCTCCCTGAATCGGATGTTCTCAATGGTCTCCGGAGTGGCCAGCTGCAGCAAGCTTGTATATTGGCTTTTGATGTCTAATCCAACTAATATGTGAGTGGAGGGGTCAAATGTACAATCGTTAGTAAATTAAGCCGGTCTCTCGTGTCTTTTAGGTAGGTGGGGGTTCTTTGCACAATTGAGTGGAGGAAATGATCCACAAACTGTGAGAATGGTTCTAATATGGAACCAGTGCCAGACACCATAGGATGTCCTTCAGGTGGTTGTTTATGTTTGTGCATGTTTGGCAGGAAGTAGAATTATGGGTCGTCAGGTCTGTAGTCATAAAATATTCTGCTTCTTTTTTGAAAATCCAAACACATGTCTCTGCTTCCTCCAGCATATTTCCTATGTTGGCTTGCAGTCTAGGGGTGGGATCTGTGCTCAGAGGTTCATAGTATATTGTATCTGAGAGGAATTTCCATCATTGGCTAGGTAATAGTCTTGTATCAAAAGGATGATCCCTCCGCCTTTGTCCACTGGTTTTCTTATTGGGTCTTTATCATCCCTGAGTTTTTTCAAACTCTAGCCTGGGCTCTTTCTGTAAAGCACAATGGCTCCTACCTCCATTAGCCCAATTCATCCCCACCTTTGTCTTAAAACACATTTTCTTCACGGAATCCAAATGATCTTATCTTCCCTTCTTCCACCGATAATTCTTCCTCCTCATAATCCAACAATTCGTCCTCCAAACCATGCAATGTCTCATCATAAAAAACCTCACTTGTACTTGGCACCTCCCCATCACCCACACCCCCATCTTCCATTAAATACAGATTTGTGTGTTCCCTTGACATCAGGATAGCCGCTGTGGGTTCATCCCTGTCTTCAAGCCGATGTCCCCAAGCTGCCCCGGACTTGACCGGTATCCGCAAGTCACCGCTAAATACTCCTATATTTCCGGACAAAGCCATTCTGCCCAAATCACCAAAACTTGGCATCATGGCAAACCCAAGAGCCCCACCAGTCTCACAAAACTGTCCTGACTTATTTAATTGATGCATCTAACGCTATTCCTGAAACAATGCCCACTCCTCCTCTTGAATGCCAAAACTTGGTACATTTGCAAACTGATGCCCTAATGTGCCTTTATTACTGCCACCCCAAACACCAAGGTGAGGAGAAACATCCCTATTCTGCACCTCCCATCTCTGCACTTTATTTATCATAGGACTAAACTGCCTCACCACAATATTCACATCTTGGTCTATAGAGCTTAATGCAGGTACACAAAAAAATGGGGGTCTTGGAATTTCCTAACATGGACATGTCTGTATTTAATTGGGGTACTTGTGTCAATTTCTCCTTAAATCTGATATTAAAATTGGCTCCGATTCAGCATACGTGCGTGACACAATCTTGAGCCTTGCAGACAGCATTTCCTCTGTAGCAGCTTACTTTGGTTCCTCACTTACACGTTACTTCTTTACGCTGTTTGATATAGATTAGCATTTAATTTATCTTGTGTGTTCTAACCTTTTTATAAACAAGGGGGATTTCAAATGTATTATTCAAATGCTCCATGATAAACCTTAATATAATAATGTAATGAGTGCATATTAATGTTGGAGATTTTACTAGAGATGTAGCTTTTACAATAATACGAGTTATTTAAATGTAACACACAATTATATGTAGCCATGATTTATTCTGCATGATATTTCATATATGTATTGATTCTGAATGTGTGTGCACATATATTCAAACGTCAAAGTGCACACTAACTTCGGCGCCAACTTACCGTAACCAAAGACCCTAAGCTTCTGAATACCAATGTTTTAATTTTCACTTGAGAATTGTGTTGCTTGAATGTTCTCTCCTCTACAGGTGCAGATACAAGGCTTCATTAGTTAGAGCAAGGCATTCTTTGTTTGTGGCGATAGTAATAGTAAGGAAGGATTTTTTTTGGCAAGGAGACGACATGTTAACGAGGTGGGAGACAAGTTCTCATGGCAGAGAAGGGAAGCTCAAGGACAATTGAATGTGCCCCATTGATGGTGCTGGAGAAGAGCTGGATGTTGCGAATTTCGTCCTAGGACAATGGAAATGTACAGAAAAGTGATGACATTGGTTACCTTGAATGCTTTGTGTGTTAATAGATGTTGTTAGTTAGAGAGCAGAGACCTTTAGGATTTCACGAGTTACAGACCACCTATGCGATTCCTCTCACTATGTGGCTTCATGCTATACTCTGTAGACTTGGAGTACTGTTACAAAAGACTCCATTTTGCTGACACCTGTTTCTTGCTTCCCATAGCTTACTAGGGTTTACCAAAGTTAGTATAGAGTAGGAAAATCCAAATTTTATCAGAAATACTAATAACTAGGCAGGAGGATCGACTTCTGTAATTAAACCTCCAGATTCTTTTTCTCACTTTTTGTATTGCAGCCACTGAGTTTTTGGTTTATTTCTTATTGTTTAGACTGAATTTCATTAGAAGGTTCGGATTCATTCTTGTGACACTATAGTTCTATAATATGCTTCTGAGACACATTTATATCAGTTTGTTTTTGAGGCTGTAATCAAACCCTTTAACTTTGTTTAGTGGTCTTAGCCATATTGTGTGACAAATGTTTTACACTGTTATTAGATTTTGCAACTTATGTTTGCTCCTGCTTACCTTCCATGCAATTACTAAAGGTCCACCGACCACAGAGAGGAACACATTACCAGAAATAGAGCATTCTCAGTTGGTAGCATAGCAAGGATGGTTAGCTCTTGAAGTAGAATGAGGTAGAAAAGTTACCTTAGACAAGTTTAAACCCCAATCCCAGTCCTAGATTCTATGTTTTGGACTGCAGGATCTGCAAAGTTCCAACAGTTCGGAGGAGAGTGGTGGTGGCAGCGGAGGAGTGAGTATTAATAGGGTTGTGTGTCGTTGTGGTTTATACGTAGTTTGTGGTTTGTATGAGAATGGTGTGAGGTCTAGCGAAGTTGTCTGAGTGTTGTGCGAGTGTGGTGTTAAGTTGAAGTTGTTATCGGGTCCAACATGACCTAAGATTCCGGAAGGATATTAAAAGTGTAGAAGACACTGTATTGTAATTTGTTTGCTAAGGTTTTGTCGTGTGATGTCTTCGACAGCCCCATTGAGATAGGGACTTTATTTCTATGTGTGAAAGTGAGAGATGATTAGCGCTGTTAACCTTTTGCGCCAAAGAAAATCGTGTTGATCAGAGTGATTTCCTGCAGGTTGAGGTCTCATTAAGAATGTGTGTTAGGGTGAAAATGTTTCTTAGGTGATTGGGTTCTGTTGATTTCTTTAGTAAAGCAGATAATTGTTGTTGATCGTTGTTTGTATTACGGGCGTTTTGTGTGTGTGTGTTGATGAAGTAAGAGTGTTTGTGGAAATTGTCAAGTAAGGTGAGCCACTGTGAGGGACATTATTAGTTATTGTTTAATTTCTGCTAAAGTTCTATTAGCCGTTATGTAATGTTACAGACATTACTGCTGGAAATGCACATCGTTGGGGGATGCCAGAGACTGCTATTTGTGGTCCAGCACATGCTTTTTTGTATAAATGCTGATTCCAAAAATGTGTCTTATAACATGCAAATTTACGCATTGTGCAGAATGTACTGTGTTTACGGTTGAAAATGCTAATAAAATATACTAAAAAAATAAATTAAAAAAACAGTCAGAGAGGGAGAATAGGAATGGTCTGAAAATATACAACAGGTCATCATACAGCGATAAATGTAGGGCTCTACACATGTTTTTGGCTTAGACAATGGCACAAGATCACAGAGAAAGAAGGTGCATTGTTGTTTCCGCGCTATGGTATGTTTAATGTAAGAATCACCGAAAATTTGAGAAGAATTTTATGCAAAGTGAAACCGTTAACTGGCCATGCACAGTTTGGAGCACTCAATGCATGGTAGTGAGTGGCGCATTTCAGAGAAAGTGAGAAATATCAGGGCAGAGCTAGAAAGGTAGTGAGGACATATGTTGATTCTAGAAGGGATGCAGAACAGAAAAGGTGGGGAACAGACATCATAGAGGGAGCTAAGTTGTGCCCTGCATTGACCAGTGAAGAAAGCGGGACAGGGAGAAAGAAGGAGAAGAGTGACAAGTCCAAAGGATCAAGAGAAAGGAGAGAGGATCGTGAAAGCGATACGAGTGGATGTGTTATTGTCAGAATGTGCTCCCACATACAATGAGCCTCACATGATGAGTGAGGAAAGCAGTAATATGAGTTGTCAGGCGGGAGTAACTTCAGCCCCAGTAAATGTGAATTCCAGTACAATGGGGGCTGCTTCCGTGAATATGAATGAAAATATGGTAGAAGGGAGCTCAGGGATATGGGCGCCTAGTGCCTCCAAAGTTCTCACCACTCCAGATGCTCTCACTGTTCTGGTTACTATCGGTCCGCTCGGCTCCTGTCTACAATCCAAAAACGACAGGGAATTTGAGACATAATTTGGCTCTTTGAGCTAAACCACAAGTTTCAGGAAATACTTCTACAAGTGTAGGGATGAGAGGATTCCTTCCCTTTCTGCCCATGAATGTGAGTTCCCTTTGTGGGGCAAGTGCAGGCCCCTCATTGACTCAAACTGGATTTGGACCTTTAAAGACATTCCAGAGATTACTAGAGATTGATGTGATTACATGGGAGCCACCTATAAATGCAATTAGGAGTATGCCTAGAGAGGGGGAATGTCTAAAGCTCTGGGGGCAGTCAAGTTTGAGTGTCCAAGAATTTGACGAATGTCAGAAAACATTTAATTAAACATCAAATGGTAGTGGGAGTACCCAATTGAGTCAGGGAACAATTAGGTCAACCATCAATATAAATTTGATGGATGTACTTAAATTGAAACTGGGGTTGGACAAAATGATAAATGGAAGTCTTGAATTAACTTGAATAGATGTCTTTCAGCCAAATTAACTTTTGTTTATGAGCAAGGATGTTACCAGATTAGCAATACAAGCTCATGATAAACTGGTTGACTTAGTAAAAAAAAGTATGAGGTAGACCTAGAGCAGACAAAGGCTTTACAAAAGAGCCACTGGCTTTTGTTTTCAGATCAGGACAGAGAGAACATGAGAGTACCAGGGTTGAAAATGCATATTCAGGAGTTGATTCAGAGTATTCAAATCTGGGGTGCATTGAATAAGTGGGAAGACATGTGATCAATAAAGACAAGTCAGAACAGGTCTATGGAGGAACCACCTCCTTTAAGAGAAAAGGGAGCTAGTACCACAAGTTTCCCCTTGTGGGAAGTACCTAGCGGAGGTTATGTTCATGTGCCTTGGAGTAGAAGTGATCTTGCGTCATTCACAAATGACTTTCCGTGATTGAGAGAGAAGCCTGTGGAATGGTACAAGCAATTTGATCAATTTGTGGAAATTTCAAAGGTGTAGTAGATTGATTTGAATATTTTGTTTGACATTGTTGTTCCACGTGAATTGTGGTCGGAATGCAAAATAGCCACGGATTGGCCTGAAAGGGAGCCTGAAGGGGATGCAGTGACACATGGCCCATCAGCTCTTGTAATTGAAAACTATGATCAGGTGATGACTTGGCTGAAAGCTAAGGTGCCACCACAGGATGCTGATTGAGTTAAGTGTGATAGGATGACCCAGGAACCTAAAGAGACGGTTCATGCATTCTATGAGAGATTGTTACAGGCTATTAAACAGTATAGTGGGATGGACACGTTGGAACCCAAGGACATGGGACAGATTGTGTCCAGATTTATGACAAAATTGAGATCTGATATTAGAATGGTGATTCAACAGCATTTATTATGTAGGCGGAATAAGTATATTGATGAGATTTTGCATTATGCCAATTACTGCCATGAAGAGATTGAGAATAAACAGAAGAGGCTTAAGGAGACGCTGGTGGTTGGTCAGATCAAGGCTGCTCAGAGGGGTAAACAAAATCAGCCCTTTATGGGAAATGTGGCACCTATGCAGGGTGTTTTTTAATCAGGGATATCCTATGATGCAAGGTAGAGAAGGTTTCCAGTCACAGGGTAGAGGCCAATGTATTCCTATTGACCGGAGTACCAGGATTGACGTGGCCACCTTGAAAAAGTCTATTCCATGTCATTACTGTAATAGGTTGGGGCACTGGAAACACGAATGCCATCTTAATCCAGCTAATCAAGGATAAAATGTAGGGTCTGCACAGCTTTAATATAGTAACCTATGCAATCACAAAATGGACCGAGACCACGATCTCAAAATTTCAGGCACTCCAAGGTCCGATGATACAAGTCCCCCAACCCCCCATGCCACAGTAGAATGCCAATAACCCTAGATTTAGTTCAAATCAGATTCCAAACATGAATCCGAATTCTTTCCACAGCCAAAGTACAGCACATCAGTTTCCTGTGTTCGAGCCAGAAAAAGGATATGGCTCTGATTAGTCCTCCTGACGGTGCTTGAAAGGGGAGTAAGAATGTGCACCTAAGGCAATCTTAGAGGTAGACCAGAGTGGCCCGTTTGTAGATGCTGAAGTAGATGGCCACCCCATCACATTCCAGATTGACACTGGTGCTACCCGCTCCACTGAGTAGGAGGTTCCAAATCTACCCCTCCCGGGAAGAAGAATCAAAGTTGTAGGAGTAGCAAATAAGCAAATGTCTAGTACCTTGAAAGAAGAGGTCCCTGTAAAAATTGTGTCTTTTCCTGAAAATCATCAATTTGTGGTATGTGAATCCAGCCGTGTGTGTTTGTTGGGACATGATTTGTTGTGCAAGTTAAATTGCATAATTTACTGCACACCAAGGGGCATAAAGCTCCAGACGAATGATTAGAATATTGCATTCAAGATCGCAAATCAGAATTTAGCTGTTACAATGTTCCCAGTGATGACAGTTGATGAGTTACCCTTAGATCTCAGAGATGCCGTAAGGATGGAAGTTTGCCATTTCTCAGGGAATTACATTGGTCCGGATACAAGTAAAGCCTAATGCTGAGTACCCAAGAACACCACAATACAATTTGACCACAGAAACGGTTGCCATTATCGGTCTGGTGATTGAGAATATGATCCAGCAAGGGATCGTGAAAGAAATAATGAAGACTCCCTGTAACTCACCCATTGTGGGTTTGCAGAAGCGAAGCAGTAAGTAACGAATTGTGCAGGACTTGAGAATGATAAATAGCATTGTGATTCCTTGTTGCCCGTGGTACCAAATCCAGCTGTGATATTATTTCAAATTCCATGTGAAGCAGAATGGTTCACCATCATTGACCTTTGTCAGGCATTTTTCTCTGTACAGTTGCTAGAGGACAGTGAGATCCTCTTTGCTTTCCGAAACACCACCTGTTTTTAGGTCGAGCCTAGCAGCGCGCATGCGTTGTCTGCCAGACCTGTTGAATTTAGTTAAGGACCCGCCTGCTGCTTACAGTTGGTTCGCCCCAGTGTCGCTCTTCTTTGCCGCCTCCTAACTGGTTTAGGCAGCGATACATCACTTCCGTTTTGTTACACAACAGCACCGGCCAAGTACAGTTTTCTTACACGTTTATTGCATATCTGTTCTTTCTGGGAACTCTTTTTTAATTGCTTTGCATTCCGCTTCTGTCTGAGGTCATAGGATCCCTCTGCTGCACCTGGCCGGTCCAGCTCCTGTTTTCGGCGTGCCACTACTTTGGCAGGAGTCCCTTTCATTTCCGCCTTTGGCTGTGTCCAATATCTGAGGTTTGCATTTCCACATAAATACTCTCACAATTAAAGTACCAGGGAGTAATTGACCCATGTGTCTCCCAAATGAATAATCCCCTTTTTCCTGTCTTAAAACCATATCATTCATATTGCATAGTCTTTGACATTTAGATTGTCATACGCGCTCATTTGCAATACAAAATAGAACTTCTAAATAATATAGTATGTAAAAACATTTCAACAATATTGGATATTTGCTGTCTTTTTTTCTGCCAATATATAGTCCCTGAATGCATAGAGTGCACTGCCTTCTCAGAGCTAGGCTTTAAACGTTGCTTTGCTCGACTTCCCCTGGGATATAAGAACAGACTGTTTGCTGTTCACATTGTGTCAATTCTACATGATATTGACCCAGACGCATTGTCTTGTGTTGATGATATCTACCTGACGGTCAATGCGTTAAGCACACATTTAGCCACAGTAGATCCCATAATATTGGGATGTGCTGACTCTGGCTATAAGTTCAACTTTAAGAAATCTAGGGCCAGATGTACGACCCTTTTTTGCAGCCGCAAACGTGAGATCCTCCTGTTTGCAACCGCAAAAAAGGTTAATGGCATGTACAAATGCTATTTTGCAAGTCACAGACTCGCAAAATAGCATTTGCGACTTCCGCTATTAGGAAGGGGTGTGCCTTCCTAATAGCGAGTCACCAGTCACTTCATGTAGGTGGTAAACCATTCGCAAACAGGAAGAGATCCCCAGGGTACCCCTTCTCCTTTGTGAGTATGTTAGGAAATATTTTTTAAGAGCAGGCAGTGGTCCCAGGGACCACTGCCTGCCCTTGAAAAAATGAAACTGAAAAGTTTCATTTTTCTTTTTTAAATACATTCCGTTTTCCTTTAAGGAAAACGGGCTGCATTTAAAAAACAAAAAACTGCTTCATTTAAAAAGCAGTCCCAGACATGGTGGTCTGCTGACCCCAGCAGGCCATCATACTTGGGAGTGCTAGCCAAATTGCGACACCCTCATTAATATTCATGAGGCATGCAATTTGCGACCCCATTGGGTATCTGAAACACAGTTGTGCATCCCACTTTGCGAGTCGCAAATGCGACGCAATTTGCGAGTCACAAATTGGTAGGTCCTACATCTGGCCCCTAATATAGCATTTCTAAGTGTCCTATTTCTGGGATGTAAACTTACACATGAGGAGAAAAGCCTTGCACCACACTTCCTGGGAAAGTATACTCCGCTACAACTACCAAACACTTTTAGGAAACGTCAGTCCTTATTAGGATTCATTCATTTTGGCAGAACTTACATATCTGATTATGCAGAGCACATTAAATCATTATATGAGTTAATTTGTCCTAATTTTTCCAGTTCACATTGGACATCAGAACATCCAGACATACTCAGATCCCTACAATCTGATTTGCTTGCAACACGTGACTTACATACACGTGTATATACTAAAAACCTGGTCATCCGTATAGTTTAGGGTGCCATTGGCTTTACATACATCACCTTTAATAAAGGTAAAACTGTGCCGATTGCACATAAATTGCATTTATATTCCAATGCGGAGATGCGCTTTGCATCCACTGAACAAATACTCACTGCACTGCAGATGGCTATAATTAAAGAAAGGCCCCTTGCACGAGGGAAACTTATTATTGTTGTTACTCCCATTTCAGCCTTAGAGGCTGCCACAAAAGCAAGCGTTCCAAATGCTAAAGTCCTTCATCCCAGATAGATACAATGTGCGACGGATGTACAGTTCGCCCTTGACCCGTCCTTACTGACACAAGAATTTCTTCAATATGAGCATTTTATCATGTGCCCAGCAATCTTTTGTCTTTTGAGCAGTATAAATATATTATTTATGCTGATGGTTCAACCCAAGCTGCAATAAGGAGCAAACACCAATATTCGGCTGCATGTGTCTCCGTTCATTGTGTGATGTTGGACGGAAAATTCCAACCTCAGATAACTTGCACGTCCTTAGGGGACTGCACTGCGCACTTGGCTGAACTAAAAGCCTTACTCCTTCCACTAGAACATATGTATCCTACATTTCTCACACTTATAGTGTGTAATTCTTAATATTGGGTCCAGTCTTTCAATGACAATTCGCATTATTGGTGCCAGAATGGATTCAGAGATTCTAAAGGCCATACTATAAAGCATAAATCACTTTGGGTAAAGGTGGCAGACCTGAAAGATAGGCTGCCACAGACTCAAGTCATTCATACATTGAGTCATCGGTGTGTGGGAACACACGTTTTGGGGAATTCTTTGACAGATGAAGCGGCCAAATCTGCAGTTTCGACTGCAACAGTTGCTGCGATTACTCGTTCTCATACGAGGGAGATGAGCATATACTGTCTGACGTGAATGCTATGTGCTACTGCAGCCACTTGCCTAGGGGCTTTCTAGCTAAATATACATATCCATTAAGTGAACAAAATGTTCACTTTGTTACGATTCCAGGAGTTGGTGCTCGTTTGATTCCCAACCCAGACCACAGGCTAGCCTTAGTGATAGATGTGCATGATGTTGCTTCTGCAGATGCGGATGTGCCTTTCACAATTTCGTTACTACAGCAACGTTATTGGTGGCATTGCTTATATAAACAGGCCAATAAATATCTCATTTGTTGTGAAATTTGTCAACACATTAAAAGTTCTACCATGGCATGGCACGCCCACCGCAGACTAACAAACCTTTCAGCTGCATTTATTTTGACCATTCTGGTCCTCTTCATTCAGATGGTGCGTTTTTAATTAATTCTACTCGCAGTTGATTCTTGCTCAAGGTTCCTCTGAGTGTGGCCTGATGCACGTTCGGCTGATGCACATCATGTAGATTTGCAAGTCTTTATCAGAACATATGCATGCATTACATTCCACTCAGACCAGGCATGCCATGGCGGAACTGGGTGTAAAGGTGCATTACACCTCCCACTGTCATCCTGAGGTAAATTTGGTGATGGAGAGGATGAACCTTGACTTAAAGCAATACTTAACAGCTAGAGCATTAGGTTCGGGCGTAGTTGAATCCATCACCTGTATGGGGTACAAAAAGCACTTAATAGTCTCCCTAAATGATCTCTGGGTGGCCGACCCTGTACTAGACCCTCTTTGGCATCATAATGTATGTACCAGATCTTGATGGTCCAGACATCGTGGCGGCTGCCATGCTGTTTGAGGTAAATAATCATTTGTCTGTCTTACAGGATTTGCAACACTTCAGGGACGACCAAGCTAACGACCAGTTGAAGACATCCACCCCTACCAAATCAAGGACCAGCCAGCATCTTCTGACTGGATTCCACAAATTGGGGATTTCGTCTGCAAGAAGGTTGCAGTAAAGAAGGAATTTGACCCATTATACTGAGCACCGGTGCCAGTCTTTGACATTCAAGGTATAAGTCTGTACTATTGCCACCGCTTGCTCGTTCAAAAGACAATTGTTTTGTTTCCATTGATCACATCAAGTTACATTATGTGACTGAATCTAAACAGTAGGCCACAAGGTTTCCTTGGTAGTTACCTAACTGCTTTCGCTACCACACAGGAAATTCCTCTACAGCTCGTGAGCAACATTAAACCTGTTTCTCCCCAGCTGGGGAGGGCGGAGAATGAACTTCAATTAATTCCTAAAAATGTTACAAATGCCAGCCTTAAGATGAAAGTGACTACTGTACTTGCTACTGGATCTCTTGTAGATGATGTTATTTATAATGATCCACCACTCGTGGACTCTACCAGTTCTCTTACTACACCTGTGACTCCTGTTTTTCAACAAACTGCTTCTGGTTATTATGTTAGCACAGATGATTTTTCATTTGACTCTAAAGACACTTCTAGCATTTTTGACACCCAGCCTAAACAGGCCTGTGTTCTCTTTTCATAGCTGAAACACACTTTTTTGGTCCCTCCTTGGATATATGTTTGGATAACACTTTCCTTGGTTTTCCGATTCCTTTGGATTGGATTCAGGACTGTTTTCTTCTTGTTAATAAATGGCCACTATCTTCCAGAACGCCCTGCCACACAACTTGTAGACTAGGTGTTAACCCCTCCTTCATCTTCACATAAACTGAAAAGAGACCTGTCCCCTGTGAACATTTCAGCTGTCCCAGTAACTGATGGAATTCTTTGGGATAAGGCCCCCTATGATATTTTCAGTCCTATAGAAATACTGCAGACTCCTTATGTTTTCAAGGTGTCTATAGGTGATGTCATTATACCTGGGTTACATTCTGATGACTGGGATGTTGACACTGTAATCTCTCTGCTCTCGGAGCTGGAATAATATACTGTTTTTGAATGTGAAACTCTGTTTCTAAATTCTATTAATTATGGTGAAATGTTCTGTTATCATCATTATGGATGTCACTATTTACATTAAGCTAGTGTTCAACGCACACTTTTTAATTACACACAATAGGAACATACAGGGAAAAATTCACATATTTTTCTGCCCATGATACATTAGACCCAAAATCTTTATATTTTAAACATATCCTCACACAAACGAACAAATATATGCCAAATCAAACCAAGTTAATATATACAGATTTGTTTGTCAAACAATTAGCCTTGAAAGTGTATGACGTTAGTAAGGATACCATTGAAATTAAATCAATTTGGGGTACTAAACAATGGCAGGTTCAGGGAACAGACACCTTATTTAGAGCCTGCTTAATTCCAACAGCAAGGATTTTTCTAAATGACATAATTTAACAGACTATGTATCTAGGATTTTCTAAAATTAAAGACATGAATTCACCTAATATTGTTTCTATTGCCCGATTTGACAATAGGCAACCTTTAATAAATTATGGTGAAGAACAGCTCAATAGTATAGTGCAGAATGGTACATTTAATTCTACATTTTAAGGTCCCAACAGGTGGTTATTGTGGCCAGTGGACACAAATAGTTGTTATGCTTGTTTTTTGAATTCCACACCGGAATTTAAGGCAAGCAGACCTGACCGTCATTATTCCCAATCTCAACACTCAGGGATAATCACCACCTATTCGGTAGGGAAATTATGCCAACGATGGTTGGAACATTCCACACTGTCTGCAGTAAAACATTGTCTCTCCCTCCTATCAGATGACATAGATCTATTTGATATGTTGTTGGTTCCTAATTCTCCGTGCTCTAAAAGATTTATTTATGCAATTTATAATGAAATTTGAAAATTGTCACAAATGGAAGAAACTGCATGTTTAAAGCAAATGCACATTAGGGAGAGGATGTAGCCTTACTGCTAAAGCGATCTACCTTGAAGCTGGCGACCCAGGTTCGAAACTCGGCAACGACGCTCAACATCCTGTGATTCTGGGCAAATCACTTAATCTCCCCGTGACTAACAAAAAAAAAGAATTAATGTTTCCATATGTAATGAAACTGATGCTCAGGTAAAGCAATCTTATAACTGATATCTTCGGGTCTAGTTCGTGCTATATAAAACAAAACAAAAAAGAAGCAAATTGATCAAGATCATTTGGATAAAATGTTGTTGTTGATAATAGCATTGATATTGTGTCTTCTCACATTTATAGTTTGAATAACATTGTGTTGTCTGATGTCGATATTATGCAAAATGACATGTCTTTAGTATACCGTGGGCAAAGTCTGCTTAGATCCATTATGCAGTTTAGTTGGACGCTTCAGGTCCTAAAAAACTGTTGTGTGCCATGGCTTTACTTAAAGTCTATGCAACTATTCTTGCATTTGAACATGACACATAAACAGAGACTCATGGCCAAAAAAGATGCCACTTATACAATGTTACACATTGAGAAATTAGAACAACTTCCCTTTACCATAGCAGATACACCCCCGCAGTGTGGCTTATACACAGCGTCATATCTTTGCCAATTCCAACATTCCAGTTTACATCTTGCATGAAACATTTCATAGATAGATATGAAGCCCTGGGAGGTAGCTTTATATACGAGTTGTGGTCACTTCCTTTTGATTACCAATGTGAACCGGCGAACAGAGAGGTATTGCTTACTGTAAATGAATGCAACTCTTCTGTTGGCCACTCACTTGTTTGTAAACACATTACCATCCATGGAGCTTGTAATATTTCACTAGCGAATTTGGACTGTTTTCTAAAAGGAATACCAGCCCCTTCAATTCTTCCCCTCAATACTGTCCTTACCAATGGAAGTTATTTGATGTTAAGCGACTAAGATTGTTATGGAATGAAGGCTGGAATCCTGTATGTCCTTTCTGTTTCCCAGATAGTGACCTGCTGCAATAACATGCTTTTCCTTCCCATGCATGCGGTTTTTGATTGTTCGTTATGATCTTCAATTCCAAATTTGAAGGCAGATTTCATAAGCTAAGCAGACTCAAAGCCTTATTGTTTCAAAATGATTTGGCATTAACATCTGGCCGAGAAACCTTCAAAATGCAGGTTGCTGGTACAGCCAGCGAAATACAGATACTTTTAAGCAGAAATCTCCCACTGCATTTCGGCAAGCTTGTACATTGCATCTTTAATGCTTCCAATACTACTGGTATAGCACAGTTTTTTAAAACAATCAGGACTGGCTTAGTCAGTACCTTCCGGAAAAATGTTTGGAGTCATACCGGCCTTTATAATTCCCTCTTTTCAAGTGCTTTTGGAGGCATACCCTTAGTGTTATACCACATTTGCGGCATTTTGGTTCTATTTATGGTACTCTGCAATGGATGTTCTGTTCCGAAGCCCACTAGTAATGGAACAACCACTGATCTAGCTGTGCTGTGAGCGCTTGATACGTTTTTTTGGAGTCCCTTTGCTCCAGGAACTGAACACTGACTGGTTATTGTAATTTAGACCCGCATGGTTTACCTGCATACAACTTGTGTTTCATTGCCTATGGTGTCCCTTCAAGAGGGCACTTTATGTTTGCCTGGCGCTCCAATTGCCTGTTCCTATGGACATGAACGTGTTTTTAAGTCTGATAACTACCCATTTTCGGAGTTGTCCTATAAACTTGCAGCTGCTTCAAGATACATGGAATGAACTGATCCCTAGTGGGGAGATGGGTGCTTCAGCGCCAGAATTTCCAAAGTCGGGCTCTAATAACACAGATGCAGGACAACAGACTACTTCCACAGTATCAGCTGATAACTAGGATAATGTCTATTCTTTGGAGCTTTTGAAAGGGGCTATTGAGAAATCATCACCTGTGGGGACTGAATCCATTCTGGATTCACTAAAGATTGATTTTGTGGAAGGAAACCTGGGTGCCCCTAGCTCAACCTAATTTGGCTCCCTTTTCAAACTTTTCAGATTCAATTTTATTATACCTTTGTCTTTGAATATTATGCTTATTTTTTTGTGCTTTTTATTAAGTACCAACAGTAACAGTGCATCATTAGCATTACAATTCTGTACAATCAAGGTATATGGTTGCGTTTAGTTCTGGATTCCTAGCAGTATCTGCAAAATCTGTACCTGTGTACTATTACCTTGCACGTTAGAGTGCTCTCCTCATCTGAACTGGAGGAGGGACAGAAAGAGCAAGAAAGATAAGAAATGTGGGGGCAGAAAGGGGGGGATCTCTTTGACCTCCAGAGATGATATGTGTGCAGGCTGCATAATCTGCGCAATCCAGTGAGTGTGAGCGGATGTAGCTCTGTAACGGTTCCTAAATGTCCTGAGGGCGCACCTATACAGGCATCAGCGACCAGTAGTCAGACAGCTGCGTCTTTAACCCAGTCAGTGACGCGCGGACTCCTACGACGGCCCCAGCAAATCGCTATTTTCCTCTTGGCCAACAGAAGAAGTAAAGCTGCTAATTTTCTACTTGTTGCCCACACCCTGCATACATACCCCGGCAACGCCGTCAGGGGGGAGCACTTAAGAGCGTGTTATAACATCTCCTCCAGCACTTCAAATGTAGTGTCCCAGTATCTCGCAATATCCGGGCAAGCCCAGGCTAGGAGTAAGAATGTCACCTCTGGGGCCCGGCACCTCACACATCTTGCATCCTCAGTAAGGTCGATTTTATGCAGCCATTCATGTGTCCTGTGAAGTCTATGTAGGAACTTAAACTGGATCAGCCTGAACCTGTAGTTGGGGGACAATTCCCTGGCCTGCGCACAGCAGTAAGCCCATGTATCCATCTCTATGGGGATTCTCAATATTTCCTCGCATTCGCTTTGCGCCGAAGGAACACTGACGGGTGCCGTGCGCTGCATGCCTCAGTAGAGCCTGGTAATGAGTTTGTGCTGTGACGGGTTACCCAGAAAGTCTTCTAGAACCTGAAACGTTGTGCGTGCTATCGGGAACGAGGTGAAGTGGCCCCGTAATGCCGCTCAGAGTTGGTAGTATGTCATTCTATCAAGTAAGCTGTGTTCTCCCCAGACAGCGTGCTGTCCAGCGATATAAAAGATCCTTCGGGGAACACGTTCACCATAGTGTGTAGTTGCAGCTTCTTCAGTCTCTGGCATACTCCCATGTCCTCCGAGAAAGGTAAGCCTAATGGCTAGGGCGGTCGACCTCGGATCTGGGGAACTGGGTTTGAGTCTCGGCAATGACGCTGAACATCCTGTGATTCTGGGCAAATCACTTAATCTTCCCGTGCCTAACAAAAATGAATGTGTCCTCATGTAACGCAACTGGTGCTATGTAAAGCACTCTGATACCCGATACCTTCGGGTCAAGTTCGCGCTATATAAAACAAAAAACAAAAAAACGCCGGGTGTCTCAGCAGCGCCATCGAAGGGGCATATATTGTCTCTAGTTGGGCCCAGCGTTTCAGCTCGCAACATGCCCAAACAGTGCATGCCACCGTGTTTATCTCCGATCTTGGCCTAGTCTGTTGGAGCGGCTTGGTCATGTTCAGGCGCCGTGTGTGCCATGAATTGGGTCAAGAAGATCCAGTAAAACCCAAACTGGGCTTGCACACATTTATAATACAACGCCATGTCTGGGGCCCGTCTGTTCGAAAGGTAACGTCAGAGTCTCCAAGGAGACCCTGGGTTGTTTACCAGCCCAGGCAAGGGCAATCATGTTCAAACGCATTCTGCATCAGAAATTGGTGCAAAGGGGTAACAGGAGATTAACGAATACATATAGAAACTTAGGGAGCACTACCATCTTTGCTATGCCTTATTAACCTGTGAGGGACAAAGGTAACGGCCTAAGCAGCTCGCTAACCAATCCATGAGTTTCCCGTAATTATATCGCCAGAGCTCCTCAATATTGCAGCTGAGCCAGATTCCCAGATATTTCACCAGGGCCTCCGCCCAGTTGAGAAAAATTCTAACTGGAACCGATCTGTGGCCATGGTCAGTGGGAAAATAACTGACTTCCCCCAGTTAATGGTGATACCGGATAGACTGCCAAATCTTATAATTTCCCTGATCAGGGGTCGAGATTCTCAGCAGGGGGCTCGACATATGAAGTCACGTCGTCCGCATACAGCGACAAGCTAGGCTGCAATGTGCGTGATGCTGTCTAATGCGAGCAGCGAGAGGTTCCATAGCCATAGCAAAAAGGAGGGGGGATAGCGGGCAGCCTTGTCTCATGCCGCGGGCCACCGGGATGGGGAAGATTATTCCACTTATCCGTAGTCTCGCCATCGGTAAGGAATAAAGCAGGGCGGGAAAGAAGCGCGAAGAGGTCCGGCCACTCCAAGGACCGCCCCAACCAGCAGGGAGGGGGCCTCACCATCGCCCACAAGAACACCATCCGGCTCACCACCTCCACTGAAACTTTCCCTCCGCCAAACACCTGCACTTCCAGATTCAGACTAGCCCCAGCTACACGGTCCGGGGAACCCTCGTCTACAGACCCCCAGGCCCCCGAGCACCCTTCGCCTCCACCATCACCGGCCTCATCGCACCCCACGCCATCGCCACTATGAACTACATACTCATCAGAGACCTGAACTTCCACCTCGAGAACGCCAGCGACCCCAACTCCACCACCCTTCGTGATAACCTCACCAACATCGGACTGAAACAACAAATCTCCACACCGACCCACAGATCTGGACACACCCTCGACCCCATCTTCGCAACAGGCAACAGCATTCACTTCAGTCACACAACACAACCCCCATGGACAGACCACTATTGCGTACATTTCCCCGTCAACAAACCCAGGGCACCCAGATCAGCCCCACGCCCTCCACGAAGGAACTGGAGCAAGGTCACCGACGACCAACTCATCTCCGCCCACACCCGAAACAAGCAGCCTTCGGCATCCGATGCCAATATCGCAGCCAGAGAACTCCACACCTGGATCTCCAAATGCGCAGACAAGCGCGCCCCCCCTACGCAACCCCGACAAACAACACCCCATGAAAGCCGCCTGGTTCACCACCAACCTCCAAGAAGCCAGACGCACCTGCAGATGCCTGGAGAAGATCTGGAGAAACACCAAGACACCTGAAAACCACGCCACCTACAAGGATGCCATGACAGACTGCCACAACCAAATCAGAACCACCAAGAGGACATTCATCCACACCAAAATCCTCGACAACTCCACCAACTCCAAGGAACTCTTCACTGTCATCCAGGAATTCACCAACCCTCACAGCGAAGCAACAGACATCACCCCTTCCCAAGACCTCTGTGACAAGCTTGGAACATACTTCCACCTCAAGATCAAAAACCTCTACGACAACTTCATCAACCTTCCACCCGACACCAAAGCCGGTCCGCCCCCCAGATGCATAGCCCCAGCCCACTATCTACACTTGGACGCCAATCACAGTTGAAGACACCTCCTCAACAATGAAAGGCATCCACTCAGGGGCCCCCACTGACCCCTGCCCCCCACACATCTACCACAGGGCCACCATCGCACCCGAACTACAACGCACCATCAACACCACCCCCAAAACAGGCACCTACCCAGATGACTGAAAATACGCAGAAGTCAGGCCCCATCTTAAGATGCCGATAGCTGACTCCAAGAACTACCGGCCCATCTCACTCCTCCCCTTCGCAGCCAAAGTTGCAGAGAAAACAGTCAACAAGGAACTGACACGTTTCATCAAAGACAATGCCATCCTCGACCCGTCCCAATCCGGATTCCAAAGCAACCACAGCACAGAGACTGCCCTACTCGCAGCACAGACGACATCTGCACCCTCCTGGACCAAGGCCACTCCGCAGCCCTCATCTTACTCGACCTATCAGCCGACTTCGACACCGTCTCCCACCACACACTCGTCGCCAGATTACACATCGCCGGCATACAAGGAAAAGCCCTAGAATGGATCCAATCATTCCTCACCGAAAGAAGCCAAAGAATTAGACTACCGCCCTTCCTCTCCGATCCCACGGAAATCACCTGCGGAGTCCCACAGGGGTCATCGCTGTGCCCGACTCTCTTCAACATCTACATGGCCCCCCTCGCCGCCAACGTCTAACAACACGGCCTCAACATCGTCGCCTACGCTGACGACACCCAGCTCATCCTCTCCCTCAACAAAGACCCCGCTACCGCCAGACTCAACTTCCAGATAGGAATGCAAGAGGTCGCCCTCTGGATGACCCACAGCTGCCTCAAGCTCAACGCCGAGAAGACAGAAGTACCCGTACTCGGATCCACCCCTTCAGCATGGGACAATACCTAGTGGCCGACAGCCCTCGGAAGCCCACCGACCCCCTCGGACCACGCCAAAAACCTCAGCATCGTACTCGACTCATCTCTCACCATGAACCGACAGGTCAACTCCGTCACCTCCACCTGCTTCAATACCCTCCGTATCCCCTGCAAGACCTTCAAATGGATCCCCCCCGGAGTCAAGGAAGACAGTCACCCACACACTCATCACAAGCAAACTGGACTATAGAAGCGCACTATACGCCGGCATGAACAAGTCCCTGCTTCGGAAACTCCAGACGATACAGAATACCGCAGGCAGACTCGTCCTCGGCATCCCTCGGCACAAACACATCAGCCAACATCTCCGAATCCTCCACTGGCTCCCAGTTGAGAAAAGAGTCACCTTCAAAGTCCTCACCCACGCCTACAAATGCCTGCACAACACCGGACCCAAATACCTCAATTACAGAATCAACTTCCACGTACCCAAAAGGAACTTCCGATCTTCCAACCTCGCACTGGCCGAAACCCCACACATCTGCAGAGCTAGAGCAGGTGGAAGATCCTTCTCTCACATTTCAGCAAAAACCTGGAACGAGCTACCGGCAGACATCAGGCTGAACAACTTCAGGAAGGCCCTCAAAACCTGGCTCTTCGGCTAAACTGAGCTGCGAAGCCCTCGCCCTCAGCGCCTTGAGACCCTCACGGGTGAGCAGCACGCTTTACAAACCCCTGATTGATTGATTGATTGATTGATTGAAGGTATCAAAGGCCTTGGTAGCACCAAGAAGAATCGCAGCTGCTGGGAGGGAGGAATCTATTTCTTCCATGGTTGCAAAAAAGGTGCGCAAGTTGTGGGATGTACCGCTGCCGGGGACGAAACCGCACTGATCAGGCCGTAGCACGTGGGCAGCAGCGGGAGGGGCTGTGTCGCGATTCATTTTGCAAGGATTTTATTATACAGATTAATCATAGATAAAGGTCTGTATGAGTCACAAAGCAGTGTATCCTTGTCCGGTTTAAGGATAGTGATAATAAGCGCTTGCCGGAGGGATGCTGGGAGCACTCCCCGCTCCAGCGACTCCTCATACATATTACAGAGATGTGGCACCAGTAGCAGTACAAACTCTTTATAAAAAGCGGCAGTAAGGCCGTCCAGCCCAGGGGCCTTATCCCTGGGCAAGGCATGGATCATTCTTATTACCTCCTCCTCTGAAAATGGCTCGTCCAGGTATCTGCAGTGGGAGTCTTTAATCAATAGTAGCTGGATTTGAGACAAGAAAGGGGGTCAGATCCGGGTGGATGTCAGATTGTCTCGCTGCATAGAGTGTAGAGTAGAAGGATAACATTTCGGCCTCAACCGCTTCCTGCCCAATCGCCATCTCGTTGTCGGCAGTATGCAGCTCATAAATGTAATCATTGGCCTATGGTTTTCTGAGAAGGCCAGCCAGTGTTTTCCCAGCGTGGTCTCCCTCACCATACCTTCTGGCGCAAGCCTCTCTCCGTAAGTAATGTTTCTCCCTTTGGGCTGCCTCTTCAAACTCGGCGATTTTCCCATTTATGTTCCCCAGGACCACATCTGATTAGTGGTGAAATATTCAGTTTTGAGCCCCCGTATGTCCCCCTCAAGACGCTTGAGATCTCCACGTAGTAAACACAACACTATACACTCACCGCGGATCACAGATTTGAAAGCCTCCCTCAATGTGGAGGGGGGTACCACTGGCCTGAATGAAGTGCTAAATATTCCACGACAGTGGAGTGGATAGCCTCTCGAAATACTTGGTCTTGCAGAGCTCTGGAGGGGAGTCTCCAATTAAAGGCTTTGCTCAGGCCACCCGGTAGTGAGAACACAAGCAATTCCAGAGCATGGTCAGATAAGGTTCGAGCGAGGTGGGATACTCTGGAAACCCATGTGGCTGCATCCTTCGAGGTCAGCCAGAAATCTATCTGGACCAGGTAGGACAGCTGAAGACACACAAGTGCCTTCCTCTTTGTGCATATTGTGGTGGCGCCAAATGTCCCCCAAACTGTAATCTGACAGGATAGTCTGCAGATGCTCCGCTGCTTGAGGGTGGCAGCAAGAATCGCCAGATCTGTCCTTGTCCGGGTCCAGTATTACATTGAAATCCCCTCCCCACAGAACCGCTCCTGGACCAAGAGCCTCAACCAGTCGCCACAACTACCCGAATAATTCTGGGTCGTCTACATTAAGCCCATACACTGAGACCAGCCGAACTGGGTGGCCACCTAGCACACCCGCTACTATTACATATCTCCCTTGTGGGTCATATAGCACCAACAGCGTGCACCAGGGTAGCCCTTTTCTAAGTATAATTGCGGGTCCTCTTGTATAATTGGAAAAGCCTGCGACAAATTTCTCAACCATCTATCCCGCCCGCAGGCACGTGCAATTAGGCCACGTCAAATGTAATTCTTGTAGGAGGCATATGTCCACCCCATGCCGGTGAAGATATGCCGCAACCAATCGTACTTTCCTGCAATTATTCAGGCCACGAGCATTCCACGTCACAGTTTTCAAAGCAGTCACAGTGTAAGGGTGCTCGCCCATACAATCAATCTCCAGGTATCCTGCATGTTGGAGCTTCAGTACCCACCAGTGGGAAGCACAGGGAGGCCAGTGAGGCGAGAGAAGACTCATGGGGGGGAAGAGAAGTACAGCAAAGCAAACATAGAGTACCCAACTCCCAGTAACACCACCCACTTCCCACCTACAGCCTCCCAACATGACTGAAAAGCAGTACCCCTACCCCCCTGCAGCCACAAGAGACCAGCAAACAAGAACAGTGTAGGACTCATCCCATAGGGGAAGCCACTAAGAGCCCGGCGTGTCCCAGCTGGTGTAAGCTGGGTGGCCGGATGTGAGGAGGGCAGCAAGGGAAGCCCACGCTGCACTGGGCAGACAGCAATTCAATGAAGGGCCATCCTGAGCGGGTGAGGACATCATAACAAGGATATGAGTGAAGATGCCCGCCGTCCCATCCCGCAAAAATCAGTGATCATTATAGCAGCTCTGTTCAAGCAGGTGTCAAGTCATTCTCGCTGAGATGTTCGCCGTCTTCTGCGTGTCACTCCGCACTTGGAGACTGCTTGGAAGATCGGAGATTTCAAGCTAATTTGGCAGCCAGTTTGGGGTCAGTAAAGTACGTGGTTTTGCAAGAATGAAAAATGCTAAGTTTTGTGGTGTAAAGCAGGGAGTATTGAATGTTCTGTTTCTGGAGCATCCTTTTCAAACGGCACAAACTCTCTTCTGGCACCCTGTAAAGACAAGGCGAAATCCGGATAGAACGGTACAGCGTTGCTCTGGAACGTCGTTTCTTGCTGGTCCCTGGCTAGCTGCAGAACAGTGTCCCGGTAATTAAGTATGCTTGCTATTATTGGTCTTGCGGGGGCCCGCGGAAGGGGTCTTGGGCCGAGAGATCTTTGGGCCCCTTCAACTATACAAAACGCCAACAGGGAGCCCCCGAACAAGGACCGCAGCATTTCCTCCACGCAGTCCTCTATGCGGGTCATGGCAGTGGACTCCGGGATCCCCTCGATGCGGAGGTTGTTGCGTCTAGACCTAGCTTCTAGATCTTCGTTCTTACTCCTGATCACTTCCAGGACTTCCTCCATGCTGAGTAGTTTTTCCTTCGTATCTGCTCCTGCATCTTCCAGCGCTGATGTGCGTTGTTCGACCTCCGCGATCCTTTCATCATTACCAGCTACCTTGTCCTTCAGTCTGACTAGCCTGTCAGACTTGAAGTCAATTTTTAGGTCGATGGCCGTGCGGGACTGTTTTAAATCTTTAAACATCTTGCTGGTGTCTGGTTCGTGTGTGGATGAAGCGTCCAGGTGCCCTTCCATCTGTTCTTCCTCCGTGGGGGGCCACTGAGAGGGGGTCTGCGCTGCTCAAAGGACAGCTTTGATTTCCGGACATCCATTTTCCCCATATTGGCTTGGGGCGCCTAATTGCCCCAAGGGAGGCACCGCGCTAGGGTGGCTATAGATGTTCACATTGCGTCACCCCGCAAAGTGTCAGGGCCTGTATGGCACCTCAAACTGCAACTGTGTCAGGCGAGGGGGTTGGTCTCCCTCCCCTGCAAGATACTCTCAACTCGGGACCCTACAGGTCAAGGCCTGTATCCATGGTGGTGCCACGTAGATCCTGCAGCCTGCTCAAGACTGCACTGTGCTTGCCAGACTCCCCACTTATGCAGGTGTTCGTTGCGGGTCACTCTCGCTGCGGTTCTGACCCGTTTATCCTCCAATGCGCCTGCCAGAGGGACCGGCCGCAGGTGACCAGCCGGGTGGCCCGTTCACCTTTTCTTCAGTCACTGTGTCCGAATGCAGGCGATCCCTCTAAATATTGCCTCTCAGGTCACGCAGAGGGCTCTACTGCATTTAGCCGCTTTGCACCAGGCCACTCACCCGATGCCGAGTCTCTGTGGGAGGGGGCCGAGCCCTCCCACCCACCGGCTTCCCCCCGCTCTACTTCTCGCCTTCTGGGCCGATCAAGGCCAAACAGGGATCCTTCGGAGACACCTCCCCTCGGTGCCTGCATTGTCCCAAGCTGGGCTCAGCACCACCTTCAGTGATGAGAGGGGGGGCCTCCTCTCCCACAAGGTACTCTTAGCTGAAGACCCTACTGGTCAAAGGCCTGCTGACGTGGTGGTGCCACGCAGATCCTGCAGCCTGCCCCAGATGGCACCAGGCTGCCAGACTCTCCCCTTACTCAATCAAAAATACAAAAAGAACTGGGGGTCTAGTGTCAGACAGCACAAAAGAGGAAAGGTATATATTCAAAGAATCAACACATCAAGTCTTAGAGCAGAGCATGGATTTCCATCAATCTTACTCGGAGCTTAGATTCTCATTGATCTGGCTCTCTTGATCATTTATATCATTTGGTCATCCATCCAATATGGGAGGTCTGTCTCTTGATCAAGGAGACTGCCTCACTGGCAAGCTCTATTGCTCAGAATGACTGGTGGAGTTAGACCTCACATGAAAGAAAAAGAAATTCTTGTGTTCATGATGGATGATCCTATATAGTGCAGTGCAAAGAAGTGAGTGAAATCTAAAAAAGGATGTGCAGAGAAGAAACTTCTACGGATTATATCTGCTCCTCACACCTTTATTAAAATCAGTGCAAAAAAATTTCTAGCAGTGCTCGCTAGGGACTGCTATTTGTAGGTCAACATGTTTCAGCCACCCGGGTATACTACCCACGGCTTTCTTCAGGACCTGTGTATGTCAAAAACCATGTTACTGCAGCCAACGTTCACACTACCTACAGTGAAGTGTAAAGCAAATATCAAATGAAATGTGATAAATAAAGGTTGGAATCAATACAACCTTACTTAGTTCCAATCCTCCGAATCATTGGGTGCAAACATCACCTGAAAGGGTAGAACAACTATCATGAATACCTTATGTAACTATTGTGCTTCTAAAATAAGGCCAACAAAATGTATATGCCTACTCATTGCATAAAAGCATATGTATATAGCTTACCCAACATGATCTGGGATTACACCTCACCTATCCTGGAACCTGTATCAGGAGAATGAGGCCTCGCTCTAAAATAGGGGTGACAGAAGAAAAACTTCAGCAATGGTAGTCCTCATTGAAATGCTCATATAGTCTAACCTAATACATATATCGCAAGGGGTCTGCAAAAGTACACCCTTCAATTCCACAGGACAATCTCAATCCTAATAATATAATATAGTGTCTGTCTATCTACATAGATGTTATCTTGTCATTGTCCATTTACCATATGATCGAAACAAAAATAAAATAAAATAAAATAGAATGAAGGAATAAGGTCGTTTGCTTCGCCTGTTAATTGCACTAATCGCGAGCAACTCACATGTTAATCTAACATAGGCTAACATAACGAACCAAAGTCTGTAAACTTTTAGGGTCAAACATATCTAATCAGTGAACCCATAACAAGACCTGCATTTATTGCCAAACCGAGCGCTTACCTGTCCATCGTTGCCTCAGGTATCATCTGATCAGGGAGGGAGGCAACGACCGGAACAGGAACCGCGCTTAAATACTCCTCCAAGGCACAGCTGATATCAACTAGTAATCATCAGGCTTGGGAAGATGTGACGTATATCTAAGTGGCCGTTTGCGCAAGTGTAAACGAAACCCTCTGTGCAGGCATCACTACGCAATAATCTGCGTGAATAGCGTCCGTACGAAAACTACGAAATTATGTCATCCAATATGGAGTCGTAGTTTAATGGTCCAAAGCGCGTCGCATTAAGAACCCTCACATGGATCGCGCATTACCTAGAATGCTAACACGGATTCACCCAATCCTATACATACATTCCAGTCGCCAGGTGTAATATACACCCGCATAGCGGCTTCCGCAGCTGTAAATAAAACAATTTGTGTACACGTCCTCACTGTGGAGAAAACTCGAACAGGAGCGTCAAGTGCAAAACTACAAAGTGATGTCACCAAGTCTCAAATTGTAGTTTAATCATCTGGGGTGCATTGCACTAACGAAGCCACACTAGAAGGGAGGGGGGGGGGTTTCTTTATATCACACGATGAGTACCACCAGGGATTCAGAGTATATTATGAAACAGCGTGCCCTCTGTTCATGTATAGGCTCTATACATCCCAAGTAGTGTAATTTAAACTGATAAGGGATCAACACACAGAGAGCCGATGGTATAATAAGTCCCATAAATCATAGGAGAACAAAAACTAATGTCGTGAAAGACAGTCTCAACTGTCTTAAAAAACAACAACAACCAGTGTCACCAAAACTCTTTTCAACAATGTGGATCTTGCTAGTTTTCTCAATTGTAAACATAGTATATCCCACAGACACTTTCTAGACATGTCACTTTTTTTATTTTTATTTTTTTAAATTTTTAAATTTTCTCAAAAAGATGCAAAGAAAACCTTATTTAATTTGATAGTAGCGTCGGATCTAAACTAGCAAAATACATAGGCATCAACCCTGCAAATTACTATGACGCATACTTAGAATCGCATCTAACCCAGATAAATAGTTATGAGGCTTATTATCGATTAGTACTCATACAAATGAGATGCGCAGACCACAGTATAACATGAATAGTTAACAATAGTTGGACAATATGTTACTATTTTTGGTGGTCATAGTATCCATAACTTTATTGACAAAAGAAGAGGGGTTCTACTCTGGTGATGCCAACATAACACCCTTTTTTTAAACCATCTGATTTTGCAGCTTACTATCTTCAGAGACAAGAGCAAATCAGTATGTCTGGTTATACCCTAAAGTGTAAGATGTCACTGCAAGGATGTCCTTACAAGCTAGTCCAAGGTATATCATCATTCAAACCTTGAACATCACAATGAAGCCTGTGGACCCATCTCTGTTCCTTCACAAACAAAAACCTAGAGATGTCACTGATGTGTGAGGGTATAATAGGTTTCTCTAACACTGTCCATTTAAATTCTTCTGCCCCATGATTCTCCTCTGAAAAGTGTCTAGTAAGTCTGGTTGTGAGCTTCTTGCACCTGAAGGTGCTTTTATGCTCCAACATGCGTGCCTTAACCTTGCAAGTTGTCATACCAACATATTGAATTTGGCAAGGGCATGTAAGTAGATAAATCAAATTGCTGCTGTTACAATTTGTAAAGTTAGATTGTACCCATGGTTTGTTTTTTCCTATATCGACAGTGGTTGTATGAGTTGTTTGTGGACAAACAGAACATCCCCCGCATGGGAGATGTCCTGTTACTGCAGGTAAGTCCCATAGTGTGCCCACTGGCCGTGTCGATGTGACTTTGGGACGTGTATGGATCAATCTATCCTTCAAATTTCCAGACCTTTTGAAAGCAAACAACGGTAAGGCAATCTTATCATTGCAGCAATTCAGAATTCGCCAATGTTTCCGAATGCTCTTCTGTATGTTGTTGGATAGAGTACTAAATGTGTTAACAAAAGTCAGTCGGTCAAGAGTTGGTTTGTTTATTGGCGGTTCCAACAGGGCTTCACGGTTATTATTGGAAGCTCGTTTCAATGCTCGTCGAACCAGTTTGCGAGGGTAATGTCTATCTAACAGTTGCTCTGTTAGAGATCTCGTATGGTTTGCAAGGCCCTCAGAGGTGGAACAGTTCCTTCTCACCCGAAGAAACTGTCCATAAGGCAGATTATCCCTCAATGCTTTT
This sequence comes from Triturus cristatus, assembly GCF_964204655.1. Lineage (NCBI taxonomy): Eukaryota > Metazoa > Chordata > Amphibia > Caudata > Salamandridae > Triturus > Triturus cristatus. The sequence goes on from NC_140580.1 coordinate 757,364,925, forward strand.
GGGTGCTGGCTATCGACTCTCCCCTTACACAGGTGTGCGTTGCGTGCCACTTTCACTGCTGCACCGACCCGCTATTCTCCAGTTGCTTGCGGGCCCCGGGTCGGGCACACAGGCCCCATCCAGACCACCCGGCCACTCAGACGCAGACAGCCCAGGCCTTGGAAGCAGTCACAGTCTCCGCAGGCCTCATAATCCAGTGCCGAGGGATGCACATCTCCCTGCATCCCTCGGGGCTTCGTCGTCGTGGCTCCCACTGCTGTGCACTGTCTGGCTGCCACTCGGGATTACTTGTTCCCCCCAGTCGCCGATCATGGACCGGGGGAGTAGTCAGTGGCTCAATATGGACACACCTTGAGGTGCTGGCGGTCACAGTCCGCTATAACGCAGCAGTGTTCCTGCGGAGTGGCACGAGGCTGCCATTTTGCACTCCTCACACAGCTCACCTCGACTTCTTGCTGTTTTACGGGTCCTGGCATGCTCCATATTCGATCAGCCTGTTCCTCAACAGCTGTGCATCTGTCACCCTCATTTTAGAGGATCGATGCCTGCCTGACTTAACGGATTTATGCTGGATAGTCCATCCAGCCTGCAGAGCCTCACAGAGTAGCTGCCATCTTGCAGCCAGTCTCTCTAGCGCCGAATTTTATGCTTATTAGCATAAATCTGTTTGGCTTGTGATTTTTATTATTATTATGTTAGTCGCTAAGTTATTCTCCCGACCAAGGGGGGGGTGTAGTGATGTCCCTTCTAGGTCCACTTTGGTTCTCCCTTAGTTGTGTGTATTAGGTGTTTTAGGCTGCCTCTACTTTGCACAGCAACATGTAACACATTTGTTTTCGTAACATTATTTTAGGAATACACTGTTCATGCTGTTTGTTATTCAGTGATTCTTCTTGGGATTCAGTCTGTACATTTTATCTAAGGTTGCCTATAATACATAACAACATGGTGTGCTGTTTGCTCTGCTCAGTCAGCAACAGCTCTTAACGTTTTAGACACAGTAGTTCTTATCATATAAACTGTGTCTCATCCCCTTGGGGGGCAGAGAAGAGAATTCTGGCAGAGAGACCGGTCCTGGAATGAGCATGTGCACAGCCTGACATGCAGCGTTACGTAAACTGACTTTACACTAATGATGTGGACCACCTAACTGCATACACCAGGTATGGGGTCTGTTGCCAATCCCAGAGATCACTTGTATATCCCTGTGTCCTCACAGTCAGGATAGGCCTTAACAGATAGATAATTTGTCATGGTGAAGATGTTTATTTCTTACAGTCTGAAAGTAATGCTAATTACGTTGCTTAGTTTCATCTGCCTGGTGATCGCAGCACATTTGCTTGATAATTGACTACGATAATGTCAATGAATGTATTGTAAACTTTCTTAGATTTTTTTTCCGTTTACTAGGGGTATGCAGGAGTGGGATACAAAAGGTGATGATCTGTTTCCATGGTTCCCTTGGGCACTAGAGGGTCCTGTTTTAGATTGCCAAAATCACCTGCTACTCTGGGAAGGTTAGGAGTTCAGGGGGGCACTGTGAGCTAGTCAAGATCTAGGCAGACAGATACTGATAATGTAGAGAGACTCAGGGGCATTTTACAAGGAACTTGTTGGAACGCAGCGTTAAGCCAAGATTGCTAACGCCGCGCTCCGACAGTTTCCAAATGCAGGGATGCGCCGTATTTACAAGAATGAGGCTCATCGCTAAGTTTACCCTAGCGCTGGCACTAAATTTAGCTGCCTAGCGCCAGTGCTGGCACCCTTGCACCTTAGTGCAAGGGTGCCTGTGTTGCCGGGAATGGTTGTTCATGTGCAGGAAGGAGTCCCTTCCTGCACATAAACAATCAGTAATGGCAATCTGTAACTTCTATGTGTGCTACATAAAGTAGCACACATAGAAGCTTCAACTCATCATTTTTTAATGATTGTAGTGACGATTTGCTGTTTTTATGTGTGCTGCAGAATCAGCACACATAGAAACAGCAAAAACAAAGAAAAAATATTATTTCTCCTCGTTTTGTCAGGTTAAGACCAGGTTTTCCCTGGTCTCATTTTTAATGCTGCCCCATATTTACGCCACCCTTGTAAATACCATTTAAGTGGCTTAACTCCGCCCAATAAATAAGGCGACAGGCTTATTGCCACCAGAACGTCACAAAAGTGATGTTCTGGTGGTAATAAGCTCTTGTAAATATGCCCCAGAGTCCCTACATTCTGACTTCCTGTCATTCCAAGGCACAGTTCTGCTTTACCAGCAAAATCCCATGCCCACGTTGTGTTATGTGCTGAAGTCTGTGATGTCAGTGACATGGAGGACTGAAAAAGATGCATTGATGACTATAAGGAGGAGGATATTTGTGTTGGTTGGATATGCACGCTGGTGAGTGTGATGTAGATAAGGTTCTGGAAGCTTGCCAAGCGAGTGTTGTTAGTGTTGGTATGGTCTAGGTCTGAGTGTTGGGATAAAGTGTGGTGCATGGTTTGTGAGGCACATGGTGAGTGTGCTTTACCTGGAGGTTACTAGCCCAAGACTCTTCTCTACCCTAACAGGCATAAAGAGAGGTCCCTTTTGAAGGGAGTGACCCGAAAATGGGCCACTCGGGTCACTAATGACCACCTCTATGCCTTCCCAAATATTGAAGAGTCAGTCAGACAGTAGAGAATACAAACCAAAGATATTTATTAATAATGCACAGCTGTGGAGCCCAGTCTGACCAGCCTCATGAAAAGACCATCGAGGGACTGCCTTTTCACAAGCATAAAGGTGACAATTATACATTTCAGTTTGAGCACAAGATACACCCACCCAGTAACTTTTCACAGAAGGCAGCAAGAAACATAGGGGGCACACAAAGATGAGCTAAGAGTTTGAGACCGGGCACACTCTATCTCTCTGGCAAGGTCATTCTGTCTGTGCCTGCAGCTGAGCCAGTGGGAGCAGGCTCCATCTCATGAGAAAGGTATGCCGAAGTACAAAACAATATACTTTACTCTTACAGAGACACAGACAATTCAACATGGCTACTACTTGCAGAGCCATGGAACAATTAATTGCAAACATGGCCTAGAATTGGCAGCTAAAGTATAAAATGGTGCTGCAAAGACTAACTTAGCCATCATTACATATGGTAGCACAGATCGGACTTTTAATTTAATTCTTACAGACCGCCGTTTTAGCCTTAGCTAAGTCATTTTATACTATGGAATGGAACATCTCTATTCACATGAACAATATTAATACTCAGAACTGTTCAAATGTTCGTTATTAAGCAGGGAAACTATAAGAGACATGTTGAGCTAAACTGTATCTACATTAAACGCTCATCAACCCTTCCATCTCCTTCTGAATCATTATCTTAGCATTTGTGTTGCATGGATATCCTTTCCTTAGCAATCAATGTACTTATGCAGCAGACACAACAAACTGGGAGACAGTGCATACAAGGGCCTATTTTTCGTGTAACATACTTTTACATTGTACCTGATGAAATGTGTGATACGTAGATGGGGCAAAAAATATAGTGGGGAAAAAGAAAACATTTGCAAACCATCCCCTCAGATGCTAAGTATGAACTTGTGATCCACGAGTGAAGGGAACATTATGATGCAGGATCTAAGACGGGCCTGTTGTCATGTTCAGTCTGTAAATGAAGTCATATGTTCTCACCCACCTTAATCTCCCCCGCCCCTGGATACAAAAACAAACTGTCATATTAACTATCATGACAGGCATCTGCCTAATATACACATTCATTTGCAGTGTGGAAATCAATAAATGTCATATCTGGGACTGAGGAACAGAATTGAAGGTACACCAATCTGAACACTTGTATTATCAGTTTATGTCCTCCGGTGCTCCCCTGTACGAGGAGCCCAAGTAACAAACATGTTCACAAGAGAAACAGGTGCTGTATGAACTAGTGAGTGCACAGGATACTTCTCATTCAGGGAGTAGGATGTCCCTAAAACTAATATTAGCACAATAACAACTAAGGATGCAACTTGTACTTTCTATGTACCGACCCCACTCTGGACCGGGAGGTGCATAGGGCTATTTTCCTCATCAATTGGGTGACCAAACGTATACATGGTGATTGGGAGAGAAATGCAATACAATGGAATTGGTGACCAGGGAACAGGAGGATGGTCAAAACTCTTCTTTCCAGTGTCTTTCAGAGAGCCATCACTGGCAGGCTCCTATTCTTCATCTGGTGTAGGTGCTGTTGAGCACCAGCGGTGGAGCTGTTCATCTAGCTCGGATCCAGATCCCACGTTGCAGGGCAAGGTATTTCTTTCTTTAGAATCACAGTCCGTTTGTCCCATTCGTTGACTGTCCAAACAATGCACCAATCTCTCTTCCCCTACTCTATCGCTGGCACCTTAAACAGGGTACCTACACCCTATTCTTCATCCATGAAGTCTATCCCTACTAATGATCTACACACCTTATTCTTCATCCCTACTAATCCGACTTTCCCTTGGTGCACTGTTACTCCGTCAGGCGTATATTGTACCTTGTCACTCCAGGCACAGAGGGGTCAAGGGAAAAAGGGGGGGTCAAACTCAAGGAGGACCAAGGGGCAGAGACTCAAACACAGGCGAACCCTCAGGCTGGGGCTCAATGGGCTGGGACTCACGCACAAGTAGACCAACAGGCTGGGGCTCTTGGATAGCCCCTCTCTCTTTTGGTTTTCGGTGATACTGCCTTGTCCAGCACCTCTTTGCTCTGCAGCTTCGCCTCAGTCGTATCCATGGATGTTCCATAACAAACAGCCAGGCTGTGCATCACGTCCGGGTCCCTCTCTAATGTGACTGCAGGGCGTCCCGGACCTATTAGTGGATATAATACAAACTTTTAGTTAACTGGCAAGGATAAAACTTTATATAATTTTTTTTTTCCCCAACACCAAGTAGTGGGGTAATCCTTAATTCATTTACTAAGCTCTGAAAGAACAATCAGGACATGCTTTGAATCATTGCATCTGTCCATTCCTATATTATTCATCTGAAGAACCTCAAAAAAGAAAATGTGTGGTCCGAAATTATTGGGGGGCATACAGGTACCCTTCCTAGTAATGTGCATCATGTGCACCATACAGTACACAGGCTGAGCAATGTCTCGTCCTGGCCACAGGAAATACATAAGTATCTGGTAACATTCTTCTTTCTCCCCTGGCCTATTAATTCACAATCCCTCGACCCTTCAAATGTGCCTTACTTTCAACTTAGACATTGTGACTTCCAGTACGCACCCAGCAGGGCCTGCTACAAAGGACTTGTGATGTCTCTACGACTATACATAGTGTTGCGGTAACATGAGCAATAACGGTGGGGCCACCTGGGAATTCAAACGAGAGCCACCGACAAATAGTTCCCCTTAAGGATCAGATAAGGGAACATCAGTTTAGTCTACCCATCTTTTCATCTCCATTTCAATTCCAATTCCATCAATTTACAGAAGAGAGGGTCAGTAACATGGCTGGCTTCAAGGTGACACATTTTTGTAATCATGACAATTTTTGTGAACAGTGTTATTTTATAGCCAATTAGACGTGCACTGGTGAGGTGCTGTGTCTCTGTTTATTCAAGGGCATGTTCACAGCATCCTATGAAATGAGTGGCTAAAACGAGTCCAACCGATTGTCTTATGGAAATGGCCACCGTCATGACCGTTCCTAGACAGCTCGGGCGGGCTCTTGTGATAGCGTCAAAGACAGAAAGCACACAACAAGCCGTCTTGTGTACTTACAACACAATACAATTATATATGTACCAAGCACAAAAGCCAAAGAAAAAAGTGCAATTTCAAGTGTTAGGCATTCAGAGTTAGGGCTTATGCACCCCATGTACCTCATTTAATGTGTTGGTTTGCCACGGAGCTAATCTCCTACCCCCTTCGACAGTAGGTGACCTGAGAAGGAAACCTCCTGTCGAAAATACTTATCCCTTTTAAAAACAAAGTCCCTGGTCATTCAAAACTAAAGATAAAAACAATTTGTTAGAAATGGGTGTCTCTAGTTGGCAGAGGTAGGTACCTTTGTTCAAATAGGGACCCTTCCCTCCATTCAGCATAAGGGGAATACACACTTTAGGTAACCCCAGCTCACCCCCCATGGGAGCTTGGCATGAGCAGAAAGGCTCATCCCAAAGGCAATATGTAAAGTATTTGTACCAACACTCACAGTAACACAGTGAAAACACCACAAAACGACACCACACCAAATGCACATCCTCGGTCTCTGTCACACTAAAACCAAACAGTCAATTCACAAGCAGGCAGAAGGACACAGACACAGACTTTAAAACCACTCTTACGAAAAGACGTGTTTTCAAATTCGGCATTCAGGGTTACCAGATCCGTGTTTTCCATCTTATCCCTATGGGAAGATATTCGTGTAAAATGTAACAAAGCATTCCCTATTCCGTCCTATGTGCAAGATAGCCTTTCAATAGTGAAAAAGGAAAATGGCAGCATTTCACCACCAAGACACGCCACACACACCAGCACACATCCCATTTTGCACATACACTGCACCTTGCCCAGGGGTGTACCCTGGGCCTACCATAGGTGTGTCCTGTGTACAAACTGCACACAGGCACTGCGGTGGCAGGCCTGGGGCATCTTTTCTGGGCTACTCATGTGGGTGGCACAATCAGCGCTGCAAGCCTACTTAGTAGCAATTTATTTACCAGCCCTGGCACAATCAGTGCACTTCACTAGGGATCTACTAGTAAAAACAAATATGCCAATCAGGGAGAACCAAGCACAATATCAATTTACACAGAAAGCACTTGCACTGTGACACGGATCAGCGGTGGCAAAATGCCCAAAGCATCTAAGCTAGTAAAAACGAAAACCAGCACAGCATCAAAACATAGGAGGTAGAGGCAAAAAGTCAGGGAAAACCACGCCAAGGATGCCATGTCTAACACTATGTAACTGTACTGTCCCTACAACTTTGCTGCGTGTCTGAAACAATAAGCAAGTAACTACCTCTTTTAAAACCTTTTTATAGATGCTCTGTCTTTCTGCATAGTCCTAAGAAGCGCAGCAGAGCCTAAGAATCCTACCAGTCAATGTGAATCCAGACAAAGACCTGTTATTGAAATAAATAGTACAGCCAAAGAATGTTTTTTTACATCAGTGATAGGAAAAATATTGAGCAGCAGAAAGAACTATTAGCAGAAACATAGCAATGGCTAGAACAGCAGGATGTTGGAAAACCAAATTTTCATTAACTTCACACCAATCAGTCACAAAAATGTAAACTCAATCAAAATAATGGGAATATTACAATTTACCAATCGTCTCCTCACCAACACCTTTCTCAACCAAATCCTGTATCATGCACAACAAGGCTTGTGAAATCTTTAGGCATCCCAGTCCTACATCGCCTGTTGCCCAAAAAGTCAATGGCGCATCTGCAGAACTCAAGTGGGGTGGGGGCAAACACTACGCACTTCTTCCATTAAGACCCAGCATCAGACATTCACCTGCTGAAAGGCAATAATAGTAAGATACCAAACCCATCACAGTCTCACCACAATTAGACATGAGCGCAAACGGAAAACCCTCGGTAAAAAGGACCAAGAATCAGAGCAATAGAGTGCAAAACATGTGCTACAACGAATGCGTCTGAAACACCCACCAAAACACTCATAACACTGTGCTGTGTTAAACACGTAACAGAAAGAGGCCAAATACTTCCAATGCCCACTGTAATCTAGGAACACCTTCAAGTCATGTTACAAGAAATCAGCGTCAAACCCACTCACATTTTCCTTTGGCGACAAACCATCATCTCACCCCCGTCCCTTTTCATGGCGGGATAAGGGTACCCAAAGGCATGACAATGCGGCCCAGCAAAATAAGTATCCCTGTTGGGATCACACAAAATCTGTAGCGCAGCAGTTTGGAAACCCTGCTCCTAGAAACCAAACAATATAGCCATCATATTCCTGAAGACAATGTGTTGGTCAAAAAGGCTCATTAGTTTATCACATTCCACACACCTTCCACACAAATTCCCTATTACCCTCTTTCCTTCCTTTCCCACTTCAGATCACATGTACTAACCCACACATTCCTCCAATTTCATCCAGTCTCTGGGAGTGGCAACCGAAGTAACAGACATTATCATCACAGTTGGCTGTGGCGCAAGCATGAGCATTACCAGAAAAGGACACTGGGGTAATATGCGTGTCAGGGTACCAACCGGTATAATAGAGGAAGATCCGTTCGCAATCTAGGTCCTCTAGATGGAGATTCAATAATTTCCTTTTGCAAGACCCAGCTTTTTCTTCTTCCTTCACTTCCTTTGCTGAGGAATTCTTCTCTCTTAATGAAGACCCGTCAATTTCTTCTGCTGTAGTGTGGGATAGCTTTAAAGCTACAGCTCGAGGTTATATTATTGATTTTGTTTCAGAGAAAAAGAAATTGATTCTTAGTCAACATAAAGCCCTGTTAACCAATATAAAAACGTTTGGAACACCAATTTTATACTTCTTCCTCAGATTGGACGCTGCAACAGCTCATCTGCGGTAAACTGAACTTTAATAAATGTCTACGGATAATGCTTCCTCTACTTTACTTCGAAGTAGTGCCAGGTATTATGGTGGACGAAACAAGGTTGGTTTACTCTTAGCTAATTACCTTAAATCTAGGAAAGAAAGGGTGTTGATAGATTCTATCCAATCAACAGATGGTAAACATGTATTTAAAGATCAGGACATTCTAGATGAGTTTAACATTTTTTATGAGAATCTATATACTCCAGAATCACTAGCTTCGGATCCTTCTATTGACACATACCTCAGTAATATCCCTCCTCCTTTTTCTACAGATCTTGACTTTACCTCTCTGGACACTGACCTTTCGATTCAGGAAGTCGCTACCTCCCTTAACCCTCTAAAGAAAAGTAAATCCCCTGGCCTGAATGGATTTTTTGTAGAATTCTACTTACACTTTTCTAACTTGTTACTCCTAAAAAAATGTAAACTTCTCCAATATTTCTGTACTACTGGTAAGGCCAGTGGTACCTTCTTAGAAGCATCTATATGCCTTATTCATAAAGAAGGAAAGGACCCCAAATTCTGTAAAAATTATCGCCCTATTTCTTTGATAAATGTCGACTATAAAATATTTGCTATACTTTTGGCTTTACATCTTGAGTCTCTTCTTCCACGTTTAATTGGCCCAGAACAGTGTGGTTTTGTCAAAGGCAGATTAACTATTGATAATTCTTGCTATTTTTTTACGTTTTAAACAAGGCATCTTCTTTGTCTTATCCCTTAGCCGCGATATCTATAGATGCGGAAAAAGCCTTTGATAGGGTAGAACGGTCTGTCCTCTTTAAAACTCTTAGCTGGCATGGTTTTGGTCCTAAGTTCATCTCTCTTGTTTCAATACCTTATTCCGCACCTGTGGCATCCACAATAGTTAATGGTCTTGTTTCAGATCGTTTTTCACTTCATCGTAGTGTCCAACAGGGCTGTCCCTTATCTCCCCATTTATTCATTTTATCCCTTGAACCTTTTTTATCTCGGATTCGCAACAATACCTCTATCTCTGGTTTTCTTTATAGAGATCATCATTTGAAACTCTCTGCTTATACAGATGATGTCCTACTTTTTATTTCAAACCCAGTGACTTCTCTTCCTCTGTTACTACAAGAATTCTCAGATTTTTCTGTTTGTCAGGTTACAAAATAAATTCAGATAAAACAGAGATCCTTCCTATTTCTAAATTCTGTCTTAAGGAACAGTTTGATATAACTGGTTTTCGCTTGAACAGCTCTAGAATTAAATACCTTGTTATATGGTTTACTAATTCAATTTTAGAATTGGTCAAAATAAACATGAAGGAAGCTCTTGACCGCATTTCCAAACTCCTTTCTTCTTGGAATCCTCTTTTTCTGTCCTGGTTTGGTCGTCTTGATTCTATTAAAATGATGATTTATCAAATTTTACTCTATTTCTTTTCAATGATTCCAGTTCACGTCCCTTTTATTTACTTTAAGAAAATAGACTCTCTGTTATCCAAATTTCTGTGGAACAACAAAAATCCTAGAATCTCTTTATCTCATCTTAAAAAGCCAAAATCTTTTGGTGGTGTGAATTTTCCAGATTTTCGTTTTTATCATAAAGCTTTTTGCCTTAAACAAGCTTCTTTCTGGCTTCTCACAGATGCTTCTCCTACTGCTCCATTATGGGTCAATATTGAAAGGTGGGTAATAACCCCTTTTTCTTTTAAAGAGATTCTTCTATTTACTACCAAGACCACTCTCACATCTTTTCCACTATTTAAACATACATGCTCATTATTAAGACCTCATTGTCAACCAAAATTAATATCTAGAAACATGTTTCTACGCTCTCCTATTTGGTATAATCGCCTAATCACTATCAATAATAGACCCTTGTTTTGGAGTTCCTGGAGACATAGAAACATTATTTGGGTTCAAGATTTGTTTGACAGTATATCTCCTTGTTCCTTTCCTCAATTCCAAGCTTCTTTTAACTGTCCATGTTCGTTATTACAAACATTTTCGATTCTTCTGGAATTGATTTTAGATGTTTTGTTTCTCTTGCTCCTGAAGACTCTCTGTCCACACAAGATCCACTCCTTAAAATTTTACAGATACTTCTAAAAGCCTCCTTGATTTATAAATACTTTTCAGAGAGATCTAAGACTAAGATGGTGCTTGCTTGGGAGATGGAGTTGAGTTGTGAGTGGAGCATTGATTTATGGCATAAGATTTGGGCTAGATCTTTAAAAATCTCTAGATCCGCATCTACCACTCAATCTATGTTTTTTCTATATTACAGACTATTTTACTCTCCCATATCCATTGCTAGCTTTACACACACTAACAATAAGACTTGTTGGTCTTGTGATTTTCCATTAGCTGACTTATAGCATCTTTTGTTTTTATGCCCTCCCGTAGCTTCTTTTTGGTTGCAAATTTTAGCCCGCCTCTCAACCATTTTTAACTTAAATGCTCCTATATCAAATGTTTTTCTTTTTATGAGGAGTCTATCAGATTCCTTAAGTTTATTATCCCACGAAAAAGGACTGTTTGATTTGATGTTAGCTTTAGCTTTTCAACAAATCACAATGAACTGGAAATGCTCAACAAAGCTTTCAATCAAATCCTGGTGGAACACTGTATGTTATTATCACAGATTGTATACTGCTTTTGCTTCTTATTGTAATCCACATGTAAATAGAGACCTTTTTTGGTTACTGTTAACCACTTATTTGGATGGATTTCAATTAGTCTAGTATCGATGATTCTGTTTTTTCTCTCTATTTGCTAACCTTTAGGATTGTACTTCTCAGATATAATTAGGTTATTACATCCGTTTTTGATTCTAAGAGCATTATTATTATTCGATCTCTTATTGAAAAGTACTTTCTATATTTCCCGTTTTTTCCCTTCCTTCATAATCTTTAAAATGTAAACAGCTTTCTACTATATTTTATTGCCAATTTGTATTTTATTTGTTCATTATTAAGTTGGCGGCTTCCGGCCTATGTATTATGTATAACACTTATTCAATAAAGCTTGCTAAACTTAAAAAAAAATAATAGGGGAAGACACATGTGCCATAGCCAACACAGCCTGAACATCATAGCAGGGGTAGAAACAGCAAAAATAGAAGAACAGCTGAATATTTAAAGCAATAAAATCAGAGGTATATTTGCAAACTTTCATTTCTGAAAACAATGCTATGGCTGTCTCCTGCTGGGCCCTTTTAAAAAAAAAAACATATTTTATTAAGTTTTGAAAGTACCACATGGGCAATAGCCCGACAAAATCCACATATAGACAAATTAGTAAAATATTACCAGGTGTGGAATTATCCGTGAGTACAATTTGTATACCTAACAAAAGAAAACACACTGAGAACTGTACGCAGACTTCCCCACCCCACCCACATTGGCAAGCATATGTCAGCACCTTTATACACCCAGAAAAACAAGATAACACATTGTACATAGCAATATGCGAACCTCCCATTGGGACACTATTACGGGGACTGTGATGGGAGGGGAGGAAGATCAATACCCCAGTATGCTGCCCATCGAGACCACATTTTCCTATGTTTTTGGGGGCAACCCCTTGCCTGAAAAACTGCCATTGCAGCACCCACGCACTTATCTAGTTCTCTTCGTCACTTTCCCATTGTCGGTGGAGCAGTACCCTTCCATAATTGCGCAATATCCCGTTTGGCAAAGGTAAGGGCGAGAAAGAGTAAGTGCTGCTTATATCGGTTACCACCTATTTCCTCTGTACTATGGAGTAGGACCAAACGAGGATCATGTGGGAATATCCCAGGATAGCCCTCTCTAGGGCAGGTCAATACCCTACGCCAGAAAGGCTGTAGAAGCGCGCAGCTCCACAATGTACGGAAAAAGGTCTCCACCTCCCTGTGGCAACGTAAGCACTGGGGGCTCGCCACAACTCCCATCCTCCAAAGGCGCATCCGGGTGAAGTACAAACAGTGCACATACCTAAACTGTATAAGACGGTATCTGGAAGCTACCGCAGCACCACGGGGACTAGCTATCGCCTCCATCCAGTCATTGTCCATCAGGTCTGAAATGTCATCCTGCCACGCCCTCCTCGTCTTATGCAGGGCCGTGTTACAGTGCGTTGTCAGCGTCTGATATATTTGTCTTATTTTGGGTGCTCCTAGATCCCCCATAAGGAGTCTACCTTATAGCGGATGAAATTCAGGGAGATCGGGTATGTTATCCAGCGAGGGAGTCAAGGCATGCCGCAGTTGGAGGTATCTACAGAACTGGGTTTTGTGTAGATGGAACTCAACCTGTAGGCGCTGAAATTATTTGAGGACACTGCCCTGCATAATGTCCCCCAAAGTGAAAATACCAATCAGGTCCCATTGGCGGAACCCCTTCAGAGCGACCACCTGATGTAGATAGGTGCCGTGCCATAAGGGCGTTGCTTGTGTTAGCCGCCTGTGCCATCCCATTCGTCGAAACGTATACCGCCACAGCCTAATCGTTATCCAACTAGCGTGTGGTAAAGAATCAAGACTCTGTGCGCTGTAGAGTAACTGCAGGAGGGGAGTCTTTTCCATAGCCATATGTTCTAGTGCGAACGCCGGGTCCGTAGGCGAGTTATACCACCAATCATTGATAATTAACAAATGTGCCGCAACATAATATGAGTATACATCTGCAGCTGCAATGCCTCCACAATATGTGGATTGCGAACATGTCTGAAGTGCGACATGAATCGTCCCTCCCCATAAGAATTTATTGTGTAGGGCATTAATCTGTGTAAACTACGCCCGCGGTATATAGCACGGGTAATTCTGGAGACCGTAGAGAACCCTGGGGAGAGAGACCATTTTAAAGATGGCAGACCGCCCGTATAACCAAACAGGTAGGAAAGACCAAACAGCTGTGTCGTCGCGGAGGCTGGGGAGGAGTGGAATTATATTACAAGTCCACGAAATCTGCAGACAGGGGGACGTATATACTCCCAGGTATTGAAATCCTTCCGTGGCATGCTTTAACTGGGATGCCCAAGTGCCCCTGCCCTGATGGCCACATACGGGGAACAGCACCGATTTAGCTGGGTTAGTGTGGAGCCCAGAGTTCTGGCCAAAGACCCGGAGGATCTGCAGGATGCGTGGACCCGAAATCCAGCGGTCAGTCATAAAAAACAGGACTACGTCTCCATAAAGTGCAATACGGTCCGATTGTGAGCGAGGCCAGTCAAAGCCGCTGAGCACATGGTCCCCACGAACCCACGCCACCAGGGGCTCCACTGCCAAGGCAAAGAAGAGAGGGGATAAAGGGCAGCCCTGACGCGTGCCCCGACCAACAGGAAAGAAGGGAGACCGATGGCCAGCTATACGCACAGAGGCCATAGTGTCAGTGTATAGTAGGCGCACATAAGCTAGGAAACGTGGACTGAAATTAATCGCTTCTAGGATTCGGAAAAGGTACTCCCAGCTAAGGGAGTCGAAGGCCTAGTCAATATCGGCCAGGAGTAAGGCCGCGGCGTCCCAACTCAGGTGCCAAGGCCATAGCATTGTGGACCCGATGAATGTTATGTCGGGTGGCCCGATGCAGCATAAATCCAGACTGGTCCATATGGACCAGGTCCGGAATGCATGACCACAGGCGGTCCGCCAGGACCTTCCCTGATAATTTTGATTCAAAGTTGATTAAGGAGATAGGGCGGTATGAGGACGGATCCTCTGTGGGCGGCCAGGCTTTAAGAAGAGGACGATTTTGGCCTGACGCCAGTCCCGGGGCAGAAGTCGCCATTCCAGGGCCTCATGATCGTACCCAATAAGTGCGGGCCCAGCTCAGCCATATGGGAGCGAAGGAATTCCATAGGGAACCCATTGGGGCCCGGGTGCAACACATTAACTGCCGCAGTCAATTCATCCAATGTAATAGGGGCGTCTAATTGATCTCTCGTCTGAGCTGACAACTGCTGCGGGGGAATATCCCGTAGAAACTCCGCGATGATATCTCCCGAGACCTGTTCCCTCTGGGTATACTGCGTAGTTAGGTGACGCACAAATTCCTCCAACACCTCCACGGGGTTGTACCCAAGGCACCGTCCTCACCCCTGATGGCAGAGACCATGGCCGGGCCCTGACGGGCTTGAGTCTATGCAACATTTTGCTAGACTTGTCCCCCCACTGGTATAACCGATGTTGGGACGCCAACCAGATTTCCTTTGTCTCCTCAGTCAGATGATGGTGCAGCTACTGTTGTGCAAGGGACAGGTTCCTCCGAAGGGTTAGGTGGGCTCCAGTGAGTATTCCGTTTCCAGGGAGATGCACTTGGGCCTCAAGTTCGTGCCTCTGAGTGGCACGCTTATGCTTATCGTTAGCCCTATAGCTAATGTCCACCCCTCTAATGGTAGGCTTCAGGGCTTCCCACAGGGTTATTCTGAAGGGAGCGGAGTCAATGTCAGAGAGAGATAATTGTGGATTGCCGTGTGGATACACTCCTGGTACTCAGGGTTACGAAGATGCCACGGGGACATCCGCCACCGAAACGGGGGCTTCTGAAAATTTAGGAGGAGTGTCACCGTTACAGGCGAATGATCAGACAGCCCTCTCAGGAGATGTGAGACCTGGGAGAACCTGTGAACGTAACTCCGTGGTGTGAACAAGTTGTCTAATCGAGACAAGGAGCCATGTACCACCGACATGTATGTGTAGCCTATCTCGGCTGGATGGTATTCAAGCCATACGTCCGCCCAACACAGTGCCCCTGCAAAGCAATGACAATTTAGATGTGCCTGCGGGGGAAGGCGCCCCGGATCTCCGTCTCCTATCAATTGATGTCATAATGTCATTCCAGTCGCCGCCCAATAAAGACAGACCCTCAGGGAGCTCACCCCACAACCGAGTCAAACCCTCCACAAACGCAGTCCCGAGAGGCGGAAGAGCATATACACTACCCAGTGTGAGTTGTTCATCATAGTGCGTCTCCATCAGAAAAACATACCTATCCCCAGGATCAGCCCAAACTTTAGTATGGGGGAAGGGGACACGAGCATGAATAAGAATGGCAGTCCCACAGGAACCCCTGATGAAACCTGCATGGAATACTTGGCAGAATCCTAACCTAGCTAGACAGGGGGCCTTGTTGCCCAGGAGATGAGTCTCCTGCAGGAGGAGAATGTCAGCCCCATATTGTTTGGCCTGCCTGAGGATAGCCCCCCGTTTTGCCTTGTTGAGCAGCCCCCGGACATCCCATGTCACTACCGTCAGTCCACCAATATGGGGAGCCGTAGTCGGAGAGGCCATATTTCTAGTCGGGTCTAATAGTAAAGGTCTACCAGGTGAATAGTGGGATGTATGTTCGTGTGTGTAAACGACAAAAGACATAACTGTACAGATCTGGAACCCCCCCAACATCCCTCCTCCCCCACCCGATACTGCCGAGAACAAGGAGCATTTGTCTCGGTGAGGGGAACCTCAGGACCCAAACCACAGACCCCAAGGCCCCCCTCTCCAATGGATACCAATCACCCCAAACAACATGAACCTTGGGGAGCTAGTGGCAGTGCAGGCCAGCCACCACATATAGCGTCCAACCCCATGCAGTGTATAAGGATCGGGATAGATCCAACCCTTGGAGAATCAGTTACGTGCTAATAGGAATATCTCCGGCCAAGGGTCAGTCAAGAAGCTTGTACAGGACTGGAGGAACAACGATCCGAGCCAGAGCGATGCCGTCTCTTGGACTTCGTCCTGCGTGATCGATTCCGCTGCGAGCCCATTGAGGAGTCAGACTCCAGTGGTGGTGGGGAGTGCGGCTTCAGATGTGTCCTTTCACCAGTCCAGGTGAAAGCTGCTTCAGGCGAGTCTAAAAAGAATGTTTTAGAGTTATAGATCACTCGGAGCCGTGCTGGATACAGTAACATATAAGAGATGTTGAGTTTGCAGTTCCTCCATTTCACTGCGGTAAAAGACTGCCTTTGTTGCTGCACCAGGCGGGTGTAGCCCGGAAAAATCATAATGGGCCTGGAGTCAAAGACAAGCTTATCTTTATTCAGGCGGGCATACTGCAACACTGCATCTCTATCCGCATAGTTTAGCAACTTGGCAATGACCGGCCTTGGATTTTCCCCGGGGGTGGCTTCTTTGTAAGCGCCCAATGAGCCCTCTCGACCACAAAGCAGGCCGAGATCTTGTCAGACAGCAGCAGGTCCCTAAGCCATGAAGTAAGGAAATGAGTCATGAAACCGCCCTTGCAACCCCCCGGAAAACCAACAAAGCGGAGGTTATTGCGCCTAGCGCAGCCTTCTGCATCTTCAGCCCTGGTAGCAAGCTCTTGGGAGATCACAGTTAATTTATTGACTTGGCGTTGGAGGGTCTGCACGGTATCTTCCACAGACAACACCCGCGTCTCGGCCTCGGTAATTCGGTCGACAGCCTTGCGCAGGTCCTGCTGTAAAAATGAGACCTCAGTGCCCACTGTGCCAATCTTGGCCTCCAGCGTGTCCCTTGCATCCAAAATGGCCGCAAGCAAGACTGCGTTGTTCGGAATGGAGCCTGAGGGGGGTACCTGCCCGCAGATGTTGCAAATTGGTCCATGGTGCTTTGTTTCGGGCCTGTGGCGCCAGGCTTGTCCTTCCCAATGTGCGTGATCTACAAGATAACCGTTCCGATCACCTGTGGGGAAAAGGCTTGATCTGGCGGGGTACGCAGGATCATGAGGGGATTGATCCACCACCTCGGGGGACTCTCTAGGGGGTGCCCCGCAGCTGGTCCTCATGGATTCTGTCCACCACTAGGTCACAAGCCGCACTGGAGCTAATCCAGCCGCTTCCGCAACCAGCAGCAAACAGCCAAGCAGGTCCCTCTAATGGAACTTAGCTCACAGGACCACCAGGACTCGGAGCACCCCTGATACACCAGCTTCCATGAACTGCATCTTCTTCAGCAGCGGGGAATGCCAGGCACAACTTATCGCCCAAGATCCAGGTGGCGCCTCACAGGGGTAGCCCACTTTCTGGGCCTCCACCATAGGGCACAAGCCAGCAGTACAGGATAAGCGCGAGAACCGGGGGCCCTCAGGAGAATCAAAATGGCAGCAGGCGTGTAGTTTTTCCCCCTGACCCAAGCTGGGCCCAAAAGCAGCCGTTTATTCCAGATTACGGGTGGGCTCTACGCTGTGCATCAGCACAGCAAGGCTCCTAATGTGACTCAGCCAGGAATCAGATGGCGGTGGGCGTGTATTCTTGCCCCCGGACCCCAAGGCAACCGCTAGGTCCAAATTCACAGGCGGGCTCCACGCCCCGCACCCCTACAGCAAGGCTTCCAATGTGGCACTGCCGCAGGCAAGAGACCGCGCCTCAGCCTCCGGCGCCTAGGTGTCCCCTCCGGCGCCTAGGTGTCCCCTCCGGCGCCTAGGTGTCCCCTCCGGGGGAGATCTCGCACTGCAGCGCCTATGGGGTCCCGCAGACACGGCCCACTGCCCCGCTATCCCCAGCACCCAAGGCCCCAGAGCAACGGCCCCCAGCACCGACCGGTGCCCAGGCCGGGACAGGCCCCACAAACACAGCAGGAACACAGCCGGGCTCACGGAGCCCCTCCACAGCCCAGGCCCCAACCAGCAACAAAACTGTCACCCGGGAAGGCCCGAAAGGGTGAGGGCGTGCGACCGCCAGCCGCCCCCGCCTAGCCCCCCAGCACTCCCTCTCACCTCAACCCGGCACAGGACCCGGCACAGGCTCCGGACACAGCACCAGCCTTGCAGGATCAACTAACAAGCGAGGGGGATGACGAGCTGCAGCCACAGCGCGGTCCTCACACTCGCCCTCAATCAAGCCGCAGAGATCCCTTTCCGGCTCCATCGCCACGCCGGGTGTCTCCTCCATCCTGTGCACCAAGGATACCCTGCAAAAGGGCTGGATGAGGTAGGATAAATGTCGGATTTAGGCGGCGGGCGTATGTAGCTTATTCAAGCTGCGTCCACCATGATTGCTGGCTAAGCCACGCCCCCCATGCTGGGCCCTTTTAAACTGCAAATACTCATCAGGAATCTGATATTTAACATCATCTGGTGCACAGTAATCTGTGCCCTTTTTTTTCGCCAAGAACTAATCTTTTCCTGTCAGGCCTAAGTCACAAGCAGCCAATTGGTAACCTTTTCTCAAATGAACCTGATGTTGCTACAGCTTTCTCTGAAACTTCACTGCAAACAACTTTCCTGAGCAAACCTTCTCTGTACCATCAGATATTTAACCTCCTAAATCCGTCCAGCTTCTCACGTCTCCCTGCCCGATGAGCCCCCTCTTTGGGAATTCCTTTCTTATCTCAAGGCCAGAACAAACTGAATTCATGAGCTATGTGTTTCAGCCTTCCCACTACACTTTCAAAATGCCTTTTTATTCGGCACAAATACACGCTACCTTGAATGTTGAAAACAAATCTTTCAAATTAAATGCAAAATACAACTTCATGTCTGTAGCTCAAAACAGCGTTTGTCCTTTTGTGATGTGCAAAGCAAAATGTAAAATCTAGGTGCCATCAGCGCAACCCTGCTTTTCTCTCTCATTTTTTATCATCACAGCATGCTCTTTAGCTGTCTTATTTCACATTCTCCCCCCATTAAGCATTCCTTCGTCCTTTCTCAAACCATTCATCCTATGCAAAAAACAAACATATATATTATTACTATTATTTGCGCTAGCTGATCTTTTTCCAATCATGTATCTGCAGAACAACAATGACAACAAGAAAATCATTCCAGGCATTTTCAAAAAGAAGCCAAATTCATTATTTTGCCTGGCAAAGCAACTGCAAGTGCTTTTTTATTTTTTTTTAAAGACATTCCTCAGACCGAACCAAAAACAAACTGATGGTGTACCATATTCACAAAACACACTCACAGACAAAAAGAGCTCCTCAGACTGAACCAAAACACATCAGGCTCTAGCCTGAACCAAAATAAGTCAGTCCTCCGACTGCACCAAGACAAGACAGTCCATAGACTGTACCAAGACAAGACAGTCCGAAGACTGTACCAAGACAAGGAGACAGGCTCTAGCCCCAGGCTTTTTCAAGAGTAGACCAAATTACCAAGTGGCAGAGCGTTCGCAAGCACTCTGTATCTTAAGAGTCCACAGGCCCACCAAGTTCAAACAAGACAGCACCGCACTTACCAAGAATTCAAGATGAACTCACCCGGTGCACACAGATCAATCAAGTCATTCTCCACTGCTGACTCTTGGGATCAAACGGTCAGATCCAAGGTTTCGCCTTTTCAGGACCCCAGCCGAGATGACCACTAGAAGAGGAGCCACCCGATCAGACAGGCGGGGCAGCCATGACAACCAAGCTCTGTAATATGGGGATCCCCGATCCGCCCATCCGACCGGACACCACCACAGATTACCGGCGGGATGGGTCACCTGGTGGAGTCCCTGTTCGGGCACCATCTGAAGGAAGTGACCCGAAAATGGGCCACTCGGGTCACTAATGACCACCTCTATGCCTTCCCAAATAATGAAGAGTCAGTCAGACAGTAGAGAATACAAACCAAAGATATTTATTAATAATGCACAGCTGTGGAGCCCGGTCTGACCAGCCTCATGAAAAGACCGCTGAGGGACTGCCTTTCACAAGCATAAAGGTGACAATTATACATTTCAGCCTGAGCACAAGACACACCCACCCAGTAACTTTCCACAGAAGGCAGCAAGAAACAGAGGGGGCACACAAAGATGAGCTAAGACTCTGAGACCGGGTACACACTATCTCTCTGGCAAGGTCATTCTGTCTGTGCCTGCAGCTGAGCCAGTGGGAGCAGGCTCCATCTCATGGGAAAGGTATGCAGAAGTGCAAAACAATGTATTCATTAATACAGCGAGGCCCAACTTACAGAGACACAGAGAATTCAACACGGCTACTAATTGCTGAGCCAGGGAACAATTAATTGCAAACATGGCCTAGAATTGGCGGCTAAGTATAAAATGGCGCCCCAAAGGCTAACTTAACCATCATTACATATGGTAGCACAGATCAGACTTTTAATTTAATTCTAACACTTTGTCCTTAACCATCATTTACAGAGGATGCCCAGGTTTTAGATGCCCCGTGAGCTCTTATATGGAATGTAGGAAGGGGAAGTTAGGAAGCTGGTTGAATTTGCTTCTGGGGTGCATCTACACTTGGCTGTCACTGACAGATCCTATTACCAATGCTTGAGATGGCAAGAAAGGGAGGGAGCAGGCTGATTGACGAGTGGTCACTGGCAGCAATGTAAAACTAGAGGAGTTGCAGGTTGGCCATATTTTCGGTGAGTGGAAAGACAAGAAACGGGAGTGAGTCAGCTAACTGAGTGTATAAGGTTAGCATCGCCGTTGGGTTGGCTTTGGTGGTCCTTTTACATCCAGAAGACCCATGCCTCTGCCACGGCACAGTGACTTTCAGTGAAATGGTTCATATCACATAATTTGATGTAGTTACTGGGCAACTAAGGAAATACCTCATGCAAATTAGACATTATTTCTTTAGCATGGGCACATGGGTCCTCCACACTAGGGGGACTATTGTTCTATAAAATGCAGAACTGGAAACAAAAAGGAAGAAAACAGTTTTTAATTGAGTGGTGTAGTAGAGAAGGTGACTGTTTAGTCTTGGTTAATTTTTTTTATGCATTTAATCTCCATCGGTATAACATTCACAAAGTAGCCCCATGACGACCCCTGTTTTAAGGGCTATACTGCTTTATGTTTTTGTGAGGCCAGTTACAGACACAGCCCTTCCCCCACCCATTTTGTAACTCAAATATTAGTAAGCCGAGCTGTCTACACGACTGCATGGGATGTTTATATTTTTGAAGCTTACTGGATCACTGAAACTACCGCTGGTTTGCGTGGTGAGGAACTTGAACATTTGGGTGGCAGAGTGATTATATGTGTGGGGGGGGCTCATAGGAACTTAAAGCCGGCCGCCTAAGGTTTTGCTACACCGCGTGTGTGCTGCTCGCTCTTTTGCATGCGGTTACTAACAAAACAAGCATTTGCAATAGAATAGGTCTCGCTGTACTGAAAGTTTGAGCTATTGGCGTCGCAAAAATGAATGCAACGGCAATAGCTCAAACATTGAGTAATGCGAGACCTATTGCATTGAAAATGCTTGTTTTTACTCTTACGAATATCTATCCCCATTTATAAAGCTCAAAAAATATTGGAACTCTACACCTTAGCTTGCACAAAAAAACAGTTTCATAATGCACATAACGCTGACAGCATGGAACATTTTGGGGCCGATTCCGATCCTGTAAAAAGGCTGTACGAATCGTTGTATGGAGCGTTTACCCCGTACGACTCGTACCCGGTAAACTTTCTGTACAACCTAGGAAGTACGATTCGTACAGAAAGCCTATTTCCGTACGTTTCGTAAAAAAGCCAGTACGGGTCAAAAGAAACTACGATTCCGATCCGGAACAGCTTGTACGAAACGTCCGGACGTATTCAGGCAGCGGTTTCCGGCCCAGCAAGTACGATTCATCCCTACGTCACTCCATACAGGTCTTTTTTTACGTGAGTCAAACACAGGCGGAAAAGCAGAGTCCGACGCGAACCGCTACGCAACGGAGCCCCGGTACGCGACGTACACGCCATGAACCCCATCGTACGTGTCATCCCGACCTGGTGCACCGCACCCGACGCACACGGCGCAGAAGGTGAGAACAACACCCAGGGGCCAGGGTGGGGGTGAGGGGCAGGAAACAAACCCCATACTCAAAGCCAAACCTATAATATGGAGGCCATACATTACCACCAGGGTCTGGTCACTTGGGGGGGCCTGGCCAGCAACCCTTGCGTACCGCAACAACGGATGTGGACGTGTATGGTGCGTGTCACACGTACCCCTACGGCACCATTAGAACAGTGATACGGACCGTACACGCGCAATGAATGCATGGGTACGGTTCGTACCACACGTACCCCTACGGCACAGTAGAACTGTGATACGGACCGTACACACGCAATTAATGCGTGGGTACGGTGCGTGGCACACGTACTCCTATGGCACCAGTAGAACAGTCATACGGACCGTACACACGCAATGAATGCATGGGTACGGTGCGTACCACACGTACCCCTATGGCACAGTAGAACTGGGATACGGATCGTACACACGCAATGAATGCGTGAGTACGGTGCGTGTCACACGTACCCCTACGGCACCATTAGAACAGTGATATGGACCGTACACATGCAATGAATGCGTGGGTACGGTGCGTGTCACACGTACCCCTACGGCACCATTAAAACAGTGATACGGACCGTACACACGCAATGAATGCGTGGGTACGGTGCGTACCACACATACCCATACGGCACAGTAGAACTGTGATACGGACCATAGACACGCAATGAATGTGTGGGTACGGTGCATGTCACACGTACCCCTACGGCACCATTAGAACAGTGATACGGACAGTACACATGCAATGAATGCGTGGGTACGATGCGTACCACACGTACCCCTACGGCACAGTAGAACTGTGATACCGACCGTACACACGCAATGAATGCGTGGGTACGGTGCGTGTCACACGTACCCCGTTACGGCACCAGTACATTTGGGATACGAGGCGTACACACGCCAGGAATGTGGGCTTAGAGGGCTGGCCCAGCATGTTACCTTCATATTGTTGTGTGTGTAGGTCCAGGCCAGCAGTGTACAGCTCCAAGGGGGTGCGTGGGTGGGTGCATATGACTCCCAGCAGTGTCCAGACATATGAGGGGTGGGTGCAGAGGACTCCCAGCAGTGTCCAGACATATGAGGGGTGGGTGCATATGACTCCCAGCAGTGTCCAGACATATGAGGGGTGGGTGCATATGACTCCCAGCAGTGGTCAGAGATATGAGGGGTGGGTGCATATGACTCCCAGCAGTGTCCAGACATATAAGGGGTGGCTGCATATGACTACCAGCAGTGACCTGCAATATGAGGGGTGGGTGCATATGGCTCCCAGCAGTGTCCAGACATTTGAGGGGTGGGTGCATATGACTACCAGCAGTCTCCAGACATATGAGGGGTGGGTGCATATGACTCCCAGCAGTGTCCAGAAATATGAGGGGTGGGTGCATATGACTCGCAGCAGTGGCCTGCAATTTGAGGGGTGGGTGCATATGACTACCAGCAGTGGTCAGAGATATGAGGGGTGGGTGCATATGACTACCAGTAGTGGACTGAGATATGGGGGTGGGTGCATATGACTCCCAGCAGTGGACAGAGATATGAGGGGTGGGTGCATATGACTACCAGCAGTGGCCTGCAATATGAGGGGTGGCTGCATATGACTACCAGCTGTGTCCAGACATATGAGGGGTGGGTGCATATGACTCCCAGCTGTGGTCAAATATATGAGGGGTGGGTGCATATGACTACCAGCAGTGGCCTGCAATATGAGGGGTGGGTGCATATGACTCCCAGCAGTGTCCAGACATATGAGGGGTGGGTGCATATGACTACCAGCAGTGGACAGAGATATGGGGGGTGTACATCATCATCAGATGATCACACCTACATGGTGGTATGGACGCATCCCTAACTTTGGACTATGATTTCGGTGCTTTTACAACACATCACTGACAGCAGTGTCCCACTCCCAGGACGATGGATGTCTTTCACACACTGCATGACACACCACATGTGGGTGTGAGGACATATAACACATGCATACCCACCCATGGCAGATGCAGCACAATACACACCCTGATTTCATGTCAACAGACTGTATAGTCATGTAACTGCATACAAAACTAAGATAGCCAAAGGGAACACACACTGTCACGCACATCCCAGGACTGATAGGAATGTTCAGGTGCTGGTCCAGCCACCAAGATGTTGTCTCTCATGGAAGGAATAGGGTTCAATTCCACCAGATACAATGCCCACAATTGTGAGTCAGGTGCCCAAATACCCTGCATAAGAAGTACCATTTGTGTGGTAGGCCGTGATTACACACATGCATAGTGCTGAAAAGGGCCAATTTGTCCCTGAAGGCATTCCTACATACCCAAAACACAAATACAGTCACTAGCAAGGATGGCACAGACGATTCAGCAGGAGACATCGGTGAGCAGGCATGGCCATTGTTGAAGGGATCCGTCACCAACAAAGGAAATGTGGACACAGGTCAGCACAACAATTGTGCAACTGTTTGCAGGGAAGATGTCAGGTGCCACAGAGGAAGGAACACTCCTTGGGACAATGTCTCCAAACTAAATGAACACACACTACCAATGATTCTTTGCAGAGACATTGTGATGACACACAGATACCATGGTCCACCTCATGACCATCATACAAAAACATTTCTCAGAACCCTAACACATTACCAGAACACCAACCCCAGGAGCCTCATCACCAACATCAAGTACCTGAAATGCAATAGTGTTGAAAGTTAAAGAAAAGGCTTTATTCAGCACCAAAAATAAATAAATTTAAAAGAGACTATGTACAAAGGCCAATGGCAAGTCCATTTCTCAAGTCCAAGGGTGGACGTAGGGGACCGCGTCCACCCCTACCTTGCCTGCACAAAGGAACCTCAAGGTTTGTCGACTGGGGGGACATCATCTGTGGCAGGACAAGGCACCACAGGGACATGAGGGGGATGGGTAGGTGTGGTGGGTGCAGGGGTGGACGTCTCCACCACAGGGGATGGGGCAGCGCCAAAGGTGGAGGTGAGCTCGGCGCTGCACACTGCTGCTAGGGCCTCCATCCTAACCCCTGCACCTGAAGATACCCCAGGGCCAACGGAGGGTGTGGTGGGCGAGGGATGGGGTGCAGCGCTCTTGGGGGAGGGGGTGGACATGGTGGGGGACTCAACTCCCGTGCCCGGGGACTTCCTCGCCCGCTTGTGGGCTGGTGGCTCAGTGGGGGCGAGGCCCAGCTCAACCATATAGGTCTCCTTGGGTGAGAGTTTGGCAGGGGAGCTAAGGGGAGTGGTTTTGGAGGCACAGGGTTGTGAGGACTGCGGACTGCGACTGTGGCTGTGTGTTTGTCGTCTGCCCCCAGACCCTGTGGGTGTGCCTACATCCCCCTGAGTGTGCGTGCCAGGAGGTGTGCGCTGTGCCTTACTTGGGGGTGTGCTGGATGTGTCTGGTGGGGTGCGTGCCCGTGACTGTCTGGGTGTGAGTTGAGCAGGCATGGGAGAGGGCAGTGTGGATGGGTCCGGGGTAGGGGGGGGACGGAGCGCTGCAGGAGAGAAACTGCTGCCGTCAGGGAAGAGTCCATGGACTGCAGAAACCTGCGTTGGTCAGACATCATTGCTGACATGCCCTCCATGAACGACACCATCTGTGTGAGCAGTTTAGTGTGTCCATGGAGGACATTCAGCACCGATGCCTGCCCAACCTGCAACTGCCGCAGTATGTCCACAGACTCTTCACTGAGGGCAGCAGGGGTGACAGGGGCAGGGGGTGTGGTGCCTGGGCCGAAGGAGACATGGTGGGACTCTGCACAGACAGAAGGGACGGGAGCAACTGGGAGGGCGGAGATGGTAATGGAGGAGGCGGGGACATATGCGGGGATGCTGCCAGTTGGTGTTGCAGCCTCCACCTCCTCACGGAGGTCAGCCTCGGACCCGTCGGCGTCGTAGCTGCTCTCGCCTCCAGACAGGTCCTCCGACTGACTCCCCTCGCCCTCCGTGCCACTGGCTCCTTCTGACTCCCCAGCACTGGTGGCACTGTCGCTGGGTCCCTTCTCCAGGTCCATGCAGGTGTCTCCCTCGCTTGCGGATGATGATGCTGTGGGCAAGGAGAAGAAACCGAAATGCGTCAGTCACCTGTATACATCTGACACATGAGCACAAGAACAATTGGTCACAGTGCATATCAGGCAATGCATCATGAGTAACAGCTAGATAACTCCGCACATATGTAAGCCCTGTACTGCCCAGTTGGTACACCCACTATGCCACTTGGACACCAGGAAAAAAAGAACACAAAAGGCCACAACTTGAATGAGAAATATACTGAGAAGCTAGTGTCTGTGAACCCGTGAGCACAGCAATACAATGAAGTCATGCCACCTCTTGTTTACCCTGAAAGAAATAGTAGTGGTGCACCCAACGTAAACTGACACGCCTCAATACTCAAGGTGTCACCACACTCAGAGACCTGTAAGTACTTTGGAACACAAAACAAAAAATGTTGCTACCTTGGGACTCACAATACTTTACACAATCTACATGTTTTG
The DNA here is from genome assembly GCF_964204655.1 of Triturus cristatus. NCBI lineage: Eukaryota > Metazoa > Chordata > Amphibia > Caudata > Salamandridae > Triturus > Triturus cristatus. Next base: position 757,391,664 of record NC_140580.1, read on the forward strand.
AATGTGCCAATTCGCCATTTCGTGAAATGCATGAAATATGTCGCACAAGGCAGTGCACACAAAAGTACATTTATACTGTCATTGAAGAAGCTGGCACCTCTTCTAAGAAGCCACTGTTAGAAATTAATGGTGTTGCAGAAAGTACATATACATGGGCCCATGGAGGTCTTGATGTCTTGAGACTCGTCAGTTTGTATCACCAACAACAAAGGAGTCTCACAAAATCAAAAGCAGTGTGGGAACATGTATATGGAGAATCTGCAACACCATTTAATTCTAACAGTGGCTTCTTAGAAAATGTTGACACACAAAACTTTCATACGAAGGAGGGTCCAAGGGATATGTTTAAAGACCTGCACAGTATGAAATCCCCAGATCAACAAGAATATACAAAAGATACTGTGGGTCTAATGTTCCAAGTGAGTGCAAACACTGATGTAACAGAGAAAGTAAAGGGAAACCAAAGTAATCGTGTGAAACCTCGAACGAGGTTTAAGTTCCCATCACCCACCGGAGGTGGCTTATCATCATCTGGGAACTATGGACAATACCAAGAATACCAACCACTATGATGATTGTGGTGGTACCGCGGTTGTCCCAGGCATGAGTGCAAAATCGTTGCAAACGGTAGGGTGACGGTTGCAGTGCAAAATATGTGATGAAAAAGTGATATTAAAAATGGCTAACAAGACACTATAAATTTTATTCTGGCGCTGTTTTGGTGCCACTTAAAAACAGTGCATAGACAGCATACACAAATAACTGTCAGATTTTTGGTCTATATGTTTCGGCTTCTGGACAAAAGAGTCCAAGCTCTCATCAGGACCACGTGAACGCTACTGCAATAGGTGTGTAAAAAAATGAACGTATAAATTGATTACAAGGTTGGTACCCAATACAACCTGATAAATCCTGTATGCCACGTTGAAGCTGTTACAGGCAATGTCTTGTAATAGAGATCCGAATAGTTGTGGGTACGCACCTCGCCTCACCTGGCATCCGCTCAGGAATTGAGGCACCGCTCTCTCCGTCGGAGAGAGCCTCAATTCCTGATTACTTTGGTTTCCCTTTACTTTCTCTGTTACATCAGTGTTTGCACTCACTTTGAACATTAGACCCACAGTATCTTTTGTATATTCTTAGAAAATGTGCCAGTGTGTTCCATGAAAGTGGAAATGTTGTTTGGTGTGCACTTCCTTGGGAGACTTTTTTCATGCAGGCACATCAGTGTTCTTAACACAAATCATCAAATGTCCACATTTAAAACATGAAGAACTGTTGACAAGTGCTGTGAGTGCCAAGGTACCATTTTTTAAGAGTAACAACTTGAATTATGTCAGTTGTCACATGGCCATCCGTCACCAGATTACACAGTTGGCTACACATATGACCTACTGCCTGTCATCTTGAGTGGCACACATGTCCACACCCAGGACAATGCATAAGCTAATGGGCCTGCAATTGGGTTGAAAAAAAGCCTAGCTGTACTGTGGGGACACCCTCATGGCAAGCCAGAATGTACACACTGATGTCAGCACACAAAGTCCAAACAGCGTTGCATCTGAACCACACACAGGTGCTAAAAATGTATGAGCAGGAATCATGTATTTAAAAAACTGACACAGGCTGCAAAGCACGAACATTAAGCACTGGCCTGCATCACAGGGGCACTGCACGGTGATTCTTTGTACAGCCAAGTCTCACACACAAGTCAGACCTGGCAATGAAAAATCAGGGTTGCACCTGTATGCCTCTCCCACACACCCCACCCCATGCCTAAGTCAATGTGATTGATACAGATCAAGAAATGACACCTCTTATTCAGGGTTACAATAACTGTGCTGGAAAAATAGCTTCATTTACACAACATCACCTCGTGGAGCTGGCAACACATATTTGTGACAAACAACCATCAACAGATTGTTGTGAATAGTCACACAAGCACTGCCCAGTGTGAGTATGCACAAGCAAAATGGTGTATCCCTGTCCAGTGGACACATGTAGCACACATTTGCAAAATACTAACTAGGCCAGGGAACAATGCCACAGAGGCAGACCTATGCTGAACCCACAGAGAATGTGCACAGTGTTGGATGACACACATGATTAGGAGGCCAGGGTGTCTCAGGGGACTGTAGTGGGCACACTGCTCCGTGGTCCTGGAATGAGCAGACTGTACCATGTTCAACCGTCATGGCAATATGCATATCTCCCACTCATGCACATCATGTCTGATGCCACAACATTGGTCATGTATGCTGCAAGGGTGTTCAGTTGAAAGCTCACACTCCTATGTTGAGAATCATCATCAGTGCCAACAAATATGGACCCCCAACATAGTGAACAGGTCATGGCACATGCAAGGTACCAATACAAGTCACAGACCACCCTCCCACATGATGCAGAAATCAATGTGCACTTAGATTTACTGGGACCCTAGATGACCATGTGCAAATGTTATTACACATAGACCAGGTGTTAGAATTGTGAATCTCTGGTTGGCACAGGTATGCACTTGTGACAAGCAGGGACTCTTACTTCTAAGTCAGAGTAAGGGGATCACCCTTTCAAATAACCCCTGCTCACCCTTTAGGTAGTGTGGCGCAAGCAGTCAAGACTATTCTCAGGGCGTCATAGGTTAAGCATTTGTGAACGCATGCAGTAATACAATGACACACCACAAATGGACACCAGTCAAGGTTGTATAAAAATAGCTTTCTTTATATAAGGCTTAGCACAAGACCAGAATAACAAATAAAAATGACCACAGTATTATTTTAAAGTTCAATGTTCTTGTAGAAGGGCTTAAAATACAAAAATAGGCTTCTTTTAGTTAATTACGCTTCTTTCACATAAATACGCTTCTTTCAAGGCTCTGTACGGTTCGTACCTGGATGTGCGACTCGTTGGCACTCAAAACAAGGGAAGTACGAGTCTAACAATCGTTGCGGACTCCGGGGTCCGTGGCATGCACGCTGCGGTGCGAACAGAACAAAGTACCTTGGGTTTGTGGGGTCCGCGACGGACAGTGCGGGACAAGTCGATGGGTCCGGGTTGTAGCTCGGTAGCGTATTCGGATGCTGGTCGGGTCGCGGCGTCGGTACGCGGCGTTGATACGGGACCTTCAGGGATACGTGGCGGATGGCCCGGATCAGCTTGCAGAGTCCGTGGCGTTCGGCGGTTGAGCCGTACCTTCGGTGCGGATAGGCGGTGACACTACTCGGCGAGCCGTACAGCGCACGGGGAGGATCTGTGTAATGCGGCTTCTCGGCTCTGAGCACGGCACGGTGCAGTACGGTTTAGCAGCGTACGGACCGTACCTGCGGGACAACGAAGCTTGTGTCCGAGGTGTACAGGATTAGGCAGCCAGGGCTGTACGACTCACATCGGCGGGGAAGGTTAGGTGCGATGCGGCTGGGAGGGATACAGTGCGTACTAACGCTTTTAAATCAGCGTAGACACACGGTGCCGGGCGGCAAAGACACGGCTTCGCGGCGGATGGGGTACGGGTCATACCGGGGGCCAAATCCAGCGGAAAACAAGCAAGAATTGTCCAGGCATCTCAATTTTGGAAGGCAGATGAGTCCAATGGTCCTGGGACTCAGTTCAGGGGGCAAGCTCTCTTCCAAGCCCTTGGAGATTGTTGAAAACAAAGTTGCAAAGTCTCTTTTAGTCCTTTCCTCTCCTTTCTCAGCAAGGTACCAACTGCAGGCCAATCCCCCAGGTTAGGGAAAGTTACTCCTCCTTCAGCTTCTTCCAGGTCCTTCTAGTCAGGCAGAGTTTCTTCGTGGTTCAATCAGGATCTGATCTCTTAGGAGCAGGGCTCCTACATTTATACCAAGTTTCTTTTGTCTTTACAGGCCAGGGGGGCCTTTGCCTAATCCCAGCCCAGTACTTTTCAGTGAGGAGCACTTTGTTGTTGGGACTCTGGCTTCTTCTTTCAGCAGGCAGGGCAGAGACATCAGACGCTCCCCAGGGGGTGGAGCCACCATTGTGGGGGCAGAGCACAGCCCCATTCAGAGTCAAGGTGCACTCCTCCCACCCATCCTGATGTAATCTCTCTATTCACCACCTGGCAGCCCCAGCCTGTCTCCTGGAACTTCCCAGCCCTGTCACTCAAGCTACGCACAAAGAAGATAGCCCCTCCCAGCAGAGGCGGACTGAAATGGTTTAGGCAAGCAAATGCTAACTTTCTAAAAGTAGCATTTGCAAACACAGGATATTAAAATAAACTTTACTAAAAGATGTATTTTATTATTTTGAGTTCAGGCATACTAATCATGAATTTCTACCATGCTTCCTGAGCCTGCTTGGATTATAGAGTGTTATAATCTAGCAGCCCATTCTGGCCTATGGAGAGCAGGTAGCCTTACAATAGTCAAAAACGAAAATGGCTGTAATTCACTATTAGGACATGCCACACACTTCAGGGCATGTCCTACCTTAACCTTACAATGCACCCTGCCCTAGGGCCTACCTTAGGGGTGACTAACATGAAGGTAAGGGAAGGTTTAGGGACTGGCAAGTGGGGACACTTGCCCAGTCAGCATGACAGTACCAGACTGCATGCAGGTTCTGCAATGGCAGACCTTAGACACATTTTACCAGGCTGCTTCTGTGGGTGGCACAACCAGTGCTGCAAGCCCACTAGCAGCATTTGGATATACAAGCCCTTGGCACCCCTGGTGCACTCTACTAGGGACTGATAGTAAACCAAATAAGCCAAACATAGAAGTCAATTCACATAATACATTTTACCATAGGGAGCTCTTGCCCTGTGGCACTGGATGGCAGTGGCACAGGGCCCTGAGCAGCTAACACCAGCACAAAAATACATTGAGGCACAGACAAAAAAATGGGAGGGTGACCCACGCCAATGGTGCCAGGTCTAACACGTGTCCCCTCCAGCTGAAATGTGGGGAGAACTACCCTACCCCAGGGAGTTCTCATCACTAAGACGGAAAAATCTGGAAAGACCATCAGCGTTGGAGTGGTCTATACCGGGGCGATGTTCCACCGTGAAATCCATCCCCTGTAGGGAAATGGACCACCTCAACAACTTAGGATTCTCACCCCTTATCTGCATCAACCACCTGAGGGGCCTGTGGTCTGTTTGAACCCGGAAGTGAGACCAAACAAGTAGGGTCTTAGCTTCTTCAATGCCCAGACCACAGCAAATGCTTCTCGCTCAATCGCACTCCACTTTTGTTCCCGGGGAAGTAACTTCCTACTGATGAAGGCTACGGGTAAGTCAAAGCTCTCCTCAGTGACCTGTGAGAGTACAGCCCCTACACCATGCTCTGAAGCGTCTGTTTGTACCAGGAACTCTTTGGAGAAATCAGGGGCCAGGAGCACGGGCGCCGTGCACATGGCAGTCTTCAGGGTCTCAAATGCTTTCTGACAGGCGTCAGTCCAGATCACATTCCTGGGCTGCTTCTTAGAAGTCAGCTCTGTCAAGGGGGTAACAATGCTACCATACCCCTTGACAAACCTCCTGTAATACCCAGTGAGTCCTAGGAAGGCCCTCACCTCCGTTTGGGTTTTGGGGGGTTCCCAAGCCAGGATGTTTTCAATTTTGGGTTGCAGGGGTGCCACCTGGCCACTCCCTACTTGGTGCCCCAAGTACACCACGGAACCCTGCCCGATCTGGCACTTGCTTGCCTTGATCGTGAGGCCTGCCTTGCGCAGTGCCATCAACACTTCCCAGAGGTGATGCAGGTGTTCTTCCCATCCGACACTGAACACTGCTATGTCGTCCAGGTAGGCGGCACTGAAGTCCTCCAGCCCAACCAACACTTGGTTGACCAACCTCTGGAAGGTGGCAGGGGCATTCTTCATCCCAAATGGCATCACCCGGAATTGGAAATGCCCATCTGGTGTGGAGAATGCTGATCTCTCTTTTGCCCCGTCGGTCAAGGCGATCTGCCAGTACCCAGACGTTAAATCAAATGTACTGAGGTACTTGGCAGCCCCCAGCCGATCAATGAGCTCATCAGCTCTGGGGATGGGGTGCGCGTCAGTCTTGGTTACTGAATTGAGTCCTCTGTAGTCCACACAGAACCGGAGTTCGGGTGTGGCACCCGGCGCTGCAGCCTTTGGGACCAAGACCACTGGGCTGGCCCAAGGACTGCTGGAAGACTCAACCACCCCAAGAGCAAGCATCTTTGAGACCTCCTCTTTGATGCAAGCCCTAACCCGGTCAGTTACCCTGTAGGCCTTGTGCCTCACAGGTAAGCTGTCCCCAATATCCACATCATGGACGCACCAATCTGTGATACTGGGTACCAGGGAGAACAGGTCAGAAAACTGCCCCAGCAGCTGGCGGCAGTCATTCTGTTGTTCCGGGGTCAGGGAGGAAGAGAGGATGTCACCATCCACTCACCAATCTTTCTCTGTGGCTTCCAGGAGGTCAGGAAGAGGCTCGCTCTCCTCTTCTGCCCCATCATCTGTTGCCAAGAGCATGCCCACTTCAGACCTATCGAAGTGGGGCTTAAGGCGGTTGACATGCAGGACCCTCAAGGGGTTCCTGGGAGATTGAAGGTCCACCAAATAGGTAACAGGAATCTTCTTCTCCACAACCTCAAAGGGACCGGTCCACTTGTAGTGGAGCGTACAAGGCTCCACGGGGGCCAAGACCCACACTTTCTGACCAGGCTGAAGCTCGACCAGAGTGGCATTCTGGTCATACCACCGCTTCATCTCCTCCTGGCTGGCTTCCAGATTTGCCTGAGCAAGTGCTCTGAATCGCCTAGTCTGGTTCCTGAAGGCCAGCATGTAACCGTATACATTCTGGGCCTGGGAGATTGCTCCCAGCCTTCCTTGACCAAACTCAGAGGTCCTCTTACTGGGTGACCGTACAGGAGCTCAAAGGGGCTGAACCCTAGAGACTTCTGTGGCACCTCTTGGTAAGCAAAGAGAAGGCATGGTAAGAGGACGTCCCACTTACGTCTCATGTGTTCTTCCAGACCCATAATCATGCCCTTGAGGGTTCGGTTAAATCTCTCAACCAACCCGTTTCCTTGAGGGTGGTACGGTTGGTGAACTTGTAGGTTACCCCACACTCGTGCCAAAGAGATTTATTATACTTAGATATGAAATTGGTACCTCGGTCAGACACCACCTCTAGAGGGAATCCCACTTGTGAGAAAACTCCCATCAGTGCTCGTCCAACCACGGGGGCCGTCACTGTCCGCAGAGGGATGGCTTCCGGGTTCCTGGTAGCATGATCCACCAGGACCATGATGAACCTGTTGCCCATGGCTGTCCTGGGGTCCAGAGGCCCCACTATATCAATGCCCACTCGCTGGAATGGGGTACTAACCACCGGGAAGGGTTGGAGAGGAGCCTTCTGCTTCCTTCCACTCTTCCCACTTGCCTGGCAAGTCTGGCAGGTCCTACAGTGAGCATCTGAGCTCCTGTGCATTTGAGGCCAATAGAAGTGGGTGACAAGCCTTTCATAGGTCTTGTCTTGCCCCAAATGCCCTGCCAATGGCACATCGTGAGACAGCCCCAGTAGGAAGGCTCTGAACTTCTGGGGTACCACCAGCGCACGGGCTGACCAAGGTTCAGCAACCTTAGGCTCAGAATACAGGAGGTCGTTCTCCCAATAGACTAAATGTGTTCCGGACTGATCACCATCAGCCTGGGCTGCAGCCTGCCACCGCATACCCACAAGAGAGGGGCACTCTCTCTGCTCCTTAAAGAATTCCTCCCTGGAGGGGCCTCCTTCTTGCTGCCAATGGGTCAGCTCAGGCAGGTCCCCCAGTTCGGCTATCTGTTCCCCTGTAGGCTCCAGGGCATCCCCCTCAGGGTCTGCCTCCTCCTGGACCGTGGGAACTTCAGGAGCTGGATTCCCGTGCCTCCTGTGCCCTCTCTCTAAGGCTGGTTCCTGGGCCTCTCCTTCAGGCTCCAGAACTGCTTGAGCACCCTGTCTGACTGCCATGGACCGTGTTGTTACGCACGCCCAATCCGGCAGACCCACCATCCTCAGGTGAGCCCTCTTCTCCACCTTTTCCCAAGGGGAGCTCTCCAGGTCATTACCTAACAGACAATCAACAGGCATGGCCGCTCTCACAGCCACTTGCAGAGTACCAGAGATCCCCCCACTCAAAGGGAACCTGAGCCATTGGACACTGACTCTCTGTGTTGTCGGCGTTGACAACATGGCAGAATGCGTGTGGGACAACCTGCTCTTGAGACACCAGGTGTTGCTTGACAGCAGTCACACTGGCTCCTGTATCTCTAAGAGCCCCCACCCTTTGGCCATTTATGGTCACCCACTGCCCATACTTTTGAGTATTGGGGGGAAGTTGGGCCTCAGCGACCATCTTACTGTCTCCTAATGAGACTAGGGTCATCTGTACGGGATCCCCCTCCCCTTGTACATCTACCTCCCTCCCAAAGGCTACACTAGCCATCTGCCTGGGGGGTGGAGCACCAGGGGGTGCTGGTTTACCAAACATGTGGCACTTGGGATCCATGGAATAGTGCCCTAGGTTGTTACACTTGTAACATCTGGGGGGCCCTCTTTGAACAGGGTTACCAGTCGGGCCCCGGTCTGCTTCGGGGGTGGGGGTGGCTGAGAACCTTTCCCTTCGTTCCCCGGGGAATTACTTTGGGGCCCTCTGTAGAACTCCCTCTGTTTACCCTTGTCTCCCCCACTCTTCTGCTGGGGACACTGACCACCCTTGGCGGGGCCTCCCACGTGACCCTTGTGGACCCTGGTGCTGATCCAGCGGTCCGCCTCCTCAGCAAGCTTCCTAGGGTTAGTTAGCTTGCTATCGATCAGGTGCTGGCGTAGCTCAGGAAAACAATTATCAGACAAGTGCTCCCATGCAATTAGATCAAACAGCCCTTGGCAATCATTTACTTTGCTACCCTTCACCCAACCATCTAGCGCTCTGGAAAAAAAAGTCACATATTCCTCATAAGTGGTACCAGGCTTCTTGGTGCATTCCCTAAATCTCTGCCTGTACAATTCAGGAGTTAACCCATACCTTGTCATCAGAGCTTCCTTCATGTGTGGATAGGATGTGGTGACATCAGAGGGGAGGTCTAGCAGTGTGTCCCGCCCCTCACACAGGAACCTTCCCCACAACCCCGCTCCCCAATCTCTCTCAGGGACCCGGTGGGAGGACATGGCTACTTCATAGGCCCTGAACCACTGCCCAATATCATCCTGCTTGTAATACTCTTTCACCACATCTTTAGGAATGTGCACCCTTGACTCTGTTAAATTGCTGCCACCAGAGGGAGAGTAGTCTAAACTCCTGGCCTTGAGATCCAACTCCCTCATTTTTACTTCATGCTCCATGGCCAGCCTTTGTCTTTCCATTTCCATTTGAAGCTTTGTCATCTCCACTTCATGTGCTCTTGTAGCAATCCTGTCGGCCATCTCCTCTGGCGACAGGCCTCTGCCAGGCTCAGAAGCACATTCTGGGGGTATCACCTCCAGCACATTCTCTGGGAACTTGGATTTGTACCAGGCCCTCAGCGCCTTTGTATACTGCTCCTTGTTTTTCAATCCAGTTTGGTTAATTCTGTACTTGGAGAGGTATCCTTTCAAAACTTCACTTGTGCACCTCATCAGTGCCTTCTCATCCCAATCTATGTCATCAACCCCAGAGAATATAGAGGCCGCCCTGCCTCCATTGACTGAGCTAGGCATGGTTTTTTAAAGTGGAGATTCTTCAGCAAAAACAAAAATCAATACTGTGTGGCTGCGTTATTGGTCTGAACTCACTACGTGGTGTTCACTCAATTACTGTACATGAATCACAAATGCAAATTCAAATCCTCACCGCTGACCACCAATGTTAGAATTGGGAATCTCTGGTTGGCACAGGTATGCACTTGTGACAAGCAGGGACTCTTACTTCTAAGTCAGAGTAAGGGGATCACCCTTTCAAATAACCCCTGCTCACCCTTTAGGTAGTGTGGCGCAAGCAGTCAAGACTATTCTCAGGGCGTCATAGGTTAAGCATTTGTGAACGCATACAGTAATACAATGACACACCACAAATGGACACCAGTCAAGGTTGTATAAAAACAGCTTTCTTTATATAAGGCTTAGCACAAGACCAGAATAACGAATAAAAATGACCACAGTATTATTTTAAAGTTCAATGTTCTTGTAGAAAGGCTTAAAATACAAAAATAGGCTTCTTTTAGTTAATTACGCTTCTTTCACATAAATACGCTTCTTTCAAGGCTCTGTACGGTTCGTACCTGGATGTGCGACTCGTTGGCACTCAAAACAAGGGAAGTACGAGTCTAACAATCGTTGCGGACTCCGGGGTCCGTGGCATGCACGCTGCGGTGCGAACAGAACACAGTACCTTGGGTTTGTGGGGTCCACGACGGACAGTGCGGGACAAGTCGATGGGTCCGGGTCGTAGCTCGGCAGCGTATACGGATGCTGGTCGGGTCGCGGCGTCGGTACGCGGCGTTGATACGGGACCTTCAGGGAAACGTGGCGGATGGCCCGGATCAGCTTGCAGAGTCCGTGGCATTCGGCGGTTGAGCCGTACCTTCGGTGCGGATAGGCGGCGACACTTCTCGGTGAGCCGTACAGCGCACGGGGAGGATCTGTGTGATGCGGCTTCTCGGCTCTGAGCATGGCACGGTGCAGTACGTTTTAGCAGCGTACGGACCGTACCTGCGGGACAACGAAGCTTGTGTCCGAGGTGTACAGGATTAGGCAGCCAGGGCTGTACGACTCACATCGGCGGGGAAGGTTAGGTGCGATGCGGCCGGGAGGGATACAGTGCGTACTAACGCTTTTAAATCAGCGTAGACACAGGGTGCCGGGCGGCAATGACACGGCTTCGCGGCGGATGGGGTACGGGTCGTACCGGGGGCAAAATCCAGCGGAAAACAAGCAAGAATTGTCCAGGCAACTCAATTTTGGAAGGCAGATGAGTCCAATGGTCCTGGGACTCAGTTCAGGGGGCAAGCTCTCTTCCAAGCCCTTGGAGATTGTTGAAAACAAAGTTGCAAAGTCTCTTTTAGTCCTTTCCTCTCCTTTCTCAGCAAGGTACCAACTGCAGGCCAATCCCCCAGGTTAGAGAAAGTTACTCCTCCTTCAGCTTCTTCCAGGTCCTTCTAGTCAGGCAGAGTTTCTTCGTGGTTCAATCAAGATCTGATCTCTTAGGAGCAGGGCTCCTACATTTATACCAAGTTTCTTTTGTCTTTACAGGCCAGGGGGGCCTTTGCCTAATCCCAGCCCAGTTATTTTCAGTGAGGAGCACTTTGTTGTTGGGACTCTGGCTTCTTCTTTCAGCAGGCAGGGCAGAGATATCAGAAGCTCCCCAGGGGGTGGAGCCAGCATTGTGGGGGCAGAGCACAGCCCCATTCAGAGTCAAGGTGCACTCCTCCCACCCATCCTGGTGTAATCTCTCTATTCACCACCTGGCAGCCCCAGCCTGTCTCCTGGAACTTCCCAGCCCTGTCACTCAAGCTACACACAAAGAAGATAGACCCTCCCAGCAGAGGCGGACTGAAATGGTTTAGGCAAGCAAATGCTAACTTTCTAAAAGTAGCATTTGCAAACACAGGATATTAAAATAAACTTTACTAAAATATGTATTTTATTATTCTGAGTTCAGGCATACTAATCATGAATTTCTACCATGCTTCCTGAGCCTGCTAGGATTATAGAGTGTTATAATCTAGCAGCCCATTCTGGCCTATGGAGAGCAGGTAGCCTTACAATAGTGAAAAACAAAAATGGCTGTAATTCACTATTAGGACATGCCACACACTTCAGGGCAAGTCCTACCTTATCCTTACAATGCACCCTGCCCTAGGGCCTACCTTAGGGGTGACTAACATGAAGGTAAGGGAAGGTTTAGGGACTGGCAAGTGGGGACACTTGCCCAGTCAGCATGACAGTACCAGACTGCATGCAGGTTCTGCAATGGCAGACCTTAGACACATTTTACCAGGCTGCTTCTGTGGGTGGCACAACCAGTGCTGCAAGCCCACTAGCAACATTTGGATATACAAGCCCTTGGCCGCCGTGGTGCACTCTACAAGGGACTGATAGTAAACCAAATAAGCCAAACATGGAAGTCAATTCACATAATACATTTTCCCATAGGGAGCACTTGCCCTGTGGCACTGGATGGCAGTGGCACAGGGCCCTGAGCAGCTAACACCAGCACAAAAATACATTGAGGCACAGACAAAAAATGGGAGGGTGACCCACGCAAATGGTGCCAGGTCTAACACCAGGGGACACATGTCAAGGAGGGGAAGGGATGAAAAAGAGCACAAGGTGACATTGGGGAACCGAAAATGCACTGCACATATTAACTCTGGGAGTGTATCCAGGCTACAGAGCTCTTCCAAAAGCTGGCGACACATAACACGACAAACAGCCATGTACCTACCCCCTCCTTGCTGCAGTCTCTCCTGTAACTGCCTATCGAGCTCAGGGAATACCACCGCCAGGACACGTCTCATGTGGGGGGTCAGGCGTCGGCGGCCGCCGTGGGGGCGAGGACTGTCAAGCCTCAGCTGGACCCGGGCGATCCACCGGGTCCAGCACCGGATTTCCTGCCACCTCTTGCGGACCTGTGGCAGCTACCGACTACGCTCCCCCTCAGATCTCATGGCCCTGACGATGTTTTTCCAGATCACCCCCTTCTCGTAGGCAGTTGCCTGTCAGGATTACAAAGTGACACAACATCAATACACCTGCTCCATGTCCCAGAGACACACATTTGAACATTATTGAAATGTTGAACAGGGCATAGGATGCAGACAGGAATTACATCATACACAATAAGAAATTGGCCTGTGTGCAAGCCCCATTGCACTACATGGCATTGAAAGTCAACAGGTTGGCATGAGGGTTGCGACACACTCACTGATCATGCCACACACTGTGCAGCACATGCAACAGCAGGCTGAAGGCCAGCACGTGCCAAGCAGTCACATGTCCCACTCCACTGATGCACCATCAGCCTACTAGACAGACACACCCAAGCACAGATCACTCGCCTGTCATTGACAACAGCGGATACAACCCCCACTCTGCACATGTGCCACTTGCCAGTGGGGTGTCACAGGTGTCATGCTAGCTCTGCAAGTCAGACACACAGCATGGCTTACTTGTCACATCAGATGGGTTGATCTCTTGCATCCTCCATGCAGCTGTGGTGCAACACTTCACATAGACACTCACCCACATGACAAGGAACATTCACACACATCAATGTCCATGAAGTCGTACACATCATTTGGACACTCTCACCACAGGGCCACTCAACTCATACACATCTGTGGGTACAGTCACCTGTCACACCGGGGGGACCACTGAATCAACTCAGGTCAATAGGAAAAAAAGCCACCAAGGATTTGCCAGGCTGAAAGTGTCATGCACTATGCAGTGAAAGTCACAGTAAGCACAATGCAAGTGAGGAGTGCACACAGGAACTACATCATGCTCTGCATGAGAGACATCAACATGTCCCCCCCCTGGGACCCACTCTAAACAACATTGCATGTCTGTCCCACCTGGACACAATATTGACAGTCACACAACAGGTGCATAGGCAAAGGTAGTGGACTCAGAACTCACCTGCTACCCTGGTCTCCCATACAGCTTGGTGTACTGTGGGAGGAGGACGTCCAGCAAGGCCTCATTCTCCTCCTGGGTGAATGGCTGGGCCCTCTCAACAGTACGTGACATGGTCCAGAGGAAGCAGAGCAAACAGTAGTGTGGTCGACTGGAAAGTTGTGCAGGCAAGTGCCCTCTCATGGGTTCTGGCTGCCTTATATCTGTCTTGCTGAGGGGCATTCATTTAGAGGAGTACATAGTGATTGGGCAGACTCATTCGCATCCTACATTTACTCCAATCCCTTTAAACAAACACCAATGAGTTTAAACATACACCAATGACAGCATTCAAATTTTGAGCATCATGTCAAGTCAACAACCACTTTGCAACATTGTATTTTGTGGCCAACTGACTGTTCCACGACACATGATCGACACTTTTCAACTGAAAACTCTGTCTCCATGACAACCAGCATGCATTTAGGGCCTAATACTTGTCCCTTATGTGTCCCCTATGTAATTTTGAAATCCACACACAGGTACGGTGCGTTTCACACGTACCCCTACGGCACAAGTACAATGGGGAAACGAAGCGTACACATGCGATGATAGCGGGTGTACGGTGCGTTTCACACGTACCCCTACGGCACAAGTACAATGGTGAAACGAAGCGTACACACGCGATGATAGCGGGTGTACGGTGCGTTTCACACGTACCCCTACGGCACAAGTACAATGGTGAAACGAAGCGTACACACGCGATGATAGCGGGTGTATGGTGCGTTTCACACATACCCCTACGGCACAAGTACAATGGTGAAACGAAGCATACACATGCGATGATAGCAGGTGTACGGTGCGTTTCACACGTACGGGTACGCACTAGTAGTACAGTGCGTTTGACACCTACGGGTACACACTAGTTCACACGTATGGGTACTCACTAGTAGTACAGTGCGTTTGACACCTACGGGTATGCACTAGTTCACACGTACGGGTACGCACTAGTAGTACAGTGCGTTTGACACCTACGGGTACGCACTAGTTCACACGTACGGGTACGCACTAGTAGTACAGTGTGTTTGACACCTACGGGTACGCACTAGTTCACACGTACGGGTACGCACTAGTAGTACAGTGCGTTTGACACTTACGGGTACGCACTAGTTCACACGTACGGGTACGCATTTCACACGCTTACAATGGTAATACAGGCGCACACATGCCAGGAATGGAGGGCTACGAGTCGCACAAGGATGTCCATCAAGTACTTGCCATTGCATACTGTTATGTGCAGGCCCTAGGTGTGGCAGCCAGTGATATTGCATAGGTCATCTCATCTAGTTGCACAATTGATGTGTGATGACCTGTGGACACATGTCATGTGTGATGGGGCACTATGTGGCACACATCACCTTGACACTTGCCACGTGTGTCTGTAGTCCAACTGTGTCATGCACAGCAGCAGTGGGATGGCACAGTCATCACCACCCGCACCTGTCTCCTGATGCCAGGGACAGGGACACTCTATCAACTGACATGTCACGATCTGCGTGCCCCTTTGTGACTATGTCAGGTGTGTGTCATGTGTTCCCATGAGCTTGATGTCAGTGTTCCGTCAACTGCATCTGCTGTTGGTGCATCCAACACGGGTCTGTGTGGAGATGGGCATGGGACACATCTACGCACACCATGCCACATGTGGATTCCCACCGCTGTAGGGTCTGTGTGCATCGGAGATCATATTTTCCCAGTCATACATGTCTGCGTTGTCTCAATGGCTGTGTCTTTCTCTTGTAAGTGTACCCCTTCATCGCAATGTGTTTGATATGTACATTTGACATTCCTTGTGACCTGTGCGTGTGCCTTGCAATCAACTGTGTGGATGAGATGATATCCTTCCAATGCAGCTATGTGGTTGTGTGTCACTCCGGTGATATCTGTGGCTGTTCACTCAGCCTGGCCACCAACTCATTTCACGGCATGTCATGTAGACTTGACAATCAACAGGTGTATCTGGCTTTTTGTAGGAGTGCCAGCAAGCTGGCATATGTGTCCTGTATGTATTGCACACACCTGACTCCATAGTTACCTGATGTGTATTAGCAGTGTAGCATGTGCTATGTTCATTGATATTGATATTGGCAGACTCTCAATCTTTATTCTTACAAACAATGTCTTGCAGGGCACAGCCTGTCCCAAGAACAATGCCAGACTTGGGTGCCATGAGGGAACGTGCCTGCATCCGACGTTACAGATTCACTCAACAGTTGATTGAGGACTTGACTGACAGGCTGGCACCATACCTCCAACCGCGACACAGGTATCCTACTGCGCTGACCCCAAAGATGAAGGTGATGGCAGCCCTACATTTTTTTGCCACAGGTACGTTTCAATTCACCATAGCTGATGTTGGTGGCATGTCACAGACAATGTTCAGCCGTGTCCTGCGTGATGTTTTAGCAGCCATGTTGGAGCACCTTGATGAATTCATCACATTTCCTACTCCTGAGGAGTTGACAGATGTCAAGGGTGATTTCTATGCCCTGGGAGAGATGCCCCATGTAATTGGGTCCATTGATGGTACACATGTGGCTTTGGTACCACCACAGGCACAGGAACAAGCCTATCGCAATAGAAAACATTACCACTCGATAAATGCCCTTGTGGTGTGTCTTGCTAACATGCTGATTTGCATTGTCTGTGCACGTTTTCCAGGATCAGCACACAATGCTTACATCATGAGACGTAGGAGGGTGCCACTAATGATGCTGCGGCTGCACAACGAACGAGCATGTCTTGTTGGTGGGTATACTCTGTTTGTCCTGTGTGTTGCGTTATCTTTGGCTCTTACGGCATCTCCTGACCCACTTTTTTACATGATGTTTCCATGTAGGGAACTCTGGCTATCCCAACATGCCATGGCTGCTGACACCTCTCCACAACCCAAGAACAGCTGCAGATCACCGGTACAACAATGCACACGGGCAGACCAGGCGAGTGATTGAGAGGACGTTTGGACTCCTGAAGAGCCGATTCAGGTGCCTGGACAAGACAGGCGGGTCCCTCCCTTATGCCCCGGAGAAGGTCTGCCGAATCTTCCTCGTGTGCTGCATGCTGCACAACATGACAGTTGAGAAGGCAGTGCCACTCATCCTGGATCCGGATCAGCAGGAACATCCACCCGTGGAGGATCACGGGCTTGCTCACGAGGCTAGAGATGAGGAGGAGGATGATATCCGGAGTCAGCTCATACGCAACTTCTTCTCATAATGGTGAGTCACTGGGTATGAGTGTGCATGCTTGTAGCATTGAGTGGCATGTGTTGCAATGTGTGTGTCCAGTTGACTGAATGCAAAGTGACTGATGTGTGTTCTGATGTGTCACTCGAGTGATGATGTCATGCCACACAGTTTTGCGGAGAGACTTTCTTTGAAATTTACATGTGTCCAACATTGTTCATGTTTTGTAAATGTCCATGTGTGCGGCGAGAATTGTTTTAGGTGACTAATTGTGTGTCTGTCATTCCCAGGTTTTTGGCGCATGTTGTCTGCTCGTGTCATCGTTGTCCTCCTGCCATTCCTCATGAGGATTACAACGTGTGCTGAATCAGCGTTCCATGCACGGACATGTGGAAATGTCAGTTTGGGTAAGGATTGCAGCAAGGCTTTTTGGTGGTGGTACGGGTTGGGAATGTGTGGGCCTGCTTCTGTGCATGTTGTGGTACCATGCATACATGTCTTCTCACCATGGAACATATAACATGTAGCATCACTCCCATGACATGATAGTCACCCTTCTTGACTGTCATCTGTAGTGGAGTGTGGCATCTGATGAAGGCATCAATGTGTGTAAACCTTGCCTCTGAAACATTGCGGATGCTACGGGTGGACATAGTGTGGGACATCACAACAACAGGCTCTATGGGGAATCGCAGCCTCTCCATGTGCAGCAGGATGTGTTTGGCTCATCCCCTTGACTTGTGTGCCAGTTCAGTGGGATTGACATCATCCGTGTCGTGAAGGGGGGGTCCAGCGTATGTCCCACATGTTCTGTCAACTGACCTGTGAGTCTGTTCACATGGATGCATTTCCCTTTGTGTGTGAATGTGGAATAAAGGTGTTCAGCACAATCCAAAGTGCCATCTATGGCATACTTGTCAAATATTGAGCATATGTGTATGTGTACTTCGGCAACATGCATGCAGTTCTTCATGGCTAATAATATCTATTGTGCATGAAGTCCCTGGTTGTGTATGTATTTGTGCAGGTTGCTCCCCACAACGGGACGTGAACACATGCTGATGGTGTGTCTCCTGTGCGTAGCTCCGCATTTTGTTGCCTGACCCTGTGACTGTCATTTTTGGTGATTGGTCATACATTTTCTCGTAGTGACCCATGAGTTACCTGACACTCCTTCCTTTACATATATCTGTTGCACTGTGCCTTTCTGACCTTCTTGTCTTTGTGTGCTACTTTTTGCCTAGTTTCTCACCCCTTCCGCCTGCTGCTGCGTCACCTGCGGCACCGCCCCGCCGAGTGCCCTGATTCTGCAACCCACACGCTTTCAAAATGCTCCTCCCTTCCCCCTCCACCCATTCTTAATGCAGCCAGCAGCTTGTCTGTGCCACTGTTGCGCCAACGCCGTGCCAAAGGCAGAACCGTCTGTGCCTGCAACGTGCACAGTGCACAAGCCTCTGGTCTTTGCATGACCCACGTCACACAACAGGCTCATGCTGCAGCCAACCTCCAAGCAATGTCCTCCAGACAATCATCCGCCTGCTATCAGGCAACCCATAAGCGCACACACTACACCTTCGCATGCTGAGTGTGCAACTCCAACTGCCTACCCAGCGCTGCCCAGCCTACCAGACCCTGTCAGAACAACCAGGTCATGTGCCTCCTACTCCACACCCGCTCCGTCCACCAGCACGCCATTGGACTCTGTTACCTCCTCAACACAACAGCCCCACACATCACCTTCTTGACAGTAACCTGGACATAAGCATCCTCAACACACGACTTCTTCATTGCCATCTCAGACGGATACAAGATCACCCGCAGGGACGGCACCAACAATTCCGGAGGATGAATTGTAATTAGGGCTCCCGGTTTTATGGTATTTATTTTTTTGCCATTTCCGTCTGTATTTATCCATATTTATTTTTTGGGCATTTTATCTGTATTTATCCACATTTATTTTTGCAACAAGCAAAAGACGACGCTACAGCTAGTATTTTTCCACATTTATTTAAATTGACCCCATATTTATGATGGAAGCACAGATCCCTGCTTAAATCTTACTTTGGGCTCCTGTTAAATGGCGTTGCTAGTTCATAGGAGATGGAATGGGGTGTTCCAGCGCCTGCATACCCTAACAGGTGACCAGAAACGTTCTAGAAATGTACCACTGATTGATTGACTGTAAGACGAACTAACAGCTAGGTTAAAAAAGGGCGGATTTCCTCCTTCCCGAGCACATGGCAATGAATATGTTGTTCCAAATTCTGTGATAACAGTGATGATTTGGAAGTCAGACATAATGTGCTTTATAGCACATTGCTCCTCACTTCTGCTATTTCTAGGATATGCAAGTAACATGTCTAGTTTCTCTTCCCCTTTTGCTCTGTGCCGATGATCTGCTCTCCACCTGCTACCCTTGGGCACTTGGTTTTATCAAAATAAATTCTGCCAGGTACATGATGCCTTCTTGAACAGTGGTGCTCAAATCAGTGCCAAGGTTAGCCCTGCTATTGACCCAGAGTGTGGAACATCGGTATCCTATAGCACAGTGGATTGGTGCGCCTGTTGTGTACACCAAGTGGGAACTCAGGCCATGTGATCAATTTTTAGCAAGGCTACTCCTCCTTTCATCCTTCCAAGATGCCTAAGGCCACTCCTCCTTTCATCCTTCCAAGATGCCTGCTACTTTCATGCGGTTTACTTTGCTGAGAAATAACATCCCAGCATGTTCCTCGGAGCTCTAACACTCCACAGCCTGCCAGGCTCTCAAATTGTCTGACAGTTCAGGCGCAACGCCCATTGGGCTCAAAGGGCTTCAGCCCCTCCCCCCCTCACCTCCCCTCCTGTCGTGAGTGGCAGCCCGGGCTGAAACAGCTTCCCGGGCACACACACAGCCGCACCTGAGTACTTCACAGGTCTTTAAAAGACCATTTACGCATTAACGAGGCTTGTTGTTTTTCACCCCTTAGAGCCCCTGCAGCTACACTCTGCATATTGCTGGAAGAGTCACCCCCCCCCCCCCCCCGAAATTTGGCTCTAGTTGCACCTGTACTCTGACTGCTCAAACCAGAAAGTTCACAATTATAGTAGTGGAAACGGGACTGCTGGTGTAATGGGTGTCGAGGGAAATAAAATGAAGCCCCCTTACAATTACTATCTTGTCAGGTCACTCCAGAAACGGCACCTTCTCCTCCAGAAGGTGAGACTCGCCGATCTTCAATGCAGCTCTCCCCGCGATCAGAAGCAAACTTCTCCGCGATCAGAAGCAAGCTCCCATAATTAAACCTGCCTCCAGGAAGGCCAGTGGTGAAATAACAATACACGCCGAAGTACGGCAAGCAACAGTGGGCATCCATGGAGACAGGAGAGGCCCCGGCCAGGCTCCATACTGGGGTAAGAGGCACAGGGGACAAGCAGAGCCGGGCTAGGAAAGGGCGCAGCTGGCAAGCGGAGGCTGGGGTGCGAGGTGCACGAGGCCGACTGCTTGCGAGAGGCCCTGGGAGTGCGGAGTAGCTGCCCCAGCATTTCCTGCTCCTCGCTGACACCTGCCGCTGTTCCCTGCACTGCTGCCCTCTCACACTGGATACGACCAGGATTGGCTCAGGGTCACGGCCATCACTAAAAGACCCTGAGCCAATAGGTCAATAGTAGGTTACTTAAAAACCCTGATTGGGAGGAACTGAAAGGAATTTCAAGCATCAGGAACGGGCGTGGCAACTCTGAAGCACAGCAGCGCGGCAACATTTACTAGTATTTTGCCGTTTCTAAATATAAATACAGACAAAGGAAAAATAATTTTCTGTCTGTATCTATATGTAAAAATCTGTATAAACGGAAAACCGGGAACCCTAATTGTAATGTATTCACAAGTACACCCTCAGAGTCACAAATCCGGGTTTGCAGCAACTCCCTGGCAACCCTCAGAGTAACACTTATCTACAGATCTCCAGGCCTACATCCACAATTGCGCTAAGCCATCAACACGTACATCTGCACGCACGCCCTCACCTCCACAGGCTACATGTGGCTGGGGGCCAGTAACTGCTGGCTGGAGGAGAACCACACCACCCTCCATCATTGGTCCAGCAACATTTTAATCGACGTCTCCGACAAGCAACACACTGCCCCACACCCTGCTAACGACCCCCCAAAGATGCTTCATGTAAGTCACCACAGACAAGCTGTGTGGGACACTCAAAACAACACCAACGCAACACCCTGAAACCTCACACACTGGATCAGCAACTGATCCAACAATCTTGCCACACTGACGGACTTTCCTGTGAAGCACAACAACAGTTAAGGCACCTGGGACAAGGCAGACCTACTGGACTCCTACAGACCTAGCCGGACTCTTGTGCACACCTTGCAACACAAAGAGCCATAATTTACCTTACAGGCCTGGAAAAGACCACACACAGACATCACCATATCATCAGCAAGGACAAGTGGAGATCCTTCAGATAGTGCTGAGACACCAAAACACACGACATCAAGGAGCTCATCAGCATTGTGAGTGAACTGACAGCAGATCTCCATCCAAGACACCCCACCCTTGCAAGGCAGATCACATCCCTTGCAACTTTGTACCACTGCTAGCTCATGGCCATACACAACAGCCTTGGCACACAGAGGCAGACAGCACTATCATCCGCAGGACAATCCCCCTCAGGTTCTGGACTCCCGTCAGCAGCAAGTACACCACCAGGCTCATGTGCACCATCCACTCTGGCTCTCCATCAGGCCCCTTCCCACACAACATCTCAACCACATAATTCCCCATCCTTGAAGCCCACGTCCAGCGCGTCCTGAATGTCTCCTTTGAGTTAGCCACATTCCATGGGTGCTGGAGGCATGCAGAGACCCAGGCCCTTCTTAAACAATGGATGGCAGTACCGCAGGATCTCCTGGTACATCACCCTGCTTCCCTACCCAGCAAATGTCATCCGGAAGACACTCAACAAGCAACTGACAAATTTCCTCCATGCAACCAGCTCCAGGCAACCGGCACCAGACCATATTGCACAGTAATCACACCACTGCAACCATCATCATTGCCACCACCAACTACAATGGTGAGCCCACCCCCCTTGACCTCTCAACGGCATTGTACACCATGTGCTACCACACTGTCAGCTCACACATCTCCAACACTGGTATCCAGAGGAGGGGCCCAGGATTAAATCAGAAAGTAGCTCACCAGCTAGGCCCAGGGAGTCGGCCTCCACCCCTGCAGCATGTAGTACACTGGGGTCATGTGGCACATGCCCCAGGGCTCTTCTCTCAGCGTGACGATCTTCAATGTCTCCATGACCCCTCTCTCCACCATCACATGCGCACACAACCTCATCATCATCTCGTATGCCACTGACACCCAGCTGCTCCTCAAACTCACCAAAGAGCCAGCCATTGCCAGATCCAAACTTCAAGAAGGCATGAGATCCGTTGACGAATGGCTGACCATCAGCCACCTGAGGCTGGACTTGGACAGGACTAAGGTAATCATCTGAGGATTGTCCCCTTACGGCTGGGTCAACTCCTTGTGTCCCACTGGTCTGGGCACCGCACCAGCACCCAGTGGCCACGCACGCAAGCTGGTGTTCATCATGGACCCATCGCTCACAATTACCATGCAACTCACCACCATCTGTACCTCATGCTGCAACACCCTCTGCATGCTGCAAATGATCCACAGATAGATCCACTACAAGGCAAGACAGACCGTCCCCCAGGTCCACGACACCAGCCGGCTCAACTACAGCACCGGCCTCTACGTAGAACAACAGCAAAACTGCAGGAGAACTTGTCCACATCCAGGGTGCATCCGCACACCTCATCTTCAACATCCCCAGCCACATCACCGTCCACCTGAGATAGCTAGAATGGCTCACTGTCTGCTGCAGGATCACCTTCAGACTCCTCAACCACACTCAGGAGGCAGTCCACAACCCCAGACCCAAAACAAACCTTGGACGTCTGTCATCTAACACCCCGTTGGCCCAACTCCATGCAGCCCACCTTGCCCTGGCCACCATTCATCACATCCACATAAACACTGCATGCAGGAGATAGTTCTCCCACCTCGCCAAACAGTCCTGGGACTCCCTCCCCGGGCACATCAACATGACCCATGACCTCTACACCTTCATGATACTCTTCCAAATTGGTCTGTCTGAGCAGTATTGCAAGCCCCCCCTCAGCAGCTTGAGGCCATCACGGGTGAGTATTGGGCTCCATGTCTGTATTTGGTGATACATTGAGACACATGTGTGTCCTCGACCGGACTCAGATCCAAATGTATGGATGGCTGGAGTTAGTTCCACACTCAGGCATACTTTGACATG
This sequence comes from Triturus cristatus, assembly GCF_964204655.1. NCBI lineage: Eukaryota > Metazoa > Chordata > Amphibia > Caudata > Salamandridae > Triturus > Triturus cristatus. The sequence continues at coordinate 757,414,814 of NC_140580.1, forward strand.
TCCCCACACGTATGTTGTGGACGCATGCTAAATGACTGCAACATAAAATTTCACGTATTAATTATTTAATTATAGCTCTGTGGCGTGATTTGTGCACTGAAAAAGGTGCAATGCAGGGACCATAGAATCCAAAGTTCACAGGGGGAGATGGGACCCTTGTCATTTGAAGTCATCAGAGTCCAGACCACAGTGTTTGGCATCATTAGTCAGACTGTGACCAGCAGGTCCATGTGGTAGATGATGTTAGTCAATGAGGTGATGCTGTCGCACATGAAGGCCAGGTGCCAGGCCAGGTGACCTGGGAGATGTGGATGTGCCGCTGCCTCTCACGGTCTTTTCCGTGGATGACCCACCTTCCTCGGGGGACCCTCAGATGCAGGCCTGGTGGCACAGGGAGGGTTGCCCATGTTGTCGGCGATCCGACGGAGTGAATGGCTTATGCCCCTTTGCACCGCCAGGAGCTCAGCCAGTCTTGCCTCCATCCGTCCTTAGTGTTCTTGTTGACTGGCGTGTTGCTCGGCCTGCTGATTCTTGATCTCTGTGAGGGTCACCACTACCTGGCTGAACTCCCTGGTGTCACGCCGGTATGCCTCCATGATGTTGTGTATGTGTGACATACCGGTCCCTTCAGCTGGCTGGTCAGGTTCTCGCCTCCGCCTGCCTCCACTCCCACCACCCCTGCCCACACGAGCCTGGCCTGCCGTTGTGGGCACATCGGGTCTACGGGACCCCTGAGGGATGGCAGTGGCAGTGTTGTCTGCCTCCTCCTGGGTGCCCGGCGCTCCTTGTCCCTCCTGGTCAGACTGGCTCAGTTGTTCACTGCGGGCAGGGCTCCTCGGTGTCTCCAGTGATGTGGCAGGAATGGGGGTGGTGGTTGGCACAGATGGTCCTGAACCAGGTTCTGCAGGGGCTTGGACACCAGAGGGTCCAGGTCGGTCGGGATCATCCGCAGAATGTTGAGAGGCGTCGCTGCCGATGGGATCAGGTTCCTCCCGGGCCAGGGACTGTGAATCTTCACCCCCATTGTTGGGGGTAGATTCATCACGTTGCCCTGTGTGTGAGAGACAGACAATGTTAATGCTGTTTCATGCAACATGCATGTATCATACACATTCAAGTTGGTACTGTTCCTCCAGGTAGTTGTATGTGCCTAGCATTCTCCTCAATGTTCACTTGTGGATGGGTATGTTGCGGGGGACAGATTGATATGTTCTCCTGAGTCTTTGACATGTAGATTTTTGGCTTGGATGCTTCTTTGGCTATGTATTGGTGTTGTTGTGTTACATGTCCATTGTGACAGTGGGTAAATCCATTGCCTGTCCCGAGGGTGTCTGCTTGTGTAAGGGGTGTGTGTGACAGGGCCTGCTGGTGGGTGTAGTGTGATTTGGCAGTGGGGCTCCCAGGTGATGTAGCTGTCCCCCCATGGAGCATGCTGCCATAACAGTGAGTGTGAGTTCCTGTCCTAGATATCTGACCTTGTTGTCTTGGTGTTTGTGTTTGCACTGGTCACAGGAGGGCCTTGTGCTGCCTACACCCGTGTGAGCTATCCTGTCAGTACTTTCCCAATCCCTGTGAATTGCGCATTGTGCATGAGTATGTACCTGGGCCATATGGGATGAGGGCAATTGTGTCTGATTTGGAGTTCAACAATGTGTTTGTGCCACCCACCCTCCCAGCATACTGGACATCCATTCTTGGGTTGCTGCTTCATGTAGCATGGGACATAGCATGGCCTTGCTTTCTCAATGGAGCATACACATGTTAGTGGCATTAGCGTTATTTTTTACTGTGGTTCTGGCCGGTGAGGGCTTGGGGGTAGTTGCGTGCTTTTGGTGTAGTTGGGGTGTGGATGCCATTACCCCATGTTACGTAAGTTGTTTGTGTACTCACCAGGCTCTGGAAGTCCTTGCAGTCCATGTACTACCACCGGCAGAAGCAGGGCCATCACTTTCTCCTCCGAGGGATGGAAATGTACTGGTCTGAGGGGCGTACCACCTCCAGTGATGTGGCTCTGGGCGTAGTCATCATTCATTTTGCACTTGACCGCCCTCCGCAGATCGTACCACCTGGCTTGGCATTCATTCCTGGTCCTTCTGATGGGTGCAACAGCATTCACCCTATCGACGATCCTCTGCCACAGGCGTGATTTTTCAGCTATGCTGGTCTGTCTGACCAATGTTCCAAACAGCTGTGGCTCGACTCTGATGACTTCATTGACAAGGATCTCCAGCTCCTCCCTTGTGAACTTTGGATTCTTGTCTGTGGGCATTATGTGGGGTGAGGGTGTGGATGGTTGTGGGTGTGTGGGTCTGAATGTGACGGTGTGGGTGCGAATGTGAAGAGGGGGTATGTGTGAAGGAGGTTGTGTGAAGGTGTATATGTTAAGGTGGATGGGTGCAGTTGTTGGTGTGTGCTCTCTAGCTGCAGTGAGTCTGTTGCAAAGGCTCATGGTTTGTGTGTGTGGGCCCTTTTTATTGGTCCATTTGTGGGTGGGCCTCAGTTTGAATTTTTGGTGGGTGTGTTATAAGGGGTGGTTGTGAGTTTGCCCCTCTGTTTGCCTGTTTGGATGTGTCCAGGTCAGTCATTTCCATTTTTAGTGCACTGTAGATGTGTTTTGTGGTGTTGTGCGAGTCGAATAGACCCTCCTTGTGCTGTTTTACAGTGTCCGTGGTTCAGTACGGTACAGGGGTACGAGTCGTACAGGCACACACCTCCATGCGTTGTGTATGTACGGTGCGTACACGGACATTGCTATGTACGGTGCGTACACCGCCATTGCGTATGTACGGTGCGTACACCGCCATTGCTATGTACAGTGCATACACCGCCATTGCGTATGTACGGTGCGTACACCGCCATTGCTATGTACGGTGCGTACACCGCCATTGCTATGTACGGTGCGTACACCGCCATTGCGTATGTACGGTGCTTACACCGCTATTGCGTATGTACGGTGTGTACACCGACATTGCTATGTACGGTGCGTACACCGCTATTGCTATGTACGGTGCGTACACCGACATTGCTATGTATGGTGCGTACACCGCCATTGCTATGTACGGTGCGTACACCGACATTGCATATGTACAAGTCATTCCTCGTGTACGGGACGTTTTCCGTACGATTCGTAAATCGGAAAGCCGGTCCGGATCGTACTTGTACACTCGGACTTTATTTTTACGATTCGTACGGAAAAGTGTCCGGGACTGTCTCGTACAACTTTTCCCGCTACGATTTGTACGGATCGGGCCGATCCGTATGTACTTTTTCCAGTACGAATCGTACTTCACGGGTCAGACGTGACTTGTACGATTCGTATGGAAACAAATACGGATACGAGTCATACGGGAAAAATAAAATCGACCTCTTTGTGTTTAAATGCATCCCAAATTTTATTTTTTCAACCCTGCGCCCAAAGGGCCCACTATGAGGGGTCGCCATATTCTAAATTACATGTAATCATTAGCTGGTCAGAGACAAACGATTTTGATTACAACAGTGGTCGAAGTGTCGCCAAGCTTCCATTAAATCTAAATTAGTCTGAAAGTGTTTTTTCTTAAGTGAGACAACTTAAAATTTCTTTAATTTATTACACATTAAATCCAAAATTGCTTTCATTTATAGCATTAATAGTATCGGACTAAAACAAAAAAAAGTGCATCTTGAACATCTTTGTTGCTAGTACGTCACGTGCACGTATATGTATGTATTATCTTGATTTACACTGGTTGACCCAGTTGTGCAACGAAAAAAAAATCGGACATTAGTCTGAGCCAGGAGCAACCTCACAGCTGTGGGTTTTGAAACCTGATCCGGGCTTTCCCAGTGACACTGTAACCCCGGTATCCCCGCAGACAGACTGCTCCAGTGAGACCAGAACATTCCCCTTACCACCACCCTACGGCCCAATGTCAACAAGAGAGGCGAAAGATCAATGGAAGAGCAAAGGGAAGGGATCGACTTCTTGCCTCCAAGTGGTGGGGAGTGACAGAGAGAAGGTGCGGGTAAAGTAACTGATGAACTGTGGGAGCAAGACAGAGGGTGTAGGGGAGGGATGCAAGGGGGAAGCAGCACACGGGGGACAGATCACGAAAACACATGCTGAAAGAAAATAGAACAAGCTTTTCTAAACGAGCCGGCAGCGGGCGGGCCGTAATAAATCAAGCGCACGGTGGGAGACGCCATGCGCGTGCACATCGCCTGCCCGGGCGCGCACATGGTTTGTCTCCCTTCGCGAACTGAAAGCGACGACAATAGAGTCTCGCCAAGGTGAAGCAGCACATGCGCTACGTTCGCTAGGCGAGACCTAAAAATCTAGAAGGTGATACAGAATATTTCAGCACAAAGCCACTACTAAACGTGCCCTGTTGGTGTTGCAAAAGCATTTTACCTTTGCATTCAAAAAAGTCTCAGAGGTTGCGCTTCCGGCAGTTACTTACAATTCATTCAACAATGGCTGGAAAAAAGGCATATTTTTGTGCCACCCTTAATAATTAAACATGTGCCTTTAATTGCTGCAGCACTTTTATGCTTTTTTTTGTTCCAGTCGGCCTTTGGAGTTGCTCTTCCAAGAATTACTAACACCATATTAATCAGTGTCTGCCAGAGAGCATTTTTTTTATTTATCTACAACCACAAGTAAATGTGTTTGTTTCACTAAAAAAGTGTCTGCTTGTTTTGGTCCGGCCAACGTCCCCAGATTGTGACACGGTGGCCTTTTGTCGTGAAATATCACTGGTAATTTCCATGGCTGCACACATTACAAGCGTTTTGTAATTTATTAATTACAAATAGACTTCCAAAACATTCCAGCAGTAAGTAAGTGCACATGGAAGCGAATACTGCCTATGTATCACTTAAAAAGGTTGCGATGGGGGCGTGGCCAAGATGGCGCGGTGAGCGGACGACTTCCCTGCGAGCTCCCGGACCCCTAAGCCCCTAGACCCGGTTTCTGCGCAGAATCTTCCCCTGTTCTGCGGGGGAATTGGCGGGGGAGGCGGCGGAGTGCTGGTGGGGGCTGTTCTGGAGTTCGGAGCCCCCGGGAAACACCTAAGACGCCCAGCAGCTCGCACGAGGGACGGAGCAGGAAGGAGGAGGAGCAGCGGGGCAGACGCGATCCCGGGTGGTTGAATACGCGAGCGCCCGGGCCCGAGGGTGCGGCCTACCGCTACACGGCAGTGAGGTCGGGAACCAGGCTGTGGAGAGCTACGGAGGGACCCGCGGGGTGTGCGACCTGCTGGCAGCGATCGGGGGTGTTATTCAGCCCAGGGGCATATGCTGCTCCACCACGCGTGGCCAAAAATGACACAGATGCACGTGGCGATCTAGCCCATGAATAGCGCCCGGGGAGCTGCGGAGACACGACGAGACACCGGCAGTGGAACAGCGCTGGGCGCTGAACGCTGCGGGTGATCCGCGGAGGGAGCAGTGCCGGTCGGCACCTTTACCGTGTACGGAGGCTCCCCCGGCGAGCAGAGGGTGAAGCGGATTGCCGACGGTGCTGTGGCTCTGGGTGCACCTCCAGACCTTCACGAGCGGGGCTGCTGTGGACAGGTGCAGGCAGCGAAGGAGGCGGTGGGCTCTGGCTCACGACGCAGGGGCGAGATACCCCCGAGGAGAAGGAGCAGTGGTGGAGGGGCCCACTAGGGGTCCACTCACCCGCGACCGGGGGTGTGAAGCCTGCTGATTGCCCTGGAGAGGAGGTGCTGAAGGGGGCAGACTACCGGATCACGGAGAGGCGGGGGCTAGGGCCCCCCCCCCCGGCGGCTATTTACCTGACGGGCTGGCACCGCTGGAGGTGCGAAGGAGCGGACGGGGGACCGAGGCTCATGACAACGGGGGCCGGGAGCGTGTGGAGGGTACTGAGGCCTGCACCAAACCCAGTGGCTGCACCTTGGTGCTAGCAGGTGAAGATACGGAGGTACCGCCCGCGAGGGGACCCGGAGCCGGCCGCGGACAGACCTGAACAGAGTGCGGGGCCCTAGCTGCAGCGGCGGATAGGCGGGCGCTGGTCCGAGTAACCGGGGCCCGGAGGGGCTTCTACTGCCTGCCGCTCGGAGCAGCCGGGGACCGAAGGAAGGAGCTACAGAGGGGTGAGAACTTGACGCTACCGGAGGGGCCCGGAGGCGACGGAAGTGGACAGGAGCCCTTACGGAGTGCTGGTGGCGCTGACGGCTCGGGCGGCCTTACGTCCCCGCGAACATGGCAGGTAACAAAGGAGGAAAGAAAGGGGAACGCACTCTCCCCGAACTACTGGGCAGGCACCAACAGAGAATGGACAGGGGGCAGCCATCGCCCTGCTCTTCCGGAGGATCGCTGGAGGCTGGCAGTGGGGAGGCCCCGGTCCTTTATGGAGTCCCTCTTTGGCTCCCTCAGGGAGGATTTCCAAACCTTGAAAAAAGAGGTAGCCGGTGAGGTGCGGGAGATGCGCCGGGAGGTGGATGGCCTGGGTGAACGTGTGGCTACAGTGGAAGATGCAGGCCAGAGGAGAGTGGAAGAGTTCGCACAATTACAACAAGAGGTGCTGCACCTCAGGGACCAACAGATAGATCTCCAGGCGCATGCCGAAGACCTCAAGAACAGATCTCGGCGAAACAAGGTTAGGGTCCGGGGAATTCCATCCAAAGAAGAGGGGACAGACGCAGCCAGCTATCTGCGGGACCTGTTTCGGGAGGTCTGGGAGAATCGTAGGACTTCCCCATCCGGATTGACAGAGCGCACAGAGTGGGGCCGCAGCGAAGGGCGTCGGTGCCACCCCCGGATATTCTGGCCTTTCTCCCAGACTTTCCACTCAAAGAACGCATCCTAGCGGAGGCGCGGAAGCGGCAGCCCTTGACTTTCCGGGGACACCCAGTCACCCTCTACCAGGACTTATCTGCCATCACGCTTCAGAAACGAAAAGCATTAAAAATCGCTACTGACTTTCTGAGAGAACATGGAACGCCCTACGCCTGGGGTCACCCTTTTCGACTCATATTCCGATGGAATGGCACTAAGCACCAACTACGCTCCCTGCAGGAGACATGCGGGGTCCTGGGCATCACCGCGATGGAGGACGACACGACCACGCAGCGACGGGGGCGCTCTGGGAGGGATGGATGGCAGCGGGTGTCCAGGCGACGATTCCACGAGCGCTCCATGAGGCCGGACTCGCCCACCATCAGGGCCAGCATGGAAAACGCGGTGATGGAGGTGGCTGCGAACACCGTCTCCGGCGACGTAGCACTGACGGCGTAAAGAGAATGCTCCGGGGGGAGATCACCATAGCCAACTTCAATTTGCAGGTTTGGGGGCTGGGGAAAGGCGGGGGCTGGCGGGGCGGGAACGGTGGCTGGACGTCCACTTGAGTACTCTGCCAAAGACTTGTTCCCTAGGGGACGAGACTTGGACTATGATGAACCAGGGTTTGGGGTTGGGGAGGAGAAGATCGGAGAGGGGGGACTCAGAGTTGTTGGCACGTTGCCGAGGGGTGGGTTGGCGGGTAGTTCGAGCGTTCTATGCGGGGGGTTGGGAGGGGAAGGGGAGGGAGGGAGGTCTACGGGTTAGGTGGGGGAGCGGGGGGGAACAAGGGAGGGAGGGGGGGTCATCCAGTGCGTGGCCGAGGTCGGCGCCCATGACACGGTCCAGGGGTCTACTAAAGGCCTGCGCGGTCAAAACTGTCCTTCCACATGCCGCCCACAACGCTTAAAATTGTAACGCTTAATGTCAGGGGCCTCAACAACCCGGTTAAGCGGCGAGCTGTACTGTCTCTATTAGAAAGCACCCAGGCGGATATTTGTCTTCTTCAGGAGACGCACCTTTTATCCCGAGACTGCCTTAGACTACGCTCATGCACATTCCCAACACAGTTCTTCTCGTCCTGCAACACTAAAACAGCGGGGGTGGCGATTCTGGTAGCTCGGCACTTTCGAGGAGAAGTCCTCCACAAACAAGCGGAACAGAAGGGCAGGCTATTAGTTTACAGGTTCAGAGTGGCAGGTCTCTCCTTTACAATAGGGTCCCTTTACAGCCCGAACGACCGGCAGGAACGCTTTCTTAGCTCAGTGCTGGGGGAGATCACGGCTACACAGGACAGGCACATTATTATCGGGGGCGATTTCAACATGGTCTTTGACTCGGCTCTCGATAGATCCGCACATCGCTCGCCGCAGGCCGGGGAGTTCTCGGCAGGGTGTGGGGCCCAGCTGGCGGATCTGGATCTACATGACCTCTGGCGACGCCTGCACCGGGCTGAAAGGGGCTATTCATATTATTCACACGCACACAAAACTTACGCGCGGCTGGACCACTTTCTGGTCACGGGGCCTATGTGCACCTTGGCCACGGTGGCGGAGATGGGCGTGGTCTCCATGCCGGATCACGCCCCAGTCACGGCCACGTTTGGCTTGCTGCCAATTTCTTGCCCTCCTCGGGTCTGGCGTCTCCGGGACACCTTGTTGTACAGGCGAGACGTAGTCACACAAGTAACGAACGTGATTCGGGAATACCTCTCCCACAACGAGGATTCCGAAACATCCCGGGCGACCCAGTGGGCTGCTTTGAAAGCAGTGCTACGGGGGGAATTTATTGCTATCTCCTCAGCGGACAATACAAACCGGCGGCATAAGTGAGAGGAACTCACTCAGAGGGTCCGTGAATTGGAGCACATGCACTGCAGGACGGGGGCTCTCCAGATTTGGCGGCAGCTCAAGGAGGCGAGAAAGCTCCTGACGGCTTTAGACATGGATCACACGGAATATGCAGCGTTGCGCCTAAGGCACGCCTATTACACGGGGGGGGACAAGTGCGGCCGGCTGTTGGCGAGTAAGCTCAGGGTGGCACGACAGAAACAGATGGTGAAGGCGATCTCCAACCCCACGGGATCGCCGGTCACGGAGGATGCCCATATAGCGGAGCTCTTTCGCAGGTACGATGCCGGCCTTTACGCCGGGGATCCCCCGGATGAACTTGCAACGAAGAGATATCTGGACTCGGTCTCTCTGCCATCCTTGACGCCTTTACAGGCGGAGATACTGGACAAGGAGATACGGGTGGAAGAAGTTATATCCGCCATTGCCAATCTTAAGCATGGTAAATCCCCAGGGCCGGACGGCTATACGTCCCTCTTCTATAAGGCGTTTTGTGCATCGTTAGCGCCGATCCTCACGTGCCTTTTCAACACCTTCGCTGAACCGGGGGCCATACCCCCGGACCTGCTATGAGCGTCCCTCGCGGTTATCCCCAAACCGGGGAAAGACAAGTCGCAGTGCGGCTCTTACAGGCCGATATCTCTTTTAAATATAGACCTCAAACTGTACACCGGGATCCTGGCAACTCGCTTGGCCCCCCACTTGCCGGGACTTCTAGACCCGGATCAGGCGGGCTTCGTCCCGGGACGGCAAACGGTGGACAACACCAAAAGGATTACGCATCTCATAGAAAAGGCGTCACGGATCCCGGGGGAGAGAATGTTGCTATCGGTGGACGCCGAAAAGGCGTTTGATCGTGTTCACTGGCCTTATCTAGAACAGGTGTTAGTGAAGGTAGGGATAGGGGACAAATTCCGCGGCATGATTTTCAATTGCTACAGGTCCCCGACAGCTATGGTAAGGGTGAATGGGTACTGCTCCAAGAGTTTCAACATTGAAAGGGGCACGAGGCAGGGATGTCCGCTGTCGCCTTTACTCTTCGCTTTATACATGGAGCCTTTCGCGCAGTGGATACGTAGCAACTCGGAAGTGAATGGGGTGAAGTTTGGCGGCTTTATTCATGCCGTTAGCTTATACGCTGATGAGGTTATACTATCATTAGAAGATCCGCTTCATGCCCTGCCGGCCTGTATTGAGGAGTTGACCTCCTTTGCGGAAGTTGCAGGATTCAAGATGAACATGGGAAAGTCAGTGGTCTTGGATCTTTCTCTCTCACCAGCAACCAGAACCCTTTTGCAACACCGTGTTCCGATAGTCTGGTCAACGGACCCGGTGCCCTACCTGGGAATTCAGCTGGCCCCCACCCTACCCGCTATGGTAACGGCAAACTACACCACCTTGGGTAGAAAGATACGGGAGGAATTAGCCCGGTGGGACCGCAACACCCTTTCGTTGTTGGGTAGAGTGGCGGCCGTTAAAATGACGATTTTACCTCAGGTTCTATATTTGTTTCGGGCACTTCCGCTGCAGCCGCTGGTTGGATGGACCCAGAAGATGCAGTCCGACCTGGCACGCTTTATCTGGTAGGGCAGGAAGCCCAGAATGAGGAGGGCCCTCTCAATGCTAGCGCCGGAGCCTGGAGGACTCGGCATTCCGGATCTCCGCAAATACTTTCAAGCAGCGCAGTTGCGCTATCTAGTGGAATGGAGCAGGTGGGAGTCCGACAAGCACTGGCTCTTCCAAGATCAGGCAGTGGCGGGGAGGCCTCTACAGGAAGTGCCGTTCCTGCGCAGGGCTCACCGCCCCGCAAATCTATATGCCTCCTTTATCACCAGAGTGCCTCTGCGGGTCTGGGACGCCACAAATCTCATGCACGGCCTGACCACATTTCCTTCGCCGCTGACGCCCCTGGTGGATAATCCTGACTTCACCCCAGGAATGGAAGGGGGAGCATTTGCTCACTGGCCATATGTACAATTCGGACGGGGTCATTCCCTTCACGTGTTTCCGACAAGAATATACATTTCCGGAGACTGAGAGGTTGCGTTACATGCAGGTTCGCCACTGGGCGCTGCACCCTCAGGTGCGAGAGACAGCTGATAGACGATTCCTCCCGTATGAACGCTGGCTCTTATCGAGCACATCTGACGCTAAGCTCATAAGTGACCTTTATCAGTTTCTCCAAACGCCCTCTTTGCACTTCTATAATCCAGGGAGGGAGCGCTGGGAGAGGGAATTAGGTAGGTCCCTGAGTCATGAAGAATGGGAACAGGTAGCTTACAGAGCCAGACACTCGGCATATCACACAGGCCTCACCGAAACCTTCACTAAAGTCTCGACGTATTGGTACTATACCCCGGAACGCATACATGCCATGGACCATAGTAAAGAGGCCACTTGCTGGAGGGGATGTGGGCGGGTGGGAACGCTGACGCATATCTTATGGGACTGTCCCCTTCTTGACACCTACTGGAAAGAGGTGATAGACAATGTAGACTCCCATTTTGATACTGAGCTGCCGCGCTTCCCGGCCTATATTCTACTGGGTCTCCCGAACAGGCTGATGTATCCTTTAAAATCCCGCAGAGGTAGGCAGATAGCCATTGCGCTAGGGTCGGCCATTCAGAACATTCTTGTACACTGGCGTTTCACTACACTCCCCACGGTCACGGGCTGGCTCCATAGATTGTGGCATGTGCTAGGTATGGAGAAAATGTCGTTAGCAGTGGCAGGTGATGCGGAGCAGTTCAACGACATATGGCAGCCGTTCCAGTCCCTACTGGTCACGGAATTCAGAGAACTGACCTGCCCGAGATATCTTCGACTCCTGCGGCTTACTAAACCGGAAGACTTAGCCTCTTGATTGAGCTCGACACGGGGTACCTGGGAAAGGACAACGGGGAAACACGGGTTTGACCGGAAGCACGCACTGGACGAGGGGAGGGTTAGGGGAAGGGGGGGTTCGGGAGTTGGGATGCGGGGAGGGGGTTTCCAGGGACGGAATTTGTTCCTTCTTTCTGAGTATCGAGGCGGATTGACGTCCTATTGGACGGGTTTTAGTTGCAGAGCCTTCCACCCAGAACGGAGCCTTGGCCGCCAAGTAATGGCACCCTTCTCCAGCGTGTATCCTTTGGGTTTCCTTTAAATGGTGTATTCAAAAAGGGGTTACCTACCGGATGGTTTTCCACCATTAGCCTCCAGTAGATAGGGGGGCTTTCTCGTCCCCTCCAGTTTATGACGCGGCCGGCCCCGAGGGGTTGTAGGCGGCATGCTGTGTTTAAGGATGATCTGCCCGCAAGGATCTTGCTGGGGCTTGTGTCATGCTGATATACATGTGCAGTTTCCCGCCGGCCCGCAGGGTTGTAGGCGATGGATGCTGATGCCGTTGAAGATACTCTGTTAATACTAATAATAATAAAAAAGATTTAAACATAAAAAGGTTGCGATTGCCCACTACTCACAGCAACGTTTCTGTCATTGCAGGGTGCCTTGTGTTTAGAGCTTCGACCTTGTGAGCTTTAAAATGTAAATGCCACAAGTCACAAACACCATCAGGTCGGTGTGAAACCCTGACCACTCTGACAGTTATATATAGGCAACATTTGTAAAGTAAGAGGAGGAAGAGATGCCGTTTTACACGTCATTCTTTACACTGGAAGAAATCCCACGTCTTGTTACTGCAACAATTACCAGAATGTAATGTGGCCTTTTTATGGTAAAATATTTTTCCATTGCATCCTCTCCTTTCTTTCGGTCTCTGCGGCTGTTTTGCAACAATTAATGATAAGAAAAATACAGCACGTGCTACAAAGTGAATTTCTTTATTTACACAGATCCTCTGTTAAACTGCTTTTTTTCTCTGAGGCTGCTTTTCCAACAATTACGAACCCAAGTCACATAATTTCATTAATTTTTCCATAGGCACTAATAAATACGTCGAACACCAGACTTTAAGGTTGCGCTTTTAGTTATTACAAACAACACATCCAGCACTGGCTGCAGCTACCCAATTTTTGCCCACACTCAGTGGCGGCAGGCACAGGTAAACGCGGTGAGCGGAGTGGGAGGGGTAAATCGACAGATGACAGAATAGGTATAATTAAATAAACTTCAAGTGATAAATAAATGAGGTGCAGCCTGGATAGTCCGTCGCCTCTTTCTATTTTTGTGTTCTAATAATTAAATAAATAAATAATACCTATTCTGTCGTCTGTCTACTTCCCCGCTGTCGTGCCCTGCCCAGCCCTACCGTGTTTACTGGTGCCTGCCGCCGCTGTCCACACTCCAAGCAAACACTTCCTATGTATTACTTAAAATAAAAAAAATGTACACTAGAAGTACAACATATACTACTACACCTGAGGTCACTGCCTACATAAATTATAGTTTCATTGGCGGCCTTATTAGTGAGTAAGAAGTTTATTGCATGATTTATTAAAATCTTTACAATGCCATCAAGATGCAAGCAGAAAGCAGATGTATAAAACCACATTAAAACATTAAGGTAGAATCATGGACACCGTGGAACATGGAGTCACCAAGAAAAGGGAGCGCGTCAAGAGCAAATAGGTTTCAAAGTGCCACCTGCCATTCTTAGAGTCCATACAGATACTTTGGGCCATATGTAGGAAGCCAAATACCGGTCGGTAACGGCCGATTTTCGGTAAATATCCCGTTACCGACCGGTATTTAGGCTTTTGCTATGTAGGGGGCATATTTCAGGATTCGGTAATTTACCGAATCGGTAAAATTACCGAATCGGTAAAATTACCAATTCGGTAAATACCGAATCCTGAAATGATATGTAGGGGAAGTGTCTTGTCGGTGTGTGGATTCGTTATTTACCACCAACTAAAAGTTGATGGTAAATGACGAATACCTGTAAAAAAGCATTGTTGTGCTATTTGAAATGTGCAATGTGGCAGACATACATGCCCTTAGGGCATGTATGTGCGCCACATGTGCACACATGCACGAATCAGGGGTGCAACAGGGTGTCAATGTGACACCCTGCCACCCATGAAAATGCCTCCCCTATTACCGATTCGGTATTTACCGAATCGGTAATGGCAACTGGCTTCCCATTCATTCCTATGGGCCTCCAGGCCCATAGGAATGAATGGGAAGCCAGTTGCCATTACCGATTCTGTAAATACCGATTCTTAAATACCGATATTTACCGAATCGGTAATAATTTACCTACATTACATTTACCGATTCATAAATACCGAATCAGTAAAATTCGGTATTTAAGAATCGGTAAATGTAATTTACCTACATATGGCCCTTTATGCGAAGATTAAGAAAGAATGTAGAGTGTTTAAAAAGTGCGAATATGCAAACAAATGAAAGCTGCATTGAAGTATAATATTGAAATAAAATCATTAAAGGAAGAGGAAGCAGCAGAGTGTGAACAAAGAGATACATAAAAGCCACAATTAAATATTATTATTAGGGTAAAATCATTTAGAACATAGAACTTAAGATCTCGAGAAAAAAAAAGCAGTATGGGAAACAAAAGTGCAAGTGTTCCAGGGTGCCACATGCCGGGAAATGTGGGAGATTTAAAGTGCAACACATGTGAAGGAATAGGGCTGGCCAGGGTTGTAATCTGGTGTTTCTTTCGAAGTGCAAAGTGCCCCATAATCAAGTCATGTCCGATATCGCAAGCAACTAGATGAATTACAGTTTCATAAGGGGCCAGTAAGGCCTGTGAGGGCCACTGTTAAACAGCTGCTCCATGTATAATGTGCCAAATTTATGGGCCATCGGTTTTTTGTTTGAGTTCGAGCAAAGTTGTGCTGGATGCTGCCTGATGGAATTTTCTCAGTAACCTTCCAGCTATAGCAAACAAGCATTTACAATGCAATAGGTCTCACAATGAAATTGTTTTGAGCTGATGGCATTGCTAATGACAATGGGCCATATGTAGGTAGCTAAATACCGGTCGGTAACGGCCGATTTTCGGTAAATATCCCGTTACCGACCGGTATTTAGCCATTTGAGATGTAGGGGGCACATTTCAGGATTCGGTAATTTACCGAATCGGTAAAATTACCGAATCGGTAAAATTACCGATTCGGTAAATACCGAATCCTGAAATGAGATGTAGGTAACACTCAAATGAGTGTTGGGTAGGAATTAGTATTCGGTATTTACCACCAAATATAGGTTGGTGATAAATACCGAATACCTAGCAAAACGTGATGTGCACACATGGACGAATCAGGGGTGCAACAGGGTGTCAATGTGACACCCTGCCATCCATGATACTGCCTCCCCCATTACCGATTCGGTATTTACCGATTCGGTAATGGTAACTGGCTTCCCATTGATTCCTATGGGCCTCCTGGCCCATAGGAATCAATGGGAAGGTATGCCTCATTACCGAATCGGTAAATACCGATTCTAAATTACCGACCCTTTCCGATTCGGTAAATTTTACCGATTGATTACCTACATCACATTTACCGATTCATAAATACCGAATCGGTAAAATTCGGTATATATGAGTCGGTAAATATGACCCTACCTACATATGGCCCAATGTGTTTTATTTATGTTTTGGTTTTTAAAACAAATAAAAGGCATTGTAATTTGCAATGCCAATAGCATAAACTTTCGCAAATGTGCACCTTTACTGCAAATTTTGCACGATTGAATTGACCCAAGGCAGCACTGCGGAGTGTATGTTGTGTGATGGATCTTGGCGCATTTATTGCACAGGGTCTCTGCTGAAGCAGGCTTCTGAGCCGGCACAGCCAGTCGGGTCTTGAACCCTTTCAAGCTTAACGTTCCGAGACCCTACATTCCCGCTTTGAAGCCTCGCCCCCAAGCAGAGAGCAAACAGAGGCTCCGGGCCCCGGGACTCGCCGTTTGAGGCTGTAGAATGGAGACGAGAGGCCTTTCAACATTAACAAGTTGGATTAATAAATAAAAGATTTTTTTTTTTTTACAATTTTTTTTTTTTGTTTTAAGTGAGAGCGTGGAGAATTAACATTGAGTGCGCCGATGGGGAAGGGAGAATATGTGGGGGAGAGAAAAAACGATAAGTGTGGGGGAGTTGGAGGGCGAAGGGAACATGTAAGACTGGAGGGGGTGAGGGCGGGAGTAGAGGGATAGGGAGGGTAGAATGGTAGGAGGAGGGTGAAGGAAAAACAAGTGCAGCTGAAAGTATATATTGTTCTGAGGTATTAAATGATGACGCAGAGAAGGCGGGGGAGCGGGGGACAGGGAAGGGGGAAGAGGACGAGAGATGGAGAGAGAAAAAAACGAGAAGTAGGTGAGAGGGCTGGAGGGCGAAGGGAACATGTAAGGCTGGAGGGGGTGAGGGAACCCAATACACAGAACACACCACAGACGGAGGTGCCTTTAGGCTATAATAAACGGTAGTAAACCCCTTAACTAGGATATTACCCTTGGAAGGATGAAAGGCTGAGCTGCGGCCTCTCCACATTGAAACCAAGACCCCGTACACAAAACACACCACAGACGGAGGCGCCTTCAGGCTAATAATAAACGGTAGTAAACACCAAAGTACGATATTACCCTTTGAAGAATGAAAGGCTGAGCTGTCCCGCTGAGCTTGGATCCTGTCCTGATATACAATCAAGGTTGTTATCCCAATCCTCCGCTACTCACGGTTCCTAGCGGCAATAATTGGGATGGCTCCAGTGGCCCTCAGGCACGTCCCTGCGCAGGAGCCCTTGCAGAGCCCTGCTTTGAGCCCTCAGATATAGCAGCTAGGTGAGAGCTGGTGAGGCAGGTTGACAGCACAAGGCGCGCACCTGAGCTGTGCATGCCCACATCCAGCGCGCATCTGACCTGTGCACACACACACCTGCTGCACTGCACACCCGGCCGTGCACATGCACAGGGCGCTCACTGCCACCCCTGGCACCTATCCTGCACCCGTGCACGGAATGCAGACACTCCGGCTCTGCGCCTGGCCCGACCCGGGGCCTCAAGGCGCACCATAAAAGGGACCCCTCCGGGCTGTACATTCTTATGTGACTGTGTGCTGCTGAGCGTGCCCCGAAGAGTGTGCAAAGAGTGAATGCGGTGTCCATTCAGCCAGCCGTTGGGTATGCTGCTGAGTGAACCCCCGACTGTGCTGCTGAGTGTGACTCTGAATGTACTTTTGAGTGAAACCTCATTTATCCCGAGTCTGCACTCAGCCATTCATTCACCTGAGACCGCACTTAGCCTTTCTTCTGGGTCCATTCCTCACAATCTTGTTACCCGTAATGACGGCCCACTCTGACCCTGACAGTGCCCCCGGGTGCCCATACCTTGCAGCTGTCTTTGGCAGTGCCCTCGACGCTGTATGGCCGTCCTGGCACGGGTGCCATGGTGGGCAGCGGCCAGCGGCTTGACTCCTGCTTGAATCATTCAACCCGAGGCTGCACCTAGTCATTCATCCTGGGTCCATTCCTCAACCTCTTGTTACCTGTAATGACGGCCCCTCCCAATGCTCTCTGGCAGTTACACTGAGTGACCAGCCCATACCTTGTAGTGCTCGGCGCCCACTCTGACCCTGGCTGTGCCCCCAGGTGCCCATACCTTGCAGCTGTCTGGCAGTGCCCTTGGCGCTGTTAGGCCACCCTGGCACGGGTGCCATGGTGGGCAGCGACCGGCAGCCTGACTCCTGCTTGGTCCCCGGTGCAGAGTGTCCTGTGCCCCCCACCCTGGAGTTATATGGCCTGTTATGTGACCTGTACAAAGGGCCCTTTGAGGGGCTCGCGCACAACGTGCCTTACATTCACATGAAACGCCCGGAGTGCTTGCCCACCGCCCTGGTAGAGAATGCCCATTATGTGCAGACACCATGGACTGCCCAACAGGAAGCCGGATGTGATGTGAGTTAGCCATTTACCATCTGGCCAAAAGACTGCATCCGTGTTACCTCCTTCCACACCCAAAGGCATGCAGTATTGATAGGAGCCGGGATTCAAGAAGTGAAAGGTGTGAGAAGTGGTCAAGCTTTTGCTGTAGTAAAGGAGGTGCGGGGTTCAAAGGTGTGTGATGTCACGTCCCTTCCCCCTGGCATCTTGGTGAATTGAAGTTATTCTGTCGGGCTGTCTCCTGCCAGGTCCTCGGTCCGTGATCCCTTTGTCTCAATAGAGCCACCGCCAAAGCTGCGTGTGAGCAAGTTAATGAGGGCGAGAGCGGATCCTCTCCACAAAGCAGAAATACTGCACAACATCAAAAACTTCACAGCACGGCAACAAGAAAACAAGCGCGATGCAAACAAATTTAACACGCTGTTGCCAAGCACCCACAGTCTGCCTGGATCCCCCTGTCCTCCCTGTGACCCCTTGCGCCTCTGAGCTCCATGCCTGCCTGGAGTAAACAAAGTCATAAAAGGAAACATGACGTGTGAACCGTGACAACCAATCAGAGAGCCTACTGCTGCATGCTTCACGCGTGACTGATAAGAAATTTCGTCACGACACACGTAAAGCAAGCCACCGAGTCCGGAGGGGCCGGACCAAAAAGCCAAAGGGAGGCAACACAGATAGCTCATTTCCAATGGCAGGCCACAGTTTAGCATAAACGGTGACACCAGCCAATGGAAATGAGGGGCAGGGCTTAAAGCCCTTATAGCAATGTGCGCAGCAACGCTAGGCGAGACCTAACGAGCGAGCTGCGCATGTGCGCAGCAACGCTAGTCGAGACCTAAAAACTTGCCAATCTGTGATAGTTCCATTGGGACGTCAGATGAAAAGATTTATGACATTGCCTCTTTACATGTTCTAACGTCATGGTGCAGAAATAATGGCCTTAAATCCAGCCATGGCCCATGCAGGTAAGAGCGGTGGGGCCGGGTTGGGGGGATTCGACAGACAACTACGAGGAATAATTAAATAAATGATCAATTTTACCTCGTCGTCGTCCGTCTAAAAAAAGCCCTCCACCACCACACTGCTCTTACCTGCACTGGCCGCGGCTGGTTAAATAAACTCGCCTTTGAGAAAGCAACGCTAGACAGCAACTTATTAAATGATCTACGGAGATATATGGGCACAACCTGGTGGGCTTCTTAGTATCTAAAGCTTCTAAATTGAAAGCTTTAAAATGTAGACGCTAGAAAAGACACAGTTCATCGTCTTCCACTCATAAATAATCTCCATTCACACAGTATAGTGCCACAATTTAATTTCTTGACTAACTTCACTCCAGCACATGACTCAAAGTATCGCCCTTCACTCTTTATAATAATGTTTATTTTACTGGCATACATCATTTTGGCTGAACCTCCAAACCTAATTTTAGTCGACTTTCAAGGTTGCTCCTACAGCAATTGTTGATAATACATCTAAGAAAAATATTCCTGATATAGGGAAGCAACCGACTGATGCCACTGAACAGTATCTGGCTATCCAATTTACTGTGTAATAGGCTTTAGAGAAAGGAGGGTTTAACGGCGGACTCCAACGGCTGCTCCTCCTTACTTTGTTCCCATAATATGTGATTCGAAAGTTAATGATGGTGTGCACATGAACGCCCCTGCATCCGACGCTAATAGATGCAAACTGCCAAGCAGATCAATGAAGTTTGAAGAAAAGATCGGAGCGGTGCACCACCAATTTGCTTATTAATATATCACACCCAGTGGTCAATTGTTTGAAATAGAAAAAATCTTTATTTTAATTGTCCAACCATAGTATAGTCTCAGCTAACGCGTTTCGTTCAAATTGAACTTTGTCAGGGTTATTCTGTTGTAGTACTTGACTCTCTCAGCATAGCAAGGCAGAGCAGTCCACGGCCTTATCAGAGGAGGTGGTGTGCGGTTCTATCCCAGTCCGTGGACACATGGCAAACAACTCACAGTACAACACTGTCCTATCATCATGTTTTCTTTGGCACTGCGGGACAGCCTTAATAGTTGTAATTAATTTATGAGGGACGACGACTAGTGCTGCATATACTGTGTAATAGGCTGTTTAATTGTTTTGCATCATTTGGTATGAGCAGAACTATAGGCCTATTTCACAAAGCTAAACTTCCACTCTACACTCCCTATACTTATGTCTGTGGACTTCTCTCCCCTGATTGTAGAGTTTCCAGGTGTGGAGAACTCCTCATAGAGGTATAGGGAGTACAGAGGATACCCTACATTGTGTTCTTCTGTGTCCGTACTACTCATATCCGAGAAAAGTCTTCCACAAGGAGCTTTTATGGAAACTCAGATTCAAGCAGGCCTGTGTGGCCATGCTGTTGTTAAAACTGTCCCGAGACGTTTTTACCCTATTCTGTGTCTCGAAGCTTTTAAGATCTGCTTTAAAGTTAAGAAACTCCAGGGGAACATAAAAGCAGAAGTCCTTTATCTAACCTGTGTATCAATTATGATTGTTTGTAGAGTCTTTCCATGCTTTTTAATAATCCTTGAGTACTGCTTTTACTGTATTATCTTGTCTCGAGTGTTTTGTAGCCTATGATCACTGTTTTTATATTGATGTGTTGATGAAATTGTATCTTTTATGGTCATATTTTCTTATATGGAGAATAAAGATTATTATTATTATTATAGGGAGTACAGAGTCAGCAAACTCTGCACGTAGTTTGTGAATATCTTATAGTAGTAAATTTACACAAATGGCTAATTTTAACTTTATGAATCAGGACCTGTGTGTTTACTTATTCAGTCCAGCTAGACTGCGATGCTGCTTTTCCAGCAATTACTGACAATAAAACTGCCAGTGCCAGTAAACTATAGAGTATCTATCTATCTATCTATCTATCTATCTATCTATCTATCTATCTATCTATCTATCTATCTATCTATCTATCTATCTATCCATCACTCTGCCTTCCCACGCATCTTTATGCCTATCTGTCTGCCTGATCATCTATATCGCTGCATACCTATCTGCCAGTCGTACTGCCGATCTTAAAGTCAGTCAGCCTGCCCAGTCATCTGACTATTTGCAAGTCCCTCAGCCTGCCTGCCAGTTACATTTGCTTATGTAGGTGTCTCCCTTTCTAGCTAGCTGTCTGCCTATCAGCCTGTCTTAAATTGTTTATATTTGATTTGTAGTACTAACTTTTATCACTCCACTATCCTGGACCCGTATTCTTGTACTACAACACAAACAAGAAGCATTACTGTGTATTCAAAGTAAATGTAACATAAGTAGCATGCCAATTTATATTTTCTACAAATCTATCTATCTTACTAGCAATGCAGTGGATGACAAAGTACAAGCATTTTGTATTTATTGTCCCTTTGTCAACATTACAAGTGTAGGTTGCATTGCAAACATGTTTGCTCTTTCATTCCAAACAAGCCTCTTGGTTTGATCTTCAAACTTTTACTAACAATGCAAGTTAATATTGTCTGTAGGTGCACATTTGTTTATCCATAATTCTAAGTAAACGTGTGATTTTCACTGGAAATGTGTCTACTTATTTTTAGGTCTTCTTATAGACAGTTCTAGCTCAGTGTTGTTAAATGCCTATTTTGTTAAATACAACATTGTGGAGGTTATTTACTACGGATTAGCACAGGGCTCTTGTGACAAAAAGCCTTATGCCAGTTGACTTACTATATAAAAGTCTCTAGGCCCAGCACAAAATTGTGCAGTGTCACACGAATGGCCACACAATACTTGGGGCTATTTTAAGCCTTAAATGCGGGCTTTGGGTCATTCTCATGATTAGATAGCGTACTTGTCTAGCTTATCTAAATGCTCTAGTTGCCATAGCTTTCCTTCCTATTCTTGTTTCTGGTTATATGAGTTGTATCCCTCCACTGCTAACATCAGGGAACTATGTTTTTCATTTGTTTTAACACTCCATGGAAGGGACATGTCTTTCCTTGCTCTCTTCTAAATCCGCTTGTAAATCTTCAAACCCCTCCCCCAGTTCTAACTTTTGTGCTTCTTCTCATTTCCGCTCTCACTCACTCACCAGCTTTTCCACTGCTTCTCTGCCCCTCCCTGTTTCACTGGCCGTTTTTTAAATGTTTTATTTTTTTTACATTTGTAAATCAAGCCTACTAGACTGTATATACTCTGTTACAATGCATATTGTGGCTTTCCAAGAATGTAGAGTGTCTTGGAGCCGGCCCATTGCTTAACATTGGTTGGCTTTGCTTGTCACTCTTATTTGAATGTTTCTTATTCCTGTCCCCGCATATCGAGCTTGGGTTTGTTCCTCCCATGGAGCATTGCCTCTGTGAAATCTTTTTGATTGGCTGGCATTGCTGCTTCCACTGTTTGCTTAACAAACACAATTTTTTTCTTTTGTGTGAAGCACTCCATTACAGTGAGTGAGCCATTTCCCTCTTGAGCGTCTCTCTCCCGCAAACTATGTTGCTCTCTGTTGACCAACTTCTACCCGCCCTCCTCCCTTTTGTGCTCACCCATGTGTTTCTCCCCATCGCTTCACAACACCCATGTTGCTTTTGCTCCCGCATCCCCCCATTGCTTTTGCGTCCCTCATGCTGCCCTTTTGCCTTCATGTCCCCTTCCGTATTGATTCGGTTTCTCCCTTCCCTCCTCCATCTTGCTAAGTGGTTCCTCGCACCCTTACCTGTGTTGCTTACACTCCTCGGTCTGTTTTAAAAAAAATCTTTTTACACATTTTATTATCTTTTTGTTACTGTTCCAATCAGAAACTAATAAGAAAAAAGCTATTTTCTAGGTGCGCGAGCCAACAAAATAACACGGGTGGCCTTGTCAAAGGCTTTTATGTTATTTTTTTTTTTTTACTTTAGCCACGCTGCACAGTGTTGCAGATGCTGTACAGTGTAGCTAAAACCCATTGGCAAACCCAATAAATCACAAAGGCTAGACCTATTGGCTTTGCCACTATTATTGTTAATACAACAGATCGGCAGCTGCAAAGTGCATTCAAGCAACTTGCTGTAGTGTTTGTGGCTCCAGCACCTTTTTTATTTTTTATTTACCCTTGTGAAATGGCTTTTGGCCATCTTGCAGTGGTAAAGTATAACTGACAAGATGGCCAACGGTGCTTGACTATGCATGTGCAGACATGGCTGCAGTCTTAGGATGGCTTCTATTTGTCCGAAAAAATATTGTAAGAGGACTGTCTATGCATGCAGATGCATAGTCATTCGACTGAAGCTGAACTCAGACAAGACGGAGGTCCTCATCCTCGGATCCACCCCCTCGGCCTGGGACGACTCCTGGTGGCCGTCTACACCAGGGCACCCCCTACACCCACCGACCACGCACGCAACCTAGTGGTCATCCGCGACTCCAGCCTTTCCATGACGAAGCAGGTCAACGCCGCTTCCTCCTCCTGCTTCAACACCCTCCGCATGCTTCGCAGGATCTTCAAGTGGATCCCCACCGAAACTAGAAGGACGGTCACCCAGGCCCTCGTCAGAAGTACACTGGACTACGGAAATGCACTCTACGCTGGAGCCCCGGCCAAACTCCTGAAACGGCTCCAACGCATCCAGAACACCTCAGCACGCCTGATCCTTGACATCCCTCGCTGCAGCCACAACACACTCCACCTGAGAGACCTGCACTGGCTCCCCATCAACAAGAGGATAACCTTCAACTTCCTCACCCACGCACACAAGGCACTCCACAACACCGGACCAGCTTACCTCAACAGCGGACTCAGCCTCTACACCCCCACCCGCCAGCTCCGCTCCGCAGACCGCGCCCTCGCTACCGTCTCCCGCATCCGAAGAGTGACCGCCGGCGGCAGATCATTCTCCCACCTCGCCGCCAAGACATGGAACACCCTCCCCATCCTCATGCAGCAGACCGTAGACCTCCTAACCTTCAGGAGACTTCTCAAGACCTGGCTCTTCGAACAGTAGCAGCCTCCCCCCTCCCCCCCCAGGGCCATGAGACCCTCACGGATATGTAGTGCGCTCTATAAATGCTATGATTGATTGATTGATTGATTGATAGTCACACATTGATGGCCAGTTTGTCAGTTTTAATTTAACATTTTAAGATTGCGACTATCATGGACATTTTTTCATAATGCAAAAATCCCATTCAAAGATCACCACCATGCATGTGCATGAAGACACACGTGTCATCACGCACAGACAACATTCTTCCTACTTATTTTTTTTATTTTGGATGAAGCCAATAGCATTGGTAAAGCCAAAAGGTTGCTACCCTTCTTTTAAAGGTGAGCCCCACTGGCTTTGCCAATGCTTGTTTTGTTTGTGAATTTAATAAAATATTAAATATTTTGCATATTTGTTTGATGTATGCTTGTTTCTGCATTTTGTGTATTGTTTCGAAGTTAGATCGCAGGAACTGCTCAGGCCGGGTCCTGGCTTCAAGTAGTGATTCAGTGAGAGTCCAAAGAAGTCAAAAGCTTTATCATGTAATGAATGTTTTTTCTTACGTCATTCTGTTGGAATATTGATCTCGACACTAGTTCCATTTGTTCTTCTGTGACTGTTGAACAAACAAGAATGAAATAGTTCCCATCAACACTCCAAAATAAATATTTTCTTATCAGGCAAGCAGACTTTGGTAGCAACACATTTATGGAAAGTCAACAGGCTATTGGAGCCAGCGACCTTGAAACATGCGCAGGTGCACATTTCCAGCCCTTTCCCTTGAGGCTTTTATCACGACCAAGGACCTGGTCTTGGCCAGCCTAGGTTTAAAAGAGTGCTGAACATTTGGTTCCATTTAAAGCCACAATAGCGTCTGTTTTGTGACGAGTATTGCGCGCGTCAAACTTGTGTGCCCTCTTTGTTCAGTCAATCACCATTACCTGAACATACTCCTGTTCATAGTACACCTTAGATGCTAAACACATGTGGTTTGGGAGTCTGTGGCCCTTTTTAATATTCATGTACGGCTAATATTTGGATGAATGGCTCTAAAACAGCTCGGTTGGGCAAATTGTAGCGCTATCTGGAGCAAGGTGATACATTGACTTTAAATGTTTAAAGGAGCCACGAATCTCTGCAGAGGAGGGCGAGTGGATTGGTAGCCTCGGTTGCATGCTAATAAAACTCACCGCCCTCCCTGCTGCCTGGGCTGTCCAGACATGTCCCGAGCCGCCATTCCTCCGCTTCACCTGAGGTATATCCTCCACTCAGAGACAACACTGGTTCTACCAGGTGAGATATTGGTACAAATTACATTTGTTTCAATAAGACAAATGCAGATCCTTGTACTACTCCTTTAAGAGTGGAAGGTGGGTGTGGCTGAAAGTCCATGCTGCCTGAAAGACTAGGCAGTCAACATCCCCGCACAAAAGTACTGTGAGGGGACGGCCCACTTTGGCACAACTCACCTTACATGACAACGGTGTTGCTGGCACACAGGTGGCTTACACGAGTGCGCAGGAGGTCTCCCTCACCATCCTTTTGGGTTGACTGTACCAGTGAGTGACAGGTAATCTACGTCAGGGGTAAAATGGAATAGGAGTGAAAATAAATACATTGGCTCTGTATTTCTGAACAATGTTCAATGGCCTGCAAATCTACCCGCAGCAGATACCAACCCTCAAGGTTGTCTTGTAAAATGCACACCATTAAACTCTCTCTCTTATTAAAATCAATATTTGCCTTTGAAGATTACCAGGGTAGCAGTTCCAGTATATTAGGATAAACTAGGTATAAGTAAATCTGACCTAAAACCTGAACTTAAAACGTTCTATCCGTAGACCATCTGCCATTGGTCGATTACCACATTTCTTACTCTGACCGGTCAGGTACAGCGGCTGCCTCCACCACATCACAAGCAGAGTGCTGTTTGTGAACCGCTAGCAAGAAACCATTCCTGGAGATGCCAAGTGTGCCATAAGTTAGGACTGGGTTGAGCTGGGATTGCCACAGAAGTAGAGGTCCAGCCTCGGGGTGGACACAAGCTGTAGGGGGTTTCAGCTGGCTCATTGCAGTCGCATCAGTATCCTAGATTTACTACCTCACTTCACTAGGCGAAAGAGGGCCTGCAAGTGGAGCTGGCTCTTCATTACAAAACATATGCCCAAATTCCTCATTCAAGGCTGACCCTGATGACTGAGGTGGGGGCCTCTTGTGTTATTGCACTCCAGTGGAAGAGGCATTTACTCCTCATAGCACATAACAGAGCATTGCGCCTGTCACTGGGGTAATGGTGTATGGACTTCAATCAGTCATCTACAAAGAAGAAGTGACCTATGCTGAGAACTTCCATATTTCTGGATCCATTCCCTTGGATACCTCTACCCCGGGATGTCTTGCAACTTGCTTACATTGTGACTGGGAGCAGGGCTCGGTCTCCAGGCAAAAGTAATTTCCCACGCAGGTCATATTGGTCATCGAGCCTATTATTCTTGGGAGCTGTGTCTCCGCCAACTGTGTCTTGAGTTTCTGCATGTGTGACAGGAACATCTCAGCCCACTACTAGTGTCAATGGATTTCAATGCATAACTCAGTGTTCCTTCAGGTTTGGAGGCAGTGGGCTTTGAGCCCAGTCAGACTGTTGCATCTGCAGCTGTAGCCACTCACCCCAGTGATCACATGTTGGTTTCACTTGTGTTCTGGTAGGAAGTCCGCTTGCCCAGCACATCAAACTGTGCCTGGAGTGCCCCGGGAGTGGGAGTGCCACCCTGGAGATGATAAACACTGGTTCTTATTTTCTTGACCCCCATCAGTTCCAGCCGGGACCTAAGCAACAGGCTCTCAGAGTCTTGACACTAGATGATGTGCTGGCTGGCATCCAGTCAAGCACAAAAACCTTCTCTCACATGACCCTGATCATACTGGGTGCCTTCTGATCTATGTAGAGGACAGCTTGTGACACAGCTGATTTGTTATACAAACAAAGACTAGATTCCAGAGGATAAACTTCTCTTTGTTCTTCCACAGACACTTAAATGGATTTCTTCACAGTTCATTTTCAAGCCAGCCTTTTCTATACTTAGTGGTAAGCAATGCCCGAGCTAAAATGAGAGAAGGGCCTTTCTCTTCCTGTAGTCTTTAACATTCTTATGCTACTGAACTACAGTCCACCCAAATCTCGTCTCTCATTCTAGTCATTTCTAGCCCTCTCATTCTCATCCAAATACAAGGATGGCAAGAGGGCCCGGTAAGGCTGCTGCCTTTACTCTGTGGTAAGCTTTGTCAGAGCAAGCCCACTAAACCACAAATGCACATCGGTACTGATGGCATAGTTCTGCACTATTGGCAATAGTTTTGGTTAGCTGTTTAGCTCTTGCTCATTTAGATGTGGGTGTGCGATTTTGGCATTTGAGGATTAAGATCAGATGACTTTGCAAATTGCCAACTGTTAACAAATCTATGATTTTCCCACAACACTGTTATGTTATTGCAACTTATTGAGCACACAAATACCCTGAGGTGTCTTGGCGCTGAAATTGAAAGAAACAAAACACAACTAGAACAGGGGATTAGTTCTGAAAGAGCCATGTTTTAAGCAGTGAATGTGAATCCTAATATGAAAGGGAAGAGTGTTCCAAAGTTTTGCTGTTCCATAACTCAGGCTTCCTCCTCCCCAATTGGCTTTCTGAAATCTGGGAACACTCATAGTTCCATGCAAGGGAGTGTAATTAGCAGCTCCATTGGAATAAAGTGACCTTTAGCAATGGGGTTCCTAGAGGGTTATTTAAAGTGTGGCAAAAATTGGGGCATCTGTCAAATTTAGGCATATGTCCCGCATGTACCAAAATCTAAATCGAGGCCTGGGCCATGCAGTCACAGACCACTTGAGGAAATAAGTAATCTGCAGAAAGTGACAGCAAAGAGCAAAAGAGAGAACTGAAAATAGGAATATACAACGATAGTCACAGTGCTTAGAAGCACAAGGCATGCCCAGGGGCTATCGTAAAATCCTACGTTTTACAAATTACTGCAATTGTGGATAAAATGCAAGGGGCAAGTGATATAAAATTATCATTAGAGATACCAGGAGAATGTTCTGAAAGCTCTGCAAAACATGAGGAATATAACAAAACGAAAGCACAAAGCAAATGGGTTAAAAGAAATAAAATAATAAAATAAAATAAGCATAACATAAAAAATTGCAGTAAAAAAACACAAAGAGTACCAAGAAATGCAGGATAACACAAAGAAACCTACGAAAGTACTATACAAGACGATTGAAAAGCACAGTAAAGATCTGTAAGAACAGCACAAGATAAAGGAAACTTGATTAATTCTGAGATGTTCTGTAAGGCTAAACACAATATTGGCAGCAGATGTGAAGTTGTAATGTGCACTGCATCAACTTCGGATGGAAAGATGGCTAATAGCCACAGCAACGACTAAACTTGATGGAAGATGCTCCTCTCCTGATCTGCATCCAGCAGTATCAGTTAACAAGGATCTCTTCAGAGCACTCACCTCTAACAACAAAATGTCATAGAATAACCCCCATCCCCCGGAGAAACAATCCGAGAGCTGACTCTAGCTGAGATGATGGCAGACATATTAAATTGTTCAAAACATTTATGGTCTCCAATTCACAAGTCTACATGTCATCAAAGGAAATGTATAGACGGAAATATGTGAAAAGGAAAGAAGAATGGTACAGCCTGGAACACTTCCTACCTAGGATGCAAACTTAAATTCCAGGTGTATCAGCTCCACAACGGCCTGGAAAGTTGAAAAAGAAGAAATCCCATAAGGTTGTATGGCCTAAAAGAAGGGAAAGGGATGCATCATGACTGCAGTCCTCACAAAGCCCCTATCTAAAGAGCCTGACCTCCCATGCGATGAGCCACTAAAAATTCAAAGTCCACCTTGTCTTGGCCCTCTAACAAAGGGACCACGGATACTGAGCCAAGAGATAGAATCGTATTTCCTAGAGTTCACACAAGCCTCCATGATGTTTACATCAGCAAAAAAACTATAATAATAATACCTGGACAAACCAACTGGTATAGGTCACGTTTTGGCGATAGACCCGAAGGGAGACTTAAAAAGAACTCTAAAGCTACATTAAAAGCATGCAGTGGGATGTAAAAATGATTAATGAGCAAATGAACAGACTTTGGATTCTATTTCATCTTAGAGACTGAAAGCAAGCATTGCTTTGCTTCAAGTGACACACCTAGCTGATAAGAATCAATTACTCGAGAAAATAGTCTGAATAAGTAATTTTTTTCGCAAGCCAATAAAAAAAGTTACTATTCTTCCCATACACTAGGTTAGTGAAAGGTCAAAAGGAAGGTGAGTGAAAGTCACAATATAAACCCAAGATTAACTCTGCACACTAATTAACATATATGTCCCAATGTCGGGAAACTCCCAGTTCAGGTAAAAGATGTAGGAATTTCTCGAAGAAATATCACAACACCTAAATCTGATTATGGAAGGAGGCCATAGCACAAACCTAAACCCAATCACCAACAGAAACCCAAGCGTCTTGAGACCCTCACAAATCACTGATTTATTGAGAGCAGGATATATTCTTAACAAGGTCCAGGAAGCATTCATTAAAAGCACCCTTGAAGAAGACCTTCTAGAAGTTTAACACATACCTGACAGATACGAAATAATTACCTTTTTACTCTTACCAACACAATTATCATAGGGGAATCGATTACTTATTTGTTAATTGAAAACTAATTACTCCCCCACACAACAGTATCAGACATTGGAGTGATTATTGTATGTGACTATGCACCCTTTACCAACATCACAGAATGCAGAACCTGTAGCAATCTCTGACAAGATAGAGACTTGATACTGTATTGTTCACTTGCTCAACAGACAAAGGAACAAATTAAGAATTTGGCGAGTAGGGTACATCAACACAAATGTGATGGAAGTATCCCATCCGCTAGACCCTCGGTTCGCCCGCACCTTTGAGAGTCGGTTAGACCATCAGCTTTCTGTGGGCTGTTTGCATGTTGGCTCAGTTTCCCCCAATGGCCCAACGAGAAGGAGCTGTGGGCGGAAGGGCATTTCACTGCACACCCTATTTAGGGTGGATAGTGTGATGTATTTTTTTTGTCTGGTGAGGGACAGAAAAAAGGTATAAGGATCCCCTCCCTACACCCCGGTAAAAATTTGTACCGGAGTCATTGGTTATTTGTTTTTCAATAATAAGCTGCATTGTGGGAATTTGGTTTTTGAAAAGCAAAATTTGGTAAATGGCCGTAAAAACTGACGAGGTGGCTGCCCACCCATTTTCTTTTTGTACTTTGACAGGAGCCGCCATGACAGTGGTTTCGATTAAGGTAGAGACAACACTGCTGGGCCGGCAGTTTTCTCTAAATCTGGCCTATGGTAGTCCGTCAGGGTGGTGGACGAAATGTCCTCTGCCATCCCAACAGAGTATACCCCGCCTGCCGTACTCTAGATCAGGCCTTTGCTAAACATATCTAGACGCTCACAAAGACCTTTTCTGAGACTAATAACTCTCCACGATAGAAACAATCTGGAATGGCCACAGTGCAATACTATGGCAAAATCTTTAACCATGTTAGAAAGACAACAAATTACTCAAAAAACCTGAGAACATCTTTAGTCGATTCAACTCACCAGTAATCATAGAAAGGGCCTTGAAACTGAAACTTAACTATAACTAAAAGCATTCATATGTGGAAGATCATTTTGAACATTGAAGCCAAATGCCATCCAAGATGGCCTCCTGCCAGAATGTTACCAATGTCTTGAAGAGGATTTGTCACCAAAACTATTTGCCCTTTAAACCTATGCTACTGCTTCACAAACCTATACAGGATCTTTCTCTGACGCTAACATTGCACTTGTACCAAAACATGAAACTCATCCGCAAGTTATGACAAGCTATATCGTTAATCAACACAGACTGTAAAATATTGGTGAGAATGTAAGCCTCCTGTCAAGAGCCGGTTACACCACACTTGCTAAACCCATGGCCAACAATATTCGTTAAGGGCAGATTACTAAACTCAAACACAAAGCATTTATTCGACATCAACACATCAGTCAAAACTCTGAAAACCTTTGAAGGGGTGGAGTGAGCTTACTTTCCCATGCTCTTTAATGGTCGGAACTACCAAAGAAATTAATTGACTTCATCATGCATGTACAAGCCTACTGAAAAAGGCAGCAAGCTCTCTGATGGAATAATATTGTCAAGATTCATCCTGTACGGAGGCTCCCTTAATTAAGAATTAACAACAAAGTTGAGGGCCTCATACACCACCATGAGTAGAAGCTCTCAGCACATTGATGATATCCTCATTCTCGAAAACAATCCTCAGCACTCATGCGCTCCCCCATTACAAGAAATCAATGTTTGCCACTGTCTCAGATTACAAATCAAATTAAGAAAAAGCTGAAATATTCCATATGACTAACCCCTGGCTTAGGCAAGACAAATTGAGCCAGTCATGCATAAATCAGGATTCACCAACATCTGACCCGCATATAGAAACCTGTAGTCCAAGCTAGAAAGTGTAACACACATGGGACAGTTGTCACGCATACTGACTGCTCCGACTCCTAGTAAGCTGGTAACAATGGAAAACTGATCAATGGAAGCTGAAGGATAGAAACACTACACAGGGTAAGGGAGCCGGATTAGGTGGAATTTCTTGGTGGTGAGCTAGCATTTTTAGGTAATTCAGGATTGAATCGGTATTTAGCTTTCCCAAAATCTCTATATCTTGCCTGACAAATATGTCTGTGTTGAACCGATCCTTGCTTCGCTATAGCCGAGAAACTGAACTTTGTCTCTCTGCACTTTTGCTATGTTTTATGCTTTTTGGGGTTCCTTGGGTTAGTGTTCCTTTTTAGGTCTCGCCTGAGCCAGCGCTTTAGCGCTGCTCTCGCAAGAGCTTTTGTATAAGGGGGATTTGAAAGTGCAAACTAGTGCTTTCAGGCCGCCAACTACAGTGCATGTGCGCCGGGCGCGCGCACCATTTGGCAGCCTGCGTG
The DNA here is from genome assembly GCF_964204655.1 of Triturus cristatus. Lineage (NCBI taxonomy): Eukaryota > Metazoa > Chordata > Amphibia > Caudata > Salamandridae > Triturus > Triturus cristatus. Next base: position 757,446,275 of record NC_140580.1, read on the forward strand.
ATCATTTTGCGGCCGCTTTGATGTTCTCAGTGAGCCGCGCGGCCACTGAGATCATCAAAGCGGCCGCGAAAGTGCACACCATTTGCCACCCCCTCCCTTATCCCACTTCCTGCTTGTGTTACCTTTAACCAATCCTCTGAATTAATTTTCTCCGAACCAGTGTCCCGAGATTCTATACTCTTCACCTATTTTTATATCTACAATTGCAAACTTACTATCGTCAATGTTATGTACGTTTGTGATTACAAAGTACTATCGGAAATTTCCATGTAAAATAGATATTTCCACTTTTGGTTACTGCAGCCAGTTACTTCCATTATCCTTTCAGTAACAGAACTTAGTAAACAACCTTGTAAATATGTGATGCACTGGGCAGAATACGTGTGAGGTTGGTCGTTTTGGTTTGTCAGATGTGTGTGCATCACATACAACTCGGATGATAAGCCAGGAAAGTAAACAAGCATTTGCAATGCATTAGGTCTCGCATTTACGCGAGTTTGAGCTATTGACATTGCAAATAACAATGCCTATTGGCATTGTCGTTTACAATGCCATTAGCTTTAACTCGTGTAACTGCAAGACCTATTGCATTGCAAATGCTTGTTTCTTGTGTTGCCTTTCACTCAGTAGTGACTGCTACTGAACAGGGGTAGTGGGGGTAGCGGAGGTAGGTGAGGAGGGAGCAGAGGGTGGGGATAGAAATAAATAAAAGCACTTACATGGGTGTGGCTGGCCGCCGCCTCTCCTCTGTCCTCGTCTCTTCCCCCGACAGCAGGAAACACACAGGCTCCCAGAATTCCCAAGCCAACCACAATGCTGCATGATTGCTCCTTGTTGAGCTTCCTTCTAGTTTATCTATTGCTGCCGGCTTTAGGGCCCCACTCCATACCTTCCTGGGAATGAACTCCATTCACACAATAATGCATCCTGTCCACTGACGCTGTATCGCCTTTAAATCCTCATTCAGGCACAAAGCGCCTCCTGCACATCATTGATAAAGCGCAGCGATTTGACACTGAACGCATGATCCTCTCCATCGATGCAGAAAAAGCGTTCAATAGAAATGGCCATATTTAGAGGGGACTTTGAGACACTTTGGCATCCCGGAGAAATTCTTGAGCTGGGTCTTAAGTAGCTACACTAAACCAACTGCGTTGGCCTGAGTGTATTGGTACAAATCTACCCCTTTTCCTATTCAAAAAGGCACGAGACAGGGATGCCCTCTCTCCCCGCTCCTTTTTGCTCTTTATATGGAACCAATGGCCCAAAAGGTATGCAATAATCCCTGGAAACGGGTGAACTTTGGAGGGGAGGAGCACAAGATTTGTTTATATGCTGATTACATAGTAGCAACCCTAGAAAATCCCAAAGTTTCCCTACCCGCTTTTATGGCTGAACTGGAACACTTCTCGCAAGCCATAGGCTTCAGAGTCAACGTCCGTAAATCACAAGCTCTTAATCTGTCCTTAACCACAGCCACATTGGCAGAACTGAAGCGCGCTTATCAAATTCAATGGTCCCGAAAAGCAATACCCTATATAGGCATTTGGCTCACGGCAAGCATACAACACACTATCTCACTGAATTACACTACGCTACTTCAGCACATTCATTGTCCTGGTTAGGATTAAGATGACAATTTTACAGAAGATCCTATTTTTTTTCCAGGCCCTCCCGTTAGAACCTCCTCCTCCAGGAACGATAGACTCTATGCAGCTTGACTTGGAATGCTTCATATGGCGTGATAAGAGTCCAAGACTCTACAGAGAGCTATGTTACAGATCCCCAAAAGAGGGTGGCCTGGCCATCCTAAACCTGCAGGAGTACTACTGGGCGGTGCTGCCCAGAGTACTCGCAGAATGGTTGCGCCTGGAATCCAAAAAGCATTGGCTTTTCACGGACAAAGCAGGAGGGTGTCAGCCCCTGTGGGGGGATCCCCTGCCTGACAAGAGAGGCACGCCCCCGTATTCTCTATCTCTCATTGGTCACTCTAGCCCCCCTGAGGGTCTGGGATAAGATGGCCACAACCCGAGCATTACCAACATTTCCCTCGCCGCTGACCACCATTGTGAATAAGTCTGCTTTTACGCCAGGGCTGGCAACAGAGACCTACAATCTGTGGTCCCGAGAGGGTCGTAGGTCTATCGGCCACTTCTTTGACGTTGCTGGTCCCCTGACGTTTGAAGATTTCCGTACACAACAGAATCTCCCTGAGGCAGAGCGGTTCAGCCAACACCAGTTAAGACATTGGGTACTGCAAGCAGGGGCACACACCCCGTTCGAGAAATGGTTAGTGACTAAACACTCAGATTCTCGCCTAATAACAGAACTCTACTACCTGCTCAAATTCCCGGGCCAACAGAGATGGGAGAGAGAACTTGGGAAACACACTCGTAAAGGAGTGAGTGGACATACACCATAGAGCTCGCCACACTGCACGTAATGTCGCCAGCATAGAGACTGCCACAAAAATCGTTACATACTGGTACCTGACTCCTCAAAGACACCATAGAAGCAACCCAGCCCAAGACCCCCTGTGTTGGAGAGCCTGCGGTTCACCGGGCATGCTGACCCAACTATTGTGGAAGTGCCCTCATATCTTTGGTTACTGGTCACAAGTACTGCACGACATTGACCCTCACTTTGACACTCACCTCTCTCGCTTTCCGGCATATATCCCACTAGGCCTGCAAAATGCCCTCACCTTTCCGCTTAAATCGTGCAGCAGTCGACAGATTGCCCTGGCGCTAGGGTTGAACTCTAGAATATTTTAGATCACTGGCGGACAAGCACGCTCCCCACCCATTTGGGATTGCTCCACCGCTTATGGTACACCCTGGGGATGGAGAGGATATCCCTCACCCTCGCCAATTAAGGAGCCTTGTTTCAAGATCTTTGGAAACCATTCCTATCACTACTGATTTCTGAATTTTGGGAGCTGACATGTCCCAAAATATGTTCGCCTACTATGTCTCACCGAGCCCCCTCATACTTCACCATAAATAGAACTAAACCCTTACAATTGCACTGGGAACACATAATGGGCCCCATCTTAGAAGCAGAATGGGGGAAGGATCCCCTTTTTCCCCCTTTTTTTTGGGGGGGGGGTAGGAGAGGGGAGTTGAGGGACTTATTGTATTATTTTCATCTAGAAGCTACCCTACGCCAATAGGATCGTAAGAATTCATCAAGTGTACCTAATGTACTGTTGTTAACGTTTGATTATGTCACCGAAATCAATAAAGAAATTGAACAATAAATCCTCCTTCACGTCTCTCATCAATGCCAAACCTTTTTCTACTACCAGGTCATTCTCACCGAAATTCAATAACAATACATCTGGGCATTTCCCTCCTACCGACAGTTTGTTCAAACGGGGCAGAAGATACTGCCAACACCTACCTCCCTTGCAATGCCAGTTCACGTGATACATGTTGGAGTGGAGGCCCAGATTTGTGCCATTACTGCTCTGCCTAGCCTGCCTTTCCGCCCACTTAACAAACGAATTACACACAATTCATAAAGACAGATCTGCAGCCTCTGGGACGGTAACCAAACCTGAAAAACAACAAACAATTGAAAACTAGCAATGGTTTAACATTCCCCCTCTCTCCCCCCTAACATAGCACTGGAAACAATTGGACGACCATCTACCCAACCCCAGATGTTTTCCCTACTTCAACCTCTCCTACCCTCTTCTGTCGCCATTCCGGTGAGGAATGAATGCATCCCATTACCTCTTGAATCAACTCCTACCTGTGCCATAGCTTTTCGCAATATTGTCAACTGCTAGAATGCCATCACCGGCATATGTTGGAGAACTCTACCCACCACCAAGTGAGTCCGTGCCCAGACGGAGTTACCCCATTTAGCCTGGCAAAACCTGTCTACTAGATAAACCCGAAGCAAAACGGTCATACCTTGCCCTCTTTGATCTGTCTTTGACCTATATAACCAAACGTGGAGGCCCTCCTCATACTGGTGTACCTCTTCCCAGAGAACACCCCACTCCCTCGCCCTCTAAAAGTTCTGATACTCGAAGCGCACCAAAGAACATCCATGTCATCAGTGTAGTGAACAGCACCATTTCATCCTCCCCCGGCAGATCCCGGGCAAAACCAAAGGCACTTTGCACAACAGACCTAAAGTCAGTGGCCTCCTCTTCGGGCCTTTACGACCTGCCTCCCTCGCCCAACCTTCCAGCATCCATCTCCCCAATTCCCCAGCCAATGGCGCGTAGCACCAAAGATGTTTTACCATAAACGCTATGCCCGCCAAATGTCCTGAACTCATGACCCTTGACTACCTTCTTTCGATTAATAACAGCAGGAATTGTTCTACATCTTTGGTCCTGCCCATTCCTCCTATCTCCTCTGTGCCCCACTAGCTAAGAACTTCGCCCAAGCCTGACCATAAGACCCCTCTTAGACACTGGCAACTAATCTACCACCAACTGCACCCAAAAGCAATTGCATTGTAAGTTTCTTATCCTCTAGCAAGCAGGCTTACATTGCCACTGATCAATTTTAATACCTAAGGATGACAGCACCATACTGGGTTCTACCGTCTTCTCCAGTCTTCTCCAGTGCCAAAGGCACTCCTAGACCCCCCATGAGCTCAGAAAACTTACCAGCAGACACTGACCGTCCATGGAACCAGGGTCACCCACAAAAAAAAGTCATCAAGATAGTGTGTAATGTGTTCATGTACTATGCGCCAAGAGAACTGCCATTAGGTACAAAAACATTCAAAGAGAACACAAGATACTGAATATCCAATCAGGAGTGCCTTATCCACACACCACTGTCCTTCAAATTGGATGGCCAACAGCTGAAAATAGCCAGGGTGTACTGGCAACAAGCAGAAAGCTGACATGATGTCACTCTTAGCCATTTGTGCCTCCTGTCCTACTCATTCCACCAAGGAGAGAGACACATCTACTACTAAGGAATAGGACACCAAAACCTGATCCTCTGGGATTAAGTCATTAATGGATGTTTCCTCTGGCCACAATAAGTGCTGTATCATCTGAATTGCCCTTTCTTGTTTTTTAGGACCACCCGAATAGGGGACACAAGTTCTCGATGGGCTAATCGTCAAATGGGCCGGCTATCCTACCATCCTGTATCTCTTTCCTCCACTTATTTGTGTGCGCTGACTCCACCTGCATGTGAATCCTTCCTTCAATAGCCAGGCATCTTCCTTCTGATCATAATGTGTTAGCAAGAATTCTAGCCTTTCCAGTTTAATTGGTGTAAGAGCCCTTACCCCCAAGGCCTTGTGCACCCATTCCCGCCCTGAAGCCTGTTGTCTGACCATGTTGCTTAGCCTCTGCTATGGTTGGCTCTGCCTGCGGAGGAATTTGTGTGTCACCCGTGCAATAGCATTGGATAAGGGCATGTCTTCCAGCACATATTGAGCATTTGTGTTGGAATTTGCAATATTCTATGGTGCAGAGACCTTTATTAAAATCCCAGCAGGCTCCTGTCTGACTATTCTGTCCTTTGCTGGTTGCTCCCACCTCTCCCTGAGTGGGGCGCCCTTGAAAGGGCCGATATACTATGGGTAATCCGCTGGCTGTAAAAATTGTCTTACCGAACTTGGAAGGCCCCATTGTATGTTGCCAAAAGTCAGAGTTGATCTCCCCCCATTGTACCTCGGGATCTAGGGCCATGCAAGCGCGAAGCATGTCATAATGGGCCCACGCATAGGCCCCATAATTGATCTGCACCTTTCTTATAACATCCATATACTTAAAAAGCGCCACAGACCTCTCTGGATACTTTTTTCACAATATACAGTGGCATTGATTAGAAAGGCCGCAGGCCAGTTTTCTATGGTCCACAGCACTTTTGGCTGCTTGTATGATTAATATTCTTCCTCCTTTGAACCCTCCTTGACCCTTAACTCTCTATGCAGCAGCTTTAGCATCTTAATCAGCTAAAGGAGCAATCAGACAATTGCACTGGCTTCCGATCTCTGAAAGAATCAAATTCAAGGCCCTATGTATTACGCATAAGGTCCTGACCAAGAATGGCCCTCCAATCCTTCAAAAGATAATTTCCCCATACCATCCCAATAGACACCTTCGCTCTGGTAGTAAACACCTGGCTATGATCCCGAGAGTCCTTAGATCCAGATGCGGTGGTCGCTCTTTTTCCTACGTCGCATCAAAGACTTGGAATATCCTCCCACACTCCATTCGTATGGAGGAAGAATACCTTCCCTTCCGGAGATTACTGAAGACGCATCTTTTCCCCATCGCATAAGCAGTCAGTGTTCTGTTCACCTGGTTCTCAGCGCTGGGAGGCCCTAGGGTAGCCATGCGCTTTACAAATGCCTCTTTCATTTCATTTCATTTCATTAATATACTCGCCCATATTTTTTCTTTTGTACCGATCATGCGATGTGCCCCCAGAGGCTTTGAAACCCCCATATAAGGTAGCTTCTTACTCTTAGTTTCTTTGCTTTCCGTACCATTGGACTTTCCCTCAGCTTTCTCACCCATGCTTGCCCCCCCATCACTTATTGCTCTGAGACCCTTGTTGCTCCCTCCTACTACTGCATGATACTGCCCCCATGGCATGCCCATAGTGCACCTCCATTCCCTCTCCTAGCTGCTGTGTGCGCATTCCATGCGGCCCTGCCTGCAAGACCTCTTGCTGAGTCAGAGACGGCTCACGCTCCATACCTGCAGCCCTGACCTCCCCAACTGTGGCCTCAAACTGGCACATTTTCTTCATCTCTTGACCCCAGCGGGCCCATTGGGCTCAGCCTCTGCCCCGTGGCCCGCATCTCGCACCCTCAGGGCTGCTCTCCTCACTCTAGAGCAGCCCCTCTTGCTTACCATTTTCATCAGGGTCCGGAGCGGCGGAGAGCATGCAAACACTGCGGCCGTGACCCCTTCTGACTATATAACAGGCAGCCTTCCTTCAGCTGGATACCTGCTGCCAGGAAGTCTAGGTGCCCCGCCTTCTACAGCAGCCTCATAGCCTGTACAACCTTGTCTGCAGCCGACATTATGCCTGAAAATACGCTGACATTTGCTGAACAGACTGCAGTTAAGGTAATACACTAAATCGCCTTCACTAACTAACCCTACCGAAAAACACACAAAAACACTAATGTCTCCTAATACCAGCTACCGTGTCACCAAGACAAAATAGTAGGTGGTCCAAGAAAATGGTTGGTTTTATACCCAGGGCTATCTTATAGCCCAGTCCAGCCCAAACTGCAAGCAGCTGTTGGACTGCTCCATTTCCCGAATGTTCCCAGGGGGGCAGACCTCCCTGCAGTTGGCTGCCCCCGAAGACCCCATTTTCCTGAGGCACATGCGCTAGTGCACACGCATCAGTAAAATAGTTTTGGTCGTGCCGTGATTTTTAAGCAGCCTATAGGCAGAGATGACACCAGCCTTGGCCTGCAATACTTGGTTGGGGGTCCTCAGAGACTACCAACTACTGACGCATAGAAGCAGCATATTTTGAAGCAACCTCAGGATTGTTCAACATCAGCCCTGCAGGTGCACTGTGTAGCATGCATGAGGTCGCCTCCTCCTCTTTCCCTCGTGTTAGTTCCACCTCTCCCAGCACACGTGATGCTGGAAGTCACAAAGTGAATCCAGGACTGTGAAAATAGAACGAAAGAAGTGTACCTGCCGAGGAACCGAGGAGACTGTCTGCACCCTTCTGGAGGAGACAGTGCGCTCCACGTCTCCACCCTCAGAACACAAGGGCACCACCTGGCTATGCACTAGTCTGCACTAACTCCACAAACCCCGGGCACCAGAGCTGCTGGAAAACCAAGAGAAAGACAGCTTTGAGACGGATGACATACAATACAAATACTATGGAAAACATGTTGCTATTGTGGTCAACCTCCATGCTAGTGCAGATCGCTTTGGGTGTTTGACAATGAACAACATTGACAACATCGCTCATACATCAAAAGCGAACTGCACATGTTGAATACCTATCATCACCTTAGTGGGCAGACAAGCATAGGTGTCAAGTTTTGAGCATGTCCATGTGTGATCTTTCCATGTTTTTTGGTGTGTGTAGGTGAGACATTGTAAAGTATTTTGTGTCATCTTGGCCAAAGAGTCAGAACTGGCCACATGTGTCAGTCACGCAAGACTCGGACGACGTTATAGCTAAGTCATGGTCTCAAACAGATCAAATTGTAGATATTGTAAATTGTTCTATTTCTGCAAACTGTGTGGCCAGCCAACATTAACTTATCATTGAAACTTTAAAAATCTGAGACCCTTAATAAGCCTATTGAAAACTACAATTCCCAGAATGCTTGATAATGTTAAATGAATGCTGAACACTAAGCCGTTCATTTCACAATTACATCAGCGAGCGGCTCTTTGTTAATAGCATGAAGCTCTCTAAAAAATAGTACAGTAACAATAATTTTCTTGCACAGAGATGGTTGAAATGCAGTGTAGGCCCTGCAAGAATGTTTACTGTGACCTCCAACATATGGACAGCTCATGACAGCAGTGGTTCAAACAACAGACGACCTAGCTAATCATAAATGGATGTCACTGCATTAAATCTCAAAGAGAACACCACTTGCCCAAATCTTACCCAAGCAACAAGAATTTCCACCACTCTACATGAAACTGACATTGGTAGGAGGCACACAACAATTCAGCAAAAAATGCTGGTGCATTTTCAGACACGCCCTACTTACCCTCTTGAAATTCATGCAGGTCGATAAATTCCCATGTTCGTAAACATTACTTCAGTAGCATCTGTTGTTTTCATTCTTTTAAAAAACATTGTACATTTTGGAGAAACATACGCATCTACTGATTACAAATGAGAAAGCGGTGCAGAGAAAGGCATTGTGAAACCAGCCAGGTCAAACGCTTTTTAAAAAAAAATCTTTGTCCATGCTGCGCAGCATTGGGAGTGCTTCACAGCATGGACAAATACATTGGCAAAGCGAATAGGTCCTAAAGACGAGGCCTTTTGGCTATGCCAGCGCGTGTTTGTTTTTGGCAACAGTTCCTTAGAAACCTGTCAGATAGCCTATTTGGTGGCCCTTAAGGGCACCTTTTGGTGTTCTGTGATAGGGGGTACCTTCTGTTCCCATCTTGTAGTCCTGATAGGGCAGCCCACCTCCAACACCTCTGCATATCTCCTTTGCTGATGGCAGCATTATAGTTTTTGGGATGCAGTATATGCACACAGAGATAATGCCTACTGGCCTCACTTAACACATTAAGCACAGTGGTCCACAGGAGATGGGGGGGAGCATGTATTAGTTTTCAATTATTGAAAATGTTTGCAACTATTATACGAACTATCTTTACAATAATGAAGTCAGACCCCATCCGTTCCAAGGACCACGAGGCAAGCAGGGGCAGCAGGGCCCCAAGCATGGTAGTTGATGTAATTTTCCACTGGGGTTCATTTTGCCATGGCACTGCAAAGCTAGCCAAGTGCAACCGCTTCCAACACTTGACTCTCAAGGTAACAAGAGTAAGCAGTCACAGGCTTCTCAGAGAGGTACTTTGGGGCAAGAGCTCAGAACTCAACAATCCACCAACAGACACAATACCTTTAATATCCTGCCCAGAGCCTGCATTTTGGAAAAAGAAAGTACTTTTTAAGTTACATCACACACTACACATTTGAATCAAGCATACAATGTGGCACCACCGATTACAAGTCTCTTGTGGGCGCTACATCCTTTACGCACTGTCTGTGTTCTCTTCCACTATGGTGATCCTACTTGGATATTTCCCCCAATAAAACTATGGTAGTAACATGATAAGGCTGCACACAGATTATGTTTCACCAGAAAGCAAGGGCACAATCAGTCACTGATTATTCAGGTTCTTACCCCAGCACCTCAGTCTCGCCTCTGGCAGAGGCCTGCAGGGATCTGTGCCGTTTCAGCAGCAGCAGCTGCTGAGGGAGTCGAGTGCAGCTCACTTCTTCCCTAAGCACGAAGGCCCTGGAAGTTCTGGTGTTGCTCGTTGGGCCCTAGCACCAATGTGCAGATGCTCCTGGCGTTCGTAGCCCACTTTTGGGCCGATGCTTGTCATGGCAGTTACAGCTTCAAACCGGGCTAATGCACACTTTGAGGCAGTTGCAGCTCACGCTGGGCCGGTATGCACACAGCCAGCCACCTGCAGACCAACTGGGCCAGTAGACATGGCATGGCAGATGTAGCCCAGACCAGGGCTGATACACACAGCAAGGCAGACACTGGGATGATATGGGCAAGGCAGACTCCTTCTCTCTCTCAACAGACTTTCAGGCACTAGGTTGACCCTATGTCCCTCCAGCACAAACTGCAGACTTCAGGTAATATACCCTCACCTCTAGGAGACAGGCTGTCAGGCAGACACCAGCCTTTCTTAAATAGCTGGAACAAAGAGGGGTAGTTTAGAGCCCACCTTTAAAACAGATTTTCTTAAACAGTGGATGTGCATCCACTGTTCAAAACTTCAGAACCAGGATAAGTTGGGTCTCGTTCAAGTGCCCTTCTCAGGCAGCTCTCCGGACACAGCCTTCATGTAAATTGATGCTTCGCGTAGCAGGTAGCACTGTGGCGAACTCCAAACTGGAGCATCCACAAAGTATCTATAAGGGAGTGTGAAGTTCCCGTACCTAGCTGTTATAATCATGGATAGAAATGGGCAGGCCTGACCTAGAAACGTCCTCACCTTGAACCACAGAACCTGCATTGCCTCCGTACCCTTCTACCATATACCAAATTAAAGTGTTCAAGAAGGACTAAACAGCCCATTCTTAACACAGTCTTCATGGAATTTCTAAAGTTAGCTCTGTTGCCATCCTCCTCACTCCAGCATCTGGATCGCCACCCTCCAGGCACAGGAGTGTAGGCAATACAATTCCACGGTCTAGGCAAGTGGTCCTCATTCTCCATCTTGTGCCATGGTGAACCGGTGGAATCCAAAATGGATCTCTCTGCTTTCAGTACTTAGAGACATACAGAGTCCTACTACTACACATATGCTAAAAGTAAACATCACACAGCATACACCCAGGTTGTCAGCAAAAGGTTCTGGGTTTTCACATAATAATGGAACTCTACACATGGGAGGCTAGTAGGCCATACTCTTACTGACACATAAAAAGGTCTGGTCAGCTATATGAGATCACAAAACACAGTATGCAGTCATCATCGCCTTATTTGCTAAAAACCAATACAGGCACGGTAGCCCTCTGTCTACTCTGAAGGAATGCTTGGTGCACCCCTCCAGGTCAAAGGACAAGTCCTGCAGCTTGCATTGTCAGGTACAGAACTGGGACTCCGCACAAAAGCTAGATTAGGGTGAAGCCGGGGCCAAAAAATAAGTTCAGAAACAGATGCACTCTGGCACTCAAGGCAGTGGTACATGCCCGTACAATACGAAGAGAACGTTCATGTCCCAGCAAGTGTACACAAACATCGGAACGTGTACACAATTCAGATAGTTTGCGATCCCTGGTGGGACACCCAACATCAGGGTTATCCTTAGCTGTGCAGACAGCAACAGCGCAATCCATCTCCCGCTTATCCTGTTTGTCTCCAGGAACTGTCTGAGTGGGCTACGCAAGGCTTCCCGCCACAGCAGACCCATAGAAGCAATACCAGGTCACCAGCACACAGGTAATATGAGGATCTATCACAGGGTATTCTAGGAAGCTTGCAGATGTGCTCTTCCAATGAATCCCTCCGAGGAATGAAACGCTGCCAACACTTGGAAATAAAAACTGGAATTTCAATCCAGTTTATTGAACACCTGTCTGAAAGCCCTGATGAACATTGCTGGCAGGCTCTGCCACTGAACTTCCTTGTGGGGTAAGCCCCTAGCCAGCCCACCAATGAACTGCTAGAAAAGTGCAGGGGAGCTGAACGGTGGCTCTTCCCAGCAAGCCCTCTCCCTTCCTGCTCTATTGTTGTTCTCGGTCCCTGCTTTATGGACAGACGTCAGCAATCACATGACCTGTCTACTAAACAGTTCAAGTATAACCTGAGTTCTCTCAGTGAGTAGCCTTTTGGGCCCATTACTTAATGCCATTGTCAGACAGGTTACCGTCCCCACCCATTTCCATGCCCCCACCCATTTCCATGCCCACACCCATTTCCATGCCCCCTGGTGTAAAGTTGTTGACTCTGACTCCCTTGGTCACCAGGTTGGACATATGCACATTTTAAGGGAACAGCTGACTCCAAACTGGGAGGCAGGTTGATCTTGCCAGACTCTTTGCTCCTATACCCGAACTCCAAGATACTTGTATTTCATTTGCAGAGTTGCGGTTACACTGTCTTCAATTGCCGGTGCTTCACTTTGTTTCAACTTGTTTTTGATGTTAATGATTATCAGAATTGCAAATGGTCATGTTTGCAAACCTTTAGCACAGTAAACAAAAGTCGATGAGACGACTGAGATCCGCATTGCGCAGAATGGAGTTCGTGATTGGGTGACGTTTGCGAATGTTGTAAGGTGTAGGAATCCTTCTACCAGTTCACTGTGGTTGCCTTAGGTTGTTTTATGTTGCTTGTTTTTAGACGTGCTACTCATTTTTACTGATCACTAATAGAAAACAGTGTTTTTTATTCAGAGACGCTTTTCTTTTTTGGGAAAAATAGTGCACAATGGCTCCAGTCTTAATATTAGTCAGTGTGAGCGGTGCTCTTTAAAATGTACAGAGCCTGTAGGAGAGCCTCTGTTGTTAATACCCACACGCCCTCACAGCTCTGCTCTACAATCCCAGCATTGCTGAGCGCTGTGCGTTTGCTAATAGAGAGTCACTCATGTGTCTGCTCTTACCAACACCTCAACTCACTCCGGGCTTTGGTTTAAAGGCCCCTCACTTGGAACTCAGACCTAAAGCCCAGAACGCTTACAGCGGTGATCTTGGTAATAAAGAGCCGCTGAGGGTTACACTTGATTATAGCGCCCTGCTCAAAATGCCAAGCCTCTCAGAGCTGTGTGCTAAAACCGAAGCTCCAGAGCAGAGGAGTTGGCCTAAGGGCTAGGGCGGTGGACCTCGAATCTCGGGAACTGGGTTCGAGTCTTGGCAATGACGCTGAACATCCTGTGATTCTGGGCAAATCACTTAAGTTCCCCATGCCTAACAAAAATAAATGTGTCCTCATGTAATGTAACTGGTGCTATGTAAAGCACTCTGATACCCGATTCGGGTCAAGTTCACGCTATATAAAACTCTGTACAAAGTTTTTTTTGTTTTTTTTTAAAGAGACGTTTAAAGGCAGGGGCAAAGTGGGCTCTGGCCCAGTGCCCCAGACTTTCAGCTACCCCCCACCCCCATAGAGCCAACTCTGTTCTGCAAGTCTTGCCCTGATGGTCTTAAATAATTCTTACACAGAATGTTTTAAATACAGCTTTCATTTGCTTTATTTTCCATGTGGGTAATATGAGTGTCTATTACCGCAATTTTGTAGAGAAATGTTGTGTTTATTTTACTTGCAACAGCCATTAAAAAGTTTCTTTAAGATCAAATCTGAACCTCACATATGAGAAATGGGAGGGTGTCACAGAGATTATTTGCGATAATATTAGCAAGCAGCTGCTGTGTTACAATATTGAAAACACACATCCCTGTCTCCGAGTATTACACGTAAACATAAATTGGAATTTGGATCAGTCTGCCTGTGCACTCTCAGTGACCCGGCCACAGAGGACATGAAAGAGCTGAAATTGGATCATAAAATCAAACCTGTTCCTAACAGGGGCCCCCAAAATATGCTTGTCCCAGGCCCCCCAAAATCATTAAGATGTCCATGCTCCAGAGTCATTCAGAGCTGTGACCAGGGTAATATTAAGAGCAACAAAGAATCCTCCTTCTTATAATCGCTAAACTCATTCAGACCCCTCCTCCTGATAATACACAGGCAGAGATTAACTCACTCTACCCTTGCTTTTGATAATGCCATGGTTTATTCAGAGCTTTTTAGGTCTCGCCTACTAGACAGCAGTGGTGCATGCGCTGTTTGTTATGAGACATATTGTTATCTTACAGTGGGCTTATAGCCCAACCATTGTTTATCACTGGTTGGGTGCAGTGCAACTCTCATTTGCTTGCTTCTTATTTGCTAGATTGTGTGGGCTTTTCTCCCTCTTCATGCGTTTGTCCCTCCCCTGGGGCATGGCTACATTACTTGTCTCCTTCAACTGCTTGCTTTTCAATCTCTATTTCTCTCTTTTTGTTTAAGCACCAGACAAGAGTGTGTGTGTGTTTTCCAGTTGTCTCCCTGCGCTCAGTGTTCCTCTCTCTTGTCCATGTGATTTTTCCCACCAGCTCCATGTTTCTCTCATTCGTTCTCTCTCCACACCTGCGCCCTTAATATTGCTTCCCAACACCTGCACTCACTGTATTGCTTCTCCCACACGTATCCCAGTTTTGTTTCCGTCCTGCACATGTGCCTGTGTTACTTCTGTCCGTGCAGATTCCATCCTCCACCTGTGCATCCGTGTGGCTTCTGCCCTCAGTTGCTTCTCACCACCTGCTTAAAAAACAAGCATTTGCAATGCAATCGGTCTTGCATTTTAGAAAGTTAGAGCTGTTGGATTTCAAAATGACATTGTTATTTACTTTCATTTTTCTTTGCAGAGGGGTGGTTATATTTGCATAGCGCTATCGCCATAGGTATGACCTTGTATTCTACCTGGTAATAGCCTTATATTATACAGTTATTGTTGGAACATTCCTAGAGTTATTATTGTAAAGTGGTCTGACACCCCTAAGTCTACTACCCTCTATATATAACTGCAAATAAATAATTATAAATAAATCAATCCTGGAAGTAGAGGACTCTGATGTGGGCCATATGTACAACTGTGGCAATTATTTATTTTAAGTCTAAAAATTAAAACTATATGTCCTACAATATAGTGTGCTGTTGTCTTACACCCAGTGGTGGTTGATGTTGTCACACATGAGGTGTGTCCTTTTGGCAGCTATACAGCGACACTTGGGGGATAATGACCAAGCCTTTTTGCACCTGTGTGGCTTATTTGAATCAATTGAAAGATTTTACACTAAATAATGAGGAGGAATTTGAGGAAGTAAGGTCAACAATATTATGAACAGAAAGGGTGATGTGCTTTTGGTTTATTCATGCAAGGGAAATAAGACGAGGGCACCAAAGCGATGAACAATAAACATTAACATGGGTTTGGGGAACCAGTTACTTCTGGGAGGGAAGTTTGAGATTTTATTTTGCTGAGTTAAGAACCATAGGATGCACAGTTTCACACCGCTGAACATGCAACACGCAAGGTAGTTATTAGAAGCCGCTAAAGGCAGTGCATTCAATAAAGGAGGTGTAATCACAATGAAAAAAAACAAGACTGGATAAGCTAACTGGAGCAAAGAGTACTATTGGACTGAAATGAGTGGGAATGGTAGGGGTGTGATCCAAAATGGCTAATGTGTCCATAGTGAGGACACTGGTGAGACTGACACTTCTGAGATTACTAGCGGCATACCTACATGCAGAGTAGCAGTAGTCAGAAGAGGATGCAACCAGTGCGTGGCATAAAGTGGAGTTGAAATCACATTGCAAGGCAGTAAGTCTGGGCATGTTAACTAGATTTACTAGTTATATACAATGCACTTCTGGAATGAGGCATAGTATACGCTACTGAAAGTGGACTTGGCTAAGTGCTGCCGCCTTGATGGAATATGTTGTAAACGGGCGCATTCTAACAAAACTGAGTGCGATATGTGTAGGAGAGCAATTGGACTGCAAGGACCAGTGCTGTCCGGACATAGTACGTAGTGGTGATTTATTAACTTTGGCAACACTGTTTTACTTCAGCAACATTTTATCGGTGCGGTAAGCCGCACTTTATCTTTAGGCATGGCAGCTGCGCCTTTCTTTTGTTCTGCAATGGCGCAGCTCGCCCACCTCTAGTTTTTTACATTTGGTAACATTTATATTTACTTTGCCAATATTTCATCAGCGCTGGACGTCGCACTTTATCTTTAAGCATGGTGGCCGCTTTGCTTAAAGATAAAGTGCAGCATGTGGTACTGATCAAATGTTGGCAAAGTTAATAAAAATATGCTGCCACAGCCCGCCCCTTAAATAACAAGAACATACTACGCAAAAGAGAAGAAGTGCATGGCGGCGGATATCTGTAGATGACAAAAAAAAAAGATTTACATGCAGTTGGAGCAGAAGTGACATGTGTTCTTTTAGCAACACGACGTTCGCTGAGCTTCATGAAACATAAAGCCTGGGGGCAGTGATACAGGCGATGTGCTGATAAAAGGCGCGCGGGTGTACACGCACCCACACAAGTGCACATTGCAAATAAAAGTACATACTTAATAAAGATAAAGCGCAGCGTTTCCGCGTGTAGCGCTGGAAGTGTTGGTGTTAATGTAAAGCAAGCAGACGGGAGGAGGAGGCACCTGCAGCCGAGGAGAGGGAACGAACAGGTAGGAGGAGGAGGAGGAGGAGGCGGCAGCTGCAGCTGACGAGAGGGAACAAGCATGGGGCTAGAGAGTTCATGAGCCTAAACAAGCAAAAAGGAAAAAGAGGGTGCTGAAAGTAATAACTAACATCCCGAGTAAGAGCACATGTAACTCATAGCTGTCCTCATAGGAGGTTACAAAAGTTGAAAAGGAGGGACTACTGAGAATACTAACCAATGAAAAGCCGCCATTTACGAAGGTCAGGTAAAGGAGCCAATTAGAAAATGGGCGGAGGCTAAAAGCCCATATCCAGATACAGCATGTCTCAAAGAGACAGCGCATGCGCTGCCTAGGCGAGACCTAACAAACACTTGTGTGGCATGGCTAGAGATCATTTGCAAAGCTAATAAGTCCCAAAGAGACCTATTGGCTTTGTCAATCCTTGTTATAAACACACCAGACTTCTCACAGTTTTGTTCCAGTGGTAATCAAAACTACAGCACAGATCTGCTTGTATGTATATATGAGCCTTATAAAGAACAACTATAGCTTTAGCTACAAAGCAGTAGAGAAATATACACTGCCATAACAACTTGTGTTTTTGCAGAGCTACATACTGCATTTTTTTTTTAAGTGCTGTTAAAACAGATGTTATAGGTACCTGATTTAGGGACTCCTAAAGGCTAAAGGCCTGATTTAGAAGTCAGCGGAGGAAATATTCTGTCACAAACGTGATGGATATCCCGTCCACCGTATTACGATCCCCATAGGATAGAATCATAGCTGCCAAGGTTTCAGTTTGCTATGTGTGACATTTTCATAATTTCAGTGTAATTATGAGTGACATTTGAACGACTATGAGTGACATTTTCTTGCAAGCAAAATCAAGCAATGACGATGAGGGAAACATAAATATCCGAAATTACATCCATTAATTTCCTGGTGGGAGACAATAAAATCGCATAACTTACAAACAGAAAGTAAAAGTATTGTAAACAGGTGGATTGAAATGAACACTGTACCTCTCATGCACATAATCTCCTTTTACCGCAAACACAATCATTGGAAAAGGCACAAGAGTCGCCTAATTATTTCATGTGCAAAGGTTCTTTCTAGTAAATATCTTATGCTGTGTGATACGTACATGCAACCGTATTCACAGAGAGTATACCAAGAGGCGTGTAAATAATCGGGGTGATGAATTCCTGGGTAAATCCGGATGATGACTGTATTGGTTGATGTATGCATGGAAGTAGGTAAATGTATGTGAATACACAAGAGTGAATGGAAAGAATCGAGGCTACCAGTGAACAACGAGAAGCTATATTTTGGCTTTTAGCAACTTAACTAGCCTACGAGAGGATACCTGTCACTCCTCAGGCACTTACTCTTTGCGAAGGGAGGCAGTGGAAATTGGTGAGTGCACCTCATAGACTCCCGCGGCAATGATGCATCATTCTGGCTCAGCTGTAAGTGTTCTGGGCTGCTGAGGAACACTCCGGCAGTGGCCAAGGTCATCCACAGACTCACTCTGCCACCAGTGTCGGAACCAGTCGCGGGATCATTTACTGTAGTCATGCGAGCAGCTGCGCTTTCATTGCCAGTTATTCTGTATGGCTTTTGCAACCATTTTTTACTCCTAATGTTGCTCTGGATTGCTTGATCAGTAATCCCAGGTATAATTAAACGTGGCATTATTTATTTTTGGTTGCTACATTTTTTGGCTCACTTTTTCGCATATACCCCATCTTGTTTACTGAGACTTGTCCCTTTTTCCCTTTGATCCATTAGGCACGCATGGCGGGCCGGAGAGGAGTGTTTCCTCAGGACTCTGAGGTCTCTTGTCTACTTGTCACAAGAGGTGGGAGGGGCACGCCCCGGTGAGCATGTGAGAGAGTAGATATATATATGAAAGGGTAGGGAGGCACCGTGACTGGCATCGGTGACTCTGCAGCAGGCTCAGACCGCGAGTCCCCACACCCTGCGGCAATCATTTTGGTTAGGAATACCGTGGGCCTCTTTAGTCCAGGCTGACTGTCTCTGCTGTGAGCGCTGTCTGTCCTGGCATCGCTGCATAAACTTTACCGGTCAGTGAGTGACGGATCAGAAGACTCCGATGACGTCCACTGGACTTGACTCTTCCTAGTAATAAAATCGGCACAGGGGAGGCAGCAATCAGAAGCCCCACGACATGGGCCGCCAGGCCCCTGCGAGCAGACAGCAGCTTTGCGACAGCTGAGCGCCACCCACAAACCACTGAGGTGAGCACCCCCGGAGCCTGCCTTTCTCACAAACTTCCCACGGCGCTCCGGCAGCAGGACATGATGTCACACCCGCGGTGCCTCTGGCCAATCGTATCAAATAACCTGACTGGGCCCCGCCCTGAAGTCAGGTTGACTGACTCAGAGCCACGCGGCGCCGCGGAATCAGACCTGCTGATACATTGTAACACCACTGTGAGCCTGCCAGCAGTGCCCCAAGCCTGCAGGAACAGCACACCACACGGCAGCCACAGGCGCCTGCTGCCGAATGCCACGAAATCTAGTTCCATCCACAAGCTTCACAGTGGAAGCTGCCATATGCAGATATGTGTGACAATGCATTTCAGTGCGGTGATGCGGAGCACCACACTAAAATGCTTTAGTCTAATGCCTGATGCGTGATACTTGGCAGGACTGTAGAATGTGATCGCAATACGCAACATTTGTGATGGAGTGTTCCCCTCTGCTGACTTCTAAATCAGGCCCTCTGTCTACCTTGCTGGGACCTTGCTGGGATTCAAACTCATGTCCTCCGTAATGTCCTATGCTTCAGGCATTCAGCTCAATAAGCGAGCCTGTCAGTCTTTAGACAAGAAAGTGGGTTCCAGCTGCTCAAGGAAATAGATAAAGGTACCAAGGGAGGGCAAGGGGTGAGGTTGTTGGGGTAGGGTTGCTGAACTCCCGCCTGACCTGGGATGATGATTGGAGAATGTCATTTGACAGAGAGGGGCGGGGGGGCAATGACTGCAAGGTACAAGAGCGGCAGAGCTGAGTGCTCTTAGAAAAGTTCAGTAGAAGGGAGACTTTTGAAAAGATGTGTCTTCAGTTATCTCCAGAAAGGGCAGGGGTCGGGGAGGTATGAGTCTGCCAGATGTGAACTGGGATGGAGTTCAATACTGTCCTGCACCCAGGCCAGGCTTTTGCTCAGATAATGTCCTGGACAAAATCAAATTTGGTACAACCTCCTGCTCATCCTATGTGTGTGTGTCAGAAATGTGGGAGGAGTAAGAGGAAGGTGAGGGGGACAAAAATAAGGAGTGCCATGAAAATAAAACCGGACACAATGTGGACACGGGTGACAGCCACCTTCAGAAACTGGATCTAAACACACTTTTCTTTGGACACAGATCAGAGGGAGACTGCATCAGGCAGCCCCGGGACCCCTCAGGACGTCACCGCCCTGGACAAAGGCCCCGCTTGCTCATGCACTTTTTTTGTGATGCAACTGCATGTTAATTTTTTGCTTCTTTTGCATGCCGTGGCATAATTGCCAATTGGTGCCATGTTCTGTGTTAAACCTACAATCAGTTTCAACTTTTTAGCCAACAACATTTTGCATGCTGGAATTTTTGAGCCCATATTTCCAAAGTTTAAACTAAAATTACAAGTCCCAGAATGACAGTGCTGTTACAGTAAGAGTGGGGACTGGTTATGGGTGTGATACACGACTTTCCTGCCCTATTGGGTTTTCATTCTCATAGAGGGGTAACACGTTTGCGTTTTAAATGCAATGGCCTCTCTCCCTTGTGTCTTTCTAAAGTGCAGAGATACGCCTTTCATTTCACCCCATCCCGTCATGTAACTCTGTCCCTTGCAGAATTCTCACCTTGCCCAGTTTCAGCAGTTAATTCGTTATCCATTAATGGTTATTTTCTCTGCATTGGTATTGTTGCCTTTTCCTTTACAAATGGCGGACTACAAATACCAGAATGGACTGGAAAGGCTACTAGAAAGGCAGGGCCGGCAACGGCCACGCCGAAGGTATGGCGGGTGTGCCGGCCACCGATGACCTTACCGGGGCGGATCTGTCGCGCGCTTGGATGACGCTACAGGTGCGCCCCCGCCATTAATTGGTTTATGGTCTGGGGGCGTGACCCGGAAGTGATTGAAAGCACTTCCGGGTCATGCACTGTGGCTAACGCCAGGCCAGTTAGAACTGGCCTGGCTGGGAACAATAAAAGGCTGGGGAGCGGCGGAGTCTGCCTCTTTGCTCGCCGCTCCCTCAGCCTGCCACTAGTCATACCAGCCTCGCTAGGAGGCTGTAATTTAATTTCTTTCTCTTTGTCTTGCAGGTCATCGGAGATTCGAGCGGAGAGCAGAGTGGGCCCAGTATTCTCACCGACTAAAGGCTGCATCACCGTAGGAGCGTGGAGGTTGCCTTTCCGAGACCTGCGGGGTGAGAAGAGCAGCTGGGCTTTGTGTGGGACAAGTGCCTGTGTTGGGCTCGTCGGCCGAGAAGGCGATACAGCGCGAGGGGAACAGCTGTGTCGGTCAGCTGCGGTGCGAGCGACTGCCTCCCCCCACCTCCCCTTTTTTATTGATGGTGAGCGTGCGCTTGGCAGGCAGCGTAGTTTGTCAATCGCGGGGGCCCTTGAATTAGGTAACAGTAACATGGATTTATGAGTTCTAGGTGGCCTCACACTTCTAAATCCTGTAAAAAAGATTTGCATAGCGAGCTTTAAGAAACAGAGCAATTTAAATATTGTGTAGCTCAGACGGTGTTTAAACTTGATTAAAAAAAAAAAAAGGTGTAGCTCAGTAAGTCGTGTTTGCGCTATAATTTAAACCACATGGCAAGATGGGAACAGCAATAGGCTACGCTCTGCATAAAACAAAGCATGCCCCGTTGAGGACGCCAATAGTAATGAATTTCAACAGCGGCAGCGCCCAGCTTTAACTTGATTTTCAAGTGAAAAGGATCATGCAATATACGAGTAGATGCCCCGTATATTTAAATTACATTTTCGAAAATCATTGAAGATGAACCATATCCCTCCATGCCTTACACGTTCCATGTTCTCACAGGCGGAAAGCCAGTCACGTCTTATGTTCCCTTGCGGTGCACAACTATGTTGTAACTAAGCCTGAGCAAAGCACTACACTACGCTCGCGAAGTTTGCGCTACTTCGCACTATGCAAATTGCACGTAGCACAGTGCAGACACGCGTAGTGTAGCTTAGCGTAGTGCAGCTGTCATTTTCTGCTTGCTCGCGGTCCTCAACATCAAGTTGGCGACCGCGAGTAAGCAAAATGACATCCCGGCGAGACATTTTCCTCATTCGCTAACAGCAACATCAAGTTGCCGATCGCGAGCGTGGAAAATAAACCTCCCGGCGAGATTCTCAACGCGGGGAGGTCAGGTTTCTCATTGTGATTGGTCGCGTATGCTCGCAACCGCTCGCGATGAGAAACTACCAGTCCGCGTTGAGAAAGCTGCCCCTCGAGTAAAAATCTACTCGAGCGGCAGAAAACTACAGCTCGCACTGTGCAAGAAGCCGTTTTCAATGATTGCACAGTGCCGGATGCGAACAGGGTACTACGTACTTCGCGAAGTGCTACGCGTAGCTCGCGTAGTGCGAAGTGCACTTTGCGTAGCTACGCGTAGCGCTACTTTGCGAACTACGCCCAGGGTTAGTTGTAACATGAAGTGCTTATATGCTAACAATCCGCCTCTGACTTAGAGGCGCTACCATAATTCTTATACCGAATTTCAAGCGTGGCTCTGCATTCCCGATGGATTACAATAACAGGTGGCCTCGCGGCCGCTTCGTAGCGGGTGAGGCACAGCGTGTTTGTGTGGGACGAGCAGCCCTGCACGTCACTGGCAGGTGTGTAATTTCAGGCCTGGTATGAGAATGGTTTTACTGTACTGAGAAACAAATCCCCACAAACACGAAGAGGTGGATGCTGCTCTCATCAGCCCGCTGGCATGTGCATAAGATCTACGATATAAAGAGAGAGGCTGCCGGCCATGGGGAATAGTTTACATAATTGCATGATACTGGGGTGATTATTACGGCACCGTAATGAAAACGGGGTGGGGGAATGTGACTACTAGTAACTAGTGCATAAAAGACTCAAGCAGTCCAGCACAGGGATGTTAGGGTTCCTGCACGCAGGACTGTCCTGAATACGCTTCAATGTCACCCCCATTAATGTGGGCAGTTTGTGACATGTGTGATGCCAAACCACCGTGCTACAAAGTCAGAACCCAGTAGTAAAGGGCTCAAGGGTGATACAACTGGTGCTATGCGTTCGCATGGGAAGAATTTAATTCTCAAATGCTCCCCATGTAATACAATTGGTGCTTTGATAAGCACTCTAAATTTGTTTACATTTGACGGTATGATTCAAGTACCTCATATAATGGAACTGGCTCTAGCCTAAGTGCTCCCATTTTAAAATCTAATTTCAATGTTACTCGTGTAAAGCATATGGTGCCGTGAAACGCGTTCTATATTGACAGTCCGTTTTTCAATGTTTTGTCATGTAACGCAACGTGTGCCATGTAATGCAACGAGTGCTATGCTAGGTGCTCCCAATTGAAAGTTAGTAAAATGCTCCTCAAGTAATGCTAATGGTAGGCACTCTCAATTGAGTGATTGCAATGTTTCCTCATGTGACACAACCGGTTTTATGCTGTGAACTCCCAATTATAAGTCTGATTCTAGGGTTCCTGAGGTATTGCATTTGGTGTTATGCTAAGCGCTTTACATTTTTAAGTCTGTTTTCAATGTTCCTCATGTAATGGGACTGGCTCTAGAATGGGCGCTCTCAATTGAGTCTGCTTCCAATGTTCCTTTGGTAATGCATCTGGTGTTATGTTAAGCGCTCTAAATTTGCAAGTCTGATCAACAATTGCGGTTGACACCCCTGTCACAGGTTCTCCAGTATTGGAGGCCGCACCTGCAGGTGAACGCAGATGAAGCAGGCGTCTGATGTTTAACGTTTTTCAGTTTTCCCAAATGAAATCAGGAGCGTTTAAATTAATGCAACAGTATAGATGCCATATATTAATCAAAAGGATGGCGAATGTACCACGTGCAATAGATTTAATGTTACTTCCTGAAGCTAGATCAATGCCTTAGGAATTATGGTTGGCTTTCAAAGCCAAAGGATATTGGGCACTGTAGATTGCTTTTAGTTTTACAATATTACAGGCTTCGGATCAATTGGGAACACATAAAGGTTGTACATGTAACTCAGTACTCAGTGCCTTAGATGCAGCATATACATTTGACCCATTCCAAACTGTCTGGAAATTCATTAGATGGCTAAAGCAGTGCCTTGGCCTGTATCACAAATGCGTTACGTAACACTGTAGGAAGCTGTGTTAAGGACATTTGCATTTAATATTGAGGAATAAAGTATGCAGTATATTATGAGTCAGTTTTCCTTTGTGGGTTTCAGCAAGAACATGCATACAAAGCGGAACAACATGGCCTAAGTGTCCTATCGTTGAGGTACCTGATTTACTGGTAAATCTCTTGGGACTACATGGGTGTGTGCCTTGGCCTGAAAGCCAAGTGCTGCTAGTGGGCTTGCACCACCGGTGGTGCCACCCGCTGGGGTAGCCCTGTAAATGTATGTCAGACCTATCACTGTAGGGTCTGCTCACGCAGTTGGTAAATTGCCATGTTGGTCCAAACCTTCTGTTCTTTACATACGAGTTACCTCTAGGGTAGGCTACCGGATTCCACAGTGGGTGACATTATTTACTAAGGGAGTTATGCTTAGCATATTACAACAATTTCTTTACATGGTTGTGAGGTCAGACCTTTTTGGCACTGGCCTCGTTGAGGGTCACTCAAGTAAACTCAACACTTGTGACGTCAAAACAGTACATCCCAGGCCTTGTTGTCACACCTTCAAGGGTATCCATGCGCGCGGTGCAGTGGTACATAGTAATTAGGGGCCGGTGTCAAAAACCCTAGGCACCATGTGCACGTAAGCTTTAGGAGGGCTTTATGTCACACGGTGCCTCTGCACCGGTCCGCTTATACACGTAGGCAGTGTATGCCGGTGTCTGTCACACAGTGTCTATACACCCTCATGCGCATACACGTAGGCACAATAATATATTGTATCACACGGTATCTCTGCACCCATGTGACTGTGCACTTGTACCTTGGATGGCCGTGTGGCATCACACGGTACCGTCGCACCACTGGTGCGTGTACAGTGTAGCATTATATGCCTGGGGTTTGTCACGCTGTATCTCTGCACCATTGTGCCTGTGCACTTACACAGTGAGATGTACGTGTGGGGTCACACATTACTGACGTCCTTGGGCCTGTAAAATTAAGCAGGTTATTCCTGTGTTGTCGCACTGGACCAACTCTCCCCCTGGGGCTGGTGCACATTTGGGGTATTTGGGGGCCGATGTTGTCAGAGCCACGCAGTATCAATGCATCCGTCGGCCGGCAAATTATGGGGCCTTGGCAAATCATGTGGACGGACGGTGTCACAACAGTACCTATGCACCTTAAAGCTAAGGGTGTGGGTGAAAAGGGGGGTTGGGGGTTACAGTTTCACGAAGTAGCGCTGACTTGTGAATTGTTTTTGGTCATCTAAAAGTAAAAGGCACTAATCATTGATCTTTGATTTTCATTTATGTATGACTGAATCCACACCTGATGCCTGGGAAGTGCTCCACATCGCTATGACTGCAAGATGTGGACGACCAAGGGGACCGGTAGATCCGGAACGTGAGTGACAAGCGACGGCATCAAGTGTGATGGGCGATCAACTCGGGGGCTCAAGCGGTGCCAGCATGAGACGGGGCTGCCTATGCATTATAGTTGAAGTGTATAGTTGTCACCCATTTGTTGTTGCCATTTGTGGTATGTCGGCAGTACGCTGCCTTACAGGTGTATACCTTGACAGCTACCCATGCATTATAGTTGAAGTGTATAGTTGTCACCTATTTGTTGTTGCCATTTGTGGTAAGGCGGCAGTTCGCTGCCTTACAGGTGTATACCTTGACAGCTGCCCATGCATTATAGTTGAGGTGTATAGTTGTCACCCATTGGTTGTTGCCATTCGTGGTAAGTTAGCAGTACGCTGCCTTACAGGTTTATACCTTGACAGCTTGTCCGAAACACAGGTATTAAGGGCAGATGCGACACATCAACACCCTTGTCGTGGAACGGTTATCTGCCATTACAGCGCCTGTGCTCGCGGGCGCCTTCGTGGCGGACACTGCGCAGTGTAGGGATGCTCCGTAGTAGGAGGATAGGCTGGCACAGAGCCTATCCCAGAACATAGTGGTCAGGGTAGGTAGTTCACGGTTTCCATTATATGCTTATGGGAGAGCGTGTGGCCTGTGGGGCACTCCTTGGGCAGCCGTACAATGGTACAGTTTCACCAGCAATGAGTAGCATTGTCTGGGGCGACGTGATTATCCGGCGCACTGTGATGCTATCGATTGAGGCCAGGTAGGGGCTCCAAGACGGCATGTCAAGTTCCTATGAGTAAGCCAGCCCTAGCATTATTATCCTGCAATTTGGGAATGACTGGAATATTCCTCAACACCCCTTGTCATTAAACGGGATTTCTGCCATTAAGGTGCCTGTGCTCGCAGGTGCCATCACAGCGGTCACTGTGCATTGTTGGGATGCTCCGTAGTAGGGGCAGCAGCCTACACAGAACCTATCCCAGAACTTATTGGTCAGGCATGGGTGGTTCATGGATTCCATGATATGCTTATGGGAGATTTTGGGGGCCTGTAGGGCACGACCTGGGTAGTCTTCCAATGGTACAGTTACACCGGCAATGAGTATCAGAGTCTGTGGCAACATGTTACATCGTGTTGCGATCAATCGAGGCCATCTAGTGGCTCCTAGACGGTATGTCAATTTTGTCTGATTCAGTCAGCCCTAGCATTGTTACCCTACACTTGGGGGAGGGGGGGCTGACTACGTTTGGGTGGAATGGTAGTAATACTTCTCACTGAAATGGGAGGGTCGACACGTCTATGCCTGGGGTACACCTCGGCAGAGATTCCAATAGAGGGGAGGCTAGCTAGGGTTTTACTCCTGCAGACTATAGAAAGTAAGGATGGAAATCTTCAGGGAGAATCTTCTTGCATAGTTAGTGAGGTGTAGGCACAGGTCATGACCTTTCTGGGTGGTTTTGGGGGGGGCCTGATAGTCGGGCAACTATGCAGGCCTGTGGCGGTAAGGTCATGATTGGTGAGCAGTAAATTGAAGGTCATTAGGGGGCGGCGCCATTCTTGAATGGGGTCGTCCAAGGGGGAGGGAAAAGTGGTCTCTCCTAGAACTCTTGGGGCAGTTACAGCCGATTGGCTGGATGGGAGCAGGGGAGGGGGAGTTACGCTTTCCGGTAGGCTGCTTGGCCATCCCGCACGTGCAAAATGGCGCAAATAAATGGCGCATAACTGCAAGGGCCCCATTATGGAGATAATCTACAGGGCGTACGGGGGTGACCTGGGGGGGGAAGTACCACTCATGGTGAAAGGGCCCCCTGCGCATGCGCACTCCGGTTGGAGTGCGTGCATAATAGGATAAGGATCTGGTGCCAGTTATTGACCTTGCCGTAGGCTCACAATAGGGATACGCAGAAAATAAAAAGAATGAAATATTGTTATTATGATTATTGGTGATGGTATGTTTGGATTTGGATAGAAAAAACCTTGTACTAGAGATATGTTAAGGTTAGCCATCTGACATCTGCACCTACCAATGTAATCAATGTAATGTAATGGTTTTCTGCGTATTGTGTAAATATTGTATATTAAATTTGTTTTAAAAATGTTATGTAAATAAATACGGCCGGGGGTTTACATCCCCTAATCCAAGTTTCTTCTCATGTGATCTTGATATTGACAGGGGAAGAGGGGGTTAGGTAGCACCTGGCCATATTACTCCTGACATGAAAGTACTTCAGAGCTCTGTATGGCTTTCAAGTAACCCCTGTGATATGTGGGACGTTATGAGGTTGTCCCACTTTTTTGCTCAAACTATACTTTACATAGGAATGAATTCAAACGCTATACTTCTAATGGCGTAAATTGAACTGAGTCCCACAATGCGTATTGTTCAAAAATTAAAAAGACAGGAGGCTGGACACGCACCACTAGGGTATATCCTAGTGCCTTTCACCTGCAGTGGAAGCCCCTCTCACTCGCACGCCCTTTGTCATTGGTATGTCCCTCCACCCACCAACCTGTCTCATACTGTATACCTACTACCACCACCCACCTCTCTCGCGGAATCGTTAGTACTGGCTTTAATTTGGCAAAAAAGCCTGCTGGGTTAGTGGATCATGTGAGTCTGCTTGCAGGCCCTATGATCCATTCAAAGGTTAATATTCCATTTATGGGCTAAAGGAATATTTGGAAGGATCAGAAAAGGACAGGCAGACATAAGGTAAAAGTAACACAAATAGTGATCGAACTCCCAAATGAGTGTCCCTTAAGCGGCCCACACCCCGTTCCGCCGTCCTCGCGATGCAACGCTTGGCCCCCCTCCCTATCCGCTGTGCGTCCGTCCATTCCTCTCGCGCTCGCCCCTAAACCGCCCCTCTTTTGCCCCTCCCATTACTCTCGTGCAGTAACATGCCCCTCCCCCCTTCTCGTGCACTGGACTGGTTGCTCCTCCTGTGTGTCTGCTATTCCCAGCTTTCCCTATATAGCACGCAACCTTGGCCGAGTGAGTGAGAGTTCACAGCACGCGCCCTTTGCAGCCGCGGACCTGGACACAGCCACAGGGCAGCCATGAACGGGCCGGTGGACGGACTGCACGACTGCTCCCGTGATGGGGACGGGGCCTTCATGTTTACTTCGGAGTCCGTGGGGGAGGGGCACCCAGGTAAGAGAGGCTTCAGTGCCCAAAAAGGGCACTTTGTTACCAGACCCACTACTTGCACTGTACGTGCTTCGGGAGGCGGCTCAGACCACGTGTCGCAACCTGTTGCTTGTCCCCACCTGTGTTCTTGTTCTTTATGTGCCACCGCTGTGCACCTCGATCCAGATGTTATAACCGTGTTTGCTGCTCGCCAGTTCTTTCTGGCTTGTAGCAGGCAACCTAACTTTTGATAAGTGAAGTTTTCTCACGTTCCCCACATGCATTCTATTTTCTGGGCTATTTATATGAAAAGTTTCAAAAGCGGGGGTAGGTTTGGTTTCTTTATTGCGAAACGCATAGGTTAAAGCCAATAGTCCTTTAATCATGGATTGTTACTGCACCGAGTTAAAGACTGCAGACGTGTTTTGTTACATGAAATCTCACAGATCTTATTTGTAGACAAGGATTTTGGTGCTGATTTCCTTTTTTGGCAAACTCTGAGGGTGGAACTGTGTGATAATTCTTGCAAGCATTTCTTAGGAAAGCCTGACAGGCTAAGTTGTCTGCCAGGATCTTGCAATAATAAAATAAAAACATTAAAAACTCATGCATATATGTATAAACTTCGGCCATGGGATATGGTAACCTCCCCAAATGTTTTCTTTAGGAATTGTAGCCACAAATGATGCTTTTAAGTGACATTTGCTTAATAACATTAGCAAAACCTGTTGGTTTAAATGCTGCTATACAAAGAATGTTTTAGGGTTTTTCTCTAATAAATGTTTGGGATATTTAGCAGCAAATGGTGCACTTTTCGAGCAAATTTGTAAAATCTTGATTTAAATGTACGTTTGTATTGATATTTATAGAGCACAAATGTAGCTCCTCAGAAACTGAGTGCATTTGAATATCACAATGTATTACATTCCGCATTTGTAATTGATTTACATTTGTAATTGATTTACATTTCACATATAATAACACTTTTAAGCACGGGGATATTCAGTGATTTTGCCCAGTAGCCGTGTCACGCGGTTTCCAGGCAAACATCAGCTGGGGTTTGAACTCAGCACATAGATTCCAGAGTAAGTGGTTTAGCCACAAGAGAATGAAGGACTACTGTGGCAAGCAGGGACACCACAAACCAATATCTTTTCAAATAATACATACCAGCTACCACAAGCATAAACCATATAAAAGGTTAGCTTGGGGTCAATAGCAAATCAATAGAATGGAGTACTAGAAACAAGTTTGTTATACAAATTTAAAAAAATTGTATTCCCTGCATGAAACCAAAGCATTTCATGGCTAACTCATTATTGCACAAATAGGCCAATCACTGCCAAATTGTTAGTACCCTGGGGCCATTAGCTGATTTTGAAACATCTTTCAAGGCACTACATTTCTATCAACTCGGATTGGTAGAGTGCGGCTAATCTCCCGTGAGGGTATGCAGGCGCTGGGTTCTTGCTGTTATCAGTCGAAGAGCTAAGCTTTGAGTCCTTTTCTGAATTCGGGAAGAGAGGATGATGTTTGGATGTGCAGGGGGAGGTCGTTCCAGGACTTGGCGGTGAGGTAGGAGAATGAGCGTCCTCCACTGTTGCTTCAGCAGATGCTGGGAGTGCGAGTGAAGGAGGCGGAATGCATCAATCAATCAATCAAGCATTTATAGAGCGCGCTACTCACCCGTGGGGGTCGCAAGGCGCTGGAAGGGAAGAAAGGGGGGGGGGTGCTGCTACTGTTCGAAGAGCCAGGTCTTGAGGTGTTTCCTGAAGGTGAGATGGTCCTGGGTCATTCGCAGGTGTGCGGGGAGGGAGTTCCAGGTAACGGCTGCCAGGTGGGAGAACGATCTTCCACCGGCGGTGTGTCTGGCATGTGTCTGGATGGCTGGTGGAAGTTCAGGCGGTGGTTGATGTATGCTGGTCCTTGGTCGTGGAGAGCCGTGTAGGCATGTCAACATCTTGAATTGGCATCTTTTCCGGATGTAGAGATAGTGGAGCTTCCTGAGGTGGGAGGAGGGGGGGTGATGTGGGTCAGTTGGGGAGATCGAGGTCGTAATGCATGTGTTAGCGTAATCAACATTGCAAGTTTTCCCAATGCTCCTAGTATGCACTCTTGCACATCTGCATAGGTAGCACTATGCAAGCTTCCAGAGGGCCCCTCTAAGCAAATGTAATTTTTCAGATTCCCTCAGCTAGTAAACCTTACCGTTTTGTATAATCTTTCAGTCAACACACAATGCAAACTTTATTTTTAAGTCTCATTAAGTATTATCTATCAAATGTTGCTGTTTTCCATAAAACTGTTAGTAGGCAAAAATTGCAACACTCAAACGTTAAATCAATATGTGATAATAAATGTTATAAATTTGTGCTAATAAATAGTAAATGTTGTAAATTAAGTTTTTGTAATTGCCTGTACAGAGGTACTGGGCATAGGCTGTGCCCCAAAGCCCCAACTCCCGCATAATGCCTGCTAAGCATGGCCAGTGCATCTTGGGATATGGGATCTGGCGTTAGCCACACCCTGTGCCCTAATTGAGTGGTTACAAGCTATGCACAGTTGTTACTGTACTAAGTACAGTTGAAATTGGATGAGCAAGGGTGTGATTGGTTACAAGGGTGGAGGCAAAAGCAGTAGTCGGAGTACATCATCAACAAGACCCAAGAAAATGTACTGAAAATACGTTGTTACAACGGGTGTCAACATTAAATAATTAAAAAAAACAAGCCATGAGCCAGTCTAGCTCTGCCACCTTCTGCACTGGACCACTCCACCACCATCAATGCTTCAAAGGTATCTCCATATACAGAGGAGGACATCTGATATTTATTCAGACTGATGATTCCAAAACGCGCACACATTGCTAACATTAGTCCATGATTTTTAATTTAAAAAAAAAAGCACTCGACAACCCTAACAACAAATATAGACAGAAATTGGATTTAAAAAAGAAAACAGACCACACGAGAGGCAGTATAAAAGATTATCTAACCAGTCGGAATGAAAGCAAGGTCTTCACATTGGACTCGTAGTTTCATAAGATTCGAGACCTAATCAAATACATATATCTATCAAAGAAAGAACGCTTGGCAGTAGATGACACCAACTGGACCGCTAGATCTCTCAAGATCAGCCTTGAAAAGTTGTTAAGATAAAAAAAATACACAAATATTTGTTGTTTTAGAAATTAAAACTATTTATGCTGTACCAGCTTGACTAAAGCTGGGATGTGGTGGCCTTTTGAGACTTGTAAACTGTTCTGGTTCTGGAAAAGCTTTCCTAATAGTCTTCCAACCTGAATTAAGCAAGGCGGGAGTTGGAATTAATGTTCTTTTAATGATCTAATGAAAATCACCTTTTATATGTGTTTTTTATTATCATCAATAGGAAATGGTCTTAATAATTTCCTTATTGTAAAGTAGAACTGAAAGCTTGAACTGAGAGTGCTGCTGACGTAAGCCACTTGGCCTCTTACCCTTGTAAGTCACGTCTTTTTTTGCATTGCTCGTCTACGGGTGTTTACGTCTCTGAGTAGTTGCAGCTTCCCTTCTTGCAAATGGGCTGTACTGTATCAAAGTTGACGTGGACTGTGGAACATATCTTTGTTTTCGGGTAAAGTTCTATTTCGGCATAGGAGGATTGGCTTTTATCCATGTCACCAGTGGCGGTGTGTCCATTGGGGCGCAGGGGCGGAGCCCCACTGCACGCACGCAACGCGGTATGCTTGCAGCAAATCCAGCAATTAAGCTCAGCTCTGCCTCTTACTGTGTAGCGGCCGGGAGTCGGGACATCAAGGGGGTGGGGCCGGGGGGCGAGCACTGACACTGACTGACAGCGGCTCGCAATGTATTTGCGCATACTCGAGTTCGTCTCATGACAAGCACGAGCATGCGCATTCGCCGCACTGTCTGCCATGTACTATGTACTGAGAGGAGGGGGCCGAGAGGCCGAGGGTTGCCTCATGCAGCAGCCCCTTCTCTCAGTATCCGGGCGAGCCCTATCCGTGCTCTTTAGCCAATCCAGGGCAGGCGCTGCTAATGCAGCGTCTCTGGATTGGCTGGGAGCCTGAGACAGTCTGAGACCCTGCGCGGCAGCCTAGGACGAAACTGCATTGGCTGCCGCGCAACTATGGCCAATCACTGTGGCTTATGTCTCAACACAGTGTGACAGTGATTGGCCATGAGGTGTACAGCGCACTCTCTGCAGTCCGTCGCGTCATCACGCACGCAGTGCCACACTGTCTGAATACACACCTCGTGGCGGCGGTGTACAGTGTGTGTCAGCTCTCCCGGACCCGTCGTGACTCGTGTGACGGTCGTGGAGGACTCGTGACTGCCAGTGCCATCGTGACCGTGGTGTTTTTGACGAACAAGGTAAATTAGATTCTGTTCTCTGTTGAGATTCTAGGTGGTGCGGACATGCATCTACATTGCTGCTAAAAGCGGGAGAATGGGGCCTTGAATCGGGTTACGATATGTGTGGGCTTTGGAAGTGCATGCTGCTGCAGGATCGGACATTTGAAACGCAAATGCACGTTTTCGTACATGCCAACATTTTAGAAGAGCAAAGTGGGAGATGTAAAAAAAAAAAAAAACGGGAGAATGGGGTTGAATCGGGTTACTGTCATGTGTCACACATGACAGTAACCCGATTCAAGGCCCCATTCTCCCGATTTGTTTTTTTTTACATCTCCCACTTTGCTCTTCTGAAATGTTGGCATGTACGAAAACGTGCATGCATTTGCGTTTCAAATGTCCGATCCTGCAGCAGCACACTTACAAAGCCCACACATGATGTGAGGGCTTTGTAAGTGTGATGCTGCAGGATCGGACATTTGAAACGCAAATGCACGTTTTCGTTACTACACCATCAAGTGCACCAGGCTCACAAATAAGCTCTTTGACGGGTTGCAAAGTCCTCTCCGCTGAGCTGAGCTGTCAGACTGTGCCCGCACCTAAAGGTGCATGAGCACAAACGCCAGCTTGAAAAACACTACATTGGTTCTCAGTGGACATAAGCTCCATCAACAAGTCCTATTCAGGTAGATGGTTAAGATACACATGCCTTCAAAGTCTAATACCATACAGAATCCTGCTTTCTGCATCAGCACACTTTGTTACCCAATGAGCGTTCAATCGGATTAAACATGGAGACCTGGGCTCTAGATTGTGGAATGCATTGAACCCACACTTAAGGGGAGAGCCCGAAAACATGATTTTTAGAAGTGCTCCATCTTGGCTTCAATTAAACTATTTGCAGCTGGTGATAGCATTGAAGAATATCGAGCTGCGCCCACTGTCATTGATTCTTCTTTAAATTTCCCACTGAATACCAGCATAAACACCGTGGAACATCTAAAGTGCCTCGAAGTGTGTTCTCTGCTCCTCACATCCTCTTTATAAATGGCCGCATAAGAAATTAGTGGTAAGACACACTGCAGCTTACCTTACCTTTGCTTTACCTCACTCAGAACGTTAGTATTGAATTTGCACCGCCATCTCCTAATGACATAGTCCATCATGACCACTTGAGTTCACATGGCCACTATGCATGCAGGGGATGACTGTGCTGCATTGCCTTGTGGCTAGATGAGCCACGAGGCATACCACGAGCTACGTACATCTTTGAAAATTAGATTTTTGTAATAAGAGTTTGAAGTTATATGATAAATTACGGGACAAACATGCTGTTGCAGAGGGATGTTTATATGGTGGAAAATGAAAAGGGTATGTAGTCAGGAAGCAGAGGACTTCAGGTTGGAAAAATTCAAAGCAGCACTCTGCTTTGCCATGCAGGACTCAGCAGCGTAAAGACAAGACGTCATGCAGACATGGGGAGAATGTGAAAAGGCAATGAACTAAAAACAGAAAAGGCCATTATTGTTGAAATGGGACTGACCATTATTTGAAGTTAACTAAAAGTGTGAATATAAAACTGAAATTATCCAAATTTCAGATTTTAGGATTGTTATGTTTTATGCTAAGTAACGTTGTACTGTAATACAGTCCTTTATAGGTATTTATTGTTATATGACATCTCTTTATTAATGTTATAACTGCACTTTCACAATTGCTTTATTAACCTTCCTGCTTTCTCAAATTTGCTTGAAAATGCACCATTTCTCTTCTCTTTTTTTCAAAATTTTCTCGGGGGGAGAACCCCCCCAAACCCTCCTTATAGGGGTTCGGGCTCGCTCGCTACGCTCGCTCGCAACGGTGAAGTATCCCAATCATTTTACACCCCACCACTTTCAAATGTCACCAGCCGCCCCTGCATGTCACTGTTGACCAGGTAAGTGCTAAATCATTTTCCGAAGCACTGCTTGCTAATGCTGAGTCATGGGTTATGACCCCATGTGCTGAGCCATCAGCAGAAGTACTGTAAACGTTCCCCAGTTTTCCACAACACCTAGCTTTCAAATATCTGGGCTTGTGAAACACGACTTTCTCACTGAGTGGCCAGCACCTACTTAGATGATATACTCTGACTCTTTAAAAGATACTCAAATGAGCTGACGAGCTCTCCTGGCATTTTCATGGACTAACATTAATTCCGGAGTTCAACATCTGGAACCTAGGATGATGAGCTGAAACCTGCAATCACAACATCGAACCTGGCTTATTCCCCTGTGGTCTATTATTCAAAGTTTTTGGATAACCTAGAAAACAACCTTTTGGCCTAGGCTTGTGCCACAAGTAAACCAGAGAGAGACTGTAAGGAAGTAGGCAGGCACTGGAATAGGTGGTATATGGATAGTGGTATCGGAAAGTGCACTACATCTGCAAGAACTCAGAACTTCTGTCATATGCTTGACACGGGCACAACTCCAAAAGTATGAAAAGCAGTGTGTTGATTGGCACCGTGCTTCTTTGTCACAAACTGGCATTAGCCATGTGATGGAAACAAGCAGATTTTGATTTGGCTGACCATTATATTCGTGCTGCCTCTTTGACGCCAGACTGTGATTTAGTACACACTGGTTTGCCAGGTGGGTGAAGCCAACAACGTGTACACCAACTACATGCATCTACTCCAGGGTCATTGCTATCGTTAGCACAGTAGGAATGGCGGCATCAGGGCTCTGGGGTGTGTGAGGCCATCTAATTCTCTCCCTACATACATTATGGCCTTCAACAGTGAACTGGCCAGTTATTATGTGCTTCAAAATACATTTACATTTAGGGCTTTTTGATTCCTGGTAATCCCGCTCTGGAATGTGGTTGTGTTTTGGAGATGTTGAAGACCAGATAGAATGTGGTTCTTCATTCAGTCTGCTTTCTGACAGAGTTTACCCTAGACATTATCTTATGTCGTCTCCTAGATCGTAGGAACTACTATGCTATCATGTTCTGTGCTTCATAACTACTTGTGACATAAAACATGTTTTACCAAGATTGGGATGAACTCAGGGAGCATCTTTGAATTATAATAACCGAAGATATGGTGTCACTAACATTCGTAAGAATCCAAGAACTTGATGGCACTGTAGAGGGGATGGGCTTTTTCTATCACATGTAAATCACTGCTCTGCATGAGCTTCTCTGATGAGAATTTTGGGTCTGAGCCTGAGACTAGACCACGTTTGAAGCCTATCTGACAACTTTCCTCCCGTTTCCCGCTCCAAGACCTCTTTTGCTATAGCTCGCTAACAGTTAGTTACGCCAACCCTGACATCCCTTCCTGTCAAAAAAATATATTTTTTCTAAAGCTGTAGCTAAAATACTGATATGGTGTCCTATAATTGTGTTCATGCACTTACAATTTTTGTTTCAGAGATGTTATTTTATATGCAGTTTAGTGTGTTGTAATATCTGTCACCATTACTGCGTGCAGATGGTGGATCTCTGTGTTCTCGTTGACTTTGCGTTCACATTTCATATGTATAAAGATCTTTGTATGTCCCCGGTTGCTCTTTCAGTTCAATGGTTTCCGCCCGTCATAAATAGTGAGAAGTTGTTTGGTGTCCTTTTAACCCCTTCAGCGCGGCGCGGATTTCCGCGCCGCGCTGAAGATTCCGTGCGCGGGCGGGGCCATGACGGAGCGGTTCCGTCATGCGCACAGCGCAACCGACGCACGTGACGGAACCGCTCCGTCACAAGCGTCTAACGGGTTAAGCTTACCTTGCTCAGGCCTGGGTTCCAGTGATCGGTCTGCACCAATCCGCCAGCTATTGCTGCATCTCAGGGTGCAGGACAGATTTTTTGGTCGAGCCTGGCGCCGCATGCGCTGCTGCGCGAGCCATGCTGTATTGGAGTATGTACTTGAAGCCCCGCCCACTCACTACTTATATTTGTCATTGACTTGTGTCATTGTCCTTTGTAAATGCTGGCTTCTAATTCGTTATTAGGCTTGTTAGTCCCTCCTTAGTACCGCCTTATCTTCATTTGTAACCTTTCTCGAGGACTGGCCCTTTTGCTTCGGTTGTTACATGGTACGTCTTCTTTAGTCTGTAAGCACTATTTTCTTTAATGAGTTTCGCTTACTGCAGAAGTGTCTTTCGTACGCAGTTGTGACCACCGGCTTGTTTATTTAACTCTTAGCAAACGGGGAGCTCTTCAGGGGTAATGAGAGACAGAGGGGGCAGCTCAGCGATGCCTTCAAGCATTTGGAATGCAGTAGGTCTCACATTTGCTAGAGTTTATGCTATTGGCATTGTAAATGACAATGCCTTTTATTTATGTTTTAAAAACCAAAACATAAATAAAAAGCATTGTCGTTTACAATGCCAATATCTCAAACTCGCGTAAATGCGAGACCTATTGCATTGCAGATGCTTGTTAACATTGTCATGTGAGACTAGTGCACTCTATGGCATGTAAAGAAAACTCCTAAATGTGAGCTATCTTTTAAATTGCCCATCTATGAGTTTGGCCTTGATAAGATAGTGCTCGGAAGTGGTTTGTAAACCTTTCCACTGGCAGAGTTGCTGTCTTTGCAATTGCTATAGGAAGAATGTGTGGTGTCTTATTTATTTATTTAATTTTTTATTTATTTTTTTATTAAAAAGTGGATGAAATAGATTACTTGACACCTTCTCAGTATATTTTTATGTACTTATTTATCATTGGCGAACGGAAATGTTTCTGGGTATTGAGGAAGGCTCAAGTATTATTGCTACCCAAGAGATGGAGGTGGCTCTTAATTCTTAGCCAGTGTGCATGGCGTCTAAGGTGGGACCAATAATGCATTCACTAAAGGATAGACTAGATAACTGCCTTGAACCTAATGGTTTCCAGGGTCCAGAACAGCATGGCTTACAAGCAGGAAGTACTGCAGACAAACCTTAAGGTATGTGCTAAGGTTTCCAAGAAATCGATGAAGGCGGGAAGGCCAATGTGATCTATTTGGTGCACACTAAAGGCTTGAATCCTGAGGACATTCTCTTGTGTTGCACTGTACCTGAGACAGTGTAAGGTTGGCGTGTTATAGGAAGATATTCAAGAGAGTGCTAATAAATGAAGAT
The DNA here is from genome assembly GCF_964204655.1 of Triturus cristatus. Classification (NCBI taxonomy): domain Eukaryota; kingdom Metazoa; phylum Chordata; class Amphibia; order Caudata; family Salamandridae; genus Triturus; species Triturus cristatus. The sequence goes on from NC_140580.1 coordinate 757,484,007, forward strand.
CATTTTGTGGAGAGGTGCTTTATGGGACTACATCCCAAACTTATGAGAACCACGACCACATTTTTGGAACGACAAACCTTCGTGACCCAGCTAGCTTTAATGGGCATAAGCCGGGGATTCTTTTTTTAGGGTATTACTTCAGCTAGTTATTGGTGAGTAATATGAACACCTTAATGATGTTGCATATGAGCTCTAATTTGCGCTTATGCATTCGGGACTTGCCGTGTCATGCTGATTCTTTAGTGGAAGGAAAGTGTAATGAAAGAACAGTTTCGCAGAAGGAATCTTGAAAGTAATGTGACCATGTGGGTGCAGAATTCTTGAGAAATTGTACAGAATGGGAGGTACGGTCTTAATGTCACCCAACAGGGGTGGCTGTTAGGATAACCTATCTGGTGATCACATCGACGTGCAAAGATATTGTTTTTAGATATTTTGGAGTATATGTTTGGAAGAACAGCAAGTAGAAAATAAGTGTTTCAACCACTATTCACAGCACTGGTTTTGTGTCCATTTGTCTGTTTTAAGTAGTGATATGACCAAAAGTTTAAGGCAAATAAACTAGAGGCAAACATTTTTAACCAGATTTTTTTTATATGATTGGAGTTCGGGAAAATGGACTAGAGAGGGTGCTAGGGCCTCAGAAGTGTCATCAGAGAACAATATTTTGCCGCAGTGGTCATGAATGGTCATGAAAGCATTGAACAACTTTTCAACCAAATACCTCTCGTGTTTTTTTGTTGTGTTTTTCTAAAGCAAATGTAATAAAATAACTAAGTTAGATAATTCTAGTTGCAGATTTACGCTAGACACAGTGAAGCCCTCTCTTTTCAAGTCCCCTGTTGTAAATAGATTTCTCAAAGGCATTACACACCTTTTCCCTCCTATTCCGTTTGTGATGAAACAGTGGGACTTGAATCTAGTTCTATCTTATCTAATGTGCGCACCTTTCGAGCCTCTTCACAACTGTCCTCTTCGTCTTTTAACTCTGAAGACTGCCTTCCTGGTTGCCATCACCTCCGCTAGGTGAGTGAGTGCGCTCCAGGCTCTTTCTTGTAAGCCTCCTTTCCTTTCCATTCATCCGGACAAGGTGGTGCTCAGGCCCCGGCCTTCCTTTTTGCCAAAAGTTGTCACGGCCTTTTATATTGGGCAGACTGTTACCTTGCCCGCTTTCTTCCAACATCATTCCAGAGAGGAAGAAAGGCTCCACCGTCTGGACCCAAAACGTCCGCTTTCGTTTTACCTCCACCGCACTCAACAGTTCAGGGTGGATGACCAACTCTTTGTTGGCTACGTTGGTACCAAGAAAGGTCGGGTGGTGCACAAGAGGACTATCTCCCACTGGGTTGTCTTGTGCATCAAAGCCTGTTACTCCTTGGCTAAAAAAGAGCCTCCGGTGGGGCTGCGTGCTCATTCCACTCGCGCAACTGCAGCCACTACTGCATTGGGACGGAGTGTCCCCCTGCAAGACATCTGTCAGGCAGCTATGTGGGCCTCGCTGCACACGTTTTCAAAACATGAGAGATGGCTTTTTTGGCCTTTCTGTTCTCCAGGACTTTATGGTGTGATCTTGGTTTGCAGACCCACCACCGGGGTTGGTATTGCTGTGGTATCTACTCTAAGGAATCTATCACTACGTGTTTCTTTCAGATGAACAAGTTACTTACCTTAGGTAACGATGGATCTGTAAGAAACATTAGTAGTGACAGATACCTTACTGCCCCACCCATTTTGCCCGTTCTGCGAACTGATTACTAGGGTAAAGGTCATCCCTTTCAGGGCCCTAGTTTCAAGCCACCAGTTGTTAGTATCTTGCATGGCTCTGTGTTCCTGGCATGGAAAGTCGTGTTCAGAACTGACGTCAGCGCGCCTGGGCGGCGTCTAAGTGCTGCCTGCGACGTCATCCCGGCCATCACACCACCGGCGACGGACGCAGAGCCGCACAACGCCACCTACCGACTCGCAGGGGTATTGCTGACGAAAACTTTCCAGATCCAGCCTGACACCTGGGGGGTAATTCTAAGATAAGGATCTATCACTACGTGTTTCTTTCAGTTGCTGATGTTGTAGTCCGAAGGAGAAAGGGTGAGGAGAAACTCTGTACAGAGCCAGAGTTTCATGTCTTATAGAGGTGAAGATTATTGCCTGGGGCGGATGTATGACGTAACAACGCGAGTCATTACAACTCGTGCAGTTACATCGCGGTCGTTACAACGACTGCGATGTTACTACGCTATGCCATTACAACGCAAGGCTTTACATCGACTTGCGCTAGATGGCATGCTAACATTAGAAAAGCGTAATTTACTATTCCAACTCCAGTCCACTTAACAGTAGGGAAGGTGTTGGGATAGTAAACTACACTATTTGTAATGTTAGCACGCCATCTAGCGCAAGTCGATGTAAAGACTTGCGTTGTGATGGCATGTGTTGTAAATCCACTTGCGTTGTAAAAGTTTTGTTGTAATGGTAGTGCGTTGTAAAAGTTGCGTTGTAAAGGTTGTTTACCCTGGGGGCTATCTTTGTAAGATTAATGGGTAATCACCCCACTGTGTTTTATGGGATCAGATGCTGTTAACTGATGGGCTTTTATCTTAGCATAGGTGCAACAGCGTGAAGGTTGCATGGTTGATTGAACAGGTGTGCGCGTAAGCTCCCGCCAGTAGGCCCAGTAATGTTATCTGGCCACATTAGCACACTGCAAGGATGCAGACCCCTTTAGTTGGTAAGACGGAGTGATGATCGGAGTTGAGCTGGTGAGAGAATCACACCTTAATGCAGGTGAAGCAATTAGTCCTTTTAGATTATGCAACCCAAAAGCTAGGGATTCCTAGTTTGCTTTGTACAGGGAACACACATTACAGGATGGCCTCCCAATATCAGGCGACTTAGGTTCAGATTTTAATGTGAAACCTCTAATCATAGATGTGACTGTCTATCACAGATTGTCTGAGTAATCCGCTCATTCGAAAAGGGTTCAGAATGTAAATCGAATTACATTTGGGGAGTGGTAAAGAGCCTCGAAACCCCTAGGGTGTAGATTGTAATGTTTATGTATTACTCCTCCACACACTTGGCGACATAATACAAAAGCCATTAGGTTGGAGACCCGTCATGACCTAGATCTATTTCGATTGTTGACCACGTTCATGAATAGAAATTTCAAATTTGTAGTAGAGATGATCGAGCCAACAAATTAACAGTGGGAGCCAAGCCGGGTCAAGGATCTGGCGTGGCTCTTAGAGCCCGTGCACGAGCCGAGCCTTTAAAATGTTTACTATGTAAATCATACAACAAACATCACGTAAAATATGATTCAAAAAGGTGTATTTCCTTAACATGTGGAAACTTTTACATTAATACGTTACATTATAGCTCTGCACTGAGAAGTACTTTGCACAACTGATGGTTTTTGAACTTGAACCATTAGTGAACTAAAAGGCAAGACAGTTGTCGTGTAAACCCTGTGGTGGTCCAGATTATTATAGATCAACATTATAGTCTATTGAACACAATCGGTGTTGTACAACTGGTATGCTGAACTCCCATATTTGAAAGTGCTTTCATACGCGATAATGAAGAAAAAGAGTCTTGGCGAAATAAAATATTTGCCTAGTACACAATTTAAGTGGGGAAGTCATGATTTATTCAGGGTTTCGAGTTCCACTGTGTACAAATCGGCCACTAAATTGGTATCTATTTGCCTTTCTTGTGTTATGGCTTTGTTTTTAGCTCTGTGCATTTTTTATATAGAGCAAACTCGACCCAAAGATATGGTGGCGCTTTACATGGGCACCAGTTAATTACACTCGGCCATATTCATTTTTTATAGACCTGGGAACATTAAGTGATCTGCCCAGAATCACAGGATGTTGAGCCGACGCCGAGACTCGTGGCTGGCTCTCCAGTTCCTAAGTCGTCAGTTTTCTCCTGCCGCCACCACATCCTGGGAAGAGGCAGGCAGAATCCACAGGAAAGCTCGGCTCGTTATGGGCTCGAGGTTCCAACAGGACCTCGACCTGAGACACAGTCGGGCTTGAGGCTTGAGCCTGGCTCGATAATCCTGTGGCTCGCCCAACTCTAATGTGTAGTATGTAGATTACAACGATCAGATTCGAGGTTTGAAAGGATCCCTTATTGACAACAGACATTGAACAAAGCATCAATGTAGAGTATCAGATATCCAGAGTAGTCTGGTTTAAAAAAAACAAAAAACATTTTATGCTTTAATTTTTGAAATTGCTGCTGAACTAAAGCCGCCCCCCAGTTTGAATTCCCCTGCTCTAGAGGTATCGCTGAAGTTCAGGTCTGGACATACTGTTGCTCTCAAGGAAGCTGATTTCCATGAACTACCGACATACAATTATCCGTTTCAAATTATTGCAGCCCTGTTTTGCTACATAAATTGGATCAGTCAATAAGTGCTGAATTGCATAGATGTGCTGTGGGGCGCGGAGGCTTCCTTCACCTGGCTTGGCAGCGCCCTGCACACATATTTGCTACTCACTGACATTGACCCCCATATCTGCTATACTCGGTCGTGTGACGACTGACCGCTCTGCTGCCAAACTCTGGGTGGCTGACATGGTCGAGGGGACCCCCCCCTAAGACTGATGGCTGGTTATCAGATGCTGTGTATTGTAGCTTCTTGGCGCTTCTTGGCTTAATGTTATGTTCTGCTTCAACCCACCCATCGCAAGCCAAGAGATATTTGGGGCCTGGTTTGTGGTTATTTGGATTAAAAGAAACAATCTGATGTGAAAGAAACTTAAATGACCGCTCTGCTACTGGTATGTATGTCTACAATCCAGCTGGTTGAAGGGACGGATGCTGTATGTCCTATATGCCATTGGAAGGAGATGGACCAACTGTACAATAGACTCTGCCCTCCCCTTTCAGCATGTTTTGACACAACAGGAAATCTGTTTTCAAGAAATCTCGCCCTGTTTGTTGTCATTTTATCTTACTGCATCTCCTGGTTTAATATCCTAAAACCGCTAATGTCGGTCATTTTATCAAACATAATGTGGTGATGATTCAACCACCAACTTGATTGTGGCTTGATAGCAGTGTATTTCAGTCTTGATTGTGTTCATCTTATGTTTTTTATAAAATAAAAAACAATGACACTGAAATCAAAGACCACTGGAGCCCCCTACTGGTCTAGTAAAAGACAACCTGCACATTTTCCGATCCTATGCTAGATGCCAATTCTGTTTCTGGGCCTTGAGCAGTCTAGCGGTGTGCTTACCCCCCAACTTTGGAGGGCACTTTAGAGATCCCTCTTCCGCGGGTAAATCGAAAATAAGGGTGGTAAGAAGACAGCCTTGTCTCTGACCCCATTGGCGATGGAAGTTTCAAAGTATTTGCTGTGTCTTTCCAGCAAGCCATTGTGTGCCCCAAACAACCTCGCCCCTGTGTGTGTGCTGTCACCATGTCTTCAGAGAGCCAGATGTCTATCTGTAATATACGTGTCTGCATGTGAAGAATAAACCAGGCGCATGGCTGCCACTGGTGCAGCAAGTGCAGTGGCACTGGGGCATAGAGGCACAAGAGGCTCTTTGAACCCTGATCATTTTACTATCCCTACAGCAGTGAAAGGGTCCGTTTTCCCTGCTTGGTCCAGGGCCCGTGGCATCCTTCCTACGCTACTGGGCTAAACCCGTCCATCGTCAGTATTTTCTGAATCCTTTTCTGGAGGGTTGCATTTTCCCTGCCTCGAAGTGCACTGATAGGACTTCAGCTAACTCATGGTCATTCGATGTATCTGTCTCGATGTAAGAAAACTCTGAAGACGCATTCCAAAGGATGACATTCCCTGTTGAAAATGCACCGCAGAAAACAGCGCCGTGGCTACTATACAACATATGTATGGAAACATCGAACAGACCCTCCCTTCCAGCCTTACTCCGCGACCCAGAAGTCACTCCATTCTGAGCCCAGAAGCAGGTGGCATGCCCGGGGGCCGCCTCGGGCCCTTGAAGCCTATGTCATTTAAGACCACGGTAACAAGACACGGGTGGAGGGGCCACGCTCCGGCAAAATCCCTCAAAGGTCAGCGACCACAGTTCGCAGAACTCCCGCCTGGTTATGAATGAACTATCATGGGCAGTAGTACCGCGGGCGGAGCGAGGAGGAAACTGGAAAACAAACTGCATTGAGGAAAGGGGGGCTCAGCTGCGGTGTTGCTATTTACAAACCCACTCACCTGTCCATTTAACATACTATTTCTCTCAAATTTTGCCCTTTCAGCAGATCATCGAGACCTCTGCCTCGGATCAGTTTTAAATACACTGTAGGAAAGGATAAGCTTCCACGAGGTGCATGCTCGGCGGGTGAAAATTCTCCTGTGTGGCTAAGCTTGGGGTACCGACGCAAACGTCATTGCAATGAAACGTGGTAAAAGAAGCCACCGTTCCGCTTCCAGAGTAGGCCTCAGTGTAGTACACTGCCTTTAGAGCCCTGATCATCATCTGTGCCTCCTGCTACGTTCATGACTTGTGAGACTACGGGTCGCAAGAGCAGTCCCAGTGGTACCACCACAAGCATTGGCAAAGCCAATAGGTCTCGCCCATACAAGAGCTAATGGCTTTGGCAATGTTGTATTGCCATGTTGTACACCAGTATGGCTACTGTATGCTGAAAGTTAGTGACGCTGAGTGTCGTGGAGTAGGGTGGGGGAGTAGAGTGTCGTAAACTGGATTTGGTGGAGTGGAGTAGAGTTCAGTGGCAGAGAGTCTCGTAGAGTGGGTGGATTTAGGTAGTGGGGTGTGGACTGTAGTAGATTGGATCGGGTAGAGTGGGTTGGATTAAGTAGGGTGGATTGGAGTGGGTGGACTGGATGGGGTGGATTGGATTAGAGAGGGATGGATTGAACTGGGCTGAGGTGGATTGGACTGGGGTGTGGTGGGCTGGATGGATTGGACTGAGTAGGGTGACTGGACTGGGGTGGACTGGATTGTGGTAGAGTGGGGTGGATTAATGTGTGGTGGACTAGAGGGTGGAGAGTGGGGTGAATTGGAGTGGAGTAAGTAGGATTGGTGCGCGGTAGATTGATTGCAGTGGGGTGGATTGGATTGCAGTGGGGTGGATTGGATTGGACTGAGTGGGGTAGATTGAAGTGGGTTTGGTGGATTGGATTGGGGTGAGCCGCATTGGGTTGGGGTGGGGTGGATTTTATTGGGGTGAGGTCGATTGGGATGGATTCATGTGGGGTGAAATGTTTTGGTTTGGAGTGGGGAAGATTGGATTGTGGCAGATTGTTTTGGATTGGAGGGGGGCAGATTGGAATGGGACAGATTGTTTTGGATTGTAGTGGGGCGAATTGTAGTGGGGCAGCTTGATTTGGATTGTAGAGGAGTGAATTGTAGTCGGGCAGATTGGAGTGGGGTTGGTTGGAAGGGTTGGAAAATGGTTGTTTGGGAGGATTGGAGTGTGGTCGATTGGGATAAGTGGTTTGGATTGGAATGGATTGGTTTGGATTGGATTGAGTAGGGAAGAGTGGTGTGGGGTGGATTGGAGTGGGGCAGATTAGATTGGAGTGGGGTGGGTTGGTGTGTACTGCACAGTAATTTGTTAAAGCATCATGTCAGTAATTACACATTAGAAAGAAACACTGTTGCATTGCCATAAAATAATCCACATCTTTTGAGAACAGCACTCGTGAGCAAAAACAAATGAAAAAACCATGAGTGCAAAGTGAGAAAGAAAACATGGCAAAAGAAAAGAAAAGTATCTATAGAAAATAAATCTTTGCAATTTTGTTTGTCCTGCTGGGCACGTTTTAGCCAGTCACACGCTTTCTGTTTGCAGGGCACTAAAAGTTAAACGGAACAAAATAGTATGTTATATTATGTTAAAGTCTCTTGTATAGTGCACATACACCGATTGGTTTCTTGGCGCTGGCTAGTATATTTATCGCGTCAGGAGCAGCGGACGGGCACTGATTTAAGTTGAATCAATCAGTGCTTGGTCCTTGCTTTACAGAGGAACGGAAATTATGTTAGGCCTGCCTTGACGAATTACAAGGCTGTAAAGAAGATTGCCACGCAAACCAACAAATGGTAAGCTACTGGTGGGCTCCAAGCCCATTTTGTTAATAAGAGTGTCTTGCAAGCGAGATGCATGCACTAGTGCTTACCCTTACAGCCTCATCCCTGAAAAAGGGCAAGTCATGGGATAGCAGCTTCTGTCCGTTTGATACGGGTGACCATGACATACATATACAAAGAATGAGTGAAGCCGAAATAAAGAACGTCGCTCTTAATTAGCTCACTTCTTTTCTGAATGAGGGGTCATTTCAAATCTAAAAATTCATTCTATTCGGACGTCTTCCTCCTGAAGTCTGGGGTACCTCAGGGCTCTGCCCTCGGTCTCACACTTTTAACATATATATGCATCTACTAGCTGACATTGTTCAGGAATTCGGGTTGTCGATCGTGTCATATGCCGACGACACACAACTGGTCATCTCCCTTACCCCTGGGGAAGGATCACAGTACCAACAGTTTTCTGCTTGCTTGGAAAAAGTTGGCGGGTGGATAGCAAACTGCTGTCTTAAATTGAATGTGGAAAAGACAGAGTTGATGATTCTGGGGTATAGACCAGTTATACTATCACTAAAGGCAACTGCTATATACTGTTATTCCAGAGGGATATACAGTTTTTCAAAAATCAGTTTCTTACCGGGGGGATCCCTGACCAACTGGTATGTCCTATAACCACTCGAAGTGATGGGATGTCCACTGTCCAGAGATATTGGAGAAGACGCCTCACTCCCTAATAGTGACATGCTTCATCATTGGCGTCTTTCCACACCCAGGTAAGATGGTACTACCTGGGCGGGCTCAACCAAAGATGTTCTGGGAGTTCTTATATAAAGTAACAACTAGTTATGCAGGGAACCAGATAGGTGATATACTGAAAATACCTCCAGGTATACCTAAACACTGTATTTTATTCCTAGGGTATCTGGGGTATACGATAACAACGTGAAGTCAATGTTAAAAAAAAAAATGAAATTTATTCAAATGTACCCTCTCTATAATGCCAACATGTTTCGGCCCTCGATAATAGCCCTTCCGGGTCTGGGGCCTTCTTCAGGGCTAGGATGTCTACTCCTCGGTGTCCCTGCCTTATGTTTAGCGTTTATTTCATACGCAACACAAATGAGGCCTATTGCGCTCACCTAAATTCCTTATTCATCCAGTAGTTATTCTACTGTATGGTGCTACTGTGCAGCATGCGAGTCTTGTGTGCTATGGTGTCGTCTTGTAGTCACACATTCGTCAAAGATCGGACACCATTTGGCTACCTATCGTGTACATACCGCCCGCCGCCGAGGTATAGACCAGTTCCCCAACCTTCTCTAGAATGGCTGGAGTGCTTGGTCATTCTGCCAACCCCTTCCTCCCCCAATACAAAGCCTAGATCTGTGGCTGGACAGTTCCATTCCTATGGATGCACAAGCAAAAAAACGTGTGACTACCTGCTTTGGCATCCTGCAGGAATTCTTTGCAAAATCCTTGACCTTTCATCCATCCCGTCCAGAAGATTTGTGGTACATTCTTTAGTTCTTTCCCGACTGGACTATGGGAACTCCCTATACATAGGCTCACCTAAATACTTTATAAAAAGACTCCAGGTTATCTAAAATGTGGCAGCAAGGACGCTACTTACGATACTTAAACATGCCTCCCTCCACTGGCTCCCCATCGAGGAAAGAAGAACAACATTCAAAACTCTCTGTTTAGCATATAGAGGGCTGAACCCCAAAGTTCCCCCTATATTAGAGCACTTTTGACACCTAATGCCCCCAATAGAACATGAAGATAGTCCAATGCTGAACTCCTGAAGGTGCCTTGAATCCAAAGGACTAGATGGGGCAGAAGATCCTCCTCACATCTTATGCCTAAGTTGTGGAACACAATGTCGGTAGAATTGAGAAAGCAAGACCATGAGATACTGTTTAGGAAACTGCTCAAAGCCTGGCTCTCCCCAGCAGCGGCTCCTCCACTATGGCGTAGGAGAACCCCCCCCCCCCCTTCTCCCTGCCAGCATCCTCAAAATTTAAAAAAAATCACTTTTTTAAAGCATTTTTTTTTCCCGGGGCGGGGCCTAATAGGTGACCGGCTGCAGGAGGAGTGGTGCACACTACTGTCAGTGCACGTCTGTTTGGCATGCCGCCTTAGGATGGCCAAACCGACAAGCGCACTGAGATGTCTCCAACCCGAGCTGCCTTGCCGGGATGGAGACAGCAGGCACAGGCTCCCAGTCTCTCTGGGCGCGCTAATCCAGGGCGCTCGGGCCAATCCTGATGCTGCTCTCATGCATGATAGCAGGGTCTGGATTGGCTGCAAGGAAGTCCGGGAGCCTGCGCCTGCAGTGGACTGGAGCCAAAAGGAGCGGCTATGCGGCAGATAAGTAGGTCTCTTTTTTTGGGGGGGTATTTTCATCCTTTGTCCCTCCCCTGCCCCTCTGCCCTGACACCAGCCTCTCCTGCTCTACTCCCACTAATCATCCACTTTTTATATGAACCCTCGCAAGCATAGTTGACCGCGCTCTGACTCGTACAGCTCTGGGAAGCCATCGGGTAAGTATGCGCTTTAGAAGTCCTCATAGCATTCAATGCTACCCCCAATTGATGTCCCTTGGGATTGCAGGGAGGATGAATAAGAAGACAATTTTCATACTTCTGTATGTTTAACACTCGATGTTATTTAGAAGGCCTTCAGTGAACCGAATCACCTGCCATGATAGGAATAATACTGGAGCATTATGGGACAAAGATTTTATAATACGCACTTGTGCTGGTGCAAAAATTAAATACAATTAAGGTGCCGCCTGGGCCCAGAAAAAGTTGAAAAATCCTGCATAGAAAACAAAAGTATCGCGAGTATAGGAGCGCAGCTTGAATACATAAAACTTTCCTAAAGAAGCCCCCCTTCCCCTGTCGACACTGAAACAACTGTGCACGCCTCAGCTTAAGCAATCAGGAGGCTAGATTTCCACACACCACTTTTGAGCCCTTGAAACAGAACATCGTGTTCCCGGGTGTGTTTAATCAGACACCATTGTAAATATGCGGAACCGAGAACCAGACAACAGGCCTTTACTTGCTGATCCTGCTCTGAGGTGCTTCTGGTGGTTTGCCTCCAAATAAATGCTACGGGCATTAATGCCCATATTTTTCCTTAGAAGTCCAGAGCTGGCGCTGACAGATGTGGGGCTTGCCGAATAGCAAGGCCGCATTGTTTTAAATTCACCTAGTGCCCCTTTCTTTTATCACCATGCACTCGGTCCCTTTATTTCGCTCTTGCAGGATCTTTTCCTCCCTTTTTTGTGCCGATTTTCCTTCCCTCCTTTTTGCATTTTTTTTCTTCCTCCAAGTCAAAATTTGATGAGGGAAAGTAAGTGCTAATCTCCATAAATGAGTGCTGATGGGTCCCACCTGCAATCACTGGCTCAAATTAAGAGCTGGGTGTCAACCATGGGAGTAGTGAGCCTCCTGATGCCGCAATACATAGCTTTAGGTACACCAAACGATATGAACTTATCTAGGGCTAGATTCACCCTTGTTCTCTATGTCTCATGATAGCGAAGATGAATATATATCTGTAGAGTGAAGATGTCCACCATGCCTCGCGATAGCCAAGTGGTGCATGGCTATGGACATATGCATGTAGGCTGAGAGGGCCAATTATGAAACCGGGGTTGGCCATGAACGTCTAATAAATGCCCACCATATTTATACTGGACAGATAGTGGGGTGGAAATGGCAGAAGACAGAGTGTTTGTTCATCTAGCTCCCCTGGATGCTTGAAGATAGATACATAGAGGAGTAATTATGCCTCAAGGGGGAAAAGAAGGAGCCAAAAGTATCTAATGGGAGCCAGACCCCTTGTTAAATGAATATTTCTTTTACTTACACAACTTCAGAGTTCTGAGATGAATCATACCTTGTGATGTTGGTATTGTGGATGATTTGTTAACTATGCTTATTTTGGGAAAATATTTTTATTTAAAAAAAAGTATGAAAAATAATGAACCGCCACAACTTTGTTCGCACCACAGCTATGGATATCCATCACATCGAGCAGCCACTGCCACCTAATAGCTCCTGCCACCAGGTGTCTGGGAATCTCTGGTCCCAGGTCGTGTTCAGTGATCACTTCCTACAACGACACATTCTCAAACATTGCTGTGTGCTATGACACAGTGCATATTACCCGGCCTCACCATCCACATTTCGCCTCTGAAAACCTTTTGATGTTCAAACAGCCTTTCAAATTCGTCAGTCGAGCCAAAAAAATCTCCTCAAATCTTTGTAGCAATAGATTTTTCCACACAATTGTTGCCAAATTGCGTGCATTTTTGCCATGTATTAATAGAAGGGTAAGGACAAGTAATTGCCAAAGTATTTTATAACCAATTTTGATTTAAAAATGAAAATCTTTTTTAAAGGAAAATGTAAGTTATTTTGAGTGTGGAGGACTGTGGTTGTTCTATTGTCCCTTATGAAGTATCAGGAACACTGCTTATTTAAAGTGTAGTAAAAAAAAAATACATATATACAAAAAAGAACAACACCGACAGACCTCAACAGCAACTGCAGTATTTTGTGTTGAGTCACAGAATTCTATGGAACAGACGGCATACTAGAAGAAATTGGATGGCCAGCTTTGTATACCCCGAGAACCACACTGAATTCTGGCAAAATGTGTTTACTTTTTTTTTTTTTTTTAAAGACTGAGCAATTGAATATGGGTTCACTGGGGAGCAAATTCATCACCATCGGCCTGATTATGATGGCAGTGGAACCGCAAATGTCAGCCCGTCGGTGGCGGTCCCACCACCATCGGACTGTGGAGGTCCGCCCGCCACATTACAATGGCAGACAGATGGTTGGCGGTCGCAGAGACCGATCGCCACGCATCCGACGGGCTCAAGGAGCCAGTTTGTGCGTCCGAGGGACTTGAATCCCTACAACATTGGCAGTGCCTACTCAGGCACCGCCATAGGGATTACAATGTCCCTTTCCGCCGGCCGCTTCATGGCAGTTAACCTGGCATGAAAAGGCAGGCAGAAAGGGACTTTGGGGGCCCCTAGTGGGCCCCCCTTGCTCTCAGCCTTGGGTTCTGGGGGCACCTATGGTGCCCACCCCCCCCACATATCCCTGCACCATGTGGCAGGCACTTAGTGCAAGGATATGCAAAATGAGTATTTTTTGCACTGCGGCATGTGCTTGCAGCCCGCACCACACGCGCAATACAAAACATACACATTGCGACCGCCTTGAAGGTGGTCGCATCGTAGTCCCATTCCCGACAGGATTGTGGTTGGATTAAAGTCCAACCGCCATCATAATCCGGCCCCAAGTACGGTTCTCTGAAGAACTATAGCAAATTATGAAGCATTTCATGTTTCATGCCTGTGGCCTAGAAAAGGTAAGAGGCTTCACGTTGTAACGAGTACATAGGGAAAATATAGCTTGGTGTCAATTGCGTTTCGAAATGAGAATCTGTGTTCAAACAACACTGCAGAATCCCTGCCAATCAGGTCTTGAGTTATCTATGCTCATTTTGCGTTTAGTGCTCAATAAAACGTGAAATGAGTTTTTGCTAGGAATATCTACCATTAGTAAATAACCTAAAGTACATATGTACAGTACATAAAAATATGATGGGGTTCTTTTAAAATAGTTATTTAATAATGCTACAGTTTAATTTTAATAGGTTGGCATAGTAGTCAATTTGTGCCATTTGTAGAAACTATTGCATAGTTATTACGAGAGCCAGGTGTCTAGGGTTTGTGAGTGAACAATAGAGTTGCATATCTTGGCCTTCCTGTAAAGAGTGCTCCCCTGCGCTAATATATGTAAGCATGGGACTTCTTTATAAAACAAATCAATGGAAAAAAAGGACTACCTCAAAATTAAGCATAGGAGGTCGCGGAAATGGAACAGTGTCAAATGAGAACTAGAAACCGCACTCCCTCCAAACAAATACCACAATCAACAAACAATAATTCGCAGACAATCTGCACAAAATTCTATTTTCGCATTTTATTTTTTTATGTAAAATGTCAAATAAGTAAATTGGATTAATTAAAATCATTACAATATCTTATACAAACACATTGGGTAACCTTGGTAACATAGAGGACTGTAAGTTCCCTATAAAGCATAAAACCCTAGTACAGAAATACTATAGAAAAGAAACCAATTCTTAGATTCTACTAATTAGAAACTAAAGTAAGATTACATACGGGATTTGTCAACATACCAATTTGCTTATACAAGGCCATATTATATACGCAGTACTTGTGCAAAACATGTTCTGAAAAGCTATTCCCTATAGACCATGGGTACTCAAATATTTTCTCAAGCGCCACAAAGTACAATCTGGGATGTGCTTGAGGGCCGCATCGATGCTGGGCAATCCCCAGGGAGGAATGGAAGGTTATTGAGACAGTTAAAATAACAACACCTTTTCAAAACTGGAAAATAGGAGATTTAGAAAACAAAACGGGGGTATCTATTTCCCCCATTGATTCATGGTGAAACGGAGGAAATTTTGGGTGGGAGACACCTAATATAAAGTCATTTTTTGGCTTTAAAAAATCTGGAGTCTCCGGCCTGAATTTGGTCTATAGAAAAAAACACACAGAACCAGAAAACAAAGTTGCTTGGTTAGTAAAAATAACAGAAAAAAAGACACTTGTGCAACTTTAGTTTTCTCCGCTGCTCTTTCCCAGAGGAATGACTACGGGCTGCAAGGAGATGTCTGTCAGGCCATCTGCGGGCCGTACTTTGAGTACCATTGTCATAGACGATACTTGTCTGGGGCAAAACTACGTTTCATTTTATAATTAAGGAGACTGACAAAAAAAGTCTTAAATTTTTTTTTAAATCAAACATACTTGAGTGGCTAACAGAACAGTATTATACAAGTGTTAAAATGATTAATCCTAATGATTCATATAATTAAAATCTTATCACTTCCAGAAATTGATTAATAATACTTGTTAAAAGAAAAAACCAACAGTAAGTTTGATGGGGATCTGGAAATATAGTGGAAATGCTTTGATCAATAGTTACATTGTCCATAACCTCATGATTATGTATACTTTCTATTTTAACAGGACTTTGTGCCATTAATTCTGGTCACAAATATATGGGTACCGATGATATGTTGTTAATCCTTGTTCCTGAAAAGCCACTAGTCAATTTAATTACTTGTAGTATGAAACCCAGAACGTAAAACCAACTCGCAGCTGCCAATGCAAAAGTGTCAACTAGTTATCCACAAGGGACATTTGAAAGCTTTTCTCTCTTAGCCACACCAAAATAATGCCCCCTCGCCAACAATTCTCTGAGTGCAGTTGGCTTAGGCTTTTATCTAGCCCTCTGACTCCCAGATCCAGATATGTGTTTTCCTTACAGACACTCCAACAGTCCAGATGTGTTTGTTCATGCACTAAGTGAAAAAGCAAGAGTCGGGAAGGTGTCTGCGTAGATTGACTGGTTAGGGACACAAACATATTATGTGTTGTTATCACTCCTTGTAATAGCTGCATCCTCTCTGGCATTTGCACTTCTGAGGCGTTATCTTGCATTGACTATATTGCTGAGATGCCAGAGGGACCACTAGAAATCTCAGTCTCATGAATTTGGCTTTGTACTCATGGTCAGGCTCAATCCCATGTAACCGTGGGCAGTTGGTGAAGAATACGATGGTAAGAGTAGGGCCCCTGTGAGGCATTACTAAGCACAGAGATTTATTTTGTGAAGAATGACATTACTGCCATTTATTTGGGCCAAGATTTTAAAGGCATCATAGCAAGTTTCATTTTGCAATATGTTCATCAGTTCTAATTAGATTAATATTGTTAGTATATTGGAAAAAACATTCTGGGAATGTGATTTGGCCTTTTCCGCTAATTTACTCTTCCAAATGTAGTATTTTAGGGACCCCGACTCTGAGCACTTAAGTCTGTAAAAGTACTTTAAAAACTGTAAATCTGGTGCTGTACGCAGATTTGGCAACCCAAATCCAAGATGGAGTTGAGTGATAGAGGTACTACTAGGAATAACAAAAATAGTCCGAATTGCCTCTGAAAGATTTTATCAGGCCAGAATTTAATTTTGCCCCATATGTTGGCGAGCCATATGTGAGTGCCGGAATCTATTTTGTTTGAAAGAGATCTAATATATCTCACTTTCTTGAAGCTATCCTGAATAGTCCTGAGATGACTTGATGGAGCTTTTGAGCTTCCTGATTAGCTTGTTTGTTGGTGCATTTTTGGTTTCTTAAACCTAGTGTTCAGGTCGCCGAGGATGTTACGGTGAGGGTATTGGATGCATGTGGCTAATATGGTGTATAGGAATGCATCTGTGCAATCCCCATCACTGGACCGTAGTCTGCGCAGTAGAACAGCAAGTAGAACTACACTTTATTAATAATGACGCGAGTTTGCAAAGCTCGCTAATTCAGTTTTAGTGGCTGTAATCTGAATCTATTGCATTGTCAGTGCTTTTATTTGAGCCCACAAAGATCGTTGGTCTGCTCGCCTCAAACCACTGCTACTGCCCATGTGGTGCATATTTTGCCCTGTCCTCAAAATCCCTGTATCGTTTTACAGAAAAACAATTGGCTTGTGCAACATGACGGGCAATTGTATTGTCCTGTTTCCTTTCAAGCTGACTGCAAATGCGTGAAGTCGTGTTTTTGTTTGGGTGAGCAACTGGACACGGTCAGGTTTCTACTGAGGTTATTTTTGGGCCGCATGGGCATCCGGGATTGTAAGTGACGGAGCTGCTCAGAAAACTTTCACACTGGCAATCCTTCCAGCTGCGCTTCTCACGCTCGTACTCGGGAGTGCCCCTGCAAAATGCAAGGCCACGCTCTGGTGCGAAGGTTTGCTAATAAGTGACCTGTCAGTAAGATTTGATTATTATGTTCAGGGCAAGCAGTCTGTGTACCTACTGATAAGCGTCCGGGCTGCTGACTCAGCCTTGCTGGGCCATTGGTTGTTTTTTGAATAACCATGTTTGTATTTTGGTCCTCGAAAGCCTGGTGTTCTTACCTCCAGAAAAAATAATGTATAGAAACCTGAGACGCGTTGGGGCGCACAAGGGGTGCCCATGAATTAAAGTGCAACACAAGCGAATCCGGAGGGTGGGCAATCTCATGTGTGAGGAAATAGTGAGTAGTCTAAAGAGGAAATTCCGTCGGTGATGGGTTAGAGCCGTAACTAGACCAGAGAAGGATGCACAGGCTGTTTGCTCGTAGTTTGCAGTGAAGCCCAGTAGAGTGGCAACATTAATCAGGTCGCTGTGACTGGCGTCTAGTAAATTCCAGTCCAGGTAGGTCCTAGGTGCACTGAAAGAAAACACTGTGGAATAACAGAAGCGATGTGTTGGCCCCTTTAAACCTGCATAGTCATGTTAGCAAGACTGTAGCTGGGTAGAATTCTTGTGTAAATGTTAAGGCAATGCTTTGGCTTGCCTGTGGATGGCAGCAGTACTCTCTCGCTCGGCTTGAGGGAGCCACCTACCACGTCTGGCATCTTTGCACATAGTTCATTTTTTGTGTAACACTGTCCTACATGCCTCCCCTGGGACAACAGGTGCAAATTACGTCAGCCCCTCAACCAAGCAGTGATTGATGCTCAAAACATGTGCAATGCGCTGACCGTCTGAAATTGTGGGAAAGAGTTGTTCCAAATCGAAAAATGTAAATGAATTAGAAATGAATTTTGCATTTCTACAGTCTACTGTTAAAATATCTTAATTTCTGTCGCCTAAGCTGTGCATCTCTAATTTTCTCACACTTTTTTTTATATTAGCTTTTCTTGCCTTATATTTATTTGTCTTGCTTTTTCCGACACACTTGTCTGTCTCTCGTGTCCGTCATGTTTTGTCTTTCCCCGTTCTCTTACCACAATATCCATTTACCCATCTGTTGTCTCACCAGAGGTCTCTTTTTTTTCTCTTTATCCTTCCCATACTTAATCTTTTTATTTGGTTGCTTCCCCATTTATTAGTAGCACGTGGAAACATTGATATCAAACCTGTTTTGTAAATACAGATTGAACTCAAGAATATGAACTTTAAATATCTTGGCCTTGCATAAATATGTTACCATAAAAAAATCAACTTACACCTAAATACTCTGACCCCCACTTATCCAAAAATATGCTATGCCGGGAGTTAAAATAGTAAATTAGAGTAATCCTAAAATATGTCGGACGAAAACATGGCTCGATTAAGCAATTAAATGCATCTGTAAACTTTTCTAAGGAAATATTTATTATACATTGTCTAGATTTTGACAGTCTGTATTTGGCAGTCTGTTTTTACCACATTGGTTTGCGCTGTTTTTACTGTCTTCCTATTGCGTCTCCTTCTTCCTCTCTCACCCACTCAGCGTCTTCTCTTGTTGCACTCTACTGCTCAACAAGCACATTATCTCGCCTATGTACTGATGTGTGATAAACCCTGAACTTAAAGGGGTTTTAATGCAATGGTCTCAAGTGCGGCGACTGCTGATATAGTGACTCTGCACCCTTCTGCGTTGACCCTAGATTAGAGAGACTTTGTCTGGATCTTTAATAACAGCACCAAATGAAATGTTAACAACTTCCCTGCAGAATAACGTCTCGAGAGTGTTGGATGTTTGCTGTTCCTGAAAGTCAGAGCCCGCCATTGGTCAATATCCTTGCAAGAGAGCTGATCTTCATTGATACCTGTGGGTGTAGAATAAAAGTAACATTCCTTTCCGAATTCTGAATTCATGCTTCAGTTGTCATAGGACTAGCAAATGCAAAGGAAAACCAACCTTCCCCTATTTCAGAGAGAAGGGACTGGCGATGAAGCCACGTCATAGCTGTTTTCGGTGGAGAAGCCTCTTCAGCAAAGCAACAAGGGAATCTGTATACTCTAAGTATAGAGTGAATTATTGAGTTTAATTGGGACCGTCTGAGGGAGGCGGTTTCTCTTAAATGTGGCCATGAACCAAGAGTAGCTCAATGGATAATGTATCAGCAAAGGATGTGCATAATCTCATCTTCACTTGCACACTGTCAGACCTAATGAGAGAAGAGCATTGTCTGGCTTCATTCACTCACTGCATATGATAGTAAAACTGCATATAATACATAGAAAAAACTAACTGTTCAATTTCTGTTACAGAGCCTATTTCCCTGTTGCAAAGAAGCACCTTGTATTTGTTGCCAGTGCATGTTTGAATTGGTAATCAAGGGCCTTTGGACCAGATTATTTGTTGCCCTTTAGCTTTGAACTTGCACACGTTGTCTGTGTGAGAATAATGCAAGGAAATTTCAGTAGTACTACTTGATTACTTCAAAATGTTACTCCCAAACCTACTGCTGGACACCTCAAGCTCTCCTACCTATTCTGTGCAGTAATCTCTGACACGGTGGCGAAGACCTCACACTCCGATAGACGTTTCAATAGTAGATGTGGGAGGGACAAGGAAGAGTGGCTGGAAAACTGTGAATGCTTCCTACTAAATGAAAGGAGAGCATGCTAATACAAGTACACAATCTCAAATCATTAAGACCATTGCAGTACCATTCCAATTCACAAACTACGCTTCTAAAGTTAGTGTAGTCAGAACGGTTTCAAACCTGGTGTGAATTTACTCCAGGCCGCCTTGAAGTAAGTAAAGCGATACAAATAAACACTCACATGTACTGAAAGACACTTTCACAGAAAACTGCGGAGACAGGAAAATAAAGTAACAACCCATAAAAACTAGTGTTAAATCAATTACTTTATTTAAACATTTAAATTCTATACATTTTTTAATGTTAAAAACATGTATATGTCATTTATTATTTTACTTTAAATGTTTATAATCTTCAAATTAAAGTACATTTATAAACTTTAATTGCAAAACTAAAGGTAATTTAAACTAAGCACAATCAGTAACAGTTCACTACAGATTATGAAAAAATGTTAGGAAGGATTGGATTTAGTTTTTTATTATTTTTTTAAAAATACCAATTTAACTAGTACACGTTTAATTTAAGTAAATGTGCAATAACATATTTTATCTATTCTAGTTTAAAATAAATATTTAAAATACATTTACATCTGTATTTTACAATAAAATATTTGTAATTTATTTAAAAGAATACTAAAATGTAATAATTTCCCCATAGGGAGATATCCACCACTGTGCCCACGTCAAAACCCATGTACTCCATTGTTTGTAATTGTGACTATTGTTGGTGCAGTGGTGATATTTATTTACTATGTCCAGTGAACAGCATAATCCTTTGTATGTACTTTAAATATTATTATGACTATTCACTGTCAGATTTTCAGATTTCACATCACAAAGAATTTCTCTGCTGCACATCTATAGTATAGGGTTTTTCTATCAAGACAATCGGAAATTACTATCTAGTAATTAGTCTAATATAAATAAGTTATTAAAAGAAAAGTATAAGATTAAAACCTGTAAGAACAAGCATTTACAATGCAATGGTCTCGGCATTGGTAAAGTTAGAGCTATTGGCATTGCTCATGACATTATTTTTGTTTATGTTTTTGTTTTTAAAACATTTAAAGAAACGGCATTGTTATTTACAATGTCAATAGCTTAATCACTCTCAAATGCGAGACCTTTTGCATTTGCACTCACACACAGAGCCACACACACACACACAGCCACCCACACACAGAGCCACCCACACACACAGAGCCACTCACATAAAGCAACCTACACACAAATAGAGCCACCCACAGAGCCACCTACACACACAGATACCCACACACAGACAGAGCCACCACGCATAGAGCCACACACACAGAGCCACACACACCGAGCCACACACACAGTGGCTTCCACAAACCTTCCAGCACCTGTGACGAGATAAGCAATAAATCATCAAAATGCAAGTTGGGCGGCACACTATTCTAAGCACAGCTGTTTAGCTTACGGGTTTTAAGCCACGCCCTTAATTACATTGACGACGCCCCTTTGAGACCCACCCCCCCCCACGCCCAATCTTTCATCCCACTGAAGGCCCTGCCTGTAACCCTTAAATTTCAACGGAATGAGAGTGAAAGGGCATACCGGAGCACAAAGCAATTGGGTAGAGAATGAATTGAATAGAGGGCTGCAGGGAACGTGAAAGAAGGGTAATGTCGAGAGAGAGAAGGAACATATGACAAGAGGAAAAGGATTCAGGTGGCAAACGGGGCCATCGCCTTGCTGTGATGCATGAGAAACAATGCCATTTATGCAATGTAAACTCTTAAATAGAGAGATCTACTACTGCCGCGGATTGAAATACTCTGATTTTAAGCTAACATATAATAAAAACATAATTAAACTGCTTCTTTAAAAAAAATGTTACGGTCAGAATATTTGTCGAAAAGGCCGTTTGAGGTGCCTGCTACGTCTTGGAACCTTTTTTGGATGTAACCGTTGAAGTCTGACCAGAGCCTTAGCCCTAAAACAGTGTCAAGTGTACTTCTCACCAGTAGCACTTTGCATTCTGGTACTTGTAGTTTCACTTGTAATACGATACAAGGTCTCAAAGTCTCCGCATAGAAAGTATTTTTTTCTAAAAACCCAGGTTTGGCTGGAGATGTAGCTTGTGACACGGCCACACAACAGCTATGTTTATAAGACTGAGACACCTTATGTTTGTCTACGTCAGAATATGATCGGACCCACTTTATTAGATGTGCATTTTGTTTTACGGCGTGGGCAAGTTGTTATACTGAGCGGGTACTGCGCCCCTACAAGGCAAGTAAGGTAGTAGCCTCAGGGCACCATCTAGTGGTAGCACTGAATGATTGTATGGAGAGCGCTCCAACATGCAAATTTCATTTCGCCTGGAGGACTGAAAATTGTTGCAACTTTGCTATGCAATTGGCTCTATAAAACTATACAAAAGTGGATAGCAAGGTCATCTCAGAAATTAGGGTTTAGGCGCTGATGGAATTGGCAAGGACGAGGTTGTGATATTTTTAGCCACATAATTTCAATTATTTTCACAGAGAGGGAACAAAGACCTCGCTCAAAGGCGGCCTCTGCGCAACCTTTATTGAGGCGAAGAGGTGGCTGAAGGCCGTCCGTGAACACGCTGCAGGAGCTCAATGGGGGAAGGGGGAAAGAGGCAATATTGGTTGGGGGGAGGCCCGCTGGGGCCGCCGACCCGCATCGGGCTCGCCATAGAGCGTCAACCCACGAAGAGGCGAGTCACCTTTGAAGCCAGGACCTGCCCCGCTGCGGTGAAGCACCGAACAATTTCCCGTGTTAGGTGAAGCGGAGCTCGTCTGCATGATCTCGCGTCCACCCTAAATGCGGCGTGTCCCTCCCGCGACAGACGGCCGCTGTACAGCAGTTTTTAATTAAACTGAGACAAATGAACGCTATCAAGTAAAACACTACGGGGTGCCCCTGGGGCCAGAGATTATTACGCGTTTAGCATGGCCCGGGTACATTTTGCAAACATTATTTTACATCCCTCATCTCTTCACTACACAGGATAACAGACGCATACATTGGGGCCACTCCGCCCTCTCGTAGGAAACGAGACTGTTGCCGCGCTTGCTTCATATGTCTGTTGACTGTCTACTGTATGTTGGTTCTGCCACGATGACGTGGCCTCCAGTGTTTTTTACCTGCAGGGGCTTCTTAGAAGTTGCAGTCACTGCAAACATGAGGGACGTTTCGTTTTTCTGTCAGAAATGCGTCTTTTTTTCCTGTTGAACTATACCAGTTGCAAGTTTTTCAGAGAAGCAAGCAACGTGGTGGAAAATGTATTGAAATATTAAAATATTTTGCAGTGGTGACGCAGACCTTGATGCACGGTGGCGCAGAATTATAGTAGTTGAGCCCGGCAAAATGTTTATTTTACTGCTTTTCCATAAGAGTGCGAATACGAAGAAGTGGCCCGGGGACTGGGGAGCCCGGGTCGAATCCCGGCCCCACACCCTCGATCATGGGCCAGTCACCCAAACTCCCCGTGTCAACAAGCACACCACTGCCTTTCTCCGAGGCAGAGAAGAAATGCCTTGGAGAAAGGCAGCAGCTGTTTCGAATTCGGGGGCGTGTTTGTCTTTTCTCTCCTCCAGCCATTGGCTGGAGGAGATAATTAGACTTTCTGAAAAAAACACGCCCCCCGATCTGAAAAAAACACGCCCACCGATCCGAAAAGGACGGGGCCTAAACGGAATGACGGACCTCTTCTCCAATATCTGGCCAGCATTCAAGAGGCCAGCCAATGGAGAACAGGGGAGAAGAGGGGTGGGTTCAAGCCCCTCTTCTCCAAGTCATTAAATCTCCGACTTCCGGTTCTGCCTTCGGCAGACCGGCGGTCCTCGACCTAAAAAACTATGAGGAGTATTTCCCTTTCATGTGAAGCCAGAAACAGCAGTTTCGGATCACAACTAGTGGAGTGGTGTTCCAACCAAAACCCTATTGCTAAACTCTGTGTCCTCTGCAGGCGCAATATAAGGGCATCGGAAAGTTAAAATTGCCCGCAACGTGCATGTGCTATATCAGATGTGCTTTACAGGGGCCGTTCTCCAAAAAACTGAGCGCTATGTTGGAATCTCTCAATTATAACCTACCATGAGCGCCATTCACCATGGGCCCCAAATTTAAAAGCTCTCACTTGAAATCTCCCCCTGAATACACATATAACTTGACACATGCATCATGTGGGTCATTCATCCAAAACACAGGCGCCATGTTGAAATTGTGAGATGGCACAAATGCAAGTGACTATATATTGTAACCATTTGCCTGAACCACCACCAATTATCATACACACCAACTGTGTCAAACTTTGACACCACAGTCAAAGAGGCTAACCCATCCTCCGGCACATCTTAAGTTACTCCCAGTCGAAGTTGCCCATGGAGGATCCATCACATTTGTCATATATCAAAATGATCTATTGTCACACTACATGCCCTAACTTTGTCATATATCTGTATTATTTACATCAGATTTCTAACCGAGATCTGTGTTAGTCTCTTGACAGTCATCAAATCCATTTCAAAAACATTTCACCCCATCCCCCCTTCAAAAAATGCCCTATGGGTGTCCATAAATCACCAGAGACCACGACTGGACTGCATTTTGCGACTTGTGATCGTCTGTGTTAAAGGCAGATCTGATAGATGCTTCGTGAATTCATCTAATACTATGAAATTTCCTGCAGTGCACAATTGTGGTAGCCATCTGCTACTGAAAAAATATGTATATGCCAATCCGATATATTGTCTGCTTATTTGGATTCCAGGATGCATTAACAAATCTGTGTAACAGCCAAACCTTGGCCATTTGCAAACTGAGCCTAGGGTGGAGCAGTGACCATCACAAATGCGATGCCATGAGAAATAATAGCCATCACAAATCATTTAAGTTCAGGACAAAAAACATCCTTCACAAATACGATGCCAGGAGACCATGGCATCAGGGTTACTAACGCCACAAAGAATATTATACAAAGAAAAAACTGCCATCACAAATATTCTGCGCCAGATAGAAATAATGCTCCAACGTATTTCTGTGCAATGGATTATTGCTCCTCAGAACACTGTTCAATGGATTACTGAGCCTACAGAATGCATATAGAATAAAGACCACAAAATGTGTTCCAGGTATATTGTTAGATAGAATAAAGTTCTACTTGTTCCGATCTTCAGGCAGACTTTTGTCAAGAGTATAAATTCTAACATTTCTTCCTTGCTACTTGGAAGAATTTAGACTATCACCTAAAAACTAGTGTTTCCTTGATGAACGTGATTTTTTAAAAGAAAATCGACTGTCTTTTTCTACGCAGACTATAATTGAATGACTATCTCTGCACTGTGAGTTCAAGGAAAAAAAGTCCCTGGCCATCTTGGCTGGTGTAACATCCCCACGATTTTTATCTTGGTGCCCAGAGCTCTTGTGAATTTTTAGGTCTCGCATGCGCGGTCTCATCTGATAGTCATCTAACCACAGATCCCTTACCTTTGAACTTCCAGGCATCCGTACCCCTGCACATCGATAGGTGGTGTCGTTCGGCTCTGCGTGACGATGTTGTAGCGTTTGTCGTTGTGATGTCTGCATCGTCAATATATCTGCCACACCGGCGCGCTGAAGTCACTTCTTTTCTTTCCACGCCAGCCAGCGCCGATCCGTTGAAGAGAGCTACCCGTGTCAAATATTGACAGACCTTTTTGGCTATTTGTCGACTATTGGTGTGTTTAGGTTATCGGGGTTCAAACCGTGTGGCGCCTGTCACCGTGCCATGTCGGTCATGGACACCCCATTTAATGTGTGTCTGATCCCTGGAGCACGACCGTGACTCCAAGTCATGCTCCAACTGCTGGGCCATGGTGCCGAAGGCTTTGAGGAAGTGGTCCCTAAAGCTACTCCCGGCCCGACGTCCGGCACCGCAAGGGTTGCCTCGTCGGTCTTGATGCCGGTCAAGTTCTCGGTTGAGAGGAAGGTCCGAACTCCGTTCCGGTGAATCAAAGTCCCCACCGTCGATGTCAGGTAAGAGGCACTACAAAAAACACAAGAAGTTGAAGCATGCTTTAATTTCACCCTGGCCGTATCGCGACTCGGCAGAGGAACCTCTGCGTTCGAGGCCCGCTCTGCGGATCGGGTGATTGGGTCGACTCCGTGTTTACCGATGTTTCCGGGTCTGAGAGCAACCCCCGCCCAACTGAAGGAGTTATATGATGCCATATGCACCATATTTGGGCGGCCTGACCCTGCTGGCACGCCTTCGGGTCCCGCAGGCTCACAGGATGGAGGGGCCCCTATGGTTCCCACGACTGCGGCTCCGGCGTCACAGCCTCCAATTGGAAACGTTCCAGAGTCTGTACCAATGCCGGTCGCACCTCCACAGCTACCTTCCCCAGCGTCGCGTCTGACGCCGAGGTCCTCTGCGTCGCCAGCACCCACTGGCGGCACCTCCCCAATCCTTATTCTCAACAATACGGAGCCAGTCTTCCTTCCACTGACACCGAGACCGGCGGAGCCGTACGGCTCCATGCCGTTCACCCTACCCTATTCCTATGCCCTGAAGGGTTAGGATGGAGGAAAAGGATTGGGAGGGGGAGCAGCATCTCTTAGAAATTCTGCACCAACAAGATGTGGACTGGTACGAGTAGTTGGGTGATGCCAGTGGTTTGGACGTCTCTCCAGATTCTGACCTGCTTTCCCCCCCTACCCAGGCTTCGGAAAAGGGAGCATCATTTGCCATGTTGGTGCTTAGGGCTGTGGAGGTCCTGGAACTGCAGCTCCCTATAGTGGCAGTCAAGACAAACGTCTTGACGGAGGTCCTGCAGCGCGGAGTCTCCAGTTGGAATCCCTACTGTCTTTTAATGAGGCCTTAACAGACGTCCCTTCTGGACATCTGGTCAAAACCCAGCACAGGGGCTCCTGTGAATAGGATGATCGCCGCCATCGCACTGCACCGAGTGACCCACTTTTCCTCACCACCCACCCCACACCGCAAAGCTTTGTGGTCCAGGCTTCCATTTCCTGTGGCGTGTTCCCTTCAGTACCCCCGGACAGGGAATCCAAAAGACTAGAGTTTCAGAAAGAAAATGTTCTCTTCCGCCAGTCTGGCATTGCTGTCGGTGAACACCGCATGCCTTTTGGGCCGTTATTCCCATTCAATATGGGACATGGTTGCGCAAGTGCTGCCCAGATTCTGGGGAGAACCGGGCTCTACTCTCCCAAGCTATTTCAGACGGGAGAGACGCAGCAAAGTTCGCTGTCAGATGTGACTTGGACACGACGGACTCGCTGGACAGAGCGATTTCCACGACGGTGGCCATTCGTCGTCACGCCTGGCTGAGAAAATTAGTTTTTTGGGGGGATGTCCAGGCTAAGGTCATGGACATGTCCTTTGAAGGCTCTCGTCTTTTCGGACACAAATCGAATACTGCCCTTGAGCGTTTCAAAGACTCACGGGCCACAGCCAAGTCTATCAACCGCGCCAACCCTATTCCAGCCAGCGGGCCCCGCATGTTCAGCAACCTCTGCGGGCCGTGGATGTAGTTCAGCCATGGC
This sequence comes from Triturus cristatus, assembly GCF_964204655.1. NCBI lineage: Eukaryota > Metazoa > Chordata > Amphibia > Caudata > Salamandridae > Triturus > Triturus cristatus. The sequence goes on from NC_140580.1 coordinate 757,511,075, forward strand.
CCGTGGGTCGGGAAAACAGAAGTCGAGCCAAGCCACGATCCCCCTCCACCGCATAACCTTCTTAGTCCAATCCCCCAGGATCACTCTCCACCAGTTGGTGGCAGAGTACGCCATCATCTCCACCCCTGGCGAAACATCACATCGGACAAGTGGGTATTGCAGATAGCCCGATGTGGCTATTCCCTCTCCGTCAAGATTACCCCCGCATCTATGCCTCCAGTGAACGATCAGCTGGCCGGAGGAAGTCCAGACTCTCTTGGCCAAGTGAGCTATAGAGGGTTCACGGGCCAGAAGTAGACGGTGGTTGTTATTCCCGCTACTTTCTGGCCCCAAAGAAGGACGGAGGCCTTCGTCCTATCCTAGACCTCAGAGCCCTTGAATTACTTCCTCAAAAAAGAAGTTCAAGATGCTCAACCTTGCTCAGGTCCTGTCTCCCTTGGACCCGGGAGACTGGATGGTAGCGAGGGACTTGCAGAATGTCTATTTTCATATACCCAACCTGCCTACCCATTGTCGCTACCTGCGGGTTACGGTGGGCCACGAGCACTTTCAATTTGCAGTGCTTCCCTTCAGCCTCCCCAGCGCCCCTCCAGGGTTCACAAAGTAGATGACTATGGTCGCAGCCCATCTGCGGAGGTCAGGGGTTCCAGTCTTCCCCTATCTCGACAACTGGTTGTTGAAGGCGGGCTCACCCCAAACCGTTTTCTCCCACCTCCAGACTACGGCAAACCTCCTGCATTCGTGGGGGTTCACTCTCAACATGCCGAAGTCTCACCTGCCCCCCTCAAAGACACTTCTTTTCATTGGTGCGGTTCTGGACATGGTGCAGTTTTGGGCCTATTCTTCCAAATGGTGAGTCCAGTATAGTCCGGTTATGATACCGATGTTTCAGCCTCTATCCTGGATTTTGGTGAGAATGACTCTGAGGCTGTTGGGCCTCATGGCCTCCTGCATCCAGCTAGTGACCCATGCACGATGGCACATGCTGGCTCTGCAGTGGGACCTGACGTTCCAATGGGCACAGCATCAAGGAAGTCTCGCTGACCTGGTTCAGATCTCAGAGGGCACTGTGAAAGACCTGCAGTGGTGGCTGACAGATCGCAATTGGGTCAAGGGCAGATCCCTCATCCCTTCCTCACCCAGATCTCACAGTAGTGACAGATGCGTCTCTTCTGGGATGGAGCTGCCATCTGGGAGAGGTGAAGATCAGAGGACTCTGGTCTCCGGCGGAAGCCAGGCTTCATATCAATCTGTTGGGGCTTCGAGCGATCCGACTGGCACTGAAAGCCTTTTTACTATCCATAAAGGGAAAGCTAATCCAAGCGTTCATGGACAACACTATCGCCATGTGGTACTTCAACAAACAGGGTGGAGTAGGGTCGTGGGCTCCTTGTCAAGAGGCCCCCCCCTGCGTCTCTGGACTTGGCTGGAATTACAGGGCATTTTCTTGGTGGTTCAACACCTGGCCAGTTCTCTGAACTGAGTTCATCTCGCCGGAGCAGTCTCATATGAGCCACTGATCAAAGTCCCGTTCGGCCCCCGCTGCTCGTGTTTACTTTGACAGTGCTTGGTCGTGCATCACGTCAACTCTAGATACTTGCCAAGGACATCGCACGCAAGTGGATGCTTGACTTACAGAAATATGGCGAAGTTTCCTGTAGACAACAGCAGTAAAATATCAATAGTTCCCTCCGCATGACTCGGCACCACCAAAGCACTATCTCAGCACTGCATTACCTCCTCATCAATGCACTACATCCGCACCAGCGCAGCACCACCTCAGCACCAGGACAACAACATCACAGCACCAAATCAACATTACTCCGCACCACCTGAGCGACAGCAGAGCACCACCTGAGCACCAGTGCAGCACTGCCACCTCATCATGACCCCGTACCACCGCAGCATCACTCAGCGCCACCTCTGTACCAGCGCAGCATCTCCTCCGCATCACTCCACATTACCTCCGCATCAGCACAGCACCACCTCCTCATCAGTGCACCTCCACCAGTGCAACACCAACTCGGCACCAGATTGCTCCCCAATGGGGTCTGACTCATGCAGGAGTGAGATGGCCCAAGGGAAATAAAGCTCCCAGGGCCAATCAATGCTCCATTTTTATAATGGTGCTCCTGTGAGAGTCTCTCGAACCTCTCACGGACCTAACCGTTCAGATAAGTTATTTTTTTACCCTTAATTTCTCAAAAACGACTGAATGGACTTACACCAAATCATAAAGGGCACAGTCAGCGGACCAAGATCTAGCTTTCTGAAAAATTTGGTGGTGTTCAGTTCAGCAGTTTTTGCTGTACCCCATCTTAACGAAGTCTATGGAAAATGCATGGGAATTGTGCTTCATGGGACACCTCTTTTTCTTGGCCCCTGCTTGACGGCTCACCACAAAACTTTCCATGAAGCAGCTGAGGTGGATGCTCGCTGGGAGCAGACTTTTCATCTGATTTCTTGCCCGCTGCCCACTCAAACACCGGCTGCCCTCTCACATAACCATACAAGTACTCACACACCCATACAACCGCTCACACTCTCATAAAACCACTCATGCAACCACTTACACCCGCACAACCACATACACACCAGCACAACCACTCAGTCACTCATACAACCACTGAGTCATCCACACAAGTACTCACACACCCACTTACTCACCCAAACAGCCACTCGCACACCTACTCATACACCCGCATAACCACTCACACATCCATACAACCACCACTCACACACCCATACAACCACTCACACACCCAGAACACCACAAACAAACCCATTCACAGACCCAGCCACTCAGATATCCACTGACAGCCACTCACCCACTGGCAAATCCATACAGCCACTCCGCAGTCCTTCAGCCACTCCGACACCCATTCACACACTGATACAGTCACAAAGCCACTCAGATGACATATGTTAGAAACAGTATCACTCAATAGTACAGAAAGACTAGTAAGTTAACTTGCGCTGTAGCTTAGTATATCTCTTTAAGTCTGTGAAAGGTTTCTGAATCACTTGCACTCACTAGATGTCATCAGTGATGTCATGAGTGATGTAATATGTGAGGTCATAAGCAGTCAATTGAGGGGGATGTAAGTTATAGTTAGCTCAGGTACCTATAGCTGCTGAATTTCACTAGTTTTGTGTGGGTGAAATCTAAGCCTAACTATAACGTCCCTGTAACCTTTGTTTTTGTTCTGTGAAAATCACTCACCTTATAGCGATCATGTTATCATCATTCAATTCCCAGAAGGGAGCACCTTAAATTTAACTGGTTACTGATGTTTACAGAGAGAAAGCTGCACATATTGCATCAGCCCACTGAGCTGCCTGATGGTAGATGATTAATCCTTGCTTAGGGTCCTACATTCCGATTCCTGTGTCCTGTAAGTTTGTTTTCTGGGGTTGGTACGTTAGTAACCCCATATTGATTGTGCTTCATTGGAGCAGCAGGGCGCATTACATCAGGCACACCATATCATTATAAAAGGACTCTAGCATTTGCGTAGTTCAGTTCTAACGGTGCCCATAGTTTTCTGATTTGTAGAAGTGCAGAGAACATTTGTGTGCATGTGTGTGTATATTTCACAAATTATATCATTTGAGATGTTGTAAGTGTTATGAATGCTATGATTCAACCTGGTATAAGTGATGTAATATGAAAGGGTATAAGCAGCACATCGTAAAGGCACAACTTATAGTTATTATAGTGTGGCTAGCGAGTTCACAACACTGTACGAATTTGACCAAGTTATAATTAGTAATGTGAAGGTGGTGCGTAAATTAAAAATTTATGGTAGAGCTATAACTTTTGATTTTCTATTGTTTGTGTAGAATAAGTTTTAAACCCATTTATTAATCACATAACCTTACTTGATATATTTTTCTAGTTGTTTTGTTTTTAATATAGGGTCACAGGGGAGCCCCAAACCTCAATGGCCCTGTTGGCTCCCTGCAAGCGGCCCCATTCAATGGGGCTGCTTATGAGCCAGAATTTTTTTGTACGAAACATTAATATAGAAATATGTATACATGTTACCCAGTCCCCACCTGGAGTACCCCACACCTTTTATTTGTTGGGGGTCTCCAGAGGAGCCCAGGGCGCCCGTGGCACCCCGCTGAGTCCCGCTTCCTGCAGGAGCCAGATGTTTTTTTATTTTAAAGTGGGGTGCCCACCCGAGGCCCCCCACAGTATGTCTCTGTTGGGGTCTGCGGGGCAGGTCCAGGGACCCTGCAGCCCCCCTGGCTCCCCTGCTTGCACCTATAACTGGTGCAGCGGGAGCCAATATTGCTCCAATCTTATGGAAGTAATTTTATTTTGCTCCCTGCCTAAGAGTGGGTGCAGTGAAAAGTTTTGTTCTGCCACCCAACCGGAGCTGCTTTGTTCTTCCACTGGGTAGGAGAACATTTTACTTTCGCTGCCCGCGCTCTCTGGCAGGGAAATAGACGGTGTCCCAGAGGTTGGGGTGCCAGGGACACTGTGCCTGAGCCATCCCTGGGGGGGTGTGGTCCCTGGGGTTATTGTATGGCTCTGGGAGGGGAGCTGCGCACCCCCTTCCCTTTATTATAATATTATGAGCCTTTTAGAGGCTTGGGGAGGGGGGACAAGCACCCCATACCTTTTATTTAGGATATGGCCCCAGTGGAAGGGGTTCCCAGAGCTTTTTTTAGACTCGGGGAGGTCATGTGTGCCCCCTCTCCCTAAATGAAAAAAATAAATGCACTCCCACCCCATTGGCCCTGGCCCGCCCTGGGAGGGTGGGGGAGGTGTTTTTTACATGCGCGGGAGCCAGAGTAGTAATTTGTTTGTTTTTTTTACTTTGGATTCGCGGATCCTCCCTGAATTTGCTGCAAAATTTAGAATTTTTTTTTCCCCCCAGGTAGCCATATCCTGCACTTTTTTTTAAACTTAGAACTTGGGACTCAGTCACTAAAAAAAACACTGTTTCTGGACCAAGATGCAGCCGCGGCCCGTGGAGGGAGTTCCGTGGGGCGGTAAGGCGGGGCGGGGGAGGGGCAGGGTGGGGGGGGTTCTAAAAACCGGAATATGGATTATAATTAAATAAATAAAACGAATTTCGTAGCGCACGCTGCAACATTTCAATGTTTCTTTGGTCACAGCTCTGGCTGTCAACAAAGGCTTCAGGGAGCCTGAGGGGATTTGAATCCCCTCCCATTCCCTGAAGGCCTTGTTTTATTTGTTAGAACATTCTGCCCTCTAGTGGCAGAATGTTCTGATAGCCTTATAACCCTTCGTAGCAGGGCTATACCAGCTATTAAAGTCCCGCTGCTTTGTTAAAGTCCCTCGCCTTCGGCTCGGGCCTTTAACGCTGCAGCGGGCCTTTAATAGCCGGTATAGCCCGCGGGCTATAAGGCTATATTACATCAGTGCACCTTGTTCCAGTTTTGTGTCTTGCACCCTATCATGTCTGCTTTTTGTGTTTTATTACAGATAAGATCTGCGATCAAATCAGTGATGCAGTGTTAGACGCTCACCTCAAGCAGGACCCAGATGCAAAGGTGGCTTGTGGTAAGAGACTTTCCTTGTCCAGTGACTTCTTGATTAATTTCGTTAGCCATTTTTTAGTACTGCTTGGCCATTTTACAGCTACATCAAAGTGGTTACAGATAAGGGAAGCTTTAGACTAGGACGTCAGAAGTTGGGTTTAATCTTTAAATCTGAGGTGAAAAACAGTTGGAAATCCACAGGCATAGCTTGGTGTAGGAACGGATCTCTCTGCAGGCTATGCGTATCTTACTTGTTGGCTGGTGGTGGAAGGCTGACTTTGGCCTTCCGACCAACGTTTTTAGTTGGAAACCCTTTGAGTTTGAAGAGGAAGAGAGGATTATGACCGCCATGGTACCAAAGAAAGTTTTTCCCCCAGTGGCCTTGGGAATTATAATCCTCCGAATATTGCAGAAACTCTAATCCAGTGATTCCAATCCAGATTAACTCCAAATGTATCCTGATTGAACTGCTTGTAATTGAAATGCTGACCAGAAAGTACAGACTGGGCGTGTCTTTTGTTTGGCATTGTTTTAGCGAAGAAAACGAAACCTGAACTCTTGAAACTCAATCTAGGGAAAACACGTGTCTGCTCAGTTAATTAGAATACATGTTTAATATAAGAATTTAGCAACACAAAAAGATGGTGAACAGAATGCTGAATGTCGTAAAACATTCACCCTCAGTCACAGATATGGGTTAAATCCATGGCTGGGTCCAAACTGGGCGGGGCATGGTGAGCAAAAAAACGAAGGATTTAACCCAGATGTGTAACTGTGGGTGAACGTTTGACAGTGTTCAGCATTCCGTCCATCATCTTTTTGTGTTGCAATAGTTGCCCTTATGGAGGAGCATGCCCAGATGTGGGTCCCATGCTAGCTATACCACTGGATTCAAGCTAGCTTGGCTGACGAAGGGTCATACCCTGAAACTGGTTCCAGGATGCCTGTTTTCCATTCCATGGAGGACCTGGCCTGGCAGTTGGGGTTACACTGTTCCCATGGGTGGCAGGGTGAAGACTGATTTGCATATGGTGGGGCTTAAACTGGGGTGGCATGGTGATCCAAAAAAACGATGGATTTAACCCAGATATGTTACTGGAGGTGAACGTTTGACCATGTCCATCATCTTTTTATGTTGCTATAATATAAGAATGTATCATTTTAATTGGTCATGAATCTTAGTCTAACGTGGTTAAGTGGTAGGCAGATACTTGGAAAGTCTGCGCTCACATTGAAAATGTGGCCATTTTTTTTATAAACTAAGCAAATATTGACCATGATGCAGGCTCATGATGTAAAGGTCCGTGAGGGCGTGATTTGAATGCAGTGCTTAATTTGTGAAAAGAAATAAGTGCCGGGCCCTCCTCAGGAGGCCACCGCAGTTTGCACCACACACTGCCACTGTACTTACCCAAATACTAACCATCACACTGCTACAAATTGACTATTCAGACTGTTCGAGCTGCCAAAGCTTTAAGAATGACTTTGGTGGCAGGTATTAGTAGTTTTTAATGTATATTGAATTAACAAACAACTGTTTCTCTGCTCCTCTTAAAATTGCACCAACAGCAGCACCATAAGTGCAGGTTCTGGCAATTAAAAGCTGGTTCAGGCAAACCACCAGCTCAAAGTAAGCACTGTTTGAATGCCACCATGGGTGTGGGGTGGGGCGAGCGCGGGGGGGGGGGGGGGGGTTGGACAGTCTAGTTTCATGGGCCTTTCGATACTGTAATCTTACCCTTCGGTTCTTTAACAAGTAAATTTAATTTTTATTGAAATATGATACTACTAATGGTTAGTGACAGTCAAAATGCCAGGAACTCTTTCTGCTTTAGCAATTGCAAGTGGATGTCAGTAATTTGCAATAGTTCCCATTACATCTGTATTTCTCATTTAAGCATTGCTTTTCTATCCTGTTCCCACGATGGAGGTGGAATTCCTCCATCTTTGAGACTGTCTTCTTGTCCACACACGTACTGTTGCCAACATGACATAACTAACTAAGCTTCCTAAGGTATGTGCGCCTCATGGTTACCATCTGAACTCTCTTTCTTCTGCCCCGAAAACCACAAGTCGGCAGCACCTTAGGAGGATATGGAGTCTGCTACTGTGGGTCTGTATTGTCCTCCTCCTCATATCTTGATGTAGGCACAGGCTTAAATGAGACATGGCTACATATAGGGAAAGCCAACTCCTTTCTAAAAATTCCCCCATCGAACCCTTCTCCCTAAAAGGTAATTTCTACTGTATTTATTGTAGAGTAGCATAGGGTTTTAAAACTGTATGTGGACATTGTTGTTTTTTTCCAAATTGATCTGTGCCCCTATGCTCTTTCATATTTGATGATGTTGTACTAATTCTTGAGTCGAGTTTGCAACTAGTTTTGCTTCATCATCTTTGATTACTCATCACTCCTCCTTGGTCACCTCACCTCCGTTGCTCTCCTGTCCACGTAGAGATACTTGCATCTGCCCGCCTATGCAGTCTAGCCGTACCAGCCAAATACAGGGTGGAAATAGGGGTGACTTCCTTCAGCCACTCCCTCTTTGGCACTTTTCAGGGCCAGAGGGCTTGGGCCACACAACCCTTCCCAGTTTACTTCTCATGGTTAATAACCTCAGACGTGTCTTATCAATTGTTGACAACTGGGAAGCTCCTTCTCTGCTGTGGGTGGATGACTGTCTCCACACAACATCTGCCACCTAATTGGGAAACTGCGTTGCCATTGGGTGCTCCTCTGCTGCTGTTGGTTGGGCCTCAGAGTCTTTGGGTAACACTGGTCTTCTTGCTAGAAGGTTACTTCTTCCTGGTTGCAGTTCGTCCACTCCCGGACGGACGTCATTGTCTTAGTGTACTGTTTCTATCTTTTCAATAGACGATGGTGCACAGAATGATCATACACTTTACATTCCAACATTAGGAGATGCACAATCTCTGTATCTTCATTATTCAAGCACGCTCGTGTGTTTTTAGCGATTGAAACCGCTTTGCACAGAGTTCTTGTTACTGATGTGAATAAAGTTTCCAAATCTCACAATGGTCTCAGTACTTACAATAGTGTTATACTAATTGATCCGTTTAGAATGATTTCGAATAACTGAGTCCCTTTTTCGTGTCATTGGATTTAGTGTCTTATACCAAAATCGATTTCTCTCACCACGGGAACTTTCTCAAGTCATGAAGGAGACAGCGTGTTAGTAACGTCACATTATAACATTATTCTTTGCAGTAATTAGAATTTCTACTCGATATAACGAAGAAAACGCAAGAAAACTGGAAGAAACGCTCTGGGGTGGAGACATATTAATGATCACAGGTTGCTTATAAAACAAAACTGTTTCCCACTGTGAATACAAATTAGTAGATGGTGGTCTTGTCTCTCTTGTATTCCCTCATCTCTCCATTTGCTGCCAATATCATGGGAGGTTTGAGAATGATTGTCTAATATTTATGCGGCATGTCAATTTGCAAAAACCCCTACAAATGGGGAACTTGCAGTAGTTTGGCCACATCGCAAATTGTATTTGTATTTGCAAACCAGCTAGTGTGCAAATTGCACATCCTGATTTGTAAATTGCAATAGTACATCAGGCCCCAAGTCTTCTGTAGTAGTCTTCAGATGTGCAATTGTTTTTTTTTTATATTTTCAATTTTGATTGAATGTGTCTATGAAATTCTGTTTGCCAATATAGAATCGTTGACATTCCTCTTGGTCACATTCCAATTCTTTAAAACAATGATGGTATACAAAGTATTCACATTAGGATGTAGGATATGTTTTAAGTTGATGATTAGGGGTCAACAATCCACATAAATAGTTTAGTTTGCAAGATGAGTCATCCCTGGATAAGCAGCTGTACCCCAAAGCAGCAGGGATTTGACTGTAGAAACAAAGCAAGAAACCATCTAACTCCAAATTGCTTGTCCTGGGTGTAGGAGAGTAGGGTCTGCTATCCTATGGTCACCCCAAATTTTTGCTTTTTGCTTCACTGGTTTTTGACATATTGAGGCTGTGGGCCTGCCAATCAGACCCCCAGCCTGCTGTTCTCTCTACTAAATTTACACTATGCACCTTAGGTGCATAACCAATTGGAAGTGGATCACCCTGTGAGCCCCTGTACCAGTGTACACTAGGTACCCAGGGCATTGGTGTATCTAAGGCCTGACAGGGGCTGCAGCATGTATTATGCCACCCCAGGCCTGGCCTAACAAATTTGACACAACTGGCTGATCACTCAGCTGGGGTAAGTTGGTGTAACCACCTCTTACTTAGGTGTAGTATACCTATACCTAACCTTAAATGGGACACATGTTAACCTATCAGTCACTCCTATGGCAGGCCTTAACAATCCTGAAGGCAGAGTGCTTGGTTCCATGTGAGATGGTGCTCTGGCCTGAGCTGAGCCTGTCTGCAGTGGTCGGAACAACTTCCTTCTACCGTTTTCAGATATCGTCATACCATATACTCTTAAAGTGCATTATGAACCTCGCGGTTAAATGCTAACTTTGGTTTGGCTTTATCAAAACATGTCGAGTAAGGTGTCATACGAATTGGAATACTAACCCCTCGCCAATTCTGGCGACGGGGTTAGCATTCCACCCTTCTAGAGGGACACGACATGTACAGTACCTGAAACTCGGGTAAAATCAGACATAGCCTCAGCTCCACAAAATGGATGCTTCCACCACAGACACAAGTCTGCCCTCCTGCTGCTGGGAGTCCTTCCAGCTTGGGAGGTGTGGACAAAGGGTTTCCTGCCAGGGGAGGTGCGTGCACCACCCCAGACAGGATTTTGTGTATTGGTCAGGTAGGGCTTGAAAGGAATCAGACATGCCTGAGGCTCACAAGGAGCCTCGGTGCATATGCCAGTTCAATCCGGTCCTGGGGCACACCAGCCCTGGACCTGGGGCGAGCTGGACAAAGGATTGGGGGTGTAACCACCCCCCTTCCTGGTCCCACCCTTAGGGAGGGACCTAGCAGGTAGTCCGGCCCCTAGAATCCGCTTAAAGGTAGGAGCTGTGTCCTAAGACTTCAGACATCCTGGAATCAACTTAACCACAAGAAGAAGACGGGAACTTCGACGCTCTGCTGCACAGAGGACTGAAGGAAATCTCCCCTATGGTCAGGGAGTGACCATCTTGCTAACGCAAGCACCAACCAGCTATTGAACGTCTGCTTTGCCGCCGCCTCCTGCCGGAGCCCGAGCCCAGAGCCCGACAAGACCTGGACCTCCAGACCTCTCACCGCCCGATTCACAGTCCCTGAGAAGAAGGAACCCGTGGAGGCATGGAGACACGTGGAGCCATCCATCTTGAAAGACCGACGACAAGCTGCAAGCGCAGCGACAGAGGCTCCCTCCAAGTTGTGCTTTGGGTCCTGAGAAGCCCAACCATCGAGCAGCATCTGCACCAAAGGTGAGCCCTCCAGCATCTCCTCGATCTGCGTGGGGCCCCTCTGCACTTTGCATCTCGACGCGCCTGCCCGGTCCCTGGCCCGTTGGCTAGTGGCCATTTTGGCGACGAAACTTGAAACTAACTACGCTGGTCTGGTTGCTCCAGACTGGCCCTAGCTGCTCTCCAAAAGAGCAGCCCCTCTGACCTTGCTGGTCAGAACCATCAGCTTTCCTCTCTTTCCATGACTCCTGCCTTTGCGAAGGCTTGTTTGCTTCTTTTGAGTCGCCGACACCGCCGACAGCGAGAGCCTGCGTGGGACAGCTCGTGAACCGACTCCTGGACGTCGTCGACCTTCAGGGACCACGTGGCTGCGGAGACAAGCTACCCTCCATCACCTGTTTGCACCCGACATCGCCTGGTACCTACCTGGTGCCACGCCGGTCACTGGCTAGTGACTGTGAACACTGTCCCCTCTGCTTTCAGGTCTTCTACAACTCCGATCCACTCTTGGATCCACCGAATCTCTTCTGGACCGACCGCCTGCAGCATCTTTGTCATCAGGCTCCATTGAATCGATAGAAGAAACCCGACGCACTTCGAGACCTATGCACCCGCTTCCTGTGGGTGAGGTAAAGCTGGCACTCCGGTGCCCAAGTGTAGAGAATCATCTCTAGTGTCTGTGTTTCAACTCTTAAGATCGTAGTCCATTCAGAAGACCCTTTCTGCAGTAACTTTGTAACTTTTACGCACCCATTGAAAACCTATGGGAGCCCGCGTGTAACTTTCCTCACTGCACACGCGACCCGTGGACCTCCTGGTCACTAACTGAAGTTAGCTCCTTGTAGGCCCAGCGTTTCTAGAGGCCCTAGGCCTTTTCACTTTCCTGTTCGTGGTACTTATACCACTATTTTAGTATATGGTTTGAGTGGCCACCAGGGCCCATCCATATAAAGTGCAACTTCTGTATATTATAACATTGTCTTGTTTAACGATTTGTGCTCCCGTGCTCATAAAGAGTCTAGGGGATACTTTGAGAAATAAATGCATATATATTTTCAATATATATCTGTGTGGTGTCCTTTCATTGGTATAAAGGGGGGTTGCATTTGGTAAAACAGCCTGCTTAACACGCTTTAACGAGTTTAGCCTCAAAGACTGCTTAGCCTACGCTACCACTAGGGCAGCTAGTCCGAAAAGGTTGACTTACAACCACACCATAAGGGTTGCTTGGCATGGTACAAGGTGGTCACTTTAACTAGTGAACATCATATACCAGGCCAACTTCTCACATTGGTGAGCAGCGGTTGGATTTGAGCTTGCTGTGTTTTACCATTGTAATCTCTTGGTTACCAATTGAAAGATCACATAGGTACCTGTAGGTACATATAAAACAAGATAGATATACTTAAGTTCTACTGAACTTAGTTGTTGTAGAGCAAAGGGAGTAGCACACCCTGACTACAACTACTAGATAGGTTTAGTAGGTAAACCCAAGTGTAGGTAGATTGCAACACATCCACCCACACTTAAGAGCAATGGAGGGGGCAGAGGGGTCCAAGGTACCCATCTCTGTCGAGAGTGACCCCCAGAGGGCACCAATTCTCTTTGCTACCCTAAATCAAAATGAGCTCAGGCAGGTGGCAAATATCAAGGGGCTTAAACAGCCCAAGAATCCTACTTCTGCTGAACTCAGAGAGCTTTTACAAGCTGATGAAGATCAGAAAGCTCTCAAGAAAGCCTCCCAGTTAGGCCCCTTAGGGACTGGAACAGGAGGCCCCCCTTCTGAAGATGCTACTGAGGTACCCCTTTCCAATAGTCACCCCTTAGATGAGATTCATACTACAGAGGATGAAAGTGAGAAGGGTACTGATACAGAAGGTAGTGAGGATGAAGGGAGAAATAGCCCAGTGCCAAGTGTTATACGTGGCCCAGCTAACCTAAGGCTATTGGGGACTGACAATGGGATCATCCCATTGGATCTCCCCAGTGGACTTAACCAGGGGCTTGGGAGGCAAAGGAATCACTCAGGTGAATCTAATGCTTCTCATGCCTCTAGAGGCTCTCAAGGTCACTCCAGGAGAAGGATGACCACCCCTCAGAGGAGGGAACATGAGGCCAGAATCCAGGAAGCTCAGCTGAGAATCAGGAAACAGGAGCTAGAAGTAGCTCTGATGGAAGAGAAACTGAGTAAGGCTAGGCAACCTAAAGAGAGTGGGTCTATACCCACTGGTGGCAGCATTGTCCCTAAGGACAAGGATAGGGTCTTTGACAATAGGAACCTGTCCAAGGTTGTGCCCCCCTACAAAAGTGGGGATGACATCCACAAATGGATAACTGCTCTTGAGAGAGCCTGCAAAGTGCAGCAGGTTCCTGAAGACCAGTGGGCAGCAATCCTCTGGCTCTCCTTTGAAGGAAGAGGCAGAGACAGACTCCTCACTGTTAGGGAGGAGGATGTCAGAAACTACAGAGTCCTGAAGAGTGTCCTAGTTGATGGGTTAGGCTTAACCACTGAACAGTACAGGTTAATGTTCAGAGACACCCAGAAGACACAGACTCAGGACTGGTCTGAATACATTGAATGTGCCACTAAGGCTTTGGAGGGTTGGTTGCTGGGAAGTAAGGTATCTGATTATACAGGATTGTACAATTTGATGATGAGAGAACAGATTTTAAATAACTGTCAGAACCAGCAACTGCATCAACACTTGGTTGACTCAGATCTGACCTCTCCCCAAGAATTGGGAAAGAAGGCAGACAAATGGGTCAGAACCAGGGTTAAGCAAAAGAACCAGGGCCAAGGGGGTGATCAGAAGAAAACAGACCAGAAGGGTGGAGATCAGAAATCTTAAGAAGAGAAGTCTTCAACAGGGCCCCAAACTAGTACTAACGAGGGTGGGTCCCAGCCAAAAGGGAAGAAGAAAGAAGGTCCAAAGAAACCCTGGTGCAAACATTGCAAGAATACCACTCACTGGACTAGTGATTGTAGGAAGGGTGGAGCCCCCAACACTGTTGCCCCTAAGGCACCTGCTCCCAGTACTACTGTTAGCAGTGTTGGTCCCCAAACAAAGGGTGTAGTGGGAATCACTATGGGAACTGAAGGAGATTCTGACTTAGACAGAACCCTGACACAGGCAGTCTTGGTCTGTGATGGGGACATGGATGTGTCCCTGACTGTGAGCCCCAGTAACCTGGGCAAGTACAGACAGACTCCTTTAATTAATGAAAAAGTGGCTCAAGCCTACAGGGACACCTGTGCCAGTGTCACTATGGTGACACCAGGCTTTGTGGATCCTGGACAGTACATAACAGGTGAGAAATACCTGGTGACCAATGCCAGCAATGCCACTACTTCACATAGTGTGGCAGTTGTTAACTTCTCATGGGGAGGGGTAACTGGCCTGAAAAGGGTTGTGGTTAGTGCAGACCTCCCAGTAGAATGTTTGTTGGGCAATGACCTAGAGAGTTCTCTATGGTCAGAAGTGGAGTACAGGACACATGCAGAGATGTTAGGTATATCACCACATGACCTTGCTGTGACCAGGTCACAGGCCAAAAAGTGCCTTACTGAACCACAGGTCTTGGATCCTGGAACAATGGACCAAGCACCTACCAAGAAGAAGAACAGGAGGGTTAAGGCAGTGCCTTCCCCCCTGCCTCAAGGTGATGATCAGCCTTCCCAGGAAGATGATCTAGAGGACCCTGAAGGAACTGTCCCTGAAGAGCTTGAACCTGATCAGGTTGAGTTTCTGGGGACAGGGGGACCTTCCAGGGCTGACTTGGGGCAGGCTCAGTTAACCTGTCCATCTCTTGAACCCCTCAGACAGCTGGCTGCTGCTGAGGCTGCTGGGAATGCTCAAGGTACCCATAAAGTGTATTGGGATGAAGGGCTCCTTTATTCAGAGGCTAGAGACCCCAAGCCTGGTGCAACCAGGAGGTTGGTTATACCTCTGCAATTTAGGGGCTTCCTTCTTACCTTGGCCCATGATATTCCTTTATCAGGACACTTAGGCCAGAACAAGACTGGGGACAGGCTTGTCCCTCACTTTCACTGGCCTCACATGAATGAAGATACCAAGGAGTTTTGTCGCTCCTGTGTGACCTGCCAAGCCAGTGGCAAATCAGGTGGCACAACAAAGGCCCCCCTAATACCACTACCTGCGGTGGGGGTCCCCTTTGAAAGAGTGGGAATAGATATAGTGGGTCCCATGGATCCTCCCACTGCATCTGGGCACAGATTTATACTGGTGGTAGTGGATCATGCCACCAGGTATCCAGAGGCAATTCCCCTTCGGACCACTACAGCACCTGTTGTGGCCAGGGCCCTGCTGGGAGCATTCTCCAGAGTGGGGTTTCCTAAGGAGGTGGTTTCTGACAGAGGTACCAACTTCATGTCAGGATACTTGACAGCTATGTGGAAGGAATGTGGTGTCAACTACAAGTTCACCACCCCTTATCACCCACAATGCAATGGGCTTGTTGAGAGATTCAACAAGACCCTAAAGGGTATGATCAAAGGATTTCCTGAAAAGCTTAGGCGAAGATGGGACATCCTTCTACCCTGCCTTCTGTTTGCTTACAGAGAGGTCCCACTAAAGGGGGTTGGCTACAGCCCCTTTGAATTGTTGTTTGGACACCCTGTAAGAGGCCCACTGTGTTTAGTGAAGGAAGGATGGGAGTTACCTCTCAAAAAGCCTAAGCAAGACATAGTGGACTATGTACTTGGTCTCCGCTCCAGGATGGCTGAGTATATGGAGAAGGCATCCAAAAACCTTGAGGCAAGCCAGGCCTTACAGAAAGCTTGGCATGACCAAAAGGCTGTCTTGGTTGAGTTTCAGCCAGGACAGAAGGTATGGGTGTTGGAGCCAGTGGCCCCAGCAGCACTCCAAGACAAATGGTCTGGACCCCATACAATCCTGGAAAAGAAGGGAGAGGTTACCTACTTGGTGGACCTAGGAACTCCCAGGAGTCCCCACAGGGTACTCCATGTTAACAGGTTAAAAGCATATGTTGACAGGGCAGACATGGGCTTGCTCATGGCTACAGATGAGGGACAGGAGGAAGAGAGTGACCCTCTCCCAGACCTGTTGTCTCAGAACCCCGTGGATGGCTCAGTTGAAGGAGTGACCCTTGGAGGCAACCTCACTGATCATCAACAGATTGAATGTAGACAGGTTCTACAATCATTTCAACACATGTTTTCCTTGGTACCTAGCCAAACTGACTGGTGTACCCATGTGGTGGACACTGGTGACAGTCTGCCTGTGAAGAACAAGCTTTACAGACAACCTGACCACGTCAGGGACTGTATAAAGGCTGAGGTACACAAAATGCTGGAATTAGGTGTCATTGAACCCTCAGAGAGCCCCTGGGCTAGCCCAGTGGTTCTGGTCCCCAAACCTCACACCAAAGATGGCAAGAGAGAGATGAGGTTCTGTGTGGATTACAGAGGACTCAATGCTGTCACCAGGACAGATGCACATCCTATTCCAAGGGCAGATGAGCTCATAGACAAACTAGCTTCTGCTAAGTTTTTGAGCACATTTGACTTGACAGCTGGCTATTGGCAAATCAGATTAGCTGAGGAGTCTAAGGCCAAAACAGCATTCTCAACCCCAGGTGGGCATTATCAATTTTTGGTGATGCCCTTTGGTCTGAAGAATGCACCTGCCACCTTCCAAAGGTTAGTGAATCAAGTCCTTACTGGGTTGGATGACTTTTGTGCAGCATATCTTGATGACATTGCTGTCTTTAGCTCCACCTGGGAGGATCACCTGGTCCACCTGAAGAAGGTACTTGAGGCTCTGCAAAAGGCAGGCCTCACTATCAAGGCTACTAAGTGCCAGATAGGGCAGAGTAAGGTTGTGTATTTGGGCCACCTTGTAGGTGGAGGCCAAGTTCAACCACTGGAGAGTAAGATACAATCCATCAAGGACTGGTCTCCTCCAACCACCCAGACTCAAGTTCGAGCTTTCTTGGGCTTGACTGGGTACTACAGGTAGTTTGTTAAGAACTATGGGTCCATTGTGACTCCTCTTAATGATCTGACATCCAAGAAGATGCCCAAAAAGGTTCAGTGGACAGTAAGCTGTCAAAAGGCATTTGATGACCTGAAGAAGGCCGTGTGCTCTGCACCTATCCTGAAAAGTCCTGACTACTCCAAAGAGTTTATTGTCCAAACAGATGCTTCTGAGTTGGGTGTGGGAGCTGTGCTGTCACAACTTAATGTAGATGGTCAAGACCAACCCATTGCTTTTATTAGCAGAAGGTTGACCCCCAGAGAGAAGAATTGGTCAGCTATTGAGAGGGAGGCCTTTGCTGTGGTGTGGGTCCTGAAGAAGCTGAGGCCATACTTGTTTGGCACTCACTTCAAGATTCAGACCGACCATAAGCCCCTCTTGTGGCTAAATCAGATGAAGGGTGAAAACCCCAAACTGCTTAGGTGGTCCATTTCCCTACAGGGTATGGACTGTACAGTGGAGCACCGGCCAGGTACAGACCATGGGAATGCAGATGGTCTCTCCAGGTACTTCCACTTAGGACATGAAGACGAGACTGGTCAAGGCTAGTTTAATGTCCCTGCGTTTGGCGGGGGGGGGTTGTGTAGGAGAGTAGGGTCTGCTATCCTATGGTCACCCCAAATTTTTGCTTTTTGCTTCACTGGTTTTTGACATATTGAGGCTGTGGGCCTGCCAATCAGACCCCCAGCCTGCTGTTCTCTCTACTAAATTTACACTATGCACCCTAGGTGCATAACCAATTGGAAGTGGATCACCCTGTGAGCCCCTGTAACAGTGTACACTAGGTACCCAGGGCATTGGTGTATCTAAGGCCTGCCAGGGGCTTCAGCATGTATTATGCCACCCCAGGCCTGGCCTAACAAATTTGACACAACTGGCTGATCACTCAGCTGGGGTAAGTTGGTGTAACCACCTCTTACTTAGGTGTAGTATACCTATACCTAACCTTAAATGGGACACATGTTAACCTATCAGTCACTCCTATGGCAGGCCTTAACAATCCTGAAGGCAGAGTGCTTGGTTCCATGTGAGATGGTGCTCTGGCCTGAGCTGAGCCTGTCTGCAGTGGTCGGAACAACTTCCTTCTACTGTTTCCAGATATCGTCATACCATATACTCTTAAGTGCATTATGAACCTCGCGTTAAATGCTATCTTTGGTTTGGCTTTATCAAAACATGTCGAGTAAGGTGTCCTACAAATTGGAATACTAACCCCTCGCCAATTCTGGCGACGGGGTTAGCATTCCACCCTTCTAGAGGGACACGACATGTACAGTACCCGAAACCCGGGTAAAATCAGACATAGCCTCAGCTCCACAAAATGGATGCTGCCACCACAGACACAAGTCTGCCCTCCTGCTGCTGGGAGTCCTTCCAGCTTGGGAGGTGTGGACAAAGGGTTTCCTGCCAGGGGAGGTGTGTGCACCACCCCAGACAGGATTTTGTGTATTGGTCAGGTAGGGCTTGAAAGGAATCAGACATGCCTGAGGCTCACAAGGAGCCTCGGTGCATTTGCCAGTTCAATCCGGTCCTGGGGCACACCAGCCCTGGACCTGGGGCGAGCTGGACAAAGGATTGGGGGTGTAACCACCCCCCTTCCTGGTCCCACCCTTAGGGAGGGACCTAGCAGGTAGTCCGGCCCCTAGAATCCGCTTAAAGGTAGGAGCTGTGTCCTAAGACTTCAGACATCCTGGAATCAACTTAACCAGAAGAAGACGGGAACTTCGACGCTCTGCTGCACAGAGGACTAAAGGAAATCTCCCCTATGGTCAGGGAGTGACCATCTTGCTAACGCAAGCACCAACCAGCTATTGAACGTCTGCTTTGCCACCGCCTCCTGCCGGAGCTCGAGCCCGGAGCCCGACAAGACCTGGACCTCCAGACCTCTCACCGCCTGATCCACAGTCCCTGAGAAGAAGGAACCCGTGGAGGCATCGAGACATGTGGAGCCAGCCATCTTGAAAGACCGACAACAAGCTGCAAGCGCAGCGACAGAGGCTCCCTCCAAGTTGTGCTTTGGGTCCTAAGAAGCCCAACCATCGAGCAGCATCTGCACCAAAGGTGAGCCCTCCAGCATCTCCACGATCTGCGTGGGGCCCCTCTGCACTTTGCATCTCGACGCGCCTGCCCGGTCCCTGGCCCGTTGGCTAGTGGCCATTTTGGCGACGAAACTTGAAACTAATGATGCTGGTCTGGTTGCTCCAGACTGGCCCTAGCTGCTCTCCAAAAGAGCAGCCCCTCTGACCTTGCTGGTCAGAACCATCAGCTTTCCTCTCTTTCCACGACTCCTGCCTTTGCCAAGGCTTGTTTGCTTCTTTGGAGTCGCCGACACCGCCGACAGCGAGAGCCTGCGTGGGACAGCTCGTGAACCGACTCCTGGACGTCGTCGACCTTCAGGGACCACGTGGCTGCGGAGACAAGCTACCCTCCATCACCTGTTTGCACCCGACATCGCCTGGTACCTACCTGGTGCCACGCCGGTCACTGGCTAGTGACTGTGAACACTGTCCCCTCTGCTTTCAGGTCTTCTATAACTCCGATCCATTCTTGGATCCACCGAATCTCTTCTGGACCGACCGCCTGCAGCATCTTTGTCATCAGGCTCCATTGAATCGATAGAAGAAACCCGACCCACTTCGAGACCTATGTACCCGCTTCCTGTGGGTGAGGTAAAGCTGGCACTCCGGTGCCCAAGTGTAGAGAATCATCTCTACTGTCTGTGTTTCAAATCTTAAGATCGTAGTCCATTCAGAAGACCCTTTCTGCAGTAACTTTGTAACTTTTACGCACCCATTGAAAACCTATGGGAGCCCACGTGTAACTTTCCTCACTGCACACGCGACCCGTGGACCTCCTGGTCACTAACTGAAGTTAGCTCCTTGTAGGCCCAGCGATTCTAGAGGCCCTAGGCCTTTTCACTTTCCTGTTCGTGGTACTTATACCACTATTTTAGCATATGGTTTGAGTGGCCACCAGGGCCCATCCATATAAAGTGCAACTTCTGTATATTATAACATTGTCTTGTTTAACGATTTGTGCTCCCGTGCTCATAAAGAGTCTAGGGGATACTTTGAGAAATAAATACATATATATTTTCAATATATATCTGTGTGGTGTCCTTTCATTGGTATAAAGGGGGGTTGCATTTGGTAAAACAGCCTGCTTAACACGCTTTAACGAGTTTAGCCTCAAAGACTGCTTAGCCTACGCTACCACTAGGGCAGCTAGTCCGAAAAGGTTGACTTACAACCACACCATAAGGGTTGCTTGGCATGGTACAAGGTGGTCACTTTAACTAGTGAACATCATATACCAGGCCAACTTCTCACACTGGGTTAAGTGTGTAATAGGGAAGGGTGAGTAGATTCACATATTTGTTCCTGTGAAATTCCCCCCAAATATTGTGTATTTACACTTTTAGCGCAAAAAAGGGGTTTGCCAGAATCTTGCATGATTATTTCCATGCAAGCACTCACTTGGTTTAAAATAACCTCATAAGATACTGGCAGAATACTGTTTTAAAGTAAAAAAAAAAAAAGTCAGTTTCTCCTGGCAAGATATATTCTGTGCGAATTAGTCGCTTGTGGAAAAAATATGCAAAATTTCAAGGATTTTCAGGAATTCCATTTAACACGAAATTCGTGAATTATGCACATTTTGCCAGCATAATTAAACGTCTAGTAATAGGGTGTGCTTGTTAAACTTTGTAACTTGATGCATAGACAATTGTCACTCATAGCAGACTGTCCTTTTTGTGACTGGCTTCAGTGCTCTAGCTCTCTCTAACACTCCTTTATTGTGTACTTGTGCACCCCTTAGAGACCGTGTGCAAGACGGGCATGGTACTCCTGTGCGGGGAGATCACTTCGCGCGGCGTAGTGGACTATCAGCGAGTGGTTCGAGACACCATCAAGCACATTGGCTATGACGATTCAGCAAAAGGTTGGTTCATTCTTCTTGGACTATTGGAGCTATATAATAAGGTGGGCCTTTCCCTCCCATCTCATGTCCCTTTCGAAAATGTGGATTTAAAACACCATCAAAGTGTTCGAAATTTTACATAAAACGTAAGGTACAAACAAAATATGCACATTAAAACACCATAAAAAAACCAAACATATTCTGAATGTGTTTATTTGGAAGCTTTGTAAAGCACTGCCTGTCCCATTGCAGCTGGTTCAAGGTACTGTAACCTCACATTGTGATAGTTATCATGACAAAATAAGCCCCCCTGAACATAAACTTACTTTTTCTTCCAAGCCTTTCTAAATTTCCATCAGATTGTTCATGCTCGCTCCAATTGGATTAAGTTGTATACATTTATGTGTCAGGAAAAAAAGCACTAGCCATCATTTTTGGTGTCTGGCTACAGGCAACCTTAGGTGTTTATTGGCATACTAATGAATGTCATACTATCATGCAATGTCCTGTCGCAGATAGGTACTTTGTGTTATTGTCACCCTTATGTCAGGTCATCGGGGAAGTGGCAGCATTTTCTACATTATTTTGCATGCGTAGAGTAATAGTGCCATCATGTGTTTACTCTATGCATTACAGGCAAACCAGACATTTTGGAGTTGCCAGTGCCGATTGTCCTTAATTTTTTATTTAACTTGCATGGAATGCTTATTCCCAGTATTTTACAGACTCGTTATTGCTTTGAGAAAATGAGCAGTGCTGTGCTTTAGGCATCCAATAATGTATTCCTGATCCTGAATAAAGGTGGCTGGGCAGGTGCAGGGAGTTTAAGTCCAATTGAGGAGGTAGGAGAGACGAGAGGATGGATAGCCCTAACATAGAAACAATGCTGTTTGAGCTCAAGCTGCTGTCCTTGGTCCCTGTAAGAGGGGCAGTGCGTCAGAGATGGGCTGAGCATGGAATCTGCTCTCTTCGGTACATGGTTTATCACAGAGAAATGAGCGCTTGCAGATAATGGTGCCAAATTGTTTTAAATTTGCAGAAAAACACATATCAAGCTCCAGCCAACCTCCAAGAGCTGACATCCGCTTGTCTTGACAGTCTTTATGTGCTAACTGATGAGTTGTAATTCCATGTAATATGTAGCTTTGACCCTCAGTTTGTGATCAAGATCCATTGGGTTCAGAGGTGCTTTTAAGTAGTATCATTTGTTTTTAGATTCACAGGGAGGTTGTATTCATGTGGTTAAAACTCTTGCCTTTTTATCTCTATTTTTCTTTTCACCTTTTCTGTTAATTTCTTGCTGCCTCGAACTGATCTTAAGGAATTTGGTTATCTGTTCATTGTTTATGCTATAATTAACAGGCACACATCCAAATCTGTGTGCTCGAGCAACGGTGTCTAGTTCTTGCTTATTTTCTTGGTGTTTCCTGTTAGCTTCCCCTCGTACACTCCCTCCTCATCCCTTTCGAAGTTCACCGCACTAACTCATATGCAGCCAAGACATCTTGACATCACTCACTTGTTCTGAACAGGTTTCGACTACAAGACCTGTAATGTCCTGGTGGCTTTGGAACAGCAGTCGCCTGATATTGCGCAGGGTGTTCATCTGGATCGCAACGAGGAGGACGTGGGTGCTGGAGATCAGGTAATTTGAGAAATCTCAATAGACTGCTCTTGGGCCTGGGTGGGTATACATGCTTCCCTGTTGTTGGCTGTGGCTTCTCCTCCGTTATTCTTTCCATCTCTTTTGCTGTGCCGCCTCCTGTGTGCCTGTAAACAAACTCATCACTTCTACCTTGAAAGCTACAACTTGCATTTACCAGCACCCTTTATCTCCCACTCGTTCTTAAAATCCATTCTTAACTTGATGCCCCATGTGTATGACTTTTGTTGCTTAAACACAAACCGTGAATACCAATAGACTCATGCATCTGCAACGAGTATCTTGTGAGCTCCTGGTAGCTCTCCAGTTACCTGTCAGTAGCTCTCCTGTGTGCAGCCCAGCCTACTAAATTAGAAGCTTTTGTTTGGTTGAATTAATATATGTATACCAAATATTGAAAATTGTGTATTTGATATGAAAATGTGTTTTTTCAGAACCCATAATTTCCTAAATCTATTTAAATCTGATATTTGGATGATAAATCATGCAACATTGGGAGACTTATTACTAATATTAATACCTTGGTGCCAGGCGGCATTGCAGTCATGTCTTTTATGTATCTCCCTTTTGGAGGCGTTCCAAATTGACTAAGCCCTTTTTACATTACTGCTGTCAATCCTGCACTTATGGTAATCACGGCGGGTAGTCTTGCATTGGGTGACCACTAACGGGATCTTTTCTGATGCGTACAACACTAATAATATTAGTATCAAGGGATGATTTTCAGTATCTTGTTTGAGAAAAGACTGGAGATCCCTGCAATAGACACTACGTAGCACTCACCAGTTACAATATTCAGTCCCATCCATCTTTTTTTGTTTACATTCTCTTTTCATAGAAAAGCAAGTATACCAAAAGAGTGTTTAATACAAAAACTGTCATAGTTTGTAATTCTGAGACTGATCCCAGTACACATCGGGCTCCCTGTAATTTTCCATGTGCTTTGCAGCTGCACTCCGCTTGCTGGTATGCAAGCAGCGGGGTATTTAAGTTCTGCAACTATTAATTATTTAGGGCTCTCTTATTTGCATGTTTGACTATCCATATAATTGTTTGGGTGACATTGCTCTATTTTGAATTTATACTACTTTTTGTGATCAGTTGAATTTTAAAACACGTTTGATTGTGAGTTAAGAATGGTTCCTCTTTCCAAGTAAATTACTTAATGATTTTGCTTCAGCAGCATGGAATTTTTGTTAACATACATGTTGTAAGTGTGTCTATGGAAGACCGTTTGTGAAGTGCTGCTTTCACATTTTTGGAATCCAGACATAAGTAGGTGGCAGGAACTCATCTTGGATAAAACTCAGTATTTTCGAGCTAATGTACCTTTGTGGCTATAATTAAGGGGCAGCAAATGTGCTATCACATATTGTTGCCAAATGGCGACTTATATTAAACAGTTTCTGGATTGTTCACTTTTTAGTTCCACTTGTGACGAGATTGCCACTATATCCCACTCAATTAAATCCGATTCTCAAAGATTGTCATGAAAACTCTAATGTCGATCTATATTCTAGACTTTAAATATGAACATAAGCTTTTGGTGGTTAGAGGTGAGGGTGGGCACTGAAATTAAGTTAGATGGAATTTACAGTTATGATAGATTTGTTTCTATAACATACTCTTTGGAATGTAAATTGACTGCAAAGTACACTGCAAATATTCCGTGTAGTACCAGAGGTTGCCGTGCTATTTATAATGCTCTAACTCCAGAGGCAAACAGGGTCTTCCGGATTAAGCATCTCTCCATTAATGTTTTGTTTTGAATTTTTTCAGAGTTGATTATAATGTACTAGTTTGCACTTTGCCAAACTTTGAGTACATTTCAGGTTTGCGTTGCTACAGCAATACACCATACCAAATTTTTCTCTGCCACCTCTTCACTGTGCTATTTGTTGACGTTTACAATTGCTCCTAAGTATATATTATATATACAGTCTTCTGTTTTTCTTTACCAAATTCGAACACAAGTGTGCCTCCGTGGGAGATGTTGAGTTCAGAGAACATGCCTTAGACACATCAATTCTCACCGATTATAAACCAGTATGTCCATATTGTGGCTTGGCTAACAATACATTTGACCCCTCAAAAATTATGCTTCCATCACCGTCATGTCCTTTAGGATAGTCCGGTCATGTATCCCCCCTTTTACATACATATTTGTCCCATCCACACGACAATAACGATTCTAAACAGGTGACCTTTTACCTAGTAACTTGCCCCTGTCTCTTCGACACCAAACTCTCAGTATTCTATCATGAACCCTGTACCTGATGTACATAAACATGTCCTCAGGCACGGTATAATAATTCTGTATATGGGTCATCACTTTTTTCATCCTTTGCCAACAGCCAGCTGTGCATGATCACATTTGTTTGGAAAAACATTCGATTGTTTTCAAAATATATCAATTCTAGAAGCAACCCTGGAGTGACCACTCTAGTATATAAGACCCTTATTTCCCCCTGCAAATTAGAGGAGTATTTCTTCCAAGCTGACATGGGGTCCTGCATGCTGAATCTTCGGCATGTAGTGGACTGACATCCCTTGCGGGCTGTCATCCTCGAAGCAGAGGCGGGGTCCTTCGTTCTGTAGTAAGGGATCTCTGTTATAGTCATAATCTAGTGAATAGTCCCGCCCATGTGCGTGGACCCCGGAGCAATAAAAAATAATCTCTAAAGGTGACAAATCATGCAGACCTGCATACACCTTTAAGAGAGAATTTAATTTAAAGACAGATAATGCAGCCTATACCCACAGGCTACACTGTCCAGTACTTCAACTAGAATTCCACCAACATCCACAAACAGCACTGCCTGTCCAGCTTTTCTCCACATAGGAAAAAACCCTGCCTCTACCAGCAAAAGCCTCTGGAATGATAGAGAGGAAGGAGTGGACAGACAAGCCCCATAGGCTGCCATTATGTGGCTTAGAACAGGATACTGTGCCTTTAAGAAAACTTTCCAGATTTCCAGAACTTTCCCCAGTATCCCAGAATGCCCAGCAGGTCCCTTTTACTTTCAGTTCTTTTTTCCGGCTCCTGCTAGCAGGACCCTGGAGCATTGAGCTCTCCCTTTTCAAGGGTTATTGGTTAATTATATACAGTCTTCTGTTTTTCTTTACCAAATTCGAACACAAGTGTGCCTCCGTGGGAGATGTTGAGTTCAGAGAACATGCCTTAGACACATCAATTCTCACCGATTATAAACCAGTATGTCCATATTGTGGCTTGGCTAACAATACATTTGACCCCTTAAAAATTATGCTTCCATCACTGTCATGTCCTTTAGGATAGTCCGGTCATGTATCCCCCCTTTTACATACATATTTGTCCCATCCACACGACAATAACGATTCTAAACAGGTGACCTTTTACCTAGTAACTTGCCCCTGTCTCTTCGACACCAAACTCTCAGTATTCTATCATGAACCCTGTACCTGATGTACATAAACATGTCCTCAGGCACGGTATAATAATTCTGTATATGGGTCATCACTTTTTTCATCCTTTGCCAACAGCCAGCTGTGCATGATCACATTTGTTTGGAAAAACATTTGATTGTTTTCAAAATATATCAATTCTAGAAGCAACCCTGGAGTGACCACTCTAGTATATAAGACCCTTATTTCCCCCTGCAAATTAGAGGAGAATTTCTTCCAAGCTGACATGGGGTCCTGCATGCTGAATCTTCGGCATGCAGTGGACTGACATCCCTTGCGGGCTGTCATCCTCGAAGCAGAGGCGGGGTCCTTCGTTCTCAACCATCAGGTGAGGAGGATGGTTCTTCCCTAGGGGTTTCTTGGCTACACACATACATATATATAGCTACACGCATATACATGCTACACATACAGATCTAGGCTGGGTACATTTAGGCAAATTACTTAGGGTGCATTTTAGGAATATGAAAGTGCTACTGTTTTTATCTGAGCTACTTGTGCCCATCTTATTAGCACTATGGTAGAAATGTGTCTTCTATTTACTATATTGTTACTAGCAATCTCTTTTGTGTGCTCCTGTCTCCTGATTGCCGCAGCAAATATGTTTTACACAAGACTGATGCTGGACCATTAAATACTTATTGAAACGTCCTAATCACCATCCTGTGTATTTTCTGAGAATAAGTGAGCATGAGTGTCTGAGCAAAAAGTACTGTACTGTTTTCCACGATCCCCTGAGGAATCAGGGTTGTCATGTTCAGTGGTTGCAGAGACTACCTACACCACTGTAAGATACAGGGGGGTGGTAGTGGCACTGTAGAGCTAGCTGGTCAACGGCTGACATATCCTGTGGGGGTGTCCGGAAGCGGTTGGGACACCAAGCCCTCAGTTTAGGTCATCCAAAATGCGAAGGTCCTGGGGATTCCTAGGAACTACACGACTTCCTGATTAAGCATCTCTCCATTAATGCTTTGTTTTTGATTTTTTTCAGAGTTGATTATAATGTACATTTCAGTTATGCGTTGCTGCAGCAGTTCACCATGCCAAATTGTTCTCTGCTTCCTCTTCACTGTGCTATTTGTTGATGTTTACAAATACTCCTAAGTATATCCTCAAACAGTCTTCTGTTTTTCTTTACCAAATTTGGACACAAGTGTGCCCCCTAGGGAGGTGTTGAGTTCAGCGAACGTGCCTTGGACACATCAATTCCCACTGATTATAAACCAGCATGTCCATATTGTGGCTTAGCTAACAATGCATTTGACCCCTCGAGAATTATGCTTCCATCACTACCTTTTACCATGACTCCTCAGTATTTTTTCATGCCACACATGTGCTCAAATCCTTCCTCAAAAAGTTAAGTTTTAAGAGGATGTGGCCTAACGGCTAGGGCGGTTGTCCTAAAATCTGGGGAACCTAGTTCGAGTCTCGGCAAGGACACGCAACATCCTGTGATTCTGGGCAAATCACTTAACCTCCCCGTGCCTAACAAAAATGAATGTGTACTCATGTAACGCAACTGGTGCTCGTGTAAAGCGCTCTGATACCCGATACCTTTGGGTCAAGTTCACGCTATATAATACTCCGTAATTATTATTATTTTATTTTTTTAAACAGTAGATGGGACTGCAGAACTGAGAATCTTGTAAATGGCCTACCTAGTTATTGCTATACTTTACTTCAATGTGTGCCACTTAAAACCAAGATAATTCAATGTGGTTTTTGTTGTTGTTTGCAGAAGGTGTGGTGCTAGTTAATTTGCTTGGGAAGGAATTCTTCCTTGGCAGGTCCTGTAAGAAGGAGGTCTACCTTGTATAGACAAAATTGTTAATTGCTTTTGGTAACTTTTCACCTATCTCTCATGATCACACTCCCTTCTATTTGACAGGGTCTGATGTTCGGGTATGCGACGGATGAGACCGAAGAGTGTATGCCACTTACCATCATGCTTGCGCACAAACTCAACTTCAGGTTATCGGAGCTGAGGCGGAATGGGGAGCTGCCCTGGCTAAGGCCCGATTCCAAGACACAGGTAAACCGAAAAACAAAGTAAGTGTTGTGGTGGGGGGAGAGGGGCCAGCGTTTGCTGTGGAGACCTTAGGCTTTTGAGGGGTGGTTCCATTCTAAAATGGGTGAGCATATGCGGTCATGAATGTTCTGTCAAGGACATTTGATTAGTGGTTGACGAGGTGCCATGAAATAAACTCGCCAACTTAAACACTGCTCCTATCCATTCAACTGATCCACTACCACATATGCCATTGCCACGCAGGTCAGTTTTTAATTTAAAAAAAATAATTAAATATATGTACATTAACAACGGGAGTCACAACAACACAAGGGGACATTATGTTGCTGGTAAGTATATGTTATTTTATTATATGTATTTGTGTTTACGCAAGTAGATGGGTATATCTATTATTTTGTAGGTAAGTATTTAGGGGATAAGGGTTTGGTCATATATTGTTGGGAAGCAGTTTTAGCGGTCAGGCATAAGTAGGCTTTGGGCAGTAAGGAGTTTTTAGGGTTTATTGTTGGTTAGGTTTTTTGGAGGTATTTGTTTTAGGTGTAGTTAATAATTTGGCGTTAATGGGTTGTTGGGTGTCAGGGTGAGTAGTGATTAGGAGGGTAAGAGGTTCGTAGATGTACCCTTAAAAGTACAATAAACTTACCTGCATAGTAGTGGTGATTCCATTTGTAATGGATGCGTGATAATGACTTACTATTGTCCTGCGTGGTAGTGACCTGCAACTGTGTGCTTTCAGCTTTTCTGATTGAGTTTGGAGATGACAATCTTGCATTGGTGGAGAGTGATGTTGAGCGTAGCACTAAACATGCCTGGTAGTGATTAAACAGCAGAAAGTGTACATCGTTGGCATGTAAACCAGTAAGTGAAAAACCACTGGAGGTTACCTGTAGACCCAGTTGAGACCTGGGTAAATAATGTTTTAGCAAACCACAACGTCTCAACAGGCAATGTTCATAGGCAACTATGCAAAACATGCATAGTAACTGCAGAAAGAACGAAACAAGGAGACAACAATAGTTTAAAGAGAAATATATTGGGCGGTCTCCATTTTAGAGAAATAAATACAAATAAAGTATCAGCACTGTTTACATTATATGTGGGTGTATCCCATACAATCCTTTCCACTACCCTGCTCGTGCGGAAAAGTGAGTGACACAAGTGACAAGTGAGACCGGGGAAATGGCGAAAAAGAAATATACAATCAACTTAAATGATGGCAAAACTTCAAAAATTATGAAAACATAAAGTCTTCGAAAAGTTAGAGAACGAAAAACAGCAAGAGTTGCGCTGAGTTGTTGACGGCATTTCAAACTGTAGTTAGTTCAGTTCATCTTCAGGACCGGGTTACGGAATAATTTGTCAGTTCCTTTATGGAGCAAGAAGGAAATCCAAGGAATGGTATTTTAAAACATGCACCCAAGGTTTGGTGTGCAGAGAAATTCGGGTGGACGGGCGGAGATGTTGCACTACTAGTCCGGTGTGCAATGGGGATTTCTCGTACGAAAACAAAGGTGCCGGCGTGCTGATAAGACTGTCTGGATCGCGTGACACTGTAATTAAGGTTGAAGGCGTGTTGAGCCAAACAAGGGCTGGCATCACGATGAGGATGCAACACCAAAGGGGGGGAGGGGAGGGCCAAAAGGATTTAGAGGACCAGCAAGGTTTACGTCCCCCCAAAGATAGATTCATAACAAAATAGAACCCCTGGGTCTGTGAGACAGGAAGGAAAACAAAAGTAGGGAGAAGTAAAAAGGAAAAGGAAGAACAGCTTATGCTAAGGGAGTGTCACTATTATAGTTCCCCTCACCCACCTGAGGGTGCATGTTTAATCATAGGGCAACCACCTCGCATCGCAACCTAGTCACAGTGCGGGCTACAACCCCCTCACTGAGAGGGAGGAGCTCAGGGATGTTTTAGTATTTTAGGAATAGTTATACTAAATACCCTATGTGAACCTGGTGTGCTGAGAAGGGTAGGAGTGTGAAATAAAACTGGTTTGGAAGTTTGCGCATCACTTTATTCGGGCACCCTCCGATCAGGATTAAAACTAACCGATACAGAGTGAGATTAGCTCTGTCAAAGAGTGAATGGGTGAATATAGGTCGTCATGTTACAGCCTAATACCCTTATAGGAGGTGTGGCGGCCTTCTTCAGGACCTCATGATAATTATTACAAGTGTAAATGGTCAATGTCATGAAGAAAATAAATATACAAAACCAGTGGTAGACTCTCCTCAGTCAGGAGAGAACTTCTCCTATCTGCAGCGCACAGCACGTCGCTAACACTGGGCGAAAAAGGACTCTGGTTGCTCTTGAGCTTTGCACCAAGGCATAGATGAGGTCAGTTGCCTGACTATAGGAGGCAGTGCCAACCAGTGTACGACTGACTGAGGAGTGTCTACATGTTGTGGCAGCCTTTACAGGACTCCGGGACATGGTCCCTATTGAAATACATTGTACTGAATGGCAGAGTTTGAGGGTCATTAAAAAAGAGGACATATAAAGTGATGTCACTGACCATATCATGAGTGATGTACTATGTGAGGTCATAAGCAGTGCATTGTGGGGGCGCGAGTTATAGTAAGCTCAGCTAACTGTTACTGCTGAATTTCTCTGGATTTGTGCGTGTGAAATCTGAGCTTAACTACAACATCCCTGTAACCTTTGGTTTTTTTTCACTGAATTTCGAAGGTTTTTTAAATGCTAATTCCTATATAATTCCCTGTAACCTTCCTCGTGATTGTGCAATGTGGTAGCAATTCCCTAGGCACATTAACTGGAGTAGGACTGGAAATCCTAATGAAGGATACCTTTGCTGAATTGATGATGCTTTTCCTTCACACTGTCTTGGTGTACTCATATGCCAAAGACCGAAATGGAAGTTGTCCAATCAATTCTGTCCACTGATTGACAAAGCCAGGAACCATGTTAATTTAACTGTTTCTGCATTCCTCAGAGACCATCGCATGAGCTGTATCTATAACAACAATCTGCGTTTTGACATGCATGGATTGTATAGAAAAGATGGAGTGCGCTTCACGGATGAAGGCAACAGGGGTTTCTAAGTAACCTGAAACTCTGCATCCGGTTTTATGTGTAGTTGCCATATACACACAAGCAACACAAAAGCTCTATTAAGAGGCACCCTAGTACTAGGGGTGGGCGGAAATTGCGTAATCGCGTTACGCAAATCTCCGCGAAACGGTAAAAAATCTCCGCGAACATGCAGAAATTCCGCGAACACGCGGAATTGCTTGTTCGCGATGCTTTTTTCCTGTTCACAGTTGCTGTTTGCATGCTCGGGGAGAAATATCTCGCGAACACGCATTTTGAGAACGCGAACATGAAAAAATGTCGCGAAGTCGCGGAAACAAGAATTTTTGGCAATTTCGCGTTCTCCGCGGAACGCGAAATTACCGAAATTCCGCAAATTCCGCGAGCGGAACGGAATTTACCGCCCAGGCCTACCTAGTACCCGAAACATTGTGGATTTTCTTTAAAAAGATCCTTTTTTCCAGTTTTTAGGGATCTTCTCAACGACGTTGCGATCCCTGCGGATATGTCGCGAAAACAGAAAATAGAAGCAGACATTCAATGGCCACCAACACATCCAAAAATATGTTTTAATAAATCCATTCTGAACATTGCACTACACATATTACTATATATATTTTTCTTTCAAAGCATATTTAAACTCCATATTTTTCTACTAAGTTTCTTTAAAAACCATCTTTAAGACCCATTTTCTGTTTTCGCGGTTATTCGGGTCATCGCAATGATGTCATTAACTGCGACAATTGCGCCTTTTATATAAAGTCTAAAATACATATATACACACATACTACAGTATTTTACACACTAGGGGTTTCTTACAGTATCCTCTAAAGTCATGTTGTTCTAGAGCGTTTCTATAAAAACCTTCTCTAAAAATGATTTTATATTTTCGTGGTGACTTGGGAGATCGCGATTACGTCGGTAATCGTGAGTCCCCTGGACACGTCGCGGAAACAGAAACAAAAGCAGACATTCAATGACCACCAACACATCCAAAAATTAAAACTATATAATTAATTCAAACCATCACAGTAGATAACTCACTATAAAAGTAACTCTATAAAAACATTTATCATAATCTCAATTTCTATATAACAATGTGTATTACTGATTCACTGATCTAATTTTTTATATTTCTACCAATATTCATGACGAGTCTCGATGTCCCCGCGACGGTACATGGGGAGTCACGCTAGTGGACGCATTGTCGCGAATATCGTGCACGATTAAAAAAAACTCAGTTTTGGACACATAACTCATCACTAACCCCAATTTCTCAATCATGGGGTCAGAGTATCTCCACCCTGACCCCTTATGTGGGCTTTCACACACATTTTCAGGCCCGAGTGCCGTTCCCGATAGATAAAATGTCAGCCGCAACTTTCTGTTCAGGTTGCGTCCAGCCAATCAAAGCATTCCTGTTGGCCAGTGCATTCACGATTAATCGTGAATCCGCAATACCACCGCAAAATATCTGCGGCCAAGATATCACAAAAAGTTTTGGCTCCAATTTCTCCAAAATGACTAAAGTGATTCACACCAAATAGGCAAAAGGCACTTCCTTGAACCAACATCTATCCCTGCCAAATTTGGTGTAAGTCTGTTCATCAGTTCAGGCTGTAGGTGTGGCTAAAGGTTCCTATGGGAATTAACATTTCAGCGTACTCTTATTCCGTGCACAAAATTCTTCGTCCCCACTGCACGGATCACCCCCAAACTATCCATGCCAACAGGACCTACCTTGACAGTTTTTGGGGAAAATTTGATGAAGATTGGTCAAACAATGCCAACGTTATAGACAAGTAAAAAAATGCTTTCCTATGGAAACATGGTCCTAACTATAACTACCTACTGGCAACAGCAAGTAGGTAAAATATATATATATACACTCACACACATATATTACGGTATTTTACACACTAGGGGTTGCTTACAGTGTTCTCTAAAGTAATATATTTTTAGAGGTTCTATGAAAATCATCTCTAAATCCTATTTTATATTTTCGCGGTGACTCAGGAGATCGCCATGACGTTGGTTATCATGAGCCCCCTGGAAACATCGCGAAACGGAAACAAAAGCATATATAATATAATATTCTTCAAAATCTCCCTCTTACCAAATTCAACATTTTGGCATGTATGGTACAACAGACCATGCAGGGGAGGAGGAGGAGGAATAGGGTAGGGACATGGACTCGAACAATAAAAGAAAGGAGGGAGTCGGCAGGGGCACCGAAATGACATTACAGGCCAGGCGCAGGGTGTAGCAGCAGCTCAGTACATCACACAGGGCAAGCTGGGGGGCAGTATAGAACAGACCATAGAATACAGTAGGTGCATGCACACCGACCCCGGAGGGCAGAGGGAAGAAGGCATGGGCAGCAGGCTGACCATACAGGGCAGGCAGGAGGACCAGTTGCAACACAACAGACCATGGCGGGCTGGAGAGAGGGGGCAGGGGCATGCCCACAGACTTTGGCAGGCAGGAGGGAGGCGATGGGGGCATGGACCCAGACAATGGAGGGCAGGACGCGGCAGGGGCAACAAGCTAATTACGCAGGTCAGGCAGGAGGGGCAGTGGCAGCACAACAGACCATTCAGGGCTGGCGGGATGGGCAGTTGAAGCACAGTGGGCCATGGAGGGCAGGAGATAGGGGAACGGACTCAGACAACAGAGGGCGAGGGAGGGGACAGGGCCACCAAGCTGACCACACAGGGCAGGCGGGACGAGCAGTGTCCATCTACAGGGCAGGCAGGAGGGACAGTGGCAGATCATAAAGGGCAGAAGAGAGGGTTTAGGGACCTGCACCTGGACTATGGAGGGCATGGAAAGACGCAGCAATCAAACCATGCTGGGCAGGAAGGAGGGGCAGTGGCAGATCAGTGTAACATTGCGGGCAAAAGGGAGGGGGCCAGAGCATGCACACAGACATCAGAGGGCACAGGGAGTCAGGTTAGGAGCAGCAAGCTAATCATGGATGCTAAGCAGGAGGGCAGTGACGGGCATAGACTAGGGCAACTGAGAGCAGGAGGAGTGGGCAGGGACAGCAAGCTAACCATGGAGGGCTCTGGCACAACATCGGCCTTACAAGGCTAGAGTAAGGGGGAGGGCCATGTACTTTTGCAAGGAGGAGTTGGACAGGGCAACAAGCTTGGACGGGGGCAATACAACAGACAATGCAAGGCCAGGTCCAGTGTCGAACCCCATGCTTCCCCCCCTCGCCACGCACAGTGATAGACATCTTACTTTACGATAAAAATAAAAAAAATAGAAATTCACTGGGAAAAAAAAGTTCAAGTGACGTTATAGATGGCAATTGTAAGAATAACTAACTTTGCATTAAAAAAAATCTTACATTGTCACTGGAAAAAATCCCAAAGGTTCTAGGGAACATATAATTTGAGATTAACAAAACCACTAAAAGTCACCAGTTGTAGTTATGGCAAGTAACTATACCTCATGCTCTAAAATAACCATAGTTCGCTCCCTCGCCATGGACTGCTTTTATCCTTGCATATTAAATCACTCCTGACATTCATTGACTACATTCAAATTATCCCTAATCGCATCTGAAATACCATCATTGGTGAAAATACTGTTCATGACGGGGGTGCACCTTAAAGTTACTTAAGGACATAAGTTATAGTTACTACAACTGGTGAATTTCAGTGATTTTGCAAGTTTCAAATGATATGTTTTAAATGACATATATAATTTGCCATATATGGGGGGAAACGGAATATAAGGTGGAGTATGTGTCCTGGTCCATTGTGATTTTAAGGATGCTACCACAAGTTACCTCAAAACTGAAACCCCTTCTTCTAAGAAACTACTTTTTCTTGTTTTACAACATTCCAAGCCCTGCTCTAAATGGCAGGAGTATGCATGGCGAGTGGATCTACAGCACTGCTGGCTGCAAACTCATTATTACAGGTTAGTAACCTTGCCCCTTTTCATCAGCAACTCAAGCTGTCTGCCCTTGACCTCTGTTAATAATCTCACTATCTTCCAGAGCTCAGATTTTCTTTTGCCAAGGGAATTACTCTGAAGAAATGTTTTGAAACATATTTACTACAGTACTGGAGAGCACATTTTCAGCGCATGTGGGTGGTTAAGAATTATCCCTTTGACTACGCGGGTAAATTCTCTCTTTGTCTTCAAATGTAGTGACGGTAACGTTAAACCATCCTATACAGTGGAGGTAACATCAATTAGAATATTACTAATCGTTAATGTAGCTTTGAGGGTTGCTAAATTTTCATTAAAATATGATAAATTTGGTCCTCTGGGAAGTCTAGAGCCCTATAATGGTCAATGTAAAAAAGTACACTTTACTAGATCTCAGTGCATGAGTTTTTGTATATCACAATATCCATACCTTCTGGTTCAAGGTAACAATACTAATCAGAAAAAGTAATTTTACCTATACTGAAAAATATTTTAGTAAATTAAATTTTTAAAGTATGTAAAATACCATTCATGATAACGTACATCTTCTATGTCCTTTCTGCTACCCAAAATAACTTAAGTGTAGATATCGATCACAGTTGAACACAATTTTATATGGTATAGACAGTCGGGTGTGCTACATCTTGAACTAAAATGCAGATGCCTTTGACTACTGTTGTGCCTCTATAGATGTGTGCAAGGCTACCAAAAATAGTGGTCCGATCACAATACTAAAGTTAGTTGACTGATGATTTGTATTGGATCTTAGAATGGAACTGCTAGTTGGGTAGGTAGGTTGTGGCCAGTTATCCTGCACTGGATTGTTGCAGATATTGTAGGTGAACTTTTAGTCAGTCATTTGGGACTTTATGGTGACTCTAGTGCTCTTTCTCCAGTGTGGCAAAAAGTATTTTAGTGGATCCGATCATGCATTTGCAATCAGTAAAAAACCCTCTGGCTTAGTGGGATCAGAATATTTTTATTACCATTTAGGGAAAGCCCGCAACATTGTAGGAAATTCACTTTCGAGGCATTAAGGTGACATTTAACTTGCCTATCTTGCACCATAGGTGATCTTTCATGCAAATAAAGCATTGTTTTGCAGTATTTAAAGATCTTTAATGCTTAAAGTCCTTTCTTGTTGCTAAATCGATCTGCACACATGTTGTTTTATCCCCAAGCTGCAGGGGGTTTAGGAAGTGCTACATAATTATAAAGTAAACGTTACTCTTGTGATAATGAATATGCTGTGTAAGTACCTTGTAGAAGTGTTTAGATCTACGTGGGAGCACACTAGGTCATTCCACTTGCAGAGGGGATGTTGACATCTAATGGGTGTAGTACTCGATTCAGTTTGCCAGAGAGAGAGGACTTGGTTTTTGAAATAAATTTTTAGGGAATAGCATTTTTTCCGTTTAGGAAGCATAAGTTGAAGGAGGGACTTGCACCTGCTATTTAAGGTTCCTGCTGTTATTTAAGTCGGTGGATATGATAACTGGTTTGTGAGAAGTGAAAAGCCTTGTAGGTGATGTAATCAATTGTCACGGGGATACCTGCATCTAGGGATGCCAGATGAGAAAACAAATGAAAAAGATGGCGAAGGTGTGTAAGGAGCACAATTGTAACAATGATGCTGGCTGCAGAGTTAACTGTGAATTTCATAAAAGCTATTGTAAATTTAATTCCATCAATGCAGGTGAGGCCAATAGACTGCCTGCAAATTGAAGGTCTTCACAATTTCTTGTGTTTAATGTTTATTGAATGTCTCATTGATGGTGTCCTACTACTTTGTCTGGTGATGTTTACTGGGGGGTTTCTCAAGGCATGTTTGCATTTTTTATGCTTGTGCTGTAATTGATGTATCAGAGGGTAGCATAACTGCTGCTGAACATGATGTACCTGTTCATTGTGAGAGATGGGAATCTTATGCTACTTTTGCCCATGTGTTTTATAAAGTATTTTAAGTCTACAGAATCCCAAACTGATTTGCTTGGCTGTAACTTTCTACATATTGTTTTTCTGGAATCCCTTCCCCTTTCTGAAAACCCATCACGCCCAACCCAAGGCTATCTGCAGTGTAATGTGTCCCTTTTCCGATTGCTGTAAATGCATGATGCGATCATTTTTGCACATTCGTTTTACTGTAACCTGAGAAAACATTTTAGATGTACGCTCTTTTATATATTTGTGTGCAACTGCCAGACGTGGTATTTCAGTGTGGTGACTGTTCAGAATGATTACAGGTGGACCTGCATATTTATTTGGGAAAGTGTGTGATTGTAGTATGTCAGTTGTGATAGGGGTTTGATGTGATGTGTGAGTTCCTGACTTGTGGGTTGATTGTGTCTTCGCAAACTTGTCATTGCCAACATTCTGACCAAATCACAAAAGCTCACCTTGATGATTGTCCGCTTATCATGCTAATCATATCATTCAGCTATACATCGCTTGCATTCATACTTCACAGTATGGCAAAAACAAAGTTCCAAGAACTTAGAAAAATGTATATGGCTTTAAACCCAGTCTCTATAATGAAAACATGAATCATATATTTAATGAAAAAGCAGGGAAGATCCTAGTAAGACCCAGTATTGAGTCATTTGACTTTACGCATCTTCTAAACCGGTCATTGGATGCTTTACACCTCTGCTAAACAGGTCACTAGATATCCAGGAAACTCCGTTTGTAAAATATTTAGACACCCAGTGTCTGCAGATTGTGTTAAAAAACAAAAATTGTCATCGTGTTTGTATGGTTGATGTGTGTATATGTGTGTGTGTGTGTGTGTATATATATATATATATATATATGGGTGTGTGTGTGTGTGTGTGTGTATGTATATGTTTGTGTGTGTGTTTATATATATATTCACTTAAAAAACCATAGGTTTCACACATGTTATAGTTAGGTGGATATTTCACTCGTAAAAAAACAATGAAATTCCCCCGTTATAGTTAGTTCAGATAACTATAACTCGCGCGCCCGCAATCCTGCTCAAGACGTCACATATTACATCACTCATGACATGGTCAGTGGCATCACTCATGACATCACTGATGACATCATCCTTGTGATAGAGTGGCGGTCGCGTGAGTTATAGTTATCTGAACTAACTATAACGGGGGAATTTCATTGGTATTTTACGAGTGAAATATCCACCTAACTATAACATGTGTGAAACCTATGGTTTTTTAAGTGAATTTGCAAGGTTTTTTAAATGCTAATTCCTAACTATAACGTGTGTGAAACCTATGGTTTTTTCAGTGAATTTGTACGGTTTTTTAAATGCTAAGTTATGTATGTATTATTATTATTTTTTTTATATATTTATTTTACAATAAACTACGTATTAAAAATGTATTTGTGTGCAACTGCCACACGTGGTATTTCAGTGTGGTGACTGTTCAGAATGATTACAGTATTTGTCAGTGTTGATAAATTGTAGACTAGGCTGTTCAGGAAGCCCACGGCGGGCAACATGGTGTTACACGCTGCTAGCCATCACCCAGGACACCTCATTCGCAGTATCCCCTTCGGGGAGATGCTGTCCATCAGACGGATTTGCAGTACTGAGACAGAATACAGATCAGCACAGAATGCTAGCAGAGTTAGATTCTTGGCTAGAGGGTATGCCGTCACCATAATTGACAAAGCCATCATTAAAGCTAATCATATCCCTAGATCGGTAGCCTTGGATAATAAAAAGACTAGCATTTCTCCTGTACAGGGTAATGAGCCAACTAGACTAATTCTAACTTATAATCACCAGCATGAGGCTCTTCGTAAGATCTTCAAGAAAAATTGGAGCCTGGTGCGCAATGATCCTGTCATTGGGGACCTGATGACAGCTATTCCTGAGATTACTTTCAGAAAAGCACGGTCTATGTGCGATTCTTTAGTTAAGAGCAGTCCAGAACTAGTCATGACTAAAACGTGGCTCAATACCAGAAAGGGATTCAGAAGGTGCACCAGCTGCAAAGCTTGCAGACATGGTGTCAACAAAACCGAGTATAGAATTCCCTTTCGCGATGCACCGATGCCCATCTACAAGATGCTCACTTGCAGGACTGAGTTTGCGGTCTATGTGCTGGAGTGTCCGTGTGGCCTGCAATATGTTGGTAGTACCAAGTTGCAGGTCCACAAGAGGATACTCCAGCACATCAGAGCCATCAGTGGCAGTGATTCATCGTATCCGGTGGCATGACATTTTAAGGAGCGCCATGACAACAACGTAGAGCTTCTAAAGTACTTTGTATTTGATTCAGTGTTGCCCCTCAGACGAGGAGGCAATCGTGAAGCTCTCTTGCGATCATTGGAAACTAAATACATCCTAGAACTTGATACCAAGACACCGCTAGGCTTAAATTCCAGCAAATACTTTTATACATGCTTGTAATAAGGATTTAGCTTTTGTACTTTTGCACATTTCTTTAATGACATTCTCTTGGCCTTGCTTCTGTAACTTATGAAATCATTTTTTAACAACATTCTGTTTTTTTATGCACTTTTAGCACTTTATTGCACTAGCACTTTTTATGGTTAGACATATTGTTGTATTACA
The DNA here is from genome assembly GCF_964204655.1 of Triturus cristatus. Taxonomy (NCBI): domain Eukaryota; kingdom Metazoa; phylum Chordata; class Amphibia; order Caudata; family Salamandridae; genus Triturus; species Triturus cristatus. The sequence continues at coordinate 757,550,623 of NC_140580.1, forward strand.
CGGTGCCCACTTGGGCGTGTATTTTCTTATCCTACACATCAGCACTTTAACATTTCAGCATATTTGAACATTTCTCTGCTCACAGGGAGACTGATTAGCAGTATATATATTTTTTATAGCAATGCATTGTCTTAATGAAAACTTTTATTGGAGTTTTTATTGACTACAGGTTAATTGTTATGTATACTTTTTAAACAACTCTCTATTTATTTATGGCAATCATTAGATTCCATATTTTGAGTTGCTTATATTGGATAACAGTAACCTGTGTTTTCATGCAGTTCAAGCTAAGTCATAACCCACTGGGGTTTTATAATCTCTCTGGATATGTTGCCCATCGCATGCCATTTTTTTATCATCTGATCTTTTACCTGACTTTTAAAAAATCGGATTATACTACTGTTTCACTTTTATTACTTGTAATATTCATGCAATCATGTTTGTTTAAGTATTAGTGATCTGTTTTAAGTGCTGTTTTGTGCAATGATTAGACAGCAATCTTTGCAATGTATGAATTTTTTCTATGTCTATACCTTAGTGTCATTGGCCAATCGCTTTTCACGTTATTTGCACATTGCACTTTAAATATTGGCACACTCCTCCCAAGGCGACATGTGATCAAGGCCTCTTGAAGGCTGAAACGCGTCATGGCGGGAATGCAAAGCATCTAATAAACTCACCTTGCACCTACAATTGGGTCTGTATAAATATATATGTGTACATATTACCTACTGGCGGTCGCCAGTAGGTAGTTATAGTTAGGACCACGTTTCCATAGGAAATCTGCAACATTCTATTTTGAATAACTTTGGCGCCGGTTGACGAATCCTCGCAAATTTTTCAAAATAGGTGGGGCGCTACGCTCCGCTCCGCTCCTACCCTGAAAGTCTCGGGGGGATTCGTCAAGCGGGGGCTGAGATAAAAGGGGGGTCCCAAAACGCGTTTTTCCCATGCATTTTTCCATAGGACCTTTAGACACAGCTACAGCCCGAACGGCTGAACAGAATTACTTGAAATTTGGCAGAGAGGTAGTCCTCAGGTCAAGGAAGTGCCTTTTGTAGGTTTGGTGTAAATCTGTTCAGTAGATTCTGAGAAAATAGCCTTTAAATCAATATATATATCTGAGCCAGCTTACGGTGCGCTTACCGTACGCGTACGGTGGCGTGCGCGAGCGCGATTCTGATTGGCCCTTAGATCTTAGTAAACATTCGAATCGGTCGAAACCAGGAAGCGGCGGCCGCCATTTTCTCTCTCGCACTCTGAGGGGGGAGCTGATAAACAAATGCCAAAAACATATAAAGGGGCTGTTTAGACAGCGCCCATGCACATAACCATGTTAGTTGAGTCTTCAAAGATCCCCCAAGGCAAAAAACGGTAATTTTTTATTTTTCGAAAATTTCGCCGATTACGCTTACCGTACGCGTACGGTAAAAAATTATTTTAAAAAAAAAACCCCACTCTCTCCACCCGGTGTGCAAATGGTGGCCGAAGGCCACCATTTGTGCATGGCATATAAGAGCACAGCATTTCCCCAAAAAATGTCAACAGATTACCTATCACAAGGAAGCGCATAATATGTCCTCCATGTGCGCACGGTGCGCGAAGCGCATCGTGCGTACATGGCCCATCTAGCGTAACGTGGGCACGGCACTAACTGCGTAAAGTGGGCGCGCGGTGCGCGAAGCGCACCGTGCGCGCACGGAACGAACTGCGTTAAGTGGGCGCGCACGCCACGAATGGCGTAAAGTAACTTAGCATTTAAAAAACCGTACAAATTCACTGAAAAAACCATAGGTTTCACACACGTTATAGTTAGGAATTAGCATTTAAAAAACCTTGCAAATTCACTGAAAAAAACATAGGTTTCACACGTTATAGTTAGCGGAAATTTTACTGATAAAAAACCAATGAAATTCCCCCGTTATAGTTAGTGCAGGAAACTATAACTCACGCGACCGCAATCTTCTGCTGATGACATATGTGTCTTTATGAAAAAAAAATATTTGTAATATATGTATAGCTAAAAATTTATGGAAGAAGACATGGGCAAATAAGTGTCTAAATACAGTATTAGCATCAGCAGAGGATTGCGGTCGCGTGAGTTATAGTTTCCTGCACTAACTATAACGGGGGAATTTCATTGGTTTTTTATCAGTAAAATTTCCGCTAACTATAACATGTGTGAAACCTATGGTTTTTTCAGTGATATATATATATATATCACCTTCTTCAGGACTACCACATATGTGAATCTTCCAAATTAAAAAAAAAAGCAGAGCAATTTCATATGCAAGATAAAAATAGAAACAAATATGACACCTTTATAACCGGAAATAACTTCTGTCTTATCAATATGTAACTCTACTCATCATACCAATATATATCGATTTTGGCCTGTTATAAGATGTCATATTTGTTTCTGTAATCTTGAAGATATATTTGAAATTGCTCTGCTTTTTAAATTTGAGAGATCCAAGTATGTAGCTGTCCTGAAGAAGGTGTGTGTGTATATATGTATGTGTATATGTATATATAATTATCTCCACTTCAACTTGTACTCTATGGTGGTTGAACGGTGGCACCAACCAGGGAGTCCGAGATCACTCAAGATAAGATGCAGAGCGATTTTCAATCATTTATTCCTGTAGATGAACGTTGTATTTAAAAAAATAGGTGCAAATTACAAGAGTCCATGGCCGATGCGTTTTTGCATGACACCTTCATACTACAACTTGTTAGCACTATCTATAGGCACTGGTTGTCTTCATATGTTAGCAACTGAGATTCATGATATTTAGTGACATATTTAGTAGATGTGTATGTCAAATAACAGAATATATATATATTTCTAAGTTCTTTGTGGTAGTTTTTGCCCTATTGTGATGAATGAGGCATGAATGTTAGAGATGTATGGTTGGATGATATGATTAGCACGAAAAGTTGACAATCATCAAGGCGAGCCTTTGTGATTTGGTCTAAACAACTCTGTCTCCTTGATCTGAGGGGTACTTTTTTCTCTTTTCTCAGAAAGAATCATTCTGACCTTAAGCCCACCACCGGAGCTAAATTACACTGCTCATCTGACTGCCAACCAGTTCAATGAGTGATGTTCCTTGCAATTGCGAATCTTCGGGTAAACCCGCAGCAGTTAATAGTAATAGTCATACAAGTGGGTGACTGATTTATTTGCTTACCTACTAGGTCACTGTACAGTATATTCAGGAGGATGGAGCTGCAATCCCGGTTCGGGTGCACACCATTGTGATCTCAGTTCAACACGATGAGACCATCACCTTGGATGAAATGCGACTAGCCCTGAAAGAGCATGTCATCAAATATGTGGTGCCTGCAAAATATCTGGATGAGAAGACAATTTACCACCTGCAGCCCAGTGGGCGTTTTGTCATTGGAGGGCCACAGGTAAGATATCAGTTGAAATCGATGGAGTGCTGGTGAGCCGTGCATTGGTGTGGTATGTGGTCGGGCTGTGGAGAGCTGTGCTTTGATGTCAGTGGTGTTCTTGCGAGCGGTGCATTGCTTTGGTAGATTCAGTAAATTTGAGAAATGTTACAGCAGCACTGGCAATTTGCTATACAGTCACTTTAGGTTAATCATCTTTGGATGATTGTAAGAGTGCTGTAAATTGGCCAGTGTTGTGCTTTTGCCCAGGAAGGGGCGAAGGGTATTTAAAGAAAAGCTATCCATTTACTTGTGATTGTACTATGGAGGATGTGGTTTGGAGGCCGAGAGAGAGCACGAGGGAGAGAAAGAAAGAAAGAGACTATGGATGTTCCCAATGTACATGGTAAGCTCTTTTGTTACCTTTCCTGTTTATGCACTGTATCCTTTTTTTGTGAGACACTACATGTACCTTTTTAAGAATGGCATATTTCCACCAGAAGGTGAATTATACTTCTGAACAGAACAAAACTTAAAGCACTACATTCAGGAATGGTTGAATGTTTATATTAAATTAAGTGGATGATAAAGGCGACCTTTGAGACAGTCCCCAGGAAACTTCCTGCAACATTGAGTGGCAGGAGAGGTGACGCCACTGTGTAAGATCTGTTCTCCAAGGAAGGAGACACACCAACGTAGCATGGTTTTTGCGCCTAGGCTCCTGAGGCACTCAGTCATGATGTTATGATCAGTGGCAAATGCTGCAGACAGATTCAACATGATCGGTGCACCACTATCCCCTTCATCGACAGTTGGGCACGGCTCATCCAGTGTAAGAGCCATAGCTGATTCCGTTCCTCTGTCAGCCTGGAAGCCTAGTTTCCTTTCATCTAAGCAGTCACCTTCTTGCTACTTTCTCAGTTGCTTGCATTCTGCTCTTTCTATGATTTTCCTCATAGGTGGTAGCAAGGTGACTGGTCTATATTTCTCCCACATACAACTATCTGTGCAACTGTTCTTCAGAGGATGCTCTACCACGCCTTTCTTCCAATCCGGTGGAATCATACTTCTGCTTAACGACAGGTTACCCTTTGTTGTCACATACGGAGCAATGCACATTTTTTGTAGAAGGTAAATAGGATTGTATCACTTGAAGACCATTCCTTCATTTCCAGCATGATTTTCCTCATCTCCTGTTCTCCCACCATGTTATAAAGAGGCCTGGTTCACGATTGTCTTTGCCATCTAATCTAAGCCATCAGAAGTGGTCAGGGCTTTCCTATCCGATTTCATTTTTATCATAAATCTTCTGGATCTTTACAGAGAAGTGTATTGGCAGTTTATTACAGAACCCTGCGGGGGGTCTTTATACTTGAAATGCAATCTGATTTTATGGAAGTCTTTACTGTTCTATATATTTCCCTATATATATTCTTACAAAACTTTAAAATGGAAGTTGCCAAATAATTTCTTCTTGCTTCCATTATATTGTCTTAATACATTCCTAATTGTTATGGATGGCTACATCTTTTCCATTGTAGCTAGCTCTACATTTCTCTTTCGCTTTCCTTAACAGAAGTTTCTCTTATTGCAAAGCATCTATTTGCAGGGCCAGCCCCTGCTCCAATACTGCTCAGGGTGGTGTGAAATATGCTGTCCTCACTGTTGCTGGTGAATCAAATTAAGGCATCAGCCCCTATTCACAGGTCAATCCATGACTGGCTCCATCAAGTCAGTGACTTGCTTCTGAACACACATCTCCGCACCTTCCCTAGCTCATCCGAATCCCCCACAACTTAGCTCCCTCAGACTGGTTCTAAGTTGTTTGTTGGGGAGGGGGTGTTGATGTGTGGTGGCAGGGGGTGAAAGGTAGATGGGAGGCAAGGCAGGGGGCTGCTAGCGAGCTAAAACAGTGACTGCAGTACGTTAAAAACGATTAAAAGCACTTGAAGCGGAATCACTGGAGCCAAGGTAGGGTGTGTTGCTATTTGTATGACCTTTATGCAAACAGTTGTTTTCACCCCTCTGATGATTGCCGCCTTGGGGCTGGGCCCAGGTCATCCATGCCAAATGCCGGCTCTGTGCCACTAAATATATTTGGCCTTACGTCAATAACTCTTACTTGCTTTCATCTTGTATTGTTGGAGCTATTTATTAACTATGACCTCAGTGTCAAACAGGCAGCTCAGTACCTCCATTAACAAAGTGGCTATTCTTACTGTGACATGCTCTGCATTAAACTTCTTCCAAGTCCTTATCAATTTGAATACAGATTTATGGCTAACCGATTTGTTTGCACTCCATAATATAAACAGTGCAATTAAATTATGATCAGTCCACGTAAAGGCCAGACAGAATTTAGTCTTAACGTGATTGAGGGGATGCCCTTTTGCATGTGTGGCTTTCCAAATATACTGGATCAGAGCACAGGTCCCAATTGTGTCCACAAACTGGTATTACTCATATCATCCCTATGCAGATAAAAATCTCCTAACACCATGACTTTTTGCGTGCTTACTCCTGAAGTTTCAATCCTGTTGTATACCTCTTTCCATGACTGATCATCTAATTTAGGTGGGCAATATTGTAGCAGAAAATGCATGGTCCGTTCCACAGATAACAAGCATCTTCATACCAAAGGTTCACAATTCCCATTTGTCACTTTGTTCATGAAAGAACAATCTCAACCATTCCCATGACGAATAGCAACTCCCCCTCCTCTACGTCCTACACGCTTAACATGGATAATTTTCCCCTTTTGGTATTGTTTGGCCAGTTATGGGCCCAATTCATCATTTAACCAACTTTCTGTTAAACATAGGGAGTCCCACTTCATTTCCTTAATCAAGTCATATATTTGTATTGAGTGAGCTGGGAGAGATTCGACATTTTAGTAAACCGGCTTGTGAAAACACTAAAGGATACATCATGATAAGCTCAGGCCCAACTTCTCGATAGTTTGTTTGATATTCCCGGGAAGCTCACATATTTTTCCCACAAGGCTTAACAACATGCGCCAAGACTAGTCTCTCTTACTTTTTGAGACTATAGGGAGAGGGTTAACTTTTTGCATTGACTTAAGAGCAGCTAGGTGCTGATTCTTTAGTGTGGGCGTGCAGCGTGTCATTGATGAGCATCTGCAGCCCTGCCTTTACTCAGGAGTATCTTGGAAAACTGGAGCACCAGCTCCTAAAGATGGCGTCCACTAATGTGCAGTCCTGGAATGGAAAGCTCATCCTGCTCGTACACCAATCGGTGACCGCAAACCCAAGATCTGTAAGGGATACTCGCTGGGGGTCTGGATTCTGTCCTATTAGTGCCAAAAGATAAGTTAGCTCTAGTTTAGCAGAAGTAAAATATAACTACAATAGCACTAAAACCAAAACAAACACAGTAGTATCTGCCAGTAAAGTCACTCATGTACTAATTTCTGTACAAAATGGCTATTTATAGCAGCTTAATAGAGCAGCATCTATTTTAACAACTTACTATAGCATCAAAGAGATGTGCTTTCAGTCAGCAATTGTGCGGATGTTTGTCTAAGGTCTCGGACATGCAGCCTTTCCTTTTATAAGCATCTGCAGCCTTGTACATGCTCAAAAGCATCTGGGAAAGCTGGAGTGCTAACTGCTAAAGATGATGTCAAATAATGTGCAGTCTAGGACATGAAAAGCTCTTTCTGCTATGTGTAGCATTTGCTTTGTGTTAATGGGTTACAAAGGTGCCTCTTCCTTGTCAAATGGGGGCTGCAGTGCATTTTGTTTGTAACTAGAATCCCTCTGGTAAATTTTCTTATTTCTTGGAAACTTGCAGGGTGATGCTGGCGTAACCGGTCGCAAGATTATTGTCGACACCTATGGAGGATGGGGAGCCCATGGTGGCGGTGCATTCTCTGGCAAAGACTACACCAAGGTGGACAGGTCTGCAGCATATGCTGCACGCTGGGTAGCAAAGTCTCTGGTGCATGCAAAGCTGTGTCGCCGTGTATTGGTTCAGGTATGACTTTTAATGAGCTCCTGTGTTTGAGTTTCTGGCCTCTGAAACCTTGATCTAACCATGGCATGTTAAATTGAGGGTTGATTAGTTAAGATACTATGGGTATTATAGGTTACTATGCTTGAAGGGTCATCACTTCGAAGTTCCCTCTACACAAACATAGTGCCTCATGCTCCTTAGTGCGTATTCATCCTCCAAAAATTGCCATAAACAAACTGGATGTGATCTTCTTCGCCGAAAGCTGTTTAACACCCATGCATATCTTCAAAGTCCTCATCTGAGAGGGATACAACATTCTGCAAATTTATCATTCACACAAAGCAAGCAGCAGTTTTGTGGCATAAGTAAAATTCCACACATTCTCCTCCTTTGATAGAGTTGCTGCAAGCTTCTCTATCTTTCTTTTTCTGTGTGATTTTTCAGCCAGTTAACAGACAACTGTACACACAGGCCCCTTGCCCAATCTCACGACAGTGAGTAATTCTCAAACCTTAGAACATCTGTCACTGCCTCTCATAAAACCAGCACCTCTTGAAGTGGGTTTGTCTTCCAGCAGATCATAGGCTCACCACTTTAGTCCGGTCATTATAAACACTGTTGCTGGATCCCATCTACAAATCATTGCTTTCATATGTGCTATTCTAACTAGTTCTGCGGAAGCAAAGCGAGACTACAGCATTCACAGTGCATTACATGAAGGTTCAGGACTGCAGGAATGCCTTTTATTACCAAGAAAGGAGGTCGTCACTATGGCAGGCCCAGCTTTCAGAAATATGGGCTCCTTTCTCTCCCTCTCCACCTTTCGGAGCCCATTTTCTGTGTTGCTCCTCCACTAAAACAGTAGGATAAATGTGCCTTATACTCGTCATTATCATTCATCTCTTTAGGATTTGCACTACTCTGATTTCTCACTGTCCCCGACTTGTCTGACTCTAACTTCCCTCCCTTCCACCATAATCCATAACCTTGACCTCAGCTGGAGCAACACAAACCCTACAAAGTCACCACTAACTTCTTTAAAAATATTTTGGTGGACTGTCTTTAACACTAGCTGTCCATTACAACCCGTGCTATCACAGCACATCAACTCACTTTATAACATGCGCACATACGTCTGCTAAACAAATTTCAAATTTAAACTCCCAGTACTCTTTCAGGGTCCAGGCCTATCAACCTACCTTTCCTCATTCAGAGGATCTTGGAATAAAGAGAAGGAATTTAACTCTTTGGTGTTTTCCACAAGAACCCGGTGTATAAAGCACATGGTGGACGCGACCACCCGCATTGAGCAATCTCGCTGGGAGTCAGTCTGGAGTAATATTTTACTCGCTCATGCTTACCAATTTAACGTTGGCAAGTAGGAAGGGGGAACATTTCATGCCCAGGCAGGTTAAACTAACCAGCTCTTCAAGCTTTCCAGACTCCTTCTACTTTAAAGAGGTCCTATGTTTCATGCCATAAAGTTTGGCAACTCGGGAATAACAGATTTCAAACCACCAGAGTAGTGGAAAGACAGATTCAAGTTGATCCCATTGGAAAAGATGAGCCGGATAGTACAGAAAGAATTACACTTTGAACATTGCCATACATTCTTGCACAAGAAAAGCTCTTATATCACCATAGTAATTGTGTTCAAACAATTCAGGGGCTTGCCATTTCATATCAGATTAACAGCAATGATTTCCTAATCCCCCTATTGGTAGTAGCAGCAAAACCGATGACAAAGAAAGGCTTTTAGGACTAGCTCGGTCTGGTAGACTGTCTGATAGGACCTCACGTACACTGAAGTTTGTGCGACTGGCTCACATTTGGTCCACACAACATATTTTATGCCAGAGCAACAAAACACATTTTGTTCTCAGTGTGTTCTTTATGCAGTCAAATAGATTGCTTTGTCTATTATAGAAGAGGATTAGCTATTCCAGTCATTCAATTCTTTAACAGTGAGGTTTTCATAGCATGATTGTACCCTACATGTTGCTAATGCTATTAGTATGATTAAACCTACATGACATCCTAAAAAGCCTTGGCAATCCCAACACTGAATCATGGGGTGTGTGAGGATCTACTTGTTGTTTCGGACCTTGTAGTGCAATCTTAGTGGAACGTATTCAATCAGAAGAACAGGAAGACCTTCAGTAACGCAGTCCCAAAGATTTTCATTGGGATTGAGAGCACAATGCAGGTGGCAATTTTAAGAGTACCTAGCAGCCAGGACCTTGCTTGCCTGCTGCAGCGCTCCGTGAGATATTCAGAAACCCGGACGAAATAAATGAGGTAGGAGCTGCGTCTCCACTGCGTTGGTTTTAGTTTCATGTGACTAATAGACTGAAGAGGCCAATTTCCACTGGTTTCTTTGTTACTAGCGCCTTTTTATTATTTTTTATACAGTTGATCGTACTCGCTAATATAGCAGTTTGGAGGTTCTGTATCTTGAAGGACCCTCATCTTACGTGATATTCACAACCACACCGTATTACATTGGGCAACTGCCTCCGTGTGAGTCCACTCTCACAGGGGTAAGTAGATATTTAGGTTTCCACTATATATATATATACAACTGAATTATGGCTCAGACAGTAATGTTTTTTTCTCTATTTGCACACAGCACCCGGCTGGGTACCTGTGAGTATTTTATCCGTTCACTTAAAACACGGTGTCACTGTACATTTTCACGCTAGACTAGTGTTGGACGTTAAGGTAAAGAGGCGCATCACCTATAGTAATTTACTTTCATTTCTTAAGCCCCACTGGCCCTTTTTCTGATACATTCTTGTAATTTCCTTTTAGGTGTCCCTACATTAGACTGTCCTGACGAGACCCTTTACACTTGGAATAGGGTCGAAACGCCGTTGACGCGATAGGCAAATCACTCAATCAACACCTATATTAAATAAGTGTTGTTAATTTGAATAATTAATTACTGGTGATTGCCTGTGTAAAGAGAAATGCAAACCTTGTCTGTATGTTGTATGTTATGTAAAATAATTTTTTTGTAAGGTTTTTCATTTGGGACACTATTATGTAATTTGTATGTTTAATGTTAATTTGTATCGTAAATTTATGTCCACTTTTTGTGTAAATATTTCAGAAATATAAACAAAAAATTCATCACAAAAAAGATCTAACGTGTATGGCTTTGCCTTTTCTTCTGACATCTTTTATAATCCCCTTTTCTTTGATCATTATTTTAGATTATACACTATATTGTTAAGTATCAATCCGCATGAGCTATTGTTTCCTTACAGCACATAATACCCAGGCTCTTTGTGGGTAGGGTTTCCTTGTTTCCCAATCGAGTAAGCAGTGGTGTGGCATAGTCAGCCATTATTTGACTGGAGTAGATAGTTGGTAGAGACTAGAAGTAGCAATTCTATCTTCATTGGGTTCTGTTGCAGAGTGAGTGATGACAGAGTTAAGCTACTGAGGAAGGACTTCAGATGTATTATGCTGGATATATATGATACTCGGAGGTAAAGCAGTGTCATCAATGTATTGATGAATGGGGATCAAATTATCTTGAAGTATTCTAGCCAGGGGTTCCATTTATAAAGTGAACAGAGGAGGTTCAAGGATGGATCTTAGTGAAACACCATATTTAAGGAAATGTTAGGCTGATTCGAAGGAGGAGAGTTTTATGAATCGGGATCTTGAGTGGAGGAATGATTTAGGTCCACACTAAACTGTTCCCCCTATTTTCAGTTTTTGATGCAAAGGAGTTAGTGATGGTCTAGAGTATGGGTCTTCAATCTGGGGGACGGGTCCCCCTAGGGAAGTCTCAAGTGATCCCAGTGGGCACACCAGGCTCTGGCCAGAAAAAGCATTATGCTGATAACAGTGTTTTGTCTTCAGCAGAAAAGAAATGAGCCGCAGTAAGCCCCTCTGTAATGGGCCATCACTAACATCTCTTGTCATTTATATCCTAGTTGGAAGTGTGTGTCAAAAGGGAAGGGACTCCAAATATTCTTCAAAACCCCCAACCCAATTTCTGATAATCACACTGTGGATACTTTTACACGTTAGTAAGGCCTAACTTACCAGAATGGTATATTGGGCAATCATGTATTTGATTGCATTTTTAAAACTGTGACAGAACTTAACTGAAATGTTTAAGTCTAGACATATTTAAACACTGCCAGTTTAATAGGATATTGTGAATTTTGTTTTTAGGGGGTGCCCTGATTTGTTTTTTTCACGGAAGGGGGGCAGCATTAAAAAGTTTGAAGTCCACTGGTCTAGAGTATACCTAAAAGTAGCTGAAGGCATGCATCTCCATGATTTCTAGAGCATCATAAATCACCTGAATGGTGGAAATTTCCAAACTTAATTACATAGCAGCTTTAGTATATCAAAAATACAGTTTTGCATAAACCATATATGCCGCTCTGCCTAGAGTAATATGCTATTTATAACCATTGTCAAAGGGAGTGCCTGACCCAATTTAGACTTCACCTCTTGTGAGTCTTAACACCTCCCCATACTAAACAGGTTTATAGCAATCATTACACTATACACATATACATATTACTTTATAAGTATTTATAAATGTATAACTATATGTACTGTTTTAACTGATTTCTTGGTACACCTTGGGGCATCGTAGCGTTGATGTAGAGTGGCCTTTTAATCTACTTTGCATGTCTCCTTTCCCCCTTACTGCCTGGTGTTGTCCAGTTGCAGCTGTATCCCACTTGGCTATGAATTAGAATGTTGCAGATTAATGTGACCATTAGCTAGATTTTTCACTGCTCACAAACCTTGCCACCCTTGTATTTGTCTTAAAGCATTTTCTTTTCTTGTAGGTTGCATATGCCATTGGTGTTGCTCGCCCTCTGTCAGTTTCATTGTTTACCTACGGTACAACCCAGAAATCTGATAAGGAGCTCCTGGAAATTGTGCATAAGAACTTCGACCTGCGCCCAGGTGTCATTGTCAGGTGAGCCCCAGGATTTTCCCATAGTGCAGAACAAAGAAAATCATGGAACTAGAGAGCTGATGAACAATGCAGAAGTTTGGTTCTGCGTCCTGCAGAAATTGAGTCTGATTTGTATACTGTAGGCCTAAACCAATTAAGATTTAGTCTTAGGAAGAAGGGTATCTTTGTCTTGCTTGACACAGGTCAAGCACTCCTCTGACCTGTTTTTCAGCAACGGAAGTTGAGTGCAGCAGGATCAACAGAGTGGCAGATGACTTGTGGTTGAAGTTATGAAATTTTGTTTTCTCTCAGGGGATTTGGAAACTCCTTGGAAAATATTATGTTCCTAAGAGTAATTATAAATGACCATTGGAAAAGCCAATAGGTTTCTCCTACACTAGAGCTGTTGACTTTGCCAATGCTTTTTACCCATGTTGTGTGGCAGAGTAGCATGGAGTGGCATGGTGTAGAGTGCAGTGGCATAGAGTGGGTTGGCATAGAATAGAGTGACGTAGAGTGGAGTGGGGGTAGACTAGAGTGGAGTACAGTGGCTTGGAGTGGTGTACAGTGAAGTGGCATAGAGTAAAGTGACATAGGGTGGGGCAGAGTAGAGTGGCATGAAGTGGAGTGGCGTGAAATGGCATAGAGTAGAGTGGTGCAGAGCAGAGTGCTGTAGTGTAAAATGGCTTATAGTACACTGGGGTAGAGTGTATGGCTCTTGCCTGAGAGATTGTTGATCTGTTGCACGTTGAAGTTTTTAAAAGTGTACATGAGGTAGCAAGACACACATTTAAATCTCCCTCTCTCTCTCCCCCAACTTCCCTGTGCCCCTCTAGTCGCAGGTTCTCTGTTCTCTTGACCGTTTCTTCTCCCGCTGCTTTGCCCTCCAGCGATGCTTAACATCTGCAGCTAAAAACATTAGAACACTCAATCAGGGTTAATACAGTCAGCATACCTTTGGGATCTGGTCAGCGACATCCGTCCGCAAACAGAGTACAGCTTGTCTCTTATACACTGCTGGCCCTGCACGGTGGCAACTTAGAGACGCATACAGTCAGTCAGTCTCTCTCTCTCTCTCTCTGTCTATATATATATATAATATATCTCACTCACTCTCTGTCTTCCTCTCTTCCTACAAGGAGCTCGTTTCTGCAATCTGCGTCATTGCACTCTGGAATAGTTGAAGCCTTGCTGCACAAGTTGTGTTCCCGTGCCCAGGCATCCCTATTCCAACAACTCTCTTGCTTGTCACAGATTGGAAATCTGGAGATCCATAAATCGGGATTTGTTTATTGTGAAGATTTTAAAGAAAGGACGACTTCACTTTCTTACCCTCTTAATGATACAGTACAGTCTATGCTTCCAAATTAACTTTAGATCCCTCTGCAAATATTGAAGCCTGCATCTGTGAACAGTTAAAAGGTCACAAATTTGATACGTTCTTATTTCTGGTGTTTATTGTCTTATTTGTGACAAATCCCTTCTGTTCATTATTTTTCTCTCCTTTCCCTTTCTCCATTAGGGATCTTGATTTAAAAAAGGCAATTTATCAGAGAACTGCCTGCTACGGACATTTTGGACGGTGTGAGTTTCCATGGGAGGTACCAAAGGAAATTATTTTCTAGTGCAACGCAATAATTCGCCTACCCACCCCCTATCCCACGGACGAGGAAGGGGGATCTTGCACCACAGCGACTCTTGTGAATTCCACAGACAGTCCGGGCCTGCCTCAAGGAATCCAGATTCCGCCTCAAATACTCAAGACATCTCGGTCTGCACCTTTTGTGCCTTGCATTTGAGGGTTCTCCAGCCATGCAGATGCTTCAGTTTATTGCAGCTGGCTTACATCAGACCCTCTTTCTGTGCTATTCGACAAGCACATGCTTTTTAAATTTTGCAATGCTGCTATATTGGTTACAACTATAAAACCGGTCTCACACTTTGGTGAACTTGAGACTTGCCTCAGTTTCCAGAGCACCTGTGTTTTAAGGAGGAGCTTACGGATGCACAGGTGTTTTTCAAGTTGACATGGTCATGTGTGGCCATGTGGGGGCCAGTTTCCTTGTTTTAACTATGTCTTAATATATAGTGTGTTGGCTGCTGTTGAAGTCTCTTTCGTGTAGGTTGCCTACTGTAAAGGAATATTTTTTAGGTCTGCTAGGCCTACGAGAGGGGGAATGTTAAATTCGGCTTCCCCCCCAAAAGGTGTTCGTGACCGCCAAAAATAATATAGGTTTTAAGCCTCTAAAAAGAATACGTTTATGGCATGTCAAAGGTTTTTCACACACTGTGCCTGGTGACTGACTCATGAGCAGTATTTTGGTATAATATAGGTGCTGCAATGGATGATCTTGTGATTGGGAGAGTGACTGAAAAATGTGATCACTTGTTGGCCCACCATCATTTCTGCTACGACTACCTCTAAAGGAAGCTATTTCACTATATTTGTTTGAACTGGAAAGGTTTGCCTCTAGGATCAAAGTGCGGGAAACCTGTATCTGGTTTTATGGAAACCTACAGACTGCCAGTGGCAACCGAATGCGCACAGCATGTTTTAATTTTTTAATGTAGCTCTAACAGAATCACCAAAATGTTATTTTAATTTTATTTTTTTAACTAATGCTGTAAATGACCAAAGCTGATAGACTGTTGCCAAGCCGTTACTGCCGCAGTGGAACCAAAGAAGATCATGGTGGCGAAACGGCATTGGTGGGAGGCAAGGCACCTGGGGCCACCAAGGGCCAAAGGTACAAATCTTGATGTTTGGATCCTCTGGCAGTAATCTAAACAGCAGGATGCCCGGAGAAGATTTTGGAATGTAGGAAAGATGGAAAAAAGCACATAGAAAACCTCTATTTTATTGTTTTTGCATTTTGTCTTTTCACTCATTCTGCCTGTTGTAGCAGACTATCCCAGAATCAGACTGTCTTTTGTTACATTTAGGCTTGACACCAAACAGTGCACCGTGGCTGGTCTTAAGAGGTCAACCTGTGAAAGGGGCAGCATAGCAATAACCTTTCGCTTAAGTTGATGCAAATCCTTGCAGCGTCCTTGCTGTGAACACTTCTTGTGCCTTGCTGCATCTCGAATTGTATAGCTACAAGGAGGCAACGTAAGCTTGTTCGTATCTTTGCTCACATTTATCAAGCTCTTCTCTGTCAACGCGTCTTTTGTTTGACATTCCTGTCACAGTTGCATCTCTCATCTGCAAAAAATCTCTGCTGCCAGACCTTCTTTTGGTTTCCCTTAGAGACCTCTTGTGAACCCTTCCTGATCACACACTTGTGAGGATGAGCCCCTCTCCTACCACTGACCTTGTTTAAACTCCTCTTCACTACTGCAAATCTTAACTTCCCTCTCACCAAAGACAACATGTCTACTGTTGTAGACCTAGCACAGAATGCCTTTCTGTTGTTCGTGTTTTCCAGAACCCTTCTATAACCGATTTCCCACAATCTAAGGCAGATGCAAGTAAAAGTTAGTCTTTCATTTCTATATACAAATGGAAAACTAAACTAATCTTTTCAATACATATACTATCGAAAAATGTTGTGTATAGAAACCACTTCACCGCCCAGAAAAAACAGAAACCTCTCCAAAGGAGAGATTTAAATAGAGGTGGATCACCCAGAATAAACAGTGCTTTCTCGTTTTGCCATGGATGAGAATTTCACAACAAAATGGCAGATCCAGATCAAGAAAAGGTGAAGTGAACAGACTAAACCTGTGTGATATGGTGTTTAAACTTTGTTTGTGTTTTATTTTATCCTGTACAGTGGAAATCTGCTGCTTTTATCTAGGGGTGGGCGGAATTTGCGTAGTCGCGCTACGCAAAGCTCCGCGGAACGGTAAAAAATCTCTGCGAGCACGCAGAAATTCTGTGAACACGCGGAATTGCTTGTTCGTGATACTTTTTTCCTGTTCGTGAACGCTGTTTGCGTGCTCGGGGGGGGGGGGAAATATCTCGCGAACACGTATTTTGAGAACGCGAACAAGCAAAAAGTTCTGCGAAGTCACGGAATGCAGAATTTTGGGCAATTCTGCGTTCTCCGCGGAACGCGAAATGAAACAAATTCCACGAGCAGAACGGAATTTACCGCCCAGGCCTACTTTTATCCTCATATGTCTTATGTGAAACCTTCTCTTGGAAAAGTTTGAATTGGGTTACAGCTAATGCTAAAAAGCCAGTGCTTATACTAATATTTTTAAAGTGCATGGTCGTTGACATTTGTTAAACTCGAGGAGTAACCTAGACAAAAAGAGTGACATGCTAAAACAGAATCCTTCAGGCAAGAACAGAACCTAATGCTAATTTTGAATTCATTGGTTGATGCATTGATTCATTTGTAAAATAAATTTTACTAGTCCATTGCATAGGATCTTTGCTAAATAAAACATTCACAAAATGTATGCAGTTTTAGAAGCTCATTACTTTCCTCAGTTTGTTGGCATAAGGGTTCATATGTTGCTGGTAGTTTTTGAACAAAAGAAGCTACATGTTCATTATAAACATTGTTTTCAATACCCTCACTTTAGCTTGGCAAATAGGCGCTCAAAGAAATCAAGAAATTTCTACTAGACCAACACACATGAACTAAGTCACCAGACCCAATGGGTGTTATTCGACCAGCCGACCTTTCATGGGGATCCTGCCTGCTTCTAGCACCACTAATCTTTCAGTCACTGGACTAACATGATTCAACGAAACCCAGTCCTACCAGGCTTTCAGCAGCGACTCTTGTCAAGGGACTGATACTTACTCTGGCCTACCAACCTCTGAGAGGCAATCTAGGCTTGTGACTGGCTGTTCATCAGTGTTGCCAGCTTCGCAGTGTTAATTCTGGCACGATAGACTCTTGTCCAAGTCTTTCCTTCTTTTGCATCATTTACTAAGCCATCGTGATGAGCATCCCTGCTTATCCACGACATGCTCACCATCTCTGATGGTTTTTGAAACACCCTCAGCCAGGACGCCATCAGACTGCAGGTAAAGAAGTTTAAAAAAGAAAAAGTAAAGCAGCAGACCAGGATCTGGAACAACATCCCCATAGCCACACCAGCGCAGCTTAAATTTAGGAAAGAGTTGAACACTAAACTTTATAAAGAACACTAGATCACAGTGCATTAAATGTCCACAAACCAGCTACCTCGCCTATCACTCGTGGAATTAATTATTATTTATTATAGTGCTACCTGTAACGGTGGGCTGGCGCTGATTATCATAAAAGCAAGAGTAGATTGTATAGTACTACAAGTTTAACCAGTGTACAGCCACATTTTCAGAGCCCTCCTGAAAACAAGTAAATCACTACTGGAACGAAGAGGAGATGGAAGGGCCCTGTTACCCACACGTACTTCATTGTATTTCAAGACTGTTAGAAGGTTGGCATTTGTGGAGCCTAAAGTTCTCGGAGGACAGTAGCTTTGTAATTTGTGCTAATCTTTTAGCTGGTACAGCTCTCTGCTGCCTTTTGGCTAGGTATGCACTATAGAAATACCACATGCATATGTACATTTTAGACAGGATACTGACGGGTAACTGCAAAGTGACCTGTGGGCCCCATGTTATGTGACGTCTTCATCCATCCTGACTTTTCTAGCCAGCCTCTTTGTGCCTTCTGACATTTGTGGTTTTACTTTTCCCCCAACCTATCTGCTGCTCCAAACTGACACAAGTGAAATGCTCTTGCCTAATATGTATTTGCTGACTGTCTCACATGCTGCATAGGGCCACTTAGCAGATGTGAGTGACTGCTCTCCAGACTTAGAAACTTATCTGAGGCAGATTGTGGAGACACAATCATACAAGCAACACATGTAAGCTAATCAGTATTGCGTAGGTAAATATATGAATTAATAACATTATACACAAATGAAAACTTAAAGCAATTCTTTTCCATGCTTCCAGTCTTGGACTGATTCAGTTCCTTATTCGAGCATAATAAGTCAGAAGTTTGTAACTGAGCGCAGAACTGTCAGTTGCTTTAGGGTTGCAGAGTTTCTAGAAGTAAAAGGGGCACGCATATCTGCAAAGTAATTTGCTCTGCACTGAAGTCCAATACAGAGACCGAGCACATTGACCTTGACTTAGTCATAGTCCCCATCGCAGCCTCCATCCCTTCCAGCTACAAGATCGGGAGCACAAACCCGGAGGCGGAGTCACCAACATATTCAAGGACACCTTCACATTCATCAACACCACGGACACAGCGACCAGCTACATGGATCACCTCACCATCAAGCTACAGGTCACAGCCAACTTTACTTTGTGCGGAACCCTCGCATACAGACCACAAGGACCCAATGCCAACTTTGTCAGCGACATCACAGACTTCATTTCACCCCTCAGTATCGACTTCAGCACTTTCATCCTCCGGGGAGGCCTGACCTTTGACCAAGAAGATCATACCGACCTCCAACTCAATCACCCTCTTGGAAAATCTCAGGAACCTCGACCTCACCCAGCATGGCACCAGACACCCCCCCCCCCCCCCCCCATGCTGCTGGACACCTCCTGGATTTATTTATTTTTCTTCTTCAACAACATTACAGTTAACAATCACCCATCACCTGGACAGACCACGCTCTCCTTAGAGTCTGCATTACCATCTTGAGCCACAACCCAGGGCCTCTTCATCGTTGCTAGGACAGCATCCCAGAGATTGACATGGTTTATGCTCTCTCCACACCATCCTGAACTTACCAGGAACCTAACAGAAGAGATCATAAAGTTCCAACAGCTTGATCACAACGTATGACAACTCCCAGACCCCCTTCAAGTGCGGCAAAACAGCAAGAAGACAAACACAAGCCAGTTGGTACACAGAAGTACTCAGGGTGACAAAATGGCATGGCAAGCAACTGGAGAAGGAGCCAAACGATAAACACATGTTCAAATCTGCTCTAATACACTACCACCAGCAAATCAGTAAGACCAAGCCTGCAATCCTCACATACGGCGTCAACAACTGCAACAGCAAGGACAAATTCACTAACATCAAGGAGTTTACAGCACCTGCTGATACCACCAGTAGTAACACCCTGTCTCAAGACCTCTGCAACAATCTAGGAGACTCCTGCAACAAGATCACAGCAATGTACGGTAACTTTGACCCACAACTGTACCCCCTTACCTCACAAGAAGCCTCCCCATTGTTATATACCTGAGTTAGGCCCATGCAGCGAAGCAGCTTATTTCTTACATTGTCCTCACAATAGCATTTCAGCCGTTAATGTTTGCACATATTTGTGTGCGCGAAAGTAACATTGTTTACACATCTAGCCTCGCACAACATTATCACAATACCCTGAACATCATGTCCAAGGTCTCTTTTCACACTATGTACAAATGTCATCTCTATCTTCATCTATGAGGTGACAGGGATATCTACATATCCATAACATCACTAATCTATATGCACATCGCAAGGCTGCTTTCTATTATAGAAGGTGATCATCCCAATAGATTAGTAGAGGAGGTACTTCAGCTGACACCGAGGGTCCTTGCCTGCTGAGACTTCATCACGCAGCGATCTGACTTCTCGTGAGGGGTATCCAGTTCGTGACCAAGATGGGATCCTTCATTCTTTCCCACCAGGTAATGGGGTTGAATCGTCCTTTGGGGTATTCTTGGCTCCACATTTGCACACATTCTAGGTACACTTAGAGTATGGGTTCGCATAGTAGGAGTACACTCGATTACTGCCTTGTTTTATATGCCTGCATATATACACTGTTTTAGCATCATGGTAGAACTATAGCTACTATTTACGATTTTGGTGCTCGTAATCACTTTTATCTGCTCTGTCTACTAATCATTGCAGCACATGTGTTTTATACAAGAATAATTTTGGTTCAATAAATATATTGAAAATGTCCCACTGTGAATTCTCTGTATACCTCTCTGAGATTAAGTGAGCACAAGTGATTGAGCAAAAGGTTCTGTACTGTTTCCACGATCCCTGAGGGGTCAGGGTTCTCATGTTGAGCGTTTGCCAGAAACCATTCGCTCCCTGGTAAGGTTAGGGGGCTTACAGTGGCACTGTGAGCTAGCTGGTCTAAAGGCCAACATATCCTGCGAGGGTGTCCGGAATCAGTCCAGACACCAACCCCCTAGTTTATGTTGTCCAAACAAATGCACAGATCCTACGGATTAGTAAGAACTACATGACACCATTAAAGACAGAATGGACCCTGAACATATTGCCCTTCATCACTGTAGACGAAGCACCCACAACCATGAAGTTCATCCACCCTGGAGCCCCATCAGACCCCTGCCCTCACCATACTTTCACCTAGAGACACACGCCAATCAGCGAAGTTTTCACTCTGATCCTCAATGCCTCCATTGACTCCACAACTTTCCCGGAAGCATGAAAACATGCCACAGACACCGCCCTGCTCAAGAAACCTTCTGCAGACTCTACCGAGCTCACCATCAACAGACCTATCTCCCTCTTATCATGCCTATCCAAAGTCTTGAAGAAATTCTGGAACAGATGCCTCACAGACTACCTCTTAAACCATCAGCTCCTACATGCTACACAGTCTCATTTCAGACCCAACAATACCACAGAAACAGCACTCAACGCAGCTATTCATGACATCTGCATGATCCCTGGACAGAGGGGAGACACCAGCCCTCCTTCTGGATCTCTAGATTGCCGTCAACACTGTATCGCACCCCACCTTCATCAGACAGCTACACAAGATAGGCATTCAAGGACCTGCTGCCCCTGGATCTGCTCCTTCTTGAAGGGAAGAACTCAGTGAGCCTAACACTGTACATTTGGAAGCCCTGAACCTCCTCTGCAGAGTACCCTATGGTTCATTGCCTCAGCACTACCCTCCACAGCACATATATGGTGCCACTAGCCAACATCCTACAATTCCAGTACATCAACATCCTCTCATATACCAACAGCACACAGCTCAGACTGTCCCTCTTGGACAAGACCCTCGACCCAAGGAACAAGTTTACTGCCTACATGACTGAGGTCGCCACCTGGATGAAAGCCAGCTGTCACAAGCTCAACACTGAGACGGAAGTAGTGATCTTCGAAACAAACACCTCACCTTGAGACTCCGCCTGGTGGCTGACCATCCAGAGTACACACTAACCCTCTTGCTCCAACGCCAGGTACCTCGGCATTACCATTGATAAGAAGTTGGACATGTCTGCATAAGTAAACACAGTCACAGCTTCCTGCTTTCACACTCTAAAGATGCTGAGAAAGATCTTAAATGGTTCTCTAGCAACACCAGAAAAAGCACCCTCTCTGCTGTCCTCACTAGCTTACTGGACTATGGTTTATGCCGGAATAAACAAGGAACTCGCCAGAGTACTATAAGCCATCCATAATTATACAGCCAGTCTGCTCCTCAAATGCCCTTGCAGGATGCACATCACGGCACACCTGGGGAGCTTCACTGGCTCCCTATACACAAGTGAGCTCTTTTTAAACTCCTCACCCACACATTCAAGTCTCTACACAACTCGGGCCCAGGCTACCTTAATAATTACATCTCCTTCTACCAACCAGCCAGACACCTCCGCTCATCCGGATTCCTACTTGCACACATCCCATGCATACACAGAAACTGAGCCTGAGATCGAGCTTTCTCATACATCGCTCCTAAAATCTGGAATGACCTCCCACTACACACCAGAGCCTCCTCCTCTCTTATTGAGTTCCACAAGAAGCTGAAGACCTGGATCTTTGAGTAACTCCCACGACATTGAGGCTAGGCCCGCTCATCTGCTTAGCACCAGGATGCTCTCGTGGGTGATGGCGTGCTCTACATATACGCTTAACTTAACAATACAAGAGAGACTATCATTTTCGATGCTTGGAAATTCAGATATAGTGGATTAATAACCTTTATACAGGTTCCTGGACCACATTTTATTTAGCTAAATATCTTTTTTTTTTTTAAGCAAAAAGGGGACGACAAAAGTGATGTCCAGGGTCGTGGACCAGGTGGTACCAATGGAGGCCAAGTGGCGAATATTAACAGTAACAACTGGAGTGGGGGACAGCTCGGGTTCCAACAGTGAGAGAATCGGAGCGGGATCTGGATTGGTGTTGGAGAAGGTAATCTATCGGGGGCGAGGATGCCCTAGCAAATGGAACAAAGTGTGGGGAAACTGGGCGAAATACAGAGAGCTGTAAATACAAGACAGATTTGGAGTGCACGAAGAGCGAGAGTGAAATTGAGTCTTGGTACTACAAAGAGTGCTTGAAGCGCAAACTGGACATTGCCGGGATGTGTGCAACAACCAGAGGGACTAGATAAGATACAAGGGGAATGTGTTGGATGAAGGTATTATTCTGACATGTATTGTAAAGTTTAACTATGCATTGTGTTTGACAAACAAAAAGATTTTTTTTAAAAAGCTATTGCTATCTGAATTACCTTAATTCTGATATATGGATTAATTATTCTGTTATAATTCAATCCAGCTCTCAAATACATCTGCATTGTTTTTAGTGTCCCTTTTTTAAACCCCTGTACTGAAAGGCAATTAGCAGGAAACCTTGGTAAATAAGGGTAGATCCTGCCATCTTAATTTCCCCCAGCAGTAGGCTGCACATTATTCACTACAATTATTTTCATAGAGCGTCCTATACACTGAAAACTCTACACAAATATGGCCTGAGGCATGATTCCAGATGTGATGGATGTGCTCAGGAAAATGCAGATTTCTTGCACCTATCTTGGACATGTGAATAGTGTACAGTCTGACTGGTGAGAAGTCCTTATGGCCCTAACTAGGATGATGGGACATAAACTACCCCACGACACTTGTGTGACACTACTGCGGTGGGTGTGGGGGATTCCACCTGCCTATAAGCGCAATACAGATTTGGTGTTACTTCTTGCAAAGCGTCAACAGCCCATCCCAAAGCCATTTGGGGTCCCCACAAGAACTTTCTCATGAAAAACATCCTTAGTTTCTTTCTTGCTGACCTATGTCTTGCCCTGTTTGGGGTGGAATAGTTACCATTGTCCTAATAGATCAGTCAGCAGCCTTTGATATGACCTCACCCTCTGCTGTAATAGAGCAGCCTCATGACATGAGAGCCCTTGTGCTAAACCGGTTTGGATCACAATGGATTTTCTGCATGGAGTATGACTTTTCCACAACACTGTGTAACTTTAAATGTTCTGTCTGCCACTGCTGTAAGAATGTGTTCCCTTTCCCTTCTGCTGTGATTCAATAGCATGGAGGTACTCCTCCTTGGGGTGGGTGTCGGACATACTGACCTCCAGAAAAGTGAATGGTCATCCACTGTCATGGCACTCCACCTCATCCTCGGTTGCAATTGTTCATAACCGGAGCTCAAAAACAGTGGCCCAGACTTGTAAAAGGCTGACTGCCTGATAAATAGGTTTTTTAAAGTGTATCTGTTGCATTAATGGCAGCCAGCTTGAAGATCACCTGGCCCCCTTCAAATGTCAGCATGATTTTCTTAAGCCTGACAATCACAACCTTGGGTGGTCCAGATACATAGAATTCCTATAATCCAGGTGTGGGATGCATTAACATTGGCACCACCATCATACATCACTATTTCACCAAGTATCAGCTGTGCAAAGTCTTTGTTCTTCCAGGCATTGCTGATGGTCTTTTGTATGTGTGAAAGTTATTCAACATAAACATTTTATAGGTGATTAAAATTTGAATTAAAATTAGTTATTTCTAATTTGAATTAATATGTATTAATATTGAGCTATTTCAATTGAAACAAAACTGTTATGATATATTTTAGTGTGTTTGCCTGGCTTAGATTAATCTAGGCCTCAATGAGGCATCAACTCCAGCTTTTAAAATGGCTGCCATATCCTGATGTTCATTGTGTTTGTTTCTTGACGAACTTGCTGGAGGAAGCCTTTTAGTCCAAGGTGTTAGTAAATTGTATTACTTTCAGTCACAATTGTTTTCTGTTGTTAATGTAACTATTTTGTTCTGACACCTTCGGATGACATCAGATCAGAAGAGCGACTCAATATTCATGTAGTCGGATAGTGCGAAGATGGTCCGGTTATATGAAATTTTAGAATAGTGCTGTATGATTTGTTGAAATTATAATTATTTTGCTCACTCTATGTTGATTTTGCAGTTTCCATCATTTTCTACGCTGGAATTGGCTACATAAACCCGTGGATTTGGGAGCGAGACTAAAACTTAGGGTTCTTACTAGGGATGTTGTCCGATTCTCTGTTGAGCTGCTGCACATTTGAGACTTAGTCCATTTTTTCAGGTTTTGCTTATTATTGCTTTACTCCTGTAACTGAGAGCCTTCATGGCAATTGATTTCTATGTATCTTTATTAAATAAATGAGATTGCTGCTTTTTTGCCTATTTTCTCTATTGCACTTTAGAAACTTAATAAATCTTCATGGTTTTCCAAATTCCTGACCTCAACTCCCTTTTTTTATTCAATCCTTTATTTGACTTCATTTTGAAATGCTCTTTGGAATCGGGTATTCAGGGAAATATTGCCTCTAAGTTCTTGAGGTCATCATTCTCCCGGACCCCACAAATAAGATGCGACTCATGAAAATGATCTAAGCGATAGCGCACCCACTTATGCATCACTCCCACATAGGAGGCAAACGTTCTATTACGGTGAAGTAAAGAACAGATTCCCTCCTGGGCACCCTGCAGCTACTTCTGCTGTGTAGAGTAACAGATGGTGGCTGGCACAAACATGATGAGTGGTGTCTGCTAATGAAGGCTATGCCCCATCCACTTCTTCTATTTAGTTTTCTCCGCATGTGTCTGCCAAGTGCCGCTAAGCGGTATGGATAGGGGAGCCTCGTGTCTGCGGCTTCCCAGGTCAATCACTGGGAGCTAGAGAAGCCATGTGGACGACTTTGTTGTGTGCAGCTATGGATTCCATGGTGTCTCATGTGAAATGTGCGGTGCTGGCAAGAAGTGTGGGCCCTACTTCCTGCCCTTGGTGGTGGAGACCACAGCTGTGTTCAGATTAGTTGTCTGCATTTCCCACTGCAGAAACACAATAGAACCTCCTTGAATGATTCATAGGACGTTGCCTGCTTGTGCTCATTGTTCACCTTGTGGGGTTGGTCTACAGGTCCAATGGATTTTCTTAGCTCACAAAACCCTTGTTTATTAGAGAATGTAAAAACAGGATAAAGTAGTGAGTCACCTAAATAATTTTTCACCATATTTCTATTTATGACACTTCAAGGCACAGTGATGATGACTTGGCTACTTTCTGCACCTTCTCAGTCCACTCCATGAGGCGGGAGAGTTATGCAGCAGAGCACTGCGGATACAAATAGGTTTTTCTGTTTGCTCTGATGGTCTGTAGAAGAGTTGGTACCCTGCTTTCTCTGTGCCTCTGCAGTCCACTTGTGGGGTAGGGAGAGTGATGTAGCAGAGACTGCACATACAAACATGTTTTTCTGTTTCCGCTGAAGGTCTGTAGTAGAGTGTGTGCGCCCTGGTCTGGGCGGGTTCCTGACTGTTCTATCTAACCCTATCATTGCCCCCCTTCTCAGAGTAGCTGCCCTCAAGCAATACATTGGGCTTCGGGTCGGCCCATTGTATACCATTGGTTGGCTTTCTTGCCTTTTATTCACTTGATTTCTTTCCGCTTCTTGTGTTTGTCCCTCTCCAGGAGCATAATTTATTTTCAACCCTTTTGATTGGATGACTCGTTTCTTTTCCTAGTCCACATCAGGAAACAACTATTTTCTTTTACTTCCAGCACTCCATGTGTTTTCTGCTGTTTCTCCTTGTGTGCTGCAGCCACCTGAAATACCCACCCGCTTGCCGTTTCCCCTCAAGCTTGTCCATTGCTTCACCCACCCTGCTTGGCTTTTGTGTGTGTGTTTTTTTAATGAATATTTAAACCCCTTGCTTCCAGCAGCTTGCTTTTTAATCCCACACCCTCCCATCTACTCCACCATTGCTCCCCTGCCCCGCCTTGCCCCACTCAGCTTTTGTATTTTATGTCACTTTTTGTAGTATTTAACTCCATCTTTTCCACACCCCCGCATCTCCCCATCCAGGTCCTCAATTGCCCCCCCCCCCCGCTCTGTTGCAGCTACAGTTAGGTGGCAGTACTTTTAAACCCCCCTCCCCCATCTACCTGCACCACTGTTGCTCTCACACATCCGCCCTCTATGGCTTTTCCTGTTGCATTTGAATGGCCTAGTGGTGGCAATCTGCAGCCAGATCCTTGGTTAACTTTCTGTTCTTTTATTTACCTCTACTAGATGGGCAGCCACCATCTTGGAATGATAAATTGAAACGATGGCCATCGTGTTATAACGCATGTGTGATGAGGCATAGACTTCCTTATGCTATGGCTGCGTAGAGTCAAGATGCATACATGCAACTGCGTGATTACGAATGAGCATGTATGCATCATCACACTAGGCCTTGCCTTTTCTTTTTTGTTCAGTGCCCTTCAGCATCAGTAGTAAACCATTTTTTTCCTTTGTTGATGTTGAACAGCATCAACAAAAAGTATGAACAGCATCAACAAAAAGTATTTGCAAAGCCAAAAAGCGAGACCTATTGGCTTTGCCAATACTTATTTACTTAAAGTGCTATGATTGTAATAGCCTCCAACTCCATGTTGGCTGCTACATCTAGAGATACTCTCCATAAGAAGCTGAAGAAAGGTTTTGGATCTCATCATATGGCGGTACTGGTCCTGAGCAACCTCAAAGCGCTTGACATAGAGTGCGCTGTTAAAGTTGCTGTTGAAACTTGTAATTAAGAAGATGAATGTCACGAAGGCAATGCACGTAAATTAGAGGACGTTAAACATCTAGGTTATCCATGTCAAAGGGACAATCACTCACTCTGTCAAGGGAATACACATCAAAGCTATAGACGTTAAAACACCCACACCTTTAACAGCTTCTACATCAAGTGTCCAATACTAAATCATATTTCCCCGAGCCCAGGAAAAATAATCTTTTTACCTGAAAAGTAAAGACCAGTAAACACACACATGGCAAGTACGTGCAAGACTATTTCACCTTAAACTCCAGATAAAAAGAGAGTGGAGCCTGTAAATATTGTACACTAATCTGAAGTGTTCTCAAAATGCCAGAAGTTCCTCTAACAGTTCCTCACACCAAACAGACACCTAACTGAACGGAATTGTCAAAAAGGATGTACAGATCTTGGTTGTCAAGGAGGAGATTGGGGCAGCCCCCTAAGTAACATCGGACCACTTGAAGTACCACCTCTGTGCACTGATGTCAGTTCCTTTCTTTCCGGCCATTTGAATGCAGGTTTGGAGCTCACCCTTTAACTTTTTTCTCATCTTTGTCGAGTTTTCTAACAAAATATTTTCTCTTCAGTGTACAAGGGAGTGTGACCTACTGAAAATTACAGGGTTTAAGCCTTGTAGGGACTGTCACGAGCAGACACCTGTGACAGACCCCCACGGGGTAGCTCTGTGGTGCCAACTGCCCTCGCCAGGTCTTGCGGGGAGGGCACCCAAGGTGATATGAGACCGAGAAGCCAAGCTGTTTGTTGCCGAAAACCACCAGAAGACATGTAAGGGCCAATCAAGGTTGGAGTCGAGGACTATAAACACACAAAGACGACTTGGTAGGGCTTGTAATGTGGTAGTCCGCTTAAGGAAAATCAAACGAGATTTTGGAATAGACGCCTCACCCACAACCTGTCGTGGCATGCTTCATCATTGACAAATATCCACACCACTGTAGGTGAATGCCACCATGGTGGACTCAACCAATTCTGGGAGTTCATAGATAAATAACAACTGGATAATAGCAGGGATCCAGTCAAATAAAAATGTCTCGGGGTGTCCTCAAGGCATTTACCTTTTAATTATTGAGTGCCCTAGATATGGCTAAAAACAGGACATCAAGGGTGTCTGATGGGTAATAATGAATCATCCACCCTTACGATAGTGACAACACGATTAGGCCTTCCTTCAAAAGCCCATATGGGTCTGAAGCCTTCAACAGGGCAGTTTGCATCCCTGCTTAGTCACTCAGTCGAGCCATGCAGAAAGAATGAGGCCTAATGCTCTCACGTGATTGTAGTCTCTTCTTCAAGAGGAAACCTATGAAGAATATCATTGCATAAGGGAAGAAATGGGAATCATTAACCAAGATTGAATCCCACGTAATGTTCTTACTCCCCCTCTATGCATAGAAACCATTAAGTTAATTCTTGCCAAGGACGTATTGGGAGTGTGATGTTATTTACTCTTAGTGTCTGTTGACATATTGGGTAATGTTTGTGAAAAAATAGTGCAACACTGCAAATCCACTGCAAAACGCACATCACACGTGGGCATGCATGAGTATCGATTACTCACAATGCAGTATATCTGGTCATACCATTTACCCTAACTTTAGGGTGGTTCTGAATGTCTACGAGCAGATCAGGGAGGCACTCCCTGCACGTTTTGCAAATTGCTATTTAAACCCCTAATTGGGGCGTTTGTTGTCTTACTGGAGCTAAGTGAGACATTCATATACCCAGGGCTTTAAGTGGGATGAATAAACTGAGGGGTCTCTTAAAGGGGTGTGGTCAATGTAATTAAGGGCTTGGCTTAAAAACACATAAGCTAAAAATCTGTTTAGCATAGTGCGCTGCCCGACTTGTATTTTGCTGTTTCTGTCATTACATCCAGATATATAATGTATGATTGAGCAACTACTGCCTAAACCACGAATTCCTCAACCACAAAGACTAAACAACGAGCATTGTCAAACAACTACATTGTTAACAACGAGTTCCTAAACCATGACTTTTTTTTTAAATTGCTCATTAACCATTTCCTCCAGTATGTTCTTGCCCATCACATAATTTATAAACCACCAGAACACATTGGCTGAAGCCAGAGCATTCCATGCGACGCTATGCCCCCGACGTGCTGCCAAGCTGGAAGGATGAAGGCAGTCTCCAGCCCCGCGTTCGTCAGTGCCTGCCAGTCTGTATGCTGCAATGTCGAGTAATCCACCACACATCCCCGCATTCTAACCACCTAAGCAAGCGTGTGTCACCGACAGGATGAAGGCAGGCTGCAGCCCCACATTCTAACTACCTAAGCAAGCGTGTGCCAGCGGCAAGATGAATGCAGGCTGCAGGCCCGCATTCTAACTACCTAGGCAAGTGTTTGCCACCGGCAGGATGAAGGCAGGTTGCAAGCAACGTAATTAGTTTTTAAGTCTTTCCCAGGGCTTTAAGTGGGCCGGGTCTGTCCGGGTCTGAGCACCGGCAGTTTTTTTTGGGGGCCCTCGAAACGGGTCTCTATCGGGCTCTATTTTCGTGGCTACTAAAGGTAGTCCGTTCTTTATTTTATGGTTTTTTCGGACCCGTTTTGAGGGCCCAAAAAAAAACTGCCGGTGTTCAGACTCTGCCCACTGTTGCTGCACTGTTAGGCAGTGCTTTAAATGGAAAAAGAAAAGTGCCGGTACTCACCAAATTGATAGGGGTGAGCCTGGGAGGTGCGTGTCTGGGGGCGTGGCTTCAAGGCAGCCTTGTACACTATCAGCATTTTCTTCTTCACTGTTCAAAGTGCCTTTGGCCAAGTTCTGCCCATAGCTGCAGGGTGTAATTAGCGTTTGTTGTAACTATATATAGTGTGAACTTAGCCCGAGGGCATTAACATGAGAAGCAGAAGTTTTACGCGAAAGCAGACTTTTTTTTTTTTCAAGGTACTCTGACAGACAACGGATCTGCAAACTTTCCCTATAACTCACAGCGCGACAGTTCCAATGTCGAGACCTCTAGCTTAGAAAAACACAGGTGTCTTCCTGTCCTGTTGCGCTGTCAGGGTGTGAGCAGGGCCGGCCTGTTTTAACACCTCATTGTCCCTTTCTTCGCGCTCCTTTCACCGTCTCACCCCTGCTGATACACACACCAACAGACCCATCACCGTGAGGCAGCTAAACTATCAGTGATTTAGGTGAGCTGGGGAGGTCCCGAGGCGTTTGGGTTCAGGGGGCAGTCACTGCTTAACTCAACTCAAAAAGGACCCCCTGCTGCCGCATTTCAGTCTCTATTAACAAGGGCGCCAAATTTCTCTCCGCCTAAGGCGCTATCTTATCAAATGCCGGCTCGGAGTGTAGGGCTGCAGCCGCAACCTAGCGCCGGAATCCACTCGACATTAACTGTCAAGCACCCATAACCTAGAGACTGACCACAGCATGCCACTAGGAGAACCGGTACTCTCTTAACACAAGGAGAAGTCCCGGTACTCAATGGGAGAACACGGAGAAGTGCCGGTACTCATGATTTTCTTAAGCACACAGTGCTAGTTATTTTGATTTAGACCACGCCGCTACTCGGATAGGCCACGCCCCTTCAAGACATTAACCATGCCCCTTTTAGAGCACCCCCAGTTTTTTTTCCCACTTAAAGCACTAGTCTTTCCTCTGTTTTTCCTAAACATTTATGCGCGTCACTTCCCCGATTGCTCTGTGCCCTAGGGGGAAGTGAGGAATTCAAGTAGGGGCCCTCCGTGTAACAGAGCTGGAGAAGTCAGGGGCGGAGTAGTGTCCGTCTCCTGCTTCGAAAAAAAACAAAACAGCTCCGCGGCCATCCATAATTCCGTCGCTCCCCTTGAAGGGGACAGACCTTGTTAAAGCTAGCAGTGCAGGACAGGTTGGTCAGCACCGGCCGTAATAATAGTATGTACTTTTTTGCAGATTTATATAGCGCAAATTTGGCCCCAGGACATAAGAGCGCTTTACATGAGCACTGGGTTACATTACACGAGGTCGGATTCCTTTTTAGTTCTCTGTAAAAGTACATCCCGCCTATAGTTTACCTTTTCCCGGCTTTATTGTCACTCTAATTTCCTTGTCAACTATTCCCAATTTCGGGGATATTGGATTTGTGAGCCCCACTGGAAACTTCTCTCCCTTATTTTCTAGCAATTACTTCATTAAAATAAAGTCAGAGCCCTCATGCAGAACTGTTTTTTGTGGTTTATGTTAGTCGTTATTAAGGATGTCATTGTTAAGGATGTCGGGGCATATGTATCAAACGATTTTTTAATCGCAAACGCTGCGATTCGCAAAATAACAGCGTTTGCGATTAAAAAATCGGTAATCGGGATGTATGAGGCAAATCCCATCGCAAAATTAAGGAATTGCTAATTTAGCGATTTCTTAATTTTGCGTAAGCATTTAAGAAATCGCAAATCGCGATTTCATAAATGATATGTAAAAAGCACCCAAGTTGTGCGAATTATCCTTAAGAAATCGCAAATTACCACCAACTTCCAGTTGGTGGTAATTTGCGATTTCCTTTTAAAAAGCACTTTTTTAAATTTTACAAAGTGCCACGTGGCGCTCATACATGCCCTTAGGGCATGTATGTGCGACATATGCACACACATGCTCATTTCAGGGGTGCATCAGGGTGTCATCATGACACCCTTGAAATTATTCTCAAATTGCGATTAGCAAATTGCGATTCGCTATTTGAGAATTACTTCCCATTCATTCCTATGGGTCTCCTGGCCCATAGGAATGAATGGGCAGGTATTCCTTAATTGCGATTTCGCAATTTGCTAATCGCAATTAAGAAATTTTAAGAAATCGCAAAAAGTTTGCAATTTTTTAAATACATCCCGTTTTGCAATTCTCAAATAATTTAAATAAAAATCGCTATTTGAGAATCGCAAATGGTGATGTTGATACATATGCCCCGTCGTGATTAACTGATTGGTCGTTGTTCGGGATTCGTGGTTCCGGTCATTCGTTAATCAAACTTCGTTGTTAAGGATGTTTCCCATCTTAAACATCTTAGAAGGAATTGACTTTATTCCCGACATTGAATTACTAATGACCTTAGACGTAAAGGCTTTATACACACGTATTTCCCAAGAAGCATCCCTGAATGTTTTAGAGGCTCTTCTAAACAAGATGGCTTGGGATTCGATCACGCCCATTGATATTGTATTGGAATGCGCACATACAGCCTTGACTAGAAACTATTTTCAATTTTAAGATCAGTTTTACCTGCAAGTACATGGGTCTTCAATGGGCAGTACATCTGCCCCCAGCACTGCATGTCTATATGTATACAACTTCGAAACTTTAGCTATTAAACACTGCAACAATCCATCCATTAATAACATCAGGATCTTGAAACGATTCATTGAGGATATTTTTATCATCTGGAAATATAGTAAAGATGAAGCCTCTATTAATTGGATCAATACAAGATATGAATTCTTGAAATGTACTATGATGGTGGATAAGAGAACTCTCTCTTTCCCGGGCCAGCGTATTCCATCCAGGACAACAGACTTAAATGTGAGGTATACTATAATTCAGCTGATTGTAACATCCTACTGAGGTATGACAGTTTTCACCCAAAGTTCTTGAAAGACGATTTACCAGTAGCACAACTTCTGAGACTGAGGAGAAACTGCACAGACAAAAATGACTATGATTGGCATGCAGGGGTTACCAGCTGACAAATTAAAAGCTAAAGAATACCCCTCAAGACTAATAAGGAGAGCTATGAAAAGAGTCCACAATAATACCAGTCAACAACTTCTCCCATCATTTTAAAAAACAATAAGTGATCGCCTTATATGTGTCACAACATACGGCACCCTGTCACATCAAACTACAAAAGGTAATAAACATTGGAGAATCCGAACATCAAGTCCCCTGAATTTTCAAAAAACAATGTTTTCTTTTAAAAGCACAGGTCACTGAAAGATTCACTGGTTCACAACAGACCTAAACTTGCACAACCAAAAAATGGCCACCCTGGAATCAATGTGGAATCTGCCTCTAATATCTGACCACTATCCTTGCAGACATTGAAACATTTGTCCACTCACAAAGTAAGTTAAAGAACTTGACCTAGGTTTAAAAACACAAGAATAAATGAGCATAGCAGTACTAAAAACAAAATGACAACTAGGCTCATGCGTCATTTAAGTGAAAGAAGGCAGTCTGAAAATGATCTCACCTGGTATGTGATTGACAAACTACCCACAAACACACCTGATGTGGATAGGAAACTTTCATTTAGAGCAATGCTGGATTTATCGGATAAGGGGGCAGAGAAAGGTCCTAATGACAATGGTTCAATGGTCCCAATTATAAGTGGGTTGGAGCAGACAAGGGCCTTGTTTCATCGATTTTGCTAGATTGATGATTCCGGAGTTGGTATATTTGGTTGAATTAAAGTTTTTATCCTACCATATGCCCTTAAAGGCAATTCTCTCTGAAACGCAAAAACAATTTATGTCCGATCAAGAAAATGAGTGCCAAGAAAAGCGTTAACGACACCATTCGTCTTTTCAAGCAATCATGACAGAAGATCTTAAAATCAATCTCAATAATTTAAGCGCCTACTTTAGAATATCTATGGCAGTGTTTATACATAGATTCAAATGTAACATGCGTCCCTGATTGAAATTTCCTACAATAAACAACAAAAAAAGATCTTTTGCTGCCAAAAGAATGAGCTCCATGAAACATTTTTTTACATCATTCGTTTCTACTGATATTGGTTTTTGCGCATTTACTGAGTAATTAGTGCCTCAGCGACTTCTACACAAAATATTTAAAAGATGGGGCTTCGATTCCCATCATTCCCAACCAAACGTAGGCGTGGATTACACGTGACCTCGGCACGTTGGGCCACATCATCACACCAGTTGTGTGGACCCCTAATGGGCCTTCAAAGCCCATCACCCTCAATGAAACGGGTATCGGAATGAGGCGTATGACGTCGACATGCTTGGCTGCGTCATAACACCCGTAAAGAGGAACAAGGAGTCAGTCGGCCTCATTTTCCCTGGCCTCCCAAGCATTCGCTTGTCGGCGGCTGGGGGCCTATGTAGGTGAATTTGCGGGCACATCCACCTTAACGAAGTAAGTGGG
Source organism: Triturus cristatus (assembly GCF_964204655.1). NCBI lineage: Eukaryota > Metazoa > Chordata > Amphibia > Caudata > Salamandridae > Triturus > Triturus cristatus. The sequence goes on from NC_140580.1 coordinate 757,584,824, forward strand.
GGCTTGGGGCCAATGATTCTTCTATCAGGTCGGCAGCGTCGGCTCAGTAAAATAGCTCAACCGGTTACGTATTTTCACTTATGACGGTACGATAAATAGCACCTTTGCAAAAATGGGCATGACCATTCGATAGAACCGGTGAATACTATAGGTATATGTAGGGCTGTAAGTGGGCCGGGTCTCACCGGTGCAGAGCACCGGCAGTTTTTAAAGGGGGCCTCGAAACAGGTCTCTATCGGGCTCTGTTTTGTGCCCTGGCACAGGTGGTCCGTTTTTTCCGGACTGCAGCGACAGCAGGCACATCGATGTGCGCGTGCTCACACTGCTCACTTCTCACTAGTGGAGAAGTTACGGCATGACGTCATGCCAGGTGAGCGTTGTAGGGGAAGGGAAACCTTTAACTTCTCATTTTGAAACTCAAGAGCAGCAACATTGTCGTGGTGTCACCGGGGCTTTAAGTGGAAGCTTTTTCAATATTATATACAAGCCATAGTTGCTGCTTATTTATCTTTTGCAACTAACAACCATTGACAAAGCCAATAGTCCTGACTTGTTGTAGGTATGATGTTACTTGTGGGAAACATCCTTAACGACGAAGTTTGATTAACGAATGACCAGAACCACGAATTCCGAACAACGACCAATCAGTTAACCACGACATCCTTAACAACGACATCCTTAACGACGACTAACATAAACCACAAAAACCAGTAGTTGTTCAATCCGCCATCCGTTTAAGATATCTTTGGTGTCTTTTACATAGGATTTGAGACACCAAAGGCCTCAGAAAATGGTCAGTGAACTTTGATAATGGTTCCAGGAGAGACCCAACCCCAGATATTATTGGGGGTGGAGGTAGGAGTGGGTAATGGGGGGAGGGTACCGTATTGTATCTTGGGCAGAATGTAAAAATAGAGTACCCTGGGATTTCTTTCCAGTAGGAACTCAGCCCTTATATGCAGCTTTGATTATGATATTTAATGGATCCAGCTCTTTTACTGTTTCTTGCTCTCTTTTACTTAGGTTCTGAAAGGTCTGACCATTTTAATTTTTAAATCTGTCTATCTTGTGCCACTGCTTTTTCAAAAGCCATTAGTTTGTGTGGCATTGTACTGTATGATGGCTAAAAGTTTTCTTTTATTTGTCAAACATGTTTTCTTATCTTTTTCATATCCTATCACTGCTTAATTTGAGAAAAAGGCGGTGAGGCAAATCCTCCGAAACAACTCCGCAAGTTCCTTTCTCAGTTGGAAAACATCTCAATTAGGAGTGGAAGCAAAACCCTGGTCCTTATTTAGTACTTGGATGGACTTCTTTCTCTTAATGGGTCTCCCATTGTATTCTTTACCCTCTCTTTTTGTTAAGTCCCCTGCCTCTGTCTAAAAAAAATAGTATTTGGTTATTGCCACGGGAAGCCAGGTTGTATCTGGGGATAGTGTGGCTGTGGTTAAGGATTCCATCTCTGAAAAGGGTTGTGGGTATTGTATTGAAGACGAATACTGGCACCTGTTCCCGTTCTCAAAGTCATGCTAGTGAAAGATACTCCACACATTCCAAGTCATCAGGTATGCCCAAGTCTAAAAAGAAACACAAGAAGTCACATTGGGAATCCCCCTCATCCTGTCCTTCTTGACCAGAGAAGTGGCTGGACGTCAAAGAGCATCTCTGTCTCGGTTCTGGTCTCTTACTGAGAAACAGATTCCACAAATTATCCCAATGCACCTCAAGTGTCTGGGTCCATTGGCGATGTCGCAACAGGTAGAGACTTTGACGTAAACCATGCTTTGCATTTTTGGCATCCTTATGGCTTCCTCTGCTACCCCTTTGATGCCAAGGATTCAAGGAGGCCTCCTGTCTGAATACCATCGACTGTCTATACAACTTGACTCGGCTGTGGGGTCGGCTCCCACTCCGAAGCTGACGCCCAACTCCACTTCACACCAGGTGTCTCCGTTCTTGTCTGTCGCAGGCACACTGATGCCATTGTCGATGCCAGCAACGCTGGAAGAAGATCTGTTTTCTGAGGCGAGCACGACACAGCCTTGACCAGAGTCGTGCCCTCCACAACCTTTGGCACAACTGGTCCAACTACATTCTGATTCTGATGGAACACTTTCTATTCCTTTTGGTTAAGACTCTAAATGCAGGAATACAGTCAAGTTAGTCAGGATGTTGCATCCCATTACTATGATGAGGACAATCATTATATGGACTTTCATCAGGCCAACGGCTGGGCCCCTTTCCGGACACGGAATTGAATTCTCCCTCATAATTGTCCTTTCAATGGGCGGTCGAAGTGCTGGACCTGTATCTCCAGACCAATCAAGGTCTATTCCAAATGTTCTGATGGAAGCACTGCAGCCTGAGCAGGTTTCCTCTGAATCACTTCTCGCCTTTAATGAAGCCCAAATGGGCACATGGGTAAAAGCTTGCTCTTGCCTGTCAGTAAATAGGCAAGTGGCCAGAAGACACAGCGCAGATTCTGGTGACCTACCTTTTCTCACGCAATCGCCTACTCCCTAAAGTCTGGTGATCCAGGCTTCCACCAATAGACTAAATTCTAACTTCTCTACTATGTCTTCTGTTAGGGAATTAAAATTCACGGTAGCTGTTTGGAAGAGGATGTTTTGCTCCATGTGTCCAGCCCTTCGTCTGTAGATACCAGCTGCTTCGTCGGATGGGATGTGGTCAGTGAGATTATGCTGACAGTCCTTTACGAATACAGAACCAACCTTCAGAAGATCATTTAAGGTTATTTTTAAAGACCGTCACACACTCACTTAGTGGCATGCTTCATCATCTGGTTTCATCTTGGCCTCTATAAACTAGGATGGGCTCAACAATATCCATGGATTCCTTATGATCGTTTCCTACTAGGGTCTTCCATGCAATAAAAATACTTTTGTCTCTCTCGGGTATCCCTTTAATCATGAAGTCCATGGTATAGATAAAAACAGTCATAGTGTATTTGTGGAATATAGCTCCCCTACACCCTTTCGATACTGTTGACATTTTTCAGCCTTTTTTTAATTGGTTACTTTGGGTCCCCTGGGTCAGCACTTCATTTCATGCCTTGGCATTATGTTATATTTAATTACGCAGTCTACTTTCCTTTCCCTATTCGTCAGGACATATGACCTACAAGAAGAGAACGGGGTGCTAAATAGGTACTAATGGTGACATGGTAACCTTGAGGACCGAATGACTACAGGGGCATGCCCCCCCCCCTTTATGGCACATAGAAATACCCCACAATAGGGAAAAGAGCAGTGTTTCCCAAACTGTGGGTCATGAGTTGATTTTTGGTGGCTCGGAAAAATCCGAGCAATAAAAAAAAATGGTTTAAATTCTTTGTTTACCTAGTCACATTTGTAGTGCTTCAATGCCAGAGGTCAAATGTTTAAACTGTGTCTTCTGATAAGTTGTTGCTTATACTTTTAACATGGGATTGGTATGTACTGTTCTTTCTATGACTGCATAGTGAGAGGAGTTTTTAAAGTGAATTATGTGACAATCATAGTAAATGAACTGTATAAATTCAAAAGTTAGGAAATTCTGAAGTGTGCTGTAAACCAATTTGAATAGAATCAAGGCAAAGCTACATTACTTGGTGATGCACAAATGATAAATATTTACAGAACCTCATTTCTACACATTTGTCATTTGAGTGCTCTGTGCTGCATAGCTTAATTAGTGAAACAGTATGACTGTGCAAAGTTAGTGGCCAGTTCCGTAGAAAATATGCTTTCTGTAAATGAGAATGTGCTACCATACAATGCTTTAATTACATTTAAAAAAATCACCTCTCATGTCCATTAAAGGTAGGTGGCTTGCAGAAGTTTGTCATTCTGCAAGGTGGGTTGTGGTTCCACAAAGTTTGGGAACCACTTTAATAGACACATATTCAAGAAATAGAGTGTGAATACACCTGATGTATTTTTCACGTTGTATGGTTTGTGGTGATATTCTTGATGAAGCTTGTGACAACTTTTCATGTCAGACAATCTTCACTTTTCCGACATTGTTTGCCCCGTCTCACCCCTTGAAAGTGGAGAGGCTCCATTGTTTGGACCAGCAATGAGCTTTGGGCTTTTACATAGAATCATTGAGTGGATGATCAGCCCTTTATGGGTTTCGCTGCGGCAAATAAAAGAAAGATATTGGGAAAAATGGACCATATCTGGGTGAATAGTCCTCTAATTAAAATCTGCCATGCATGGGCCAAGAACTAACATCCGGAAGGTCTGAGGCTCATTTGACCAGAGCCAAGGCTATTACCACTGGGTTGGCATGCAGCATGCCTGTCAAGGACATCTGTCAGGGCACGACATGGGCGTCAATTTGCATGTTCACGAAGCACTCCTGCTTTGATAGCAAGGCCCGACAGGAAGTGCACTTTGCCTGTCCAGTCCTATTGGACTTTTTGGTCTGAACCATTCCACTGTCCCACTGCCTTGGGAGGTGCTATTTGGTCTCGCCTCACAAGTTGAGGAATCAGTGGTTAGAAGTATCCATCAGAAGAACAAGTTGCTTACCTTTAGTAATGCTCTTTCTGGGAGATATAGATACTCTCACTGCAGATTCCTTACCACCCTCCCCATTTGGTGGAATGGACTCTTCCATCTATTAAAAGATCCCAATTTAGTAATCTGCACACTTTCACATCTGATCAAGTATCAAGCTCTGCAATGGGCAGCGCAAACAGACAAGAAAGAAACTGATGTCAGTCTGATGACCCTTCCGAGGCAGGATGATACTGATACAGAGCTACAAGACACTACTTACCAGCACATGGCAGAAATGCTGTGAAAAAGCTCCAGATCCAGTCAGGTTCTTTGGGGTACTCTCAAGGAGAGGAGTTGGTGGTTAGATAGGGTATAACAGAAAGAGTGTTACCAAAGGTGCGTAACTTGTTCATTTATCTTATTACAGGGATGTAGCTGTTTTGTTCTCCTTGCAACAAGGTGACACTCGTTGTGTCACACACAAAGCATTACAATGTCACAAATAAGTGCCCTGAAAATATGGGAATGTCACAGAAAGGAGAATGTTCTTATATCATCATAATTTATCAAACCTTTCCTTTTTTATTGAGTCATCTTGTAGAATTTACAATCAAAAGTCAATTGAGAATATACAAGATGTCCCTTTTCCTTTATACTCCATCAGCTAATAAATAATTCATTAACCACATTCTAAAACTCATATTTTGAAATAAATATCCTTTAATGAAAGCAAAAATTTAAAAATGTGTTCTGCAAAAGCTAAAGTGCATACATTTATTAAATAAAATGCTTTCTGATAAATTCAAGTCTGAAGTCATTAATTGATTGGTTATCTCCAGATTGAGCTCCTCTGGTCACTTGTACCTAATTTAGGCACTATATTTCTTCTTCCATTTTCTGGACATGTGTGTATCTAATGTGTTCTAAATAAATAAATCCATAAGAAGTAGCTGTGAATGTTTCTTATACTCTTGATATGTGCGCCAAACCAGATTTATGTGAAAAAAGGTTCTTGCCTAGCTGATGATTCTCTCTTTAATTTATAGAACCGATAGAATTGAGGGATCAATTTCATCTCAATGTGGTTGTCTGTTCTTCAGAAGCCCCACCTGAAACATATGGTAAAGTTGTGGGCCGAGACCACCATTGGTTTCATATCAACCTTAAGCCTAGCCAAATTTCTAGAAATAAAAAAAGGAGCCTAAGCTAAATCTACTCAAAGGTATCCCTGGGCGGACAACTACGGTACGCTCGCAAAGTTTGCGTAGTTTGTGCTACTTTGCGCTACGCAAATTGCACGTAGCACAGTGCAAAATCGCGTAGCGTAGTTGGCACTTTTTGCTTGCTCGCGGCCCTCAACATCAAGTTGGCGACCGCGAGCGAGCAAAATGACATCCCGGCGAGATTTTTTCCTCGTTTGCAATCAGCAACATCAAGTTGCCGATCGCGAGTATGGAAAATAAACCTCCCGGCGAGGTTCTCAACGCAGGGAGGTCAGGTTTCTCATTGCAAGTGGTCGCGTATGCTCGCGACAGCTTGCGATGAGAAACTACCAGTCCGCGTAGAGACAGGTGCCGCTCGAGTAAAAATCTACTCGAGCGGCAGAAAAAACAGCTCGCACTGTGCAAGATGCCGATTTCAATGATTGCACAGTGCGGACAAGCATCCTGCACTGTGCAATCATCGCGAACAGCGCACTACGCAGTTCGCGTAGTGCTGCGCGTATCTTGTGAAGTGCACTTCGCGTAGCTACGCATAGCGCTACTATGCAAACTATGCCCAGGGTTACTCAAAAGCAGGCAGTAGAAAAGTGTTGCTCAGAGCTCCCAGGTTTCAGCACTTCCAAGCATTTTTTAAAGTACAAGTCTCTATAATGTCTTCCTTACACATTCTGACCTTTGTTTTTCCTGATAGATCATTCACTATAATATATACTAACATTTCTCTGCCTCTTCTTGTGAGCTCACGGCTTGCTTTTTGGAGAGCTGGTTGTTTTTCTTCTTAAATCAAATCTAGGCTCTCTACCTGGCTTCCAGGGCCCCGTCAGGTGGGCTGAGACTGTGTCACTTCATGGAAGAAAAGAAGATGGGCCACTAGTGGGTTTTGAGAATTGTGTTACTGACCCAGGGAAAGGACAAAACGGAGAAGAAAAGTGGCCACCAAGTCAAAGCCAAAGATGGCTTGAAAGCTCCTCTCCATCACACTGTGGCCACAGCAACACCACTGTTTCTCCTCCCTGAGAGGGTAAGAGGACCTTGAAGCCTCAAAATCGCTCACCAAGTACCCACCAAACCACCCCCGAATTATACAATCTATAGCTACCCAAGTACTTGGCTAAGGGCAGTGATCGATATGTCTCGTATTTACGCGAGTTTAAGCTATTGGCATTGTAAATGACAATGCCTTTTATTTATGATTTAAAAACCAAAACATAAATAAAAGACATTGTCATTTGCAATGCCAATAGCTCAAACTCACGTAAATGCGAGACCTATTGCATTGCAAATGCTCTACCGAACCCAAGGCGTAAGGTCAGCAACGTGAGACATTAGAGCGTGTGTCCCTGAAGTGGGTGCCGCACTGACTATTAAAGTTTAAAAGATAATAATAATGAAACAGACGCGGTGTACCTGAAGCAGGTACTGCGCTCAACATGAAAGTTAGAGCGTTATATCGGGCGCAGCGCCCAACATGAAAGTTTAAAAAAAAATTGTAACTGAGCTCGGTGTTCCTAGAGCGGGCGCCGCGCTCAGCAGGCAGGTTAGAGCAGCATAGCGCTCTATAAAAAAAGTGCCCGCTATTGTCCTGTTTGGGCAAGCTGCAAATACAAAAATCAGCCGCCATTGTCCCCATGAGTGTGAATAAACAAAATAGTGCTCACCCACTAGATAAAGCAGACCGTGTAACGAGTCAAGAAAAAGGTCCAGTCATTATGGGAGGTAACAAATGCAGACAAGGCGGTACCAAGGAGGGACTAAGAAGCCTATTTGCAAATCAGAAGCCAGCATTGATGAAGGAAAATGTCACAAGCCAATGACAAATATGGACGAGAGTGGGAGGGGTATTCAGAGCATACTCCAATACAGTATGCCTTGCAGAGCGAGTAGCACATGCGCGCTGCTTCTAGGCTTGACCTATAAACGTGACTCAGGACAGCAACCTCAATAGGCAAGGACATCAGCTTACTAGTTGAAATCGACTCAAAAAATCCTATTAGCCATGCGACCTAAGGAGTCCGCATCCCACAAGGACAAACAAATAGGTGAAATGAATAAAGGAGACTTGCCTGATTCAATCGACATTGTCAAAGAGTGGCTGAAGGACGGCCATCAGTCTACAGAGCCTGCCGCTAACTTGCACTTCTATTACAGTATAACCCATGGCTTTTCCACTGAAATGAGACTCAAACAAAGCCAAATCTAATGCCACCTCAGAGTAGTAGCAGAAGTGCATGACCCCTATGAAAAGACAAAGCCCTATCGAACAGATCGACTTCAGTTTGCCATACAACATCCGACATGGCCATAGATATGCCTCTAATATACCCACCGAACCTAGTCTCCCCCAAAAACATAACTATAGCACTATAGCACAGATGATACCAAGGCAAATATCATGATTCCACAAACCCTCTATGCCCAGGAGTCACAGGAAAGCAAATGTAGCAAGAAAAGGGTAAGAAGCTGTGCAACCAGTAACTGTAGTCAGGACTTGAAACAAGTAATACTAAAAAATACATAAGACACTGTGACTGGTAAAAATACTGCACAGCCTGAACTCCGCCAAATTACAAAATCAATACACAAGAAAAATCTAATTTCATGTGCCACACAAAAAACAACCCAGCAAGGAAGGAAGGGGAAAACTTGGAAGCCGCAAAACCAAACATTGATGAGGTCTCAACAACAAAGCCCTGGCGTCTATGGGAACCGAAAAGAAATGAGGAAAATATCCCAGCAAAAAAGGATTAAGGATCCCACAATTGATCTCGAAATACATGAAAGGTCCATAAACATGGCTCCAAGCATCGTACCTCAGGATTGTTACCTAAAAATGCAAAGGGTAACGCTGGATGGAAAAGTGAAAACAATTTGCTCAAAATAAAAAATCTATGGCCATTGAAAGAATGCAGAAACAGCAAGATGGAGCCACCCTCAGTGAAATGGCTAAATGATGCAAGACATTTCATGATCCACAATGTTCCCAATCCAAGCAGAAAGGAAAGACGGTTTTCCTTAAAAACATAAAGTCTACAAATAGCTAAGGGACAAATTGAGGTATGGGCCATTGAAGATTGATGACCTTCACACCACCAAGCAACATGCTTCAATCATGGAGACAAGACACGACTCCATTGTGGTCAGCACAGGAGCCTTAGACCTAATCCAGTATATGCAAAAATACAACCTCCCTGTCTAACCCCTGCTTAAAATGCAGAATAGCATTCGGACTGAGCCAGGAAGAAAACAGTAGAGGTGCAGGAGTAAGTCATAACTCAGCACCCGGAGAAAAAAAAATCACAATTAAACCCCAAACTATATGTATGTATGTAAAGAATTTCTAGAGCACAACTGTTACTCCTAGGAGGGTCCTGGTACTAATGCAGAGGAAGAGACAACCGAAGGAATATGAAGGGCAGGACCTAGAAGCTAGAAAAGAGCCAAGTCTTGAGCTTTTTCTGAAACAGGGGGGTAGACTTGATGCATCTGATTTTCAGCTGAAGTTTATTCCACAAACTGACACAGGTGACACAACTTCAGAATCTATACCAATGCAAGTAAGAACGAAATGAACTTCTACTCAGAAAAAGATATCACTACTGTATATCAAAACGAAATAACTCCTACCACAGTGCTTGCCATACATAAAGTGAGAACAATCTTTCTACCCCCAACGCCTTGACTGCAAGCATAAATAGAAACTACCTGCAAAAAACAACAGACAGAAAACATCTCCGGATATCACACAGGAAATAACAGCTTTAACACACACAAAAAAGACAAACTCGCCCTTCCCAACCTACAAATAACACAGAGGGCAACACGGACTGACTGGCGAGGTACCCAGTGGCGAGGAGCATCTCCCTCTCTGACTGGTGGATTAAAACCACAATCTTGTCATGAAACGTGGCCGCATTTCCCAAATATTGGGGAGCACCAATTTAACTACCTGAACGAATCTGAAATTCTGGTCCTACATGAAACAGGGATGACATCTTCTTGGTTGATTCCTCTATGCATGAGCCACACATAATGTGCTATCCCGAAAACCCTCCATCGGAGCACTGGCGGCCTCTTTATGGACTGCAGAGCCGACAGTGACCTCAAAACCAAAGTATGGGAGAACATACATTAAAACATCTTGATGTGTGACATCACTCTCCCAGATAATTCCCTGCCAAAGCCCCGACTTGGAAAAAGCTTCACGCCGTGGGCTTGGAGCCAGCCTTTCTGTCTCTGATCAGGATGCTCGTATCCGGTGATACTCAAAGTATGGCCCGGGGGCCGCTTGCTGCCCTTTTGACCTTTACATGTGGCCCGCCTGGTGAACTGCAGCATGAACTGCTGTTTACTTGCTGAACATTAATGTCCTGAAACAATGGTAAATAAATAACTACTGTGGTGTCCAGCATTTCAGTTAACCTGCAAATAAATGCTTACCCGTTTATTTTACACAATCCCTGACCCACCCAGGACCCCCTACCATCACAGCACACACCATACTTTGTGGCCTCTGGGCTAATATTAACAACTACCCATGCTCTATACTGACAACCCCACACAAGTTCGGCTAAATCATAAAACCAAGACATTTGCAATGGTTGACAGAGCAAAAGAACGTTTTTTACTTGCCCCATTATTATTTTCATGGTACACAAGTGACCCATATAGGGAAAAGTTGAAAGCTTCATTGGAAGCTACGGCAAACCGAAAACTTCCTAGTACAGCACTCTTATAAGCAGATGGCACCATCCTGATTAAGGCTGGGCGTAGTTGGCGTAGCGCCACTACGCAGAATTTTGGAAAAAATGTGTGGAAAACGAGCGCACGTCCTGAGGGTCCGTGTGCCCGGGACAGGGGTCCCTCGTGCCTGGGCAGGCTCCCCGATCTCCCCGACCTGGCTGGGTTGAGAAGCAGGGACCGGCCCGGGGCCTACGTTCCGGTCAGGACCTGTAGTTTGGGAGCCCACGTCCTGCGGCCTGCCAAGTGTCCATCTGCCCGGGACAAGGGTCCCTGGTGCAGAGCCCCGGAGACCTACAAGGCTCCATGGGTCCCGGGCAGTCTTTCCCCGGGCGGCTGGGCCCCAGGAGCGCCTGCGGGCCTCCCTATGCCTGAGGCCCAGCGTGGGGTCTCTGAGCCCCCCCAAACCCTGCAGCCCCGGAGCCCTGCAGCCCCGGAGGCCTGCAGACCCCGAGCCCTGCAGTCCCCGGGCCCTGAAGCCCCCGAGCCCTGCAGCCCCCGAGCCCTGCAAGGGCAGGCAGGAGCCCTCCTGCGAAGGCTCGGGGCAGGCAGATTGGCGTTATTTCGGTCCCGGCCAAACGGGCCGCACCTCTCCCCTCGGCCATCTGGTCGCGCGCAATACTTTCCAATGGGGCGACCAGATGGCCGAACTGGCCTGGAAGTCCCGATGAGGGCTCATTTGCCTTCCGGATCCCAGCCAGGGCTCCAGGAGGTTGGGCGCGTGCGCACCTAGGGTCCCCTCCGTCACTCGGAGCATGTGGGTTACCAGAAAGGGGGGTAGCTTTCCTCCGGATTAGTAGGGGCAGGGTATGCCGGAACACCCCTCCGGGGCTGGCGGTTCTTTGCCAGGGACCAGATGGGCTATGACCGGACAACACCTCCCCCCCTGTCCGGGGGCTCCCTGCTCCGGCCAACGGCGTGGCAAAGTGCCCGGGATGGGCTCCACTGTTCCTGGGCTGTCCTCCCCCGGGTGTCCGGACCGGAGAGCTCCGGTGGTCCACTCCGTGCCTGAGGCCCAGCCAGGGTTCCCGAGCCCCGCGGGAAGCGGAGCCCCCCGAACCCTGCGTGGGCAGGCAGGAGCCCTACCGCGAAGGGTATGCCGGGAACACCCCTCCCAGGCTGGCGGTTCTCTTCCAGGGACCAGTTAGGCTGGGCCCAGACAACACCTCCCAGGTGTCTGGAGCTCCCTGCCCCGGCCCGCGGCTTGGCAAAGTGCCCAGGACGGGCTCCATTAGTCCCCGGGCAGTCCTCCCTGCCGGGCTTCCGGGCCCTGAGAGCGCCTGGGAGAATCCCCGTGCCTGAGGCCCAGCCGGGGTCCCCGAGCCCCCTGGGAAGCGTAGCCTCCCCAAACCCTACGTGGGCAGGCAGGAGCCCTACCGCGAAGGCTCGGGGTGGGCAGACGGGAGTCCTTTAGGTCCCGGCCATCTGGTCGCACCTTTCCTCTCGGCCATCTGGTTGCACGCAATGCTTTCCAATAAGGGCGACCAGATGGCCAGGCAGGAAGTCCCGATGAGGGCTCATTTGCCACCCCGATCCAAGCCAGGGCTCCAGGAGGTCGGGCGCGTCCGCGCCTAGGGTCCCCTCCATCTCGCGGTGCGCACAGGTTACCAGAAAGGGGGGTAGCCTTCCTCTGGATTACTAGGGACAGGGTACTCTGGGACCCCTCTCGGCCTAGCGGTCCTCAGCCGGAATCTGGACGGGTCAGGATGCTGCCCCAACCCTGGGTCCACCCTGGGCCTGCCGCATGGCAGGCTGCCCCAGATGGGGTCCGGCGGGCCTCCCCCTGCTGGGCTGGGTCCAGGGGCCCCGGGGAGGGCAGCCTCCCCACCCCAGGCTATGTCCTCGGTCCTGCTGCATGACAGGGTGCCCGAACGAGGTCCCGTGGGCCCAGGGAGGCTTCCCCTTCGCCTCTGGGCCCGGGAGCCCTGGCTGGGTCCTGGGGCCCCGCCGGGCCCTGGCTCGTGTGCTCCAGCCCTGGGCCCTGTCTACCGGCCTGCTGCCCCTCCAAAGGCCTGGGACGGGGTTCCATCAGCCTTCCCCTGCTCGGCTGGTTTCAGGGTCTCCCTGCGGCCTCCCCACCCCTGGCTCCGTCCTCAGTCCCGCCACGTGGCAAGGTGCCTGGGGAGAATTTCCCTGTGCCTCCGGGCCTGGGAGCCCCGGCTGGGTTCAGGGTCCCCGCCGGGCCCCGGGTCGGGGGCTTCGGCCCCGTCCCCCAGCCTGCGGCACTGACAAAGGCCCGGACGGGGTTCCATTGTGCCTGGGGATCCTCCCCTTGCTTATCTGGGTTCAGGAGCTCCGGCCGGGGCCCCTGAGGGTCCCGGGGAGGGCGGCCTCCCCACCCCAGGCTCTGCCCTCAGCCCTGCCGCGTGGCAGGGTGCCGCCGGGAAGTCGTCCGGCTGGCTCGGGGAATCTTCCCCTGCGCCTCCGTGCCTGGGAGCCCCGGCTGGATCCAGGGGCCCCACCGGGCCCCGGGTCAGGTGATCCGGCCCTGGGCCCCGTCCCCCAGCCTGCCGCTGTGCCAAAGGCTTGGGACAAGGTTCCGTTGTGCCTGGGGAGCCTCCCCTTGCTTGGCTGGGTTCAGGAGCTCTGGCCGGGGCCCCTGAGGGCCCCGGGGAGGTCAGTCTCCACATCCTGGGCTCTGTCCTTGGTCTTGCTGCGTGGCAGGGTGCCCGGGATGGTGTTTGGCGGGCCCGGGGAGTCTTCCCCTGCACCTCTGGACCTGGGAGCCCCAGCTGGGTCCAGTCCCCTGGCCTGCAGCACTGCCAAAGGCCCAGGAAGGGGTTCTGATGTGCCCGGGGAGCCTCCCCTTGCTTGGCTGGGTTCAGGAGCTCTGGCCGGGGCCACTGAGGGCCCCGGGGAGAGCGGCCTCCCCACCCCGGGCTCTGTCCTGGGTCCTGCCGCGTGGCAGGGTGACCAGGACGGGGTCCGGCAGGCCTGGGTGGCTTCCCCTGCGCCTCCGGGCCTGGGAGCCCTGGCTGGGTCCAGGGGCTCCGCCGGACCCCGGGTCGGGGGCTCCGGCCCTGGGCCCCATATCCCAGCCTGTGGCACTGCCAAAGGCCCGGGACAGGGTTCTGTTGTGCCCGGGGAGCCTCCTCTTGCTTGGCTGGGTTCAGGAGCTCCGGCCGGGGCCCCTGAGGGCCCCGAGGAGAGCGGCCTCCCCACCCTGGGCTCCGTCCTTGGTCTTGCCGCGTGGTAGGGTGCCCAGGACAGGGTCCGGCGGGCCCAGGGAGGCTTCCCCTGCGCCTCCGGGCCTGGAAGCCCCTGCTGGGTCCAGGGACCCAGCCGGGCTCCGGCCCTGGGCCCCGTCTCCCGGCCTGCCGCTCCGCCAAGGGCCCAGGACAGGGGTCTGTCGGTCCCGTGCAGGCCTCCCCTGCTTGTCAAGGTGTCCCCGGGCCCCGGGTCGGAGGGCCTGTCGGATCCCCCTCGCAGCCTCCAGGGCGGGGGCCCTGCCCTTTGTACACACCGTCCGTTGCTACTACCGATTGGATGGTTTAGTGAGGTCCTCAGATCGGCCCTGCCGGGGTCGGCAACGGCCCTGGCGGAGCACCGAGAAGACGATCAAACTTGACTATCTAGAGGAAGTAAAAGTCGTAACAAGGTTTCCGTAGGTGAACCTGCGGAAGGATCATTAATGGCGGA